>NC_134271.1:113072647-113715563 GCF_031893055.1 Leptodactylus fuscus | reverse complement strand
ACTTTGCTGTTTGTTTTATTTCAGGTTAAGGAAAGGCTGCGGAGCCGGGTGTAATAGCGGTGGAAACATAGAGGACTCAGATGCTGGAGGCGGGACCTCCATAAACAGTAACAACCCTTCTAATGCAAATGACGCTCAAATCAGTGTATCACAAGGGGGGATTCCTGGGGGTACAGGACATGTACAGACTTCACGCCTCCAACCTCCAGGAGTCCCTCATTTATCAACCCTAGGTAAGGTAACCTTGTTGCATTTAGGAAGTTACCAGCAAAAGTTCCTTATCTACTCTTGAACTAGCTGATGTCCATTCATTTTCATGCTATTCCTTAAAGGGGTATTCCCATCTGGGATATTTAAAGGGGTTGGACACTTTCAGAACAATATTGACAAACAAATGTACAATAAAAAGATATACAATTTTCCAATACACTTTCTGTATCAGTTCCTCAGGGTTTTCTAGATCTCTGCTTGCTGCCATTCATTCTGTTACTTCTAGTAGATAAAACTCTGACCATGGTCATGTGATTTACGGTCCATGGTCATGTGATGAGCACACAGGTGCACAGCTGATTACCAGGCAGATGTCTGATTACTGTGCTGTGACTGTAACGAGCGGCACCTGTGTGCTCATCACATGACCATGGACCGTAAATCACATGACCATGGTCAGAGTTTTATCCACTAGAAGTAACAGAATGAATGACAGCAAGCAGAGATCTAGAAAACTGAGGAATTAATACAGTAAGTATATTGTAAAATTTTAGAACTTTTTATTATGCAAACCATAACATTTGTCTCTCAATATTGGTCTGAAAGTGGACAACCCCTTTAAGGTCTGATAAATGTTAGATAGATGCAGGTTCCTATTCTGGGTCCTGCATCTGCTTCAAGAGCAGGATTTACCCCCCCATTCTTTTTTCCCCCAGCTAGTCTGCTGTGAATGGAGAGATGGCTTTGTTTGTTGTTGTTCATCCATTTCTATGAGTTCCGAAAATGGACACTTAGTTTAGGGAACCTTCACATCAGACATATCCTGTGTATAGGAAATATAGTACATAGAGATGAAGTGGCCTATAATACAGTGCCAGATGTTCACTCTCAGGTCAAGATCCAATGTTGTCACCTAGGGCTCGTTCACACGTGAGCCCAGGGGAGGTTTTTGACAGCGGATTTCACGTCAAAAACCTCCCCTTACAATGGTGGTCTATGCAGACCGCCAGGCTTCTTTTTTCCGCTAGCGGTGGGCTGCCGCTAGCGGAGAAAAGAAGCGACCTGCCCTATCGTCAGGCGGAAGCCGCGCGGCTTCCGCCCCCGGCAGCACCCTCCTATGTCGGCTCATTCATTTGAGCCGACAGCGGAGGGGAAAGCCGCGGCAGAGAGAGACGCGGCTCGACACGTCTCTCTCGGTGTCAAAACCCGCGCGGGCAGTTCACGTGTGAACTAGCCCTTAGAATAGGGGAGATAAGCGTTCACATGCTTTCTCAGCTCTTTCAGTTCCATATTCCTAGATAAGAAATTTGACAACTAGTTTCATCTGAGTCGTTGTATAATCTTGCACTTAGATTTAGCCATATGTTTCTTTGTAGGAAATGTGCCTATTTTCTATGTATCTTTCAAACTTTTTTTTTTTAATCTACATTCTCAATGATCTATTAATATTGGATTCCACAGATGTCATAAAATATTGTAATTTCTTAAAGCCACACTATATTAATATTTGGTTGCCTTCTTGTTTTAGGAACCAGCCACAGTTCTCACTCCATGCAATCAAGCCTTGTCAGACATTCCCCTGCTCGTGGCTCCGTGGCCAGTCAATCATCTTATTGCTACAACAGCCGTCACTCATCCCTCCGGACGTCCAACACAGGATTTGTGCCTTGTAGGCGATCCTCTACCAGCCAGATCTCTCTTCGTAATCTCCCAACATCCATCCAGTCACGTTTGTCCATGGCAAACCAAGCAGACCCCACAAGCCAGTCAGTTATGATCGGCCTTCCCTCCTCTAGCAGCTCCAGCCAGAGTATACCTGCATGCAAACGGCACACTTTAGTGGGGTTTTTGGGAACCGAAGGGGGAAATCTTATTGAAACACAGTCATGTGGCAATTCAAGTCCAGCAACACATTCAAGAGCCAAAAAGGAAGACGTCATGTACAGAGTACAGGTGAAGACACTTTTCATGTAGTACTTGTCTGCTTAAGCCAGCCGTACACATGGTAATGATCGGCCTCTGGGTTGTTCATACAACAGGCTAAACTAAACAATTGGGGAATCTGTTCAATACAAGGAAAAAAAAATCTTGATCCCTGGGGATGTGCAAAGTGGCAAGTGATCAGCAAAATAATACATAGTCTCAAAGCTGCTATTTCCTAGCCTGGCAGATCACATTTTCACAGACACGTGTCTGCCACCAGCTGTAGGGAAGGACCATAGGATTATGATGATCAATCGAAATTGGCCTTTTATTTCATGTGTATGGGTGGCTTTACACTTTTGTGTATACATTGTACTGCCTGACTGCTCCTTAGTTAGTCTTAGTGTTATGTGAGCCATAAAAGCTTCCTCGCCGTCACCCTGTGATCCAGTACTTGTCCTCTGGTGATTTCAATAAAGTATTACAGTTACGGATAACCAAACTTTTTTGCCCATCTCCTGCTAAGTTTCTTGTTTCTAAGAAATACAGTACTATTATAGAAATGGTTTAAAGCCAAATGTGTTTTGCGTCCATGAGATACACAGCACATGGATGCAGGTAAGTATTCGTGCATTGTTTTCTAGCCTTCCAGAGCTGGGTGCTTTTAATTCAGTGGTCCCAGACAATCCTATTAATTCTGAGAAGACCTTAATACAATCTTTGCGGTTGTATTCACATGTACTTTTTTTTGCAGGTTACTGTAGCTTAAGGATGTTATTGTAAGGCTCTGTTCACATCACATTTGAGATAGAATGATGTTAGGAAAATTTCCCAAGAAAATTCCTGTGAAAGCTCCAATTTTTTTTAGAGCCTTGCATAACTGTTGTCTTAAAGTAAATCTGCCCTATGTAAGAGTAGGATATGATGAGAGAAGCTGAGGTATTAAATCATTTTAGAGGATTCGGGGTAGGATAAAGCCTGACAGTGAGGGTCTGGCTTACCCCTGTGCAGCCTTCTGCGTACACACTGGTAACGTTATTGTGTGTAGTACATAGGATTCTTTAGCTGACCATACATGCATGATATCACCATACTTGTATGATGTCACCATTGACCTAGCATTGCATCAGCTACATACAATAGGTGTCAGTTTATCTATCAGAGTTGTGGAGTCTTTAGACCAAATCACTGACTCCAACTCCTCTAAGTTTCCACAGCCTGACTACTTATGGAAATACACATGTGACAAGCTATGCATCTAATTTTACAATAACGGTAATCTTTTATAATTGGAAACAATAATTTGATTTTAAAGTCGGTAACTTTTTCCATCCCCGATTCGCTCTCTACAGACCTGTTATCTACTCCCTGTACATAGCATGTTTACATAGCCGCTGCTGTAAAACATATTATTAAATGCTGGGCAAGGTAGCAGCCCCCCATAATAATGTACCAAAAATAGAATAAAATCTTATTTTACTATCTGGATGTAATGAAAAAACAAAGTGATTTCCTTTAACAGCAGATGTGACTAAAATATGTTGGTCCTGCCAATAATCTGCAGATAAATACCGTATTTTTCGTATTAGAAGACGCACTTTTTTCCCCCAAAAATTTGGGGGGAAAATGAGGGTGCGTGTTATAGTCCGAATGTGGAGCATCGCTATGTCCCTGCTGCTGTTGGCTTCCTGCAGCGGCAGGAGCGTGGCAATGCTGCAGGCCCCCGGCACCTGTGCCGGCGTCTAAAACTCTTCCCATTGTACGCCATTCTATTGCCAGGTCTGTAAGAATAATGGCGGCCGCTCTGCTGCAGAGCGGTCGCCATAGCAACCGGGTCTCCACTATACGTGGAAGCCCAAAGCTAATATCCGCAATTAGAATGCATTCTAATTGCGGGCATTAAAACTTAATCCCCCCCTTCCCCCCAAAGTGTAGAATACCCCCCGGGGCTGGTCCCTACTGGCCCCATAACTTTAAAGTTGCAGGCCGGCTCCTGCGTGGCGGGGTCGCAGGAGCCGACCTGTTCTGGTGACAGCTGGGAGCCTAATGAGGCTCCCGGGCCTGTCACTGCTATATTACTATTGCGGTTGGTCCATGACCAGCCATAATAGTAATGTAGAAAATCTCCCATAGACGGCAATACACTCCCATAGTCCGTAAAATACGGTATCTTGTGTATGGTTAGTTAGAGGTGCTGTCAGCATTTATTCTGCTTTTTAATCAGAAATCCTGCCCCAAATCCTATAAAACTATCTCTCAGCCATTCTCCCTCTACCGTACGCCGCTGTCAGAAATCACCTGGTAGGATTTATATATTGCTTTTTCAGTATTTGGAAATGTTTTGATCCAATGTCCTATTTTTTTCCCTTCATAGATTGTGGATCCAAGCCAGGTGCTTGAAGGAGTTAATATATCCAAAAGAAAAGAGCTGCAATGGCCGGATGAGCTAGTGCGGCTAAAAGCCGGGAAAAATAGCTGGAAAGACTGGAGCCCTCAGGAAGGCATGGAAGGCCATGTAGGTTTCTTCAATTATGATGATTACTATTAATATCTCCAAGGGAGAAGCTCATTTTTTTTTTCTTTATCCTTGATGACAAATTTACATTGTTCCATCTGTCGGGATATTTTTAAATTAATAAAGTATTTTTCTTTTTGTTTGCTAATGGTAGTTGCTAAGGACACAAGTTTTTGCTCGTCAGAATCTAATTCCTGTGCCGCATATCTTGGGTATCACTCAGATTTGTCTCAAGTGGGACAGATTGTTGCACTGCTGCTTTAATAAACAGGGATTACTTGTAAATATGAGTTTTCAGTTCTACGTTATTTTTCCCAAATTTGGAGGATTCACAACCGAAGAATCACCTACGTGCGATTCCAGTATGCGTTTGCTTGGCATCTTGAATACACTTAGGTCTAGATCTCAATGCAAGAAATGAACAAGGCCTATGTTAATATAATTCACCATTGTTATGGCTGTGCCCACATGGAGTTCTTTCCTTACCATGACTCACATCAGCTTGTAGTTGTCTAACCTAAGACACCAAGGTCTTGCTACTACATTGCAACTAATGCTGGTGAATGTGGTTGCAGCCAAGCCTTGCAACATGACACTTACCAGAAATGCCGACCTACTGTATCACTGCAGGATACATTAGTTGCAACTTGCAATGTGACATTAATGTGGTACTGCCGCAAGTCGCTGTGGCCTTAGCCTAAAACTATAACTTTTTAGTTTGTGATTTTATTTCAAAGCTGGTATTTCCCAATCTAAATTGCAGTTAGAAAAGGGGAAGTAAAGGCAATGTACCATGTTGCAAGCCCTGACAGAGGCAAATGTTATGTCTATTTTTGACATGTAATGTTATTTACAATTTTTTTCATTTCCTCTACCCTCGAGCGTAAAAACCTTGAAAGTAGATCCTGTATTTTAATGGATTTACAACATTGTATAAGAAGCACCAAATAGAGATATATTGATTTGATCTCCATGTGAAAACGGACCAAATGAAATGTGAGTACCTTGACAAGCCAGACATCTAACGCTAGTCTCTCTCTTGATCTCTCTTCCCTTCTTTCTCTCTCGCTCTGTTCTTTTGTGTCGCTTTCCACAGGTAATTCACCGCTGGGTGCCTTGCAGCAGAGACCCTTGTAATAGGTCCCACATTGACAAAACTATCCTGCTGATTAAGATTGAGGACAAATATGTTGCTGTGATAGAGACTGGGGTGCTTGAGCTTGGGGCCGAAGTGTGATTCTGCCGTTCAGTCATCTTTCGAAGCTTTCAGACAGGAATGAACTATTAACTGTTTGGGGACAGAGTTCAAGATGGAGAAGGGCTCTGACATAGCCCAAACATGTAAAATTATTATTTTTCTGCGTTTGTTTTAATAACCTGCGGATGTTCACCTGCATAAAGAGTATAAACAGAAAAAAAAACCCTATAAGACCATTATCTTATATGTACAATGGAATAATGCTATGCATTTCATATGCTTTAAGTCAGAAACCTATTGAATTTCTCCATGCAGAATATGATCTTCATATTTTTCTAATTTATTTGCCAAAAACAATTGCCATGTCTCATATTGTAGCATGTTGTGTTATTTTTTTCACATTACATTTCTTTCAAATGTGCAGATTTCTTTTCCATCTTATTTTATACACTGCAGAGGACTGCATTGGTTTTTTGTGTTCCCTTCTCAATTTTTGTTTTTTTAATTTAGAAAACTGCACTAAACCATTTTTTCCTACAACAGTGCACTAAGAGAAAAAAATCTGATATTGGTCAGAGTGTTTATTTATAAATATATAAATATATATAAATATACAGAAATAACCTAATTTAAATTGATTTTTATGGAATTTAAGCCTCCCGACTCTCCGCCTTCCCCACCCTTTGAATCCTTCCTATACATGGCTTTTGCCATTGTACTATAGAGCAGTGGCTTACTGTAGCCAATCATTCAGTTTTCCAGAAAATAAAAAGCAGTATTTCCAGAAAACACAATGCCTGCTTCTAATCCACTGCATCACATTGTATGTGTATATGTTACTTTCAGGAAAGTGTGCAAATGTTGGACTTCTTCAGTACCAGACATGCATTAGATATACTGTATACATTTACATTCACCTAACTCAAAAAAAAAAAAAAAAGCCTAAAAATACAGTAGCGCCCAAAGAGGGTATATACACTATGGGATGTATTTTGTAGGTGTCACAATTGATTCTCTTTTGCTGACTAACAAAATGGGATGTCTGCAGATTTATAGGGATCTGTCCCAATAGGCTAACCCTTGTCTACAATGCCTTACAAGGTCAAATGGACACCATAGAGGGTGGTCTCCTACTCCCTAATATTGTTCAAAAGTCCCCCCTCACCTGATCAGTGGGAGCCTGAGTAGTTGGACCCTCACCATATAGATAACTTGCTTTGATGGGAACATGGGTTTCCAGGTAAACCTGCAAAGCCATGCTGTTTAAGGTGTAAGGATAAGGCCAGACAAGACCGCCATGACGTGTCCTAATTCACATGGTTAAATTTAGTCTATGAAACTCAGTCTGTGTGTGACCCGTATTTACTAGACTGAACATTGTGCCTGGAAATGGTCTCTTAGCAATATAGTGATCTATGATGCTAGGAGTCCCTGCCACCTAAAGGAACACTGTCCCATAGTGATTACACTACAGAAATATGTATGTCTAGGAGGCAGGGACTTCAAGAATCATAGATAACCATTCCCCGGCACAACATTAGGGTTATCAGATTAGTGGATGCCATTTCACCCCTGCCATTCAACTGGTTCAGACGAGCTCTGCAGCCTCTTCACTGCATACCTAGCCCAGCACTGTACATCATATAGCAGCAGTTCTTGGTATGACAACCCTATCCTATTCACTTGATTGGATCTGAGCTGCTGCACGACTGTGACCAGTCAATATGACATTGTTGGCCTGAGTTTAGGAGCGGTGCTCATCTGAGCATGTCAGCCTCTTTAACCAGATGATTAGGGGTGTCCTGATATGGGACCCGCACCAATCTAATATTGATGAGTCAATAAAATGACTGCCAAACTGTCCCCTAAATTTCAGCATCATGACCTCCTCTGAATCTAACATGCGAAGGTTATTGGAATACAAGGGTTAACTGCAGACACCCCAGATTATTAGATTGAGTAGAGTTTGGGTATGTAGAAAACCACAATTATTCCACATTCTCCTGGTTAATTTTCAACTAATCCTTGAAGCCTATAGTAGTCTGACAGCAGGCATGTCCGCTTCCGATAAAACAGGGGCCTCCTTCTCTTTGCTTTAGAGAGATGAATGAATCTGAGGAAAGTTTCTGCCACTATGTAAACATATCCAGATTATTTTTCCTTTCCTATTTTCCTCCTCCTTGTAACTCCCTTCAATATAAAATGGACGTTTTGAGTATTTATAACTGTGACAATGAATTATACATGTGTGTTGTCAAATATGTTTATTAGATTGATATCCATGCATTTTCAGGATGTGAGAATACCTTGTAGATGTGTTTTAATACGATTCCTATACCCCTGCCTCAGTCTTTCTATTGAAATTGATGCTTTTGAGTTCATCGGCCTCCAAAAAGTGTGGTCAACACTTGGCAAGAACAGCCCATTTAATATGAATGTTCTTTTTTTGATGTTTTTTTTTTTTTCTTTTTTTACATTGCCTTTACTTTCCATTTTTTAAATCCTGGAAATATTCTTATTTATTTGAAAGATTTTCATTTTGTATTCAATTAGGTATAGAAGCTCAGGAAAAGCTGTGTGTTTTGATCATTTTGCTATATGTTTCTTGTGCTGTTTAGAAACTTGGGCGAAACGCCGAACGTTGGAATGTTATCAATTGATTACAAAATAATTTAATTTAAAAAAAAAAAAAAAAAAGTGCCCACGAGTTAATATTTATTTTATTTGATGCTTGTGTTTCATTGTATTTATCTTTATACATCACTTTCTGAATTTGTTCAACCAAAGTGCTTTGGATACGTAATTATATCAACCTTCAAATCCATCATGAACTGTGACCTCTGTAAACTCATGTAATCCAGTACCTGGATGGGAATACGGACAAGCTGACGTCTCTTATTTTCGGATTTGTTACATACGGGAAAGTCCACTTGGCAATGATAGAATGTAAAATGGGGGGGGTGTATTAGTAGTTTTTAGACGCATATAGAAACACACATTAGTGATCTCTCTGCCAAAATTAAAAAAAAAAAAAAAAAAAGGGAAAAAAAAAAAAAGTCAAGTGCCCAGTCCAAGTTTCAGGTGTTTAGGTTGGATAGGTCATCAATATTTTATTCCGGACAACCTGTTAAGGACCCCTATATTCATATAATCACCTTAGAAACGTATCCATATCAGACTGGTGTGGGTCTGACTTCTGTTATTCAGATACAGATGTTGTTCTGCTATTCATAGTGCTTCAGTCTCTTTGTTTACCAGGCCCAGGTCGTACATAGTGTATTAATTGTTTCTGGTTTTGCAATTTCAGCCCTAATCACTTAGGCCGGGTTCACACAGGGTATTTTGGACTGGAACCTGAGGTGGAGGCATCGAGTCGCGCACTCCGCTCTGGATTAGGTCCAAATGGATGAGTCAGGTGGGAGTGTCTTCAGGCGGATTCGTGAGGTGAACCCAGCCTTAGATAGGATAGAATAGCTGAGTGATGGTCTGTCAGTCCCCAAGAAGAGCTTACAGGCCTGGCCTGATATTGATGACTTATCCTATCAGTATAAAAGTCCCAGAATACACATTTGTTTCTCAAATTTTATGACCTTTTGTGGTGAGAAAAAGAGCTGTCTTTATAACCATAACAATGTATTATTACAGATAACAAAACTGTAGGAGACATAGGCAGAATTTGTCACAAAATGGTAATATACAGTGACTGAACATCCCAATATACAGGCAACCACAACGGAATCCAATACACAGTAAGAGAAATGTCTGTATGTGATATGATGGAGTCCAGTTTTTCTCAAGAGGGATCTGAAATTTAGCAGAAGGGTAAAGAAATGAGAGCGGCAAAATAGGGAACATGAAAGGGAAAAGTGCAAGGGAGCTTATCCCGATGATCCTTCTTTAGGACAGCTACTCCATTTGATGACTACCTATAGGATAATGTTTACACTGTCTGGTCAGCATTTTCTACAAGTATTTGTAAGCCAACACCAAGAGGGAAGCCTACAGAGAAATAAAATATAATGGAAAGATTTTCCTCTCTTCCATGTTTAGGATCCACTTCTGGTCTTGCCTTACAAATAGTGATGGAAATATTGACCACAATACTGTAAACTGACTGGGGCTTAAATCCATAATAAAAGTAAGAGGGGGCAACATGGTGGCTCAGTGGTTAGCACTGCAGCCTTACAGTCTTGGAGTCCTGGGTTTGAATCCTGCCACGAACAACATCTGCAAGGAGTTTGTATGTTCTCTCCATGTTTGTGTGGATACTACAAAGACATACTGTTAGGAGGGAAAAAAAATCCATAATAGAAGTAAGACCTTATTCACATGGCTGGGTACAACATGGACAGTACACAATCACATTTATTTTGTATACAGACATCCATGCACTGATTTTTATTTTGCAAGCCAGCCGTGCTCATTGGAGTCTGGAGGTTCAAGAAAATCAGACTGTGCAATATTACCTGTATCTTATACACTGAAACAGATAGGAAGTCTTCCACAAATCAATGGGACTGTGCGTGGTCATGGAGGTCACAATGCAGGGCTGCAATGTACAGATTTGAGAACAAGATCTTATTGTATCTACTCCTGACTCACCAGGCATGTTCATTTTAAAGAATTCTCATTGGGTATGCTCACAGGTCACTGGAGAGATAACCATGGAGGACAAGATTATTAAAAATCCACCTGCTGTTTATGAGGAGGGGGTAGTACTGATGTTATTGTTGTCGGGGACCAAGATGAGACTTAAAAAAAAAAAAACACACACATTCCATTCACCCACTGCAGTTGACCTCCAATACAATCACTGGGGCCAGGCAGAGCTCTAATACAAAGGGGTCCATTGAATCCCTTTCCATTAGACAAAAGCCTCCTACTACTCTACAATGGATGTACCACAGCACTTAATATTCACTTATGTCAATGCAGGAGGCAGCACCAATATCTGAGGGCACCTCTGCATGTCTTTACCAGAGACACGTGGAGATGCCGACTTAGTGTTACCTGCTGAATACTAATGGGGCAACTGGAGGCTCCCAAAGAGTCTCCGGAACCTTTATACTGTATGGGGGGCTAATGGAGGGTACATTATCACTACTGATAGGGAACTGATATACTACTATTATTTTGTAGGGGTGCCCTGTCTCTCAAAAGGTTGGGAAACAATCATTCACGCCACTGATTCGAGCCCGGTCACATAGCCTGCCGACACCAACACCATCTCCGGTGTAGCAGTGCTGGCCATGCACTCAGCTCAGCTGCATCTCTGGAGTAGCTGAGCTGAGTGCACGGCCAGCTCTGCTACATCTCGGCATAGGAATGCATTGACCAGTGTTGATTGGCCGAATGCCATACAGAGTACAGCATTCAGCCAATCAACACTGGTTCTGCCAGAGGAGGTGAAGTCTAAGATCGGTCCACAGCAGTCTCCATTCTGGTCCGATCTTAGACTCCGCCTCCTCACAGACGAGTCTCCGGGAGAACCAGCGTTGATTGGCCGTATGCTGTACTCTGTATGGCATTTGGCCAATCCACACTGGTCAATGCATTCCTATGGGAAAAAGTCAGCTTGCGCGTATCGCAAGCTGACAGGGATCCCGACCAGATAGAGCCCCAAAGAGCTGTGTGAGTAACATTCCCACCTAAATAAAGGTAATCCCTAGTTAACCCTGCCTGTACATCTATCCCTGTCTCACAGTCACATAGTTCACAGCCCCAAATTAACCAAATGTTAAATCCACCATTTGTATAAATTAGAGGTCACCTGATTTAGCCAGCCAATTACTTTTTCCGATTTTTTTTTCGATGCCTCCGTTGTCGTAGTTCCTGTCCCACCTCCCCTGCACAGTTATTGGTGCAAAAAAAGCGCCAGGGAAGGTGGGAGGGGATACGGATTTTTAGTGCGTTTGCCTCGTGGTATTTGATTGTAATTGAATACCTCGAATGGCCTGATATTCGATCGAATATGTATTTGATCAAACAGTGTTCTCTCATCTCTACTTACCATCCATTTTCCCATAGACGTACATGTCACTTTCACTTTGAAATAACTCTGGCTGTGTTAGCCTTAGAGAACTAGAAATGGGATAGCTAGGTTCCCAGGAGCCTCTTAAGTGTCAAACACTATGTGGTAGGACCAATTTAAGCTCTGATACGTGACAAACTTATTCAACCGGATGCAAATATTTGAGCTGAACTATCCAAAGCCGAAACAAAACAAATCTTCAGAGGTTCACCCATCTCTACCTGTCATATTTCCAAGCATAAGAATAGGTCTTCAGATAGGGTGTTACTAATATCAACAAAGATTACTTAATAAATAGAGACCTTATTTTTCACAGTGCTACAAGCAGGGCATGACATACTGAGCAACATGTTAATTCTCATTTTGCACCATCCGTTGTTCATTTATTTGTGGAAAGCCTCTGGGGTCACAATGACCACTTTAGCCCGTGCTAAATTTTATTAGCAGGTGTAATTTCTAAAATTAGGTCACATCTTGGTACTGTCCATTGCACTGGTGCTCTACAAATGTGTTGTCTCCTGAAAACGATTCCCTCGAAATCTGCCTAATACCACGCCTCCCATTCTGTGCCTTGTCCTGGTCTCAAACAGCAGTTTTAATCCACATGTGGGGTCATACGGAACAAACTGTGGGATGCATCTTCTCCTTTAACCCCTTATGAAAATGAAAAATGGAACTAAGATGAAACTTTATTGAAAAACAATCAAATTTTACTTTTGACAACCCACTGCTTTTTTGTTTTTTCATTTTTTTTATGCAATTCAAAGTTTATTGATTTTCAACAAGGTACAGAGGAATAAGAGACAAAGAGAGAAAAGGGGCCAGCAAAACAAAAAAAGGAGGGAGAATGAGGAAGGGGTCAAATAAATGAATGAGATCTCATCTCAAACAGGGGCACAGATATCTGCATGGTCCGGGCGCCCCTGAAATGGGAACAACCATCCCCAGCATCCCATAAAGGGAAATAGAAAATATGTGGGGGCTCAGTCTTGATTAAAATAAAAAAAAAAATAACGAAAAATAAACAAGTAAATAAGAAGTCTTTTATCTGCTTCATTTACCCCTCATTCACATCTGCATTGGTATTCCGTCCAGGGGAGTCCACATGAGGACCCCCCTGAACGGAATACTGAACGGAACTGCAAGACTGCAAGTGGTGTGTTAGGGAAAGTACTTGGACCCCATAGACTATAATGGGTTCCGTGTGCTTGCCGCGCGCTGCCTGCACGAAGTAGTAGTTCACAATCTACTTTCCGCTCCACACGATCCCTGCGGAGATCTGGTGGCAAGCACACGAACCCCATTATAGTCTATGGGGTCCGTGTGCTTTCACTAGCACACCGCTTGCAGTTCCGTTCAGTATTCCATTCGGGGGATCCTCATGTGGACTCCCCCGGGTGGAATACCAACGCAGATGTGAACAAGGCCTAAGTGTTCTTGACTGACCACTGCCCCTATAGTCCTCCTCACTGTTGCCTGTGTGTTGGAGCTTCTTCAAAATTGACAGCAGTTTGCAACATCAGGGAGGCGTTTGGTTGGTTCCAAATGTATTCTGCAGCAGGACAATAACCCCAAACATACAGCCAGTGTCATTAAGATCTATATTCGGCATAAAGAGTCCAGACAAGGAGTCCTGGAAGTGGTGACATGACCCCCACAAAGCCTACATTAACAGAAGATCTGTGGCTAGTTCTCCAAGATGTTTGGAACAACCACGTTCCTTCAAAAAAATGTCTTCAAGTGTCCTGAGAAGAACCAAATATTGATGGAATTTAGATTTCTATTTTGTTTATTAACTTTGTATTTTATTTGAGAAAAATGAACTATAAACACTTCTATTTTCCATGCATGCCTAAAACTTTTGCACATTATTATATGCACATTCAATTCGACAGACACACATATACCATTCCTTTTTTTGGGGGGGCCAAGTCTCAATAACCAGAATGAGCAGATCTCAGTACTTGTAAACATGATAAATTAGCTATACTGTATATGCTATGCGTTGCAGCCAGTAGGTGGCAGCAAACTCCTGCCAGTAATATTAAACCCTGCCCAGAATGGCTGTTTTGGACCTTGGGAAGAATATGCAAATCTATCTCCCAAGATGTAAACAGGGAGACAGTGCCTCTGTTATGTCGCCCTCTATGGGAAGCACCCTGAACATTATGCCCGACTTTCCCAGAAGTCTTTACTGAATAATGCGAGGTTATAACCAAATCAATTTCTCAGCTACGGACGACACCGTTTCTGTCTGGTTGGACTTCATCAGCGCAGCCTAGAGAGAATTGATTTGGTAGAAGTGAGAGGCTGAGAGACCAGATTGTGGGGATAACGTCCATCCTTAGGGTAGAGACCACCTTCTCAGGTGTGTGGAGACTTATACAGGACCTGTGATTCATAGTTGAGAAGCCCTTTAGCTTACCTACAGATTTGCTAGTGTCTATATGTTGTAGGTTTTTTCCTATTACTGCTTTAGGATTTACATTGGAATTCCTTAAAGGGGTTGTCCAGGATTTATTTTTTTTTTTCCCCATGGTGGGATTATAAACCCGTGCACACAGAGTTAATGTGAGCGTATTTTAGCATTCTACACATGTATAGAATACACGGGTAAAAATAACAACCCCATTGACTTCAATTAAATCTTTTACACGTTTAAAAATCGTGTCAAAAAACGTGTCACGTTTTTTGGCACTTTTTTTTACACATGTAAAAGATTTCATTGAAGTCAATGGGGTTGTTATTTTTACCCGTGTATTCTATACATGTGTAGAATGCTAAAATACGCTCGTGTTAACTTCCGTGTGCACAGGCCCTTAAAGGAGTATCTTATCTTAATTGTCGTAGCTTTAGGGGGCATTCACACTACGTAACGCCAGCGTGTATCACAGCCGTACACGCCGGCGTTACAGCAGGGCTGCCGAACACTTCCCATTCATTTCTATGGGAGCCGGCATACGAGTGCTCCCCATAGAAATGAATGGGCTGCTTCTTTCACCACGAGCAGTCCCATTGAAGTGAATGGGAAGTGCCGGCGTGTACGGCACGGCATGAGCAGAGCTTGCCGTATACGCCGGCACTTCCCATTCACTTCAATGGGACTGCTCGCCGTGAAAGAAGCAGCCCATTCATTTCTATGGGGAGCGCTCGTATGCCGGCTCCCATAGAAATGAATGGGAAGTGTTCGGCAGCCCTGCTGTAACGCCGGCGTGTACGGCTGTGATACACGCTGGCGTTACGTAGTGTGAATGCACCCTTATTAAATATAGAAAATTTAGGCTAAGCTCACATTGGAGATTCTACTGCAGAAACAACGAACACCCAACGGACCCCATTATAGTCAATAGGGTCCACCGGTGTCGGCATGTAACCACTGTTTTGGTGGTCTGACTCTTCATTATTCGGATACCCTGGTTGACCCGAATGATAGAAAACCCAGCGCAGGTGTGAACCTAACCTTAGGCTGTATTCACTGCTGAGTAGCTGAATAATGGACATTGCACTAGTTTTTCAAGATCACAATAAAAAGTTTGATTTTACCGCACCACAGGATATACCTGAAGGTTATGTCCACACACACAGTTTATACGTCCACACTCTGCGCATTTGCAACAATTGTGCAATGAAATGTGCAACAAAAATTGCACTATTTGCTGAGGGTGTCTTGTATCTGTCACCCCCCCGGCCATAGTGCATTGTAGGGGACATTATGCTCAGACCAATAGGAGCGCCATTCCCTTGGAAAAGATGTAGTTATTAATAATGCAAAAGAGGCTCAAGTGCACTGGCTGTGTATTCAAGTTTGAAAACCTGAGTTTCTGACACGCCCAGTGCACTTCTGCCTCATTTACATATTTCTAAAACAGCATTTTCAGGAAAGTGTTGCATATCTAAAGATATGATGGAGCCCAGCATAATGTCCCCTACAATACACTGTAGATGGTTTGATACTGAGTTTCCTTTCCAGTCTGCAGCAGCTGTGAGACCCTGTTCACACGGGGCAAGAGGGGGTGGATTTTAGTGCTGAATCCACGTCATAATCTGCCCCCTCATAATAGCGGTCTATGTAGAAGAAGTGAGCTGCCCTTTTTTCAGGCGGATTCCGCGCCTCATGGCACCATGGCATTCATTTGGGCCTAATCTGGAGTGGAAAGCTGCAATGGGATGTCGTGCACTGCACTGGCATCTTGTTGCGGTAGCCATGACGGAATATGCACCGCGGAATCCCCGTGTGAACTAACCCTGACACTACAACTCTCAGCATACTCTGGAGGCTTCCAGAAAATGGAGCATAACAACTGCTAAGGAGCCTCATGTTTAAGATAAGATAAGATAATCCTTTAATAGTCCCACCATGTGGAAATTCAGTGTGTTACAGCAGCATGGATAATACAGTAATATATTACAAGAAAAGAACACATACAAGCTCATAGCAGAAAGAAAAGATACTAAGAGTCATCTAAACTAAAAGAAAGAAACACTTCAGATCATTTAGTTCTCTGTGCGGAGTGATCTTCACTGATGTAGATTATACAGCCTGACCACGGTTGGGAGGAAGGATCTCCGATAACGCTCCTTCTCACACTTGGGGTGAAGCAGTCAGTTGCTTTCAGTGCTGCTCAGTGCTATTCTGATCTCATACATGGGATAGAAGTTGTTCTCCAGCATGGAGCTCACCACGGACGGTATCCTTCTGTATCCGTCACCCATCAATTTTACTGCGTCAGTATTTTGGCATGCAGGAGACAACTTTAGTATTGCATAAACAACTATGCATCAGTTTTAGGGAATTTCTGGTAAAACATTATCAAAGGGAGTCTGTCAGGCCCAATATGGCTGCCATTCAAATAATTGTGTTGTGTAGGGGTCTGCAGTGGGAGTAGAAACATACATACCTTCATGGCCACAGATCAGATGCAGAGATAATGAATCATCTATTTATGGATATACAAATCCACCTGCAAGTACCATGGGTGCGGGGCCTGATTTGTCATGTTGTCCTCCAGCTTTCCTCTGAAATCTGTCTCAGTTTGTAGGCAATTCTGATAAATCAGACCCCGCCCCCAGCGCACTTGCAGGCTGATTTGCATATCCTTAAAATTAGATTATCTGTGCATTGCTTCCTTGGTTTGTAGCCACAAAGGTAAGTCTCTGCTCCTGTGAATGCCCCCTATAAGGCACTGACAGACTCCTTTTAGTAGATGACAACATAAGCTCAAGTGCTGTTCTTTAGTAATGTCCTGTATGAATGTCCTTAATATTACAAGATGTCCGGTCATTAATCTACGTTCCATTTAAGGCTCCTTTTCCAAGCAATCATTTTGGAACAAAGCTCCTCTGATGCCTTCACGGGAAGGAATGCACATGAGAAGATGGAGTACATGAATGGAATGACAGTGTAGCCTGCAGTTGAGGAGACTATTTGAAGCCGCGCATCGTCCCCAGTCTGCACCAAGAATGTAAATTGCTCAGACTCTCGCCGGCTCTATTTTGGTGCATGAGCTCACAGGGATTTTTTGGCAGAAATCCAGTGTTTGTACCTACCCAGACCAAGAAGAAAATGTAATTCATTGTGAATGTATTTCCTGCTTCAGTGGATGAAGGACATTAATTCAGCTGTGAAGAATGCATTATTGCTTAACATTAGCTTTTCTTAATGCGATGAGATTCACCTCAGGTTCCTTATTGTGATGCGCGGAGCAATTTATAATGTGTTGATTCTCACTTGTTTTAATTTTAAGCCCTTCTAAAATAATTACAAACACTTACATAAAGCTGATCAGTGAGCGAGGCGGAGGTGGAGGTGCGAGAAAGTCCGGGGTGATGATTCCAGAGCTGAGACTTGAAGAAAATAGCAAAGACAGTGGCAAAACCTTCCCTCAAACATCTTACATCACTGATCTACAGTATCTAGGCCAAGACTATCAGCGGCAAATTAGATACATGGCTTATATTGTTCTCTGTTACTAAGCAAAAAGTCAAACGTCTTGTAGAACAGATTAAGGTGTCCGTGCACATTAGATGAACTTCAGCCAAATTTGGCCGATCATTTGTCTTTTTGCACAAACTCACAGCATTTTCTTTCTAAACTGCCCCTCAGTCTGTTATATTAATGGTGGAGTTGTTCGTAAAATTGATCATCTGCCTCAAAGTTGACTTTAAACTCGTGCACAGTGAGCTTAAAGAGGACCCTTCATGTCCTCAGGTAAATGCGGTTTTATATACCACTAGAAAGCTGACAGAGCGCTGAATACAGCGTACTGTTGGCTTTCCCGTTATATGCCCCGGGGGCCGTTACCGATCTCTGCCCACTGTCAGAAAAGCAATCCTGACAGTCTAGCTGGACTGTGAGGAATGCCCCTCCTCACAGTACTCGTCCATAGTCCTGTACTGGGGGGCGTTCCTCACTGCTCAGCATCATTCCTGGGCGGTACGTAACGCCCCCTCTGACAGTACAGGACTATGGATGAGTACTGTCAGGAGGGGCATAGCTCACACCCCAGTAGACTGTCAGAAACACCCTTCTGACAGTGGGCAGAGATCGTTGTCAACACTAACAGCACCGATATCTCCAGCCCGGGGGCACATAATGGGAAAGCCAACAAAGTGCTGAATTCAGCATACTGTCGACTTTCTAGTGGTATATAAAACCACATGTGCAGGAGGACATGAAAGATCCCTTTAAGGGTCAATCTCTTATTCCCAATCCTACCTGACAAGACATGATACATAAATCTCCAGGCTTGTGTACAATGGACAGAGACAACATTCATGGAGTCATAGTGTGATCTACTGGACTAAATATAATTTGATATAAGAAAGGCATTATATACAGAGGATGCTTCCTGCTCTACCATGAATTTCACCAATAGAGTTGAAAGAACTGCATATGTTTATGGCACCTCCAGGGTGGGCCCCTAAGAGACCGTGCCCCCCACTAACTATGCCGCTGCCTCTAATGTATAATGCTAGGCTCACACCTGCGTTGGGGTTTCCGTTCTTCGGATTCCCAAGTGGGAAACTCAATCCACTTAAAAAGCGTTTACCAGAAGAGGCCCATAAACTATAATGGGGTCTGCCATGTTTCCACATGGTCTCTGCCAAAAAAAAATTAACATCCACATTTTTCTAGTGGAATGAGTGTCGGGCTCAATATAGGTGTGACCATAGCTTGAGTTGTATTAGTGGTTAAAATGCCTTATGGATATTGATGCATTGAATGGATTATCAGGCCCAAACTATTGTATGCGTCATCAATAATAGATTGGTGGAGATCTGACATGGATCAGCTATTTCCAGGCCATCAGTGGCCTCAGTGGTGATGTTAATAAGTACAGCTGAGAACAGATATCGGCGGCTGCAGTCATGTGGACATATGGAATGTTATACTGTAGATACAAAGAAATAAATAGAGACTAATGGAGAGCACTAGAGCGCCAGCACTTGGGCACCAGGGAATTTAACAATGAGTAATGCTTGTTTTCTTTATTTTTTAACGTTTCCTGCAGCTAGCTTCATTTCTTAAACTCCCGGAACACCCCATAAATTACACATAAAGCTGTCTTTACATTGAGGTGTAGTAATCCTATAAGTGACCATATATCTGCTTACAGCCCAGTTGGACTAATATGATTAGAGCCATGACTTGGATTGGTGTTACAACAAGATAAGCTTCAGCGCCAAGTGTGGTTTCTTGTCATGTGCATATGCCTTCACTTCAGGGCAGAGCTTGTCACTGTATATAATACTTCCAGTGTTTTGCTGTATGTGCACTGGGGAATTTTAAGTATGCCATGTTATCATGAGTAAGGGGGTTGGGAATATTTTTCTGTGTTAAAAGCAATTTAGCAGGCCTGGGCGCTCAGGCATGGAGGGAAATGGCTCCTTGATAAAATACTTTCAGGAGGCGCTGTGTGTGGGAAACCATAGACAAGTTTGTATTCAAAGAATAACATCATTGAGATAACAAAGATCCTGGATATATAATTGTAGATGCGAATATCATAACAGAGCATCAAATGGAGCCATGATACCTCCCGCCAGGCTCCTCTTCCAGCACCTTTGAAATAGCAGCACGTCCAGCATGAATGACTGAGCAGGAGAGACATGAAACACATGAAAGCGTTCTGCTTTTCTTAGCTGAATTGTTATTCTGCTTTATATGCATTTATTTATTTTGCCTAAAGGAAGAATTGATTTTTTGTTGTTGTTCTTGCTGGTTTACCTTGTGAGGGCCTTGCTTGGAGATGCAGAAATATTCCTGGTACGGCAGTGTTGTCCTATAGACTCTATGGAGAAAATGTTCTGCCAGCTCTGAATTTATAAACTGTTTTGACATGGGGATTAAACTGCTGAGATAAGAGTCTTCAAGACGAGAAACACGTCTGCTTCTTTATGAAAGAATGATAGGTTTATATAGTGAGTCAATAAACTAGACAAGCCCTGTAGACTATGTTCATACCATGCATTTAGTGTGTCCTTTTGAATTACTAGTACACAATATAGTTTTTCATACTTTTCACTATTCTAACCGTTTTGGTACTGCCAAGATGTATATAGTCATTGTATATACTACCTATACGTCTTTGCAAAGTTAAGCAGCTGCAAAAGCAGGAAACCGACAGTTATAACAGCCGGGCCGCCCATAGAGAAGGCAGGGATGGATTACTACTGTCCCTGCCTTCTCAATCACTGTATACACAATGCTCAATGAGTACTGTCTTTACTGCTATGGCTCAAAAAAGAAAAGGAAAGAACACCGAGCGCCTCATAGCGTAGTAAGTTAAGTGATGTACAGGTAAGTATGATAGATCAAAGGTCCACACCTGGTAAAGTTGTGGAGAGACCACAACTTTTTGGGATGGCATAGGAACCAATTGCAGAGGGTCCCTTCTCTGAGTGGGGTGCAGCAGATTCTCAACATCCGATGGTATAAATGATCAATGGAAATGCACTGGGTCTAAACCTTGCTTGAGAGGTTGAGATGAAAAAGAATGACGCTTCCACCACGATGTAGGATAAAGAAATGTCGGCTTTATTTACAAACTTTACACAAAACGCGTTTCAGGTGTACCTTGTCCTTTTTCAAGTGTAATTAGCTCTCTTGGACCCAAATAGGTCTACAATGTGAACACAGGGCAATTTGCCTCTCTTGGGCCCAGAATAGGATAAAGAAATGTCAGCATTATTTACAAACTTTACACACAACGCATTTCAGGCGTACCTCACCTTTTTTCTTTTTCTTTTTTTTTAATTCAAAAGTTTTATTTGGATTTTTTCAAAATTTTTACAAGAACAGAAAATATAATAAAAGCAACAATATTACAAGAATAAGACAAGAAAATGCATGAGGCATACAAGTACTTCTCTCGTGAAAACAATGAGAACACAACAAAGTGAGGTCCAGGGAACCGTATAGAGCCAGCAAGTGCAAATCCATATATCATCAGGAAAATGTAAAGATTCAGTCAGCTCAGTTGTACCAGAGGAGAGTAGGGAATAAGGAGGGGGGGGGGGAGGAAACGCAGGCAGAAGAGGGCAGAGAAAGAAGGCAGGTAGCAGGAGGAAAAGAAGCCAAAGAGAAAAATCAGGAGGGAGCAGAACCAAGAGAAAAGAAGGGGGAGGGACGAGGGTAAGATAGGGAAGTGGGGAGAGGGGGAGGGGGAGGAGTAGGTAAGTACAGGCAAAGGCAACAAACCGTGAACTCGTTAGTGCCGCAAGATGAGCCAGGGGGTCCAAACCTTAACATATCGATCATGAGAGCGGGAAGACCAGTTCATAAGTTCCTCGAAGCGAGAAATTTGGTTAACTTTGTCAACTAACTGCGAAATGGAAGGGGCAGACGTGTTCATCCAGTTCAGGGGAATAAGCGACTTCGCTGCAGACAAAAGGTGGGTGACCAGCCTATCTTTCTTTGGGGAGTAATCATCAGAGGGCAGAGAGAGGATAACCATTTCTGGGGTAAGGTCAAAATAAGGGACAGAGATTTTCCGTATCAGGTCCTGTACTCCACGCCAAAAATCTTGAATAAGGGGACAAGACCACCAGATATGAAGTGGTGTGCCAACATCTGATTGACACCTCCAACAGCGGTCAGAGGAATGCAGTTTTTTCCGAAACAACCAGTCCGGGGTCCTGTACCAGCGTGTAAGCAACTTATAGTGGTTCTCTTGAAGCCTTATACACGGGGAAAGGCCATGTGAGTGGGCTAGGACCAGGTCGGCTTGTTCTTCAGTGAGAGAGATCTGTAGTTCGGCCTCCCAGTCAGTCAAGAACTTTGGTTTAAAAGGTACATGCGGGTCAATGAAATGACGGAGGCAGTGGGAGATTTTCCGGAGCATCGTCGTCTTAGACATCAGTAATTTTTCAAATTCAGTAAGGCACAGCCTGGGAGAGAACAATGTTCGTATTCTTTGGAAGGCCGCTTTCAAATGTTGTCTGTGCAAGAACTGGGTGGGGTCAATTCGAAAAGAAGCGCAAATGTTCTCAATGGGAAGGAAGCCATCTGTAGTTGTAATGTCAGCGAGAGTAGAATCACCAAAACTATTCCATAGGTCAGAGTATGCCCCAGAGGACCAACCAAACAGATACGGAATGAGAGACAGCGGCATCACCGGTGAAGGCTTTGGGATTAGTTCCCCAGGTAGGTCCGGGCGTATGCCTGACAGTGTAGGTATTAGTGCAGACGTAGCTGAGATATGTGGGCGAAACAGATGTGGGAACCAGAGCACTGCCTGGAGGGGCACATCCATACTCTCTTGAAGCAAGGCGGCAGGAATCCGGGAAAACAGCGGAAAGGAAAGTTCAGACCACCAGGTCAAACGCACAGCAGAATGGTATTTCAGCATGTCAGGAAGACCAATCCCTCCTTGAATCTTCCTTCTCGTTAGTTGTTGCCACGAAATTCGAGGGGTCTTATTCCTCCACACAAATTTTGTGAACAGACGACGGACAGTAGTGAAGAAAATAGGAGGCAAGGCAATCGGTAACATAGCCATACAGTATATAATCTTGGGTATAAGGTATGTTTTCAATAAGTTCTTTCTTCCAAACCAAGACAATGGGTGATCATCATAGGAGGTCAGTAAGCGTTTCAGTGACTCCAGTAACGGGGGGAAATTAGCAGCGTACAGGGAGGCCAGATCTTTTGTCAGGTAAATCCCTAAGTATTTCAATGGTTTCGATGACCAGGTAAACGGGGTGGCAGCTTGTAACTCGGAGGCTGTGGTTTGGGAGAGGGTTATATTCAGGACCTCTGACTTTGAGAGATTGACTTTGTATCCGGACAGGACACCGTAAGACAACAATAAGCGCAACAGTGCAGGCAAGCCAGTCACAGGATTGGACACCTCACCTTTTTTCATGTGTGAGTAGCTCTCTTGGACCCGAATAGTTCTACAATGTGAACACAAGGCAATTTACCTCTCTTGGGCCCAGAATAGATCTACAGTGTGAACACTGGGTGAGTAGGATCCAGAGCACACTCTATTTCAAAACAGCCTGTTTTCTCTGGATCCTACTCACCCTGTGTTCACACTGTAGATCTATTCTGGGCCCAAGAGAGGTAAATTGCCTTGTGTTCACATTGTAGAACTATTTGGGTCCAACAGAAGCTACTCACCCTTGAAAAAGGGTGAGGTACGCCCGAAACGCGTTGTGTGTAAAGTTTGTAAATAAAGCCGACATTTCTTTATCCTATATCGTGGTGGAAGCGCGATTCTTTTTCATCTTAACCTCCCAAGCAAGGTTTAGACCCAGTCCATTTCCATTGGTCTTTACAGCTATGGAAGCAGCCATGATGTGGCTTCCCTTCTGGTCTGGTGGTCATGCAATCTACTGGGGGCTAAGAACTACATATCTAAAGTATCAACCCCAGTTATAGGAGAAAGCAGCAAAAAAAAGTTAATGTTAAAATGCTAAATAAATTATAAAAAAAAAAAAAATAACGCCACTACCACACCCACACTACAAGATTTAGCCACATATAACCATATGTGTCACCAACCAAAAAATTATCATAACAGAGGTAAAACTATTTCCTTTTTTTTGCAAAAATAGAAATAACATAAAATAAAGCTTTATCACTGAAAATAAATGCAACAATTATTTGAATAACCCAAATAACATAAATGTTTTAGTCCTCAAAACGGCAAGTACCGAAAAAATGTGTCGCCCATCCTTTTCTATGAAAGCAGGGAATGAATACTATAAAAACGTACTCACCTCCTCAATCCCCTGATGCACCAGATCCAGCATTGCACTAGTTTCTGTCCATCTGCACCTGTTTCCTGCAGCTATGGCCTTCTGGACATGTGCATATGACTACTAGCATCACCACTGAGGCAAGAGATTGCCTGTAGCAATGACATATGCATGTATGCAGGGGGGAACCTAGCCTCTTTGCTGCCTGAGGCAGACTATAGAAAGGAGCCCCCTCCACAAAAAAAAGGTTACATGCTATTGTCGCATAATAAACATACACAATACACAAAGTTATGGAACAGTTTATAAGAATTCTTCTTACTGTATTACTTCAGTATCAGAACAACATGGCATTAACAATGAAAATAACCACACATCTTCTGCTTGGTGGATGGATGAGCCCACGTGGCCCCCATTCTCTTTGCTAGGAGCGCCGTAAATAACTGAGTACTGGACTTTGGCTATCTTTGGCACTCCCAGCGAGACGGATGAGAGCCACGTGGGTTTGTCCATCCACTATGCGACATTCCTATATTCAACCTGGCTGCGGTCAAGCTGAATTCCTGAAGAGGGGGGAACTATTCTCAGGCCCAGTAGGGGTCTCTGCGGACAGACCTCCATTAACCAGGTATTTATCCTCTATCATTTAGGTGTATACAGTGCAGTAACATTTTGTGACTTACAGGAGACATCTCTGACTAATCGTTCACGTTTCCCTTCTCTTCCATTTGAGCCGCCATGACCACTCCTTCCAGCTGTGATTTGTCTCTGTAAAGTTTGCAACACAGACATCTTTGGCTCCTCACTTCTCCAGGCACCTGACTCACCTACACACCCATCCTGCCACTACCCCAATTATAAAATATATACTATAACCCCCCCCTATAAAAAATACTCTAAAGTACATCTTTATTTTAATAATGTCCGTGTGCCCTGTATTAATAGTTCCCCTTATTAATGATCCCCCATAGGTTTCCTAATTAAAAGGTTTTCCCGGTCATTAATGAAATAATCAATGGGTGTCAAAAACCCAGGACCCCCACTGATCAGCTGTTTGAATGAACCATGGTACTTGTGTAAGCGCCGTGACCGCTTCTCTGTTTACATCCTATTAATATTATAAATGTGAAAGTTTGTGGGTTTGTGAGTTTGGATGTTCGGATGTTTGTTCCTCAATCACGGAAAAACCGCTCCACTGATTTGGCTGAAATTTTCCACAAACATAGTTAATACACCCGATTGCGCAATAGGCTACTTTTTGTCACAATAGCACACATATGTTTGTGCCAGGACCCCCACAAAACCCAAACTCACACCACCATCTCTGCAATCTCACACACTTTGGACCATAGCAAGCCCCAAAATTCATATTGCCCTCTACAGCCTCGCCCCTAACCCCACACAATCACATATACATATACTTTACCACTTTGCCCCTCACCTTAACGCTACTCCAGGAGGCTCTCTTTAACGCTCCGAGGCAGCCATGTTTGCCGACCCCCACCGCTCTGACAATCCGCGACACCGCCCACCCATGTCAATACCCCTAGGAGGTCTAATAAATGCAAAAAAAAAGTTTACAAAAAGTAAAAAAAATATAAAAAAAATAACTAAAAAGGATTAAAAATTCAAATCACCCCCCTTTCCCTAGAACACATATACAAGTAGTTAAATACTGTGAAACACATACACGTTAGGTATCCCCACGTCCGAAATCGCCCGCTCTACAAAGATATACAAATATTTTTCCTGTTCGGTAAACGCCGTAGCGGGAAAAATGGTCAAAAGTGCCAAACCGCCGTTTTTTCACTGTTTTGATTCTGATAAAAAATTGAATAAAAAGTGATCAAAGCAATAACATTTCCCGAAAATGGTAGAACTACAAAGTACACCCGGTCCTGCAAAAAAAGACGCCCTATACATCCCCGTACACGCACGTATAAAAAAGTTACGGCTGTCACAATATGGCGACTTTTCAAAAAATAATTTTTTAACACATTTTGGGATTTATTTAAGGGGTCAAAATGTAAATAAAACGATATAAATTTGGTATCCCCGGAATCGTAACGAAGCACAGAATACAGGGGACATGTCATTTTGGTTGCACAGTGAATGCCGTAAAACCAAAGCCCGTAAGAAAGTCGCAGAAATGCATTTTTTCTTCAAATTCACCCCATTCTGAATTTTTTCCTGCTTCCCAGTACATTCTACAGAATAATTAATGGTGGCATCATGAAGAAAAATTTGTCCCAGGAAAAATTAAGACCTCATATGGCTCTGGGAGCGGAGAAATAAAAAAAGTTATGGGGTTTAGAAGGAGGGGAGTCAAAAACGAAAATCAAAAAATGCCATCGGCGGGAAAGGCTTAACTTCAAATACTTCTGTTCCAAAGTCACTATGTAAAGTTTCTCACAACACCGTATATATAGCAGCTCTAATACAAATTACCTTCAACACAAAAGTCTCACGTATTCTCTGAATTACAGCAACAACAAGATACAAAGTTACATTTCATATCCCATCCCTTATACACAGTACGAAAACCCTACCCGCGCCTGTATATACCCACTCCTACAATCACCGCAGACGAAGTCGCGGGTAACAGCTAGTAGTGTCATATATCTCATAGGGGTCATGTCATTTAACTACAGCCTCATCCTATACATGACTATAAGACAAGACTGTACTTATATCACACGGTCACTATAAACAGACAGCGTGTAATATGAACAGGTGCCATGGTCCCTTCATAGAGCTGATCAGAAGGGGGGGATTCACTGATCTCTTATTGGTGATAGATCATCAATAAAAATGAACTGGAAAACCCCTTTAATAAAGCCCAATTGCCACCTTAAAGGGGTTGTCCAGGATAACAATTTTTTAATATGAGGCTGGAGAAGGTACTCCGGTTTCTCTCAGCAAATTCCAGTCCTGCTGCTCTGGTGTTTTCTTCTAGCAGAAGTTCCCACAGCACTGTGACATCCTGTGTCAGCGGTCATGTGCAGTGGCAGAGTAGTGGCATGTGTCACGTCAGGTAAATTTACCTGCAGAGCAATATGACTTTTTTATGTAGATTGTAAGCCCCACATAAGGCTCACAATGTACATTTTTCCCTATCAGTAGGTCTTCGGAGGAAATCCATGCAAACGTGGGGAAAACATACAAACTCCTTGCAGATGTTGTCCTTGGCAGGATTCAAACCCAGGACTCCATCACTGCAAGGCTACAGTTCTAACCACTGAGCCATCGTGTTGCCCCGGAAAAATATGCCTTGACGGCAGGGCCGCCGATAGGCCAGTATTACTGGTACTGGCGTCAGGGGCCCGGCCAAATTGAAAACTGGTGGGGGCCCGGTTTTGGCCCGCCACCGTGTGCCGGCCCCCTGGCGCCTGCACCAGTCATTCAGGGCCGGCGTCAGTGCAGGGCATAGTCGGGCAAGTGCCGGGGCCCACAGAGCCTCTTGGGGCCCCCGGCACTTGCCCGCCCCAGCACTTGCCGGTCCCGATTTCAGCTGATCGGCGTCCGTCGGACGCCGATGAGCTGAATACTTACGCGATTAAAGCAGGAGCTGTGACAGCTCAGCTCCTGGTTTAAACGCCGCTGTCCGGCTTCAGCGTCTGTAGGCGCGATGTGATGACGTCATCACATCATGCCTAAATTATTTCAGTGGCGTGAGAGCGGAGAGCGGAGCGGCGGGTGACACTAAGCGATGGAAGAGGTAAGTGAAGGGGCCCATGAAACAGGGGGGCAAATGAAGGCGAGGGGGAGAACGGCATGGCACTGTGGAAGATGAAGGGGGTGGGGAGAGCATGGCATGATACTGGGGCATATGAAGGGGGGAGAATGGCATGATACTGGGGCAGATGAAGGGGGTGGGGAGAGAATGGCATGACACTGGGGCAGATGAAGGGGGTGGGGAGAGAATGGCATGACACTGGGATGAAGGGGGGGGAATGGCATGACACTGGGGCAGATGAAGGGGGGGAATGGCATGACACTGGGGCAGATGAAGGGGGGAGAATGGCATGACACTGGGGCAGATGAAGGGGGGGAGAATGGCATGACACTGGGGCAGATGAAGGGGGTGGGGAGAGAATGGCATAACACTGGTGCAGATGAAGGGGGTGGGGAGAGAACGGCATGACACTGGGGCAGATGAAGTGGGGGGGAGAATGGCATGACACTGGGGCAGATGATGGGGGGGAGAATGGCATGACACTGGGGCAGATGAGGGGGGAATGGCATGACAATGGGGCAGAGACGGGGGGACATGAAACTGTGGGCAGTTGAAAGGGGGAGAACAGCATGAAACTGGGGACAGAGATGGAGGGGGGACATGAAACTGGGGGCAGAGGAAGGGTGTATATGAAACTGGGGGAGAGATGGAGGGGGGTATATAATTTACAGGTGACTGTAGGAGGATTATACTGTGTGGGAGCACATGAAAAATGAATGGGCGGAGTCAACAGAAAAGTGGGCGGGGCTAAATTTGTCACGTGGGGGGGGGGCCCAGACACGTAGGCTGTATGGGGCCCCAAAATTCCTGATGGCGGCCCTGCTTGACGGGATGCATGCCGCTACTCCCAGACGCATGTCGCCCCTCACTTTGCCTCCTTAGATTTATCCAGGAAGCAATGAGAGACAGACAGGTGCCAGAAAAATGACAGCACTTTATCAGTGGGACTTTACAAAATAAGTATTGTGAGAAGGTGACAGGCAGAGTGCTGGAATATCTCTATAGATACCCCTGGTTTTTAACTTATGTGTGGTCTAGTGCGGTTCTGGAGTAGGCCTCAGCCCCGGTGTAGATCCTGGACTCACTACTGGGCCAGAAAAGGCTGCAGATCCTGCAATGCAGTGCAGTTCCATGAGGGGAAAGGAGATGTATGGTTCTGTCCTGTAACCCCGAGTCTGGTGAGACAAAGTAGTGTTTGTTTTGCTCGTGTGGCTGGTGGTAAGCCACACGTATTAACGTTACTGTTTAGTTAGTTGCTCAGACGAGCAGGTTTTTATTTTGTTTTTGCCTGAAGTTAAGGCTGTATTTTGTTTTGCTCATTTTGTGCTTGAAGTCAAGGTTTATATATTTTCCTGGTTTTTTTTCTAAATAAACCGGTTTGCTGCATATTTTGTGACCCTGTCTTGACTGTTTGCGTCCACACCACTGCTCCTACTGGGTTCCCTTCCCCATAGTATTGACTTTTTCTATTTATCCATGATCACGGTCATTTTTTTTGTAAATCCTGGATAACTCTTTCAACTTATTTTTCAAATAAGGATGTGTTCATATATGCATTCAAGACTTTGTCGCAGGGTCTATTGGAAATCTCCAGACTTTTTTTGATCACCTCTTTCAGTTAAAAAGAATAAAACCATAGTCAATGGGCTCTGAACGTGTCTGTCATAGAACGTCCTGGATGGGGTTTGTCTTCCCAATCTTCAAGTGTAGAAAGACATAAGCAAGTGTGAGCCAATCATAGTGAATTACAATCCAAATGTTGGGATCTTTGCCATATGTGTCATACTGAAAAGATTCACGTCAAGCTGCAGCTTGGATAGTTTGATAGAGGTAAGTAACTCTACTATTAGGACATTATTGTTGCCACTTATGGGGGCACTTGGAGACTCTCAAACAAAAGCATGTAATGAATGCTCCATATGATCCAGGGTAGGGTTAGGGGGTTTAACAATCTTCTAAGCTTCCATTGAACACAGGCTTGGTGTAGCAGAGTCAATCTAGCGCTTCTTAATGTCAGAGATTTCTATAGAGGCGTCATAAACCAGAATCTTGTTGCTAAACAAAACATTATTGAAGATGAATCTTGACCATACAGTTCCATTCTGGGCACCATGTCACAACAATATGCCCTAGTTGTGGATAGAAGGCAATGAAGGTTACTAAATTACCAAGTAGCTTGTAAGGAAAAATTGCAATTTTTATCCTTGACAAACTGTGGCTAAAGGAGGGGGGGGGGGAGGGGGCTCTATTCTTATCCATACATGGCAGTACACATATAGATTGTAATAATAAGCTAGTGGATAAGGAAACAGAATAAAGATGGATTACAGATTCTCCATTTTCTCCGAGGTTTTCTTCGATTGCAATCAGACAGATAATGTCTTTATTGCGATGCTATGTGTAGGGTAAATCACTTAAGGGATATGTCATTACTGGGAATACTTGGAATTTGATCTTGTGGGGTTTTTGTGTGCACTTGGTACATAAGACATAATTATGCCCTTGCAGATATTCCTCGGCTCTCATAGGTCTTCCTTCTTGTGGCAATTAACCTATCACTCATTCTCATTTACCGAACCGCCAGAGTCTCTTAGTCCTTGAAGAATATGTATTTTTAGCAATAGTAACCTGCTACATATTTTTACAAGACTACTCTAGACGGTTTCTGAGAAGCTGTTAATAGAAACCATAAAACCCGTTTTCCTCACCGTAAATAACTACTACACATTTGGAAATGATGTAAATATCTATTAAAAGATCTGTCTAAGATGCAAATGTCTGACTCCAGGGGCTGTGCAGTGATCCGACTACAAGAGTGACGCCATACAGTAATAAGTTATTATGAAGTGCGCCTGTCATCATAGTGTTACTGCATTTATAGTATCAAGAGTAAAGGTGAATATATGAAATTCTGCAACATCTTATAAGGGGAAAAATGGAGTCTTCCTCTAATTCACGTATATACAGTATTGTGCAGAAGGTTTAGGCAAGGTTCACATATGAGCCAGACTCTGTTGCAGAAACCGCCAAAAATCAGGGGAGAGAAAAATCCTGCACGGAGAACTTTACTCTCTGCTGCTTTGAATTTGAAAATGGTGGACCCCATTATAGTCAAAGGGATCCACTGGTGCCGCTTGTAACCGATGTTTTAGCATTACGGCTCTCCATTGTTTGGGTTTGTCAGAGGACCACGTTGCCGATGTGAATTCAGCATAACACTTGCGCCCGTTACTGTATTTTTTCATACAAGGACCTAACATGGACAGCACTTAGGTCTTTAGTCCTGAATGCTGCAAGTCACACAACTATTTTTCCATGCAGACTAAATTTGTAGCATGCATTATTTCAGTATGTGGTGTGGAGGACAGGACCTTGGACACCATTGGTTACTGTCTCTTGATGTCCGTCTCCTCTGTGGACATTCAGTACAGACTTTTGAACGGATGTAAAAAAAAAGTCCAACTTTTCATATGTTTATATGTGCTTATACTACGAGAGGGAAGGAAAAGAAAGCTGATGGGTTGGAACATACAGCAGAGGTCTCCAGCTTCACATGCAGAAGACTCCACTCAGTATTTTCACAGAAATATTATAGCTGTATGACACTGAGTGTCAGTCTTCACTGCAGACCCAGCAATACTGTTTGTAAGATCAGGATGAGCAGCACTATAATTCCCTCCTCGGAGATGAATATACACATAGCACTAGAGCATACAGACCTATTATTGTATCTTTCTTAAGAAATTATTTATTGGATTTGTGGAATTTATCATTTTCTGATTATTCAGAGGCGTACATTAAGCTTGGACCTGTTGTAAATATATAAACATATACAGTATTTTAAAGGGCTTTTCCTATAAATTACTTTCATAGTTGTTTCATTGCTCTTGGAGCTTCTTAGATGACTTCACATGGGAAAGATACTAAAGTACTAATACCGCATGAATGCCCTGAAGCAAGAAAAGAAATCACCCATTTTTCCATTCATTTATATGCAGATACAGTTTGTTAGAAAACATCTATAACAATATGTTAAACCCCTGAGGGGGCATTCACACTACCGTTGCCAATGTCCATTGCTGTCTTCCATCATAGGATGACAGCAACGGACATTAGACAGTCACAGAGAACGGTCACAGACTGATTCTGTGCCTGTTCCCATTGACAATAATGTAAACAACATGGCGGAAGCTGCCTTTGTAATGGAAGATAAAGTAGTGCATGCAGAACTTTAGCTTCTGTTACAAAAGTAAACAAACATGACGGAAGCTAGCTTCCTTACATCAGTGTCAATGAAAATGGACACAGAATAAGTCTGTGACCGTTCTCTGTGACTGTTTAATGTCCGTTGCTGTCATCCTATGACGGAAGACAGCAATGGACATTGGCAAAGGTAGTGTGAACACCCACTTAAATGCTGCTGTACATTTGGAAGTTAGAACAAACAACTGCAAATATACTTTTCAGTCCTAAAATTTGATGATTTTTTTTCTTGCAGTATTTAGAATAATTTTATTAGTTTAAAGTTATTTTATTCACTAGTTTATTGCCTTTAATACATTCTGTCCAAAAACACAAACCCCTGAAATGCCAGCTGTCTAGAGTTTGCATAGATAATTTTTTTAGGATAAAATGAGGAGAAGAAGCCTTAGTAACCAGAATGTAGGCTGCTTTCAGTACTAACACCATGAGTATCTAAGCAGCCGTCAGCCTCCCGGGGATTAAATTGTACCATTTCCAGAAAGCTTCAGCTGTCACTGTCTTCACGCTCAGATATTTCTGTAGAATACTTAGCAGAGCTATCAATGTAGAAGTCACTTTTGTTTATTATGACGAATAACAGTTTCCTTACCGTTTTCATAGAAAACACCCACTGGGCTTCTGACTTGTAAAGTAAGGAAGTGCTTGTACATCTGGAGTCTTTATCAATGTGACTGTATGGACCTCACTGATACCAAGATCTCAATGCACAAACAGATTTTTGGTTGTATTCCAATCACTGGAAAACCTGGGTATACATGTAATGATATTATTAATGATCTGGTTATTATCAGTTTGTGGGAATTGCTACAAGCATCAAAAATATGCTCCACAGTACACATACACATGTGGGAAAATTACAGCAAAGTAAGACTGGTGCACCAAGTTACAAAAATGTTGCGTTTTACAATACCTGCAAAGTGGATGAGATTCTGGCTAATCCTATCCACACATTGCAGGGGAAAAAAAGACCTGGAAATGATGGTATGGTCCTAAAGAGCCCCAATCTCAACATCATCCAGTCTGTCTGAGAGTATATGAAGAAACAGAAGGATTTCAGCCAGCTTACACTGAGGCTAAGGCACCATGTTGCAGGAACGCAGCGTTTTTTGTTGCAGATTTTGCTGCTCTTCTTTTTTTTTTTTGAGCACTTGGCCCTAAAGAAGATCTGTGGTTAATTCTTCAAGATATATGGTCGAGTTTCTTCAAAAACTGCAAATGTACTGAGAATTGATGGAATGCAAAGGGCGGTCAGACCATATATCGATGTGGTTTAGATTTCTTTTTCGTTCATTCACTTTCCATTTTGTTAGTTAGACATAAATAAACTAATAACACTTCTATTGTTGAAAGCATTCTTACTTTGCCGCATTTTTTCACACCTTCCTAACACTTTTACACAGAGCTACATATTAATAGCTACAGTGCATTATTACAGAAGCCACAATGCAGAGAAAGATCCATCATACAATAGGTACCAACAGCACCCAACACTCCACATTGATTTACAGTGGGGTCTTTTTGGTTTCCATTGTGGTGTGAGGAATTTAATTAAAACTAGTGGAAACCTGCAATGACCGCAATATACCATGTGGCTGAAGGCTTTCTGGCCCTGACATACTGGGAACACTAGCAAAGCCTTTTTAGCAATTGGAAAACGATTTCTAAATGTGTGTGATATTACAAAGCCCTGACAGTGATTCAATAGAAGAAAGACATCAGGATGCGTCCACATAAGGCTGGATTCACACGTGCTTTGGAATCTTCTGTAGGAGAGACGCTTCATGTTCCGCCTAGGTAGTGTTCACACTACAGTTGGTGTCCACTCAGAAGGTGTCCGTTTACAAAAAACCAAAACAAACACCTATCATAACGGACACAAACGGACAATAGCTGATGGCTATCAGTTACTGTCCGTTATATGTCCGTTGCCCATAGACCTCAATGTTTGTTGTCATATATCCGCTTACCACATCTGATATGTGATGGCTTATTTTATCGAAGCTGTACTTTGCAGTTCAGTTTTTTACATGGATATGAATGATAAATTATGCATGTATGACATCAGACATGTGATTGGCTAAAACTAGATCATGTGTTTATTCTAATGACCTTTTTATTTATATGATTTCTAACAATTAGGGATGCTATTAAAAGAATCAAGGGAAATGTATATTACTAGAGATGAGCGAGTTGTATTCGATCGAGTAGGTATTCAATCAAATACTACGGTATTCGAAAAATTCATACTCGATCAAATACTACTAGCTATTTACAGTAAATATTCGATTCAGAGCCAGCGTTGATTGGCCGAATGCTATACAGTGTACAGTGTTTCTGCAGCAGGCTTGTCCTTGCTAGTCAGGAGAGCTGGCAGCTTGATGTTACGAGAGAGCTTACATTTTATCAGTGCAACTGCAAGAGCTGTGCAGTTAAAGCGCACGAACCCCATAGACTATAATGGGGTCTGTGCGCTTTAACTGCACAGCTCGCCTCCTAAACACTCTCCTCCTGCTATTCGTGGACTTGGTGACTCTCCTTTAGTTGAATAGTGGTTTCCCCTGAAACGAGCATTTTTTCCCATAGACTATAATGGGATTTGATATTCAATCGAGTAGTCGAATATTGAGGCTCTACTTTAAACGAATATCGAATCTTGAATATTTCACTGTTCGCTCATCTCTATATATTACGTATAAATACTAGCTACAGCGAGGTATATGCACAGATGGTATACAATAGCTCCATTACATACCACTCCTGAAACCACTCATACCCCATCCTCTATCATCATTGAACAAAACATGTAAAAATGACATCAGAAGGAAAACACGGTTTCTATATCTGTGGAAATATTCATGTGTTATAATGGCACAAATAGTTCTCCAGAGACCATTGCAGTTACAACAAACATTCTGTTATGCTAACGGTTCGCTGTCACTGGCGCCCTGTCACTCCCGACTCCTTCACCCACTTACTCACCTATCTTAAAGTATCCTGCTGCCTTGCTCTTCCCTATTCCCAGATTACATCCCGCTGCTGTCAGTGCTGCATGTAGGGTGTGTGTGTTGGCTCTCTCAGTCTCCTAAAGGGCCAGTTCACACAACAGTAATTCTGTCCCAAGCCAATCACTGCTGGACCTATCATGTTTAAATTTGCTCAGCCCTCTGCCCTGCGCCTGAGCAATACGTTTCCTTGCTAGATAAGACTTACTGTAAGGTGTACCTGTATCAGAACTAACCAGACCTTTAGCTTGTTCCTCCCCTCATTCCTGTTTGCTGTAGCAGTACTGCCAATTACCTGTACTCCATCTTTGGCTAATACCAGACCTCTGGACTCTGTGGCCTGTCCTGACAACTTCTTATTTCGATCTGACTTCTGAACCTTGCCACCTTCCCTGGCCACCAACTTGTACCTGACGACTCTAATGCCTGATCCCTGGTGCCTTGCATGGACGTTTCTTGGCCTAAGTCAGCTGCTGCCAACACAGGCACCATCTCAAGAGGAAGTAACCTGCCAGTTTCCCTGCAATGAGGTCTACATCTCTATAAAGGGGTTAAAGGGTGAATGTAAATACCGGGGAGGCTGCTTAGACTGCTTAGTGGGTTCACTACCCAATGACCCTGATACAGTTATTTACTCTCTCTGTGTAAACACAGCAGTCGACATTTCCTACAGGAAGGTATTGAAAAATAACCGTTGTTTCTAACACTTTTTTACTGTTGCTGTGATGGTTGTGGGTTAGATTCTGTCTCTGCTTTATTCTCTGCCATAGTTTTTCTGCTTGTTCTTTAAATCACTGTGCCTGGTCTGCTCCAGCAGTTCTGTTATTGTAATTCAGATAAGGTAAGCTTGTCCTTGCTCTTGGTAAGTGCTGATCTCAACTTGGCACAACCCCTTCCCAAAGGTCGAAATACAGGAAAGCACCCATATACAGGTATAACATGCTATTTGGTTCCACCCATGGGGTGATGCAGTGTCTACCTGCTTTTATGTCTCCAGGTTAGAGTATATTGTACCACCACCACTATTTACATACATTAATATAAAGAAAATGTAACCAGGAAGGACATTCAGCTGCATCTTACATTTCACCTGTTTTTTCAAGTGCCATTCCCTGACACATATTGCAGCCTATGAAAATAGAAGCAAAATGAGCCAGTCAACCTCACCAGCAATATTAACATCCAGCCAGCAGTACTTTTAATGGGAGAGAAGACACCACTAGAAGTGTCTGGCAGCCGCTTATTCCTCTCTCCCCATTGAGAATACCTGCATGCTTAGCATAAATATGGGTGTATTGGAGGAGTTGGGAGGAATAGTTGTTGGTAAATTGAACGTTGGCACACAGTTACAGTATTCACAATAACTGGGATAATCCGTGTGCTGAGAAAGTTAGGCTGCTGCAAAGAGAACTCCTACAGAAAACAGAAAGTGTCAGCATGTTATGTGGCTTAGTGGCCAGAGTCAGAACTGCAGAATATTTTTGAATTTTAAAAAATAAAATAATAACATGGGAACTTAAATATAAGTGTACCAAAAACTCTTTAAGACTGGAGCCCCACGGGCCGGAAAAGCCATGATTCGCCCACAGCGGAAACGCCACGTGAAAAATTGTTGTGTTATACAGTAACAGCAAAGTGGATGGGATTCATGCGAATCCCATGCTCACTATGCGTTAATATCCACATCGCAAACACGCTGTGATTTCCCAAAACGGCGCGATTTTGGAAATTGCAGCATGCTAATTATATCTACAAAAATGCTGGCGGCTTCCCTGTAGATATAATGGTAACAGAAAGTCTGCGGAAGAAACCTCTGTGAACTTTCAAAGCGCTGCGGGAAGAACCGCAATGTGTTCCCGCCGTGATTGTTCCCGCAGCGCTTTAGTGTGGCGTTTCCGGCCCGTGGGACCTTAGCCTATGGCTGAGGCCCACTTTGTGGAAACGCAGCTTCTTTTGTTGCAGATTTTGCTGCATTTCTTTTGAACCAAACCTAGGAATGACCACAAAAGGAATGTGAAATACGTATATAGGAAGCGCCTATATTTCTCCCTTCTGCCCAATGCACTCCTGCCTTTGGCTGAAAAAACCCCACAAAATCTGCTATAAAAAAGCTGCGTTTCCGCAACGTGGGGCCTTAGCCTAACAGTAAGTTTAACATAAACGTGATCTTAAAAACATATTATTTTCTGGTGTTACATTCCCTTAACCCCTTAGCGACCCTTGACGTAACTGTACGTCATGGGTCGCATGGGGATGTATGGAGCGAGCTCACACGCTGAGCTCGCTCCATACACGGCAGATGCCGGCTGTATAATACAGCCAGGACCTGCCACTAACAGCAGCGGTCGGTGCCCGAGCCGATCGCTGCTGTTAACCCTTTACACACTGCGGTCAAACGTGACCGCAGTGTGTAAACGGCGCCGGCGGCATGGGCGCCGCCATGTTTTGCCGATCGCCGCCCTCCTGAACGTCACAAGAGGGCGGTGATCGGTTGTTATGACAGCCGGAAGCCTATTGAAGGCTTCCAGGCTTGTCTCTGCACTAGATCTATTATACGATGCCAGAGGCATCGTCTAATAGAAGTCCTGCGATTTTCCTATTCACTGCAATACTGTAGTATTGCAGTGAATAGTATGAGCGATCAGACTCCCTAGGTTTCAAGGTACCTAAGGGGTCTGATCATAAATGTAACAGAAGAAAAAAAAAAGTTTTTAAAAGTATTAAAAAAATAAAAAAAATATAAAAGTTAAAATCACCCCCCTTTCCCTAGATCAGCTATAAAAGTAATTAAAGAACATTAAACATAAACATATTAGGTATCCTTGCGCTCCAAAATGCCTGAAATATTAGAATATTAAAACATTTATCCCGTACTGCGAACGGCGTAGCGGCAAAAAAAATAAAAACAGCCAAAAAGCGTTTTTTTCAACACTTTGCCTCCTATAAAAAATTGAATAAAAAGTGATCAAACCATCGGATCTTTCCCCAAATGGTATCAATAGAAACGTCATCTTGTCCCGCATAAAAAGACACCACAACCAGCTCCATACATGGAAATATGAAAAAGTTACAGGTGTTAGAACATGATGACACAAATTTTTTTTTCTATTTTGCAAAGTTTATCATTTTTTTAAAAGTATCAAAAAATTTCAAATACTATATAAATTTGGTATCACCGCGTTTGTACTGACACGTAGAACACAGGTAACATGTCATTTGTACCAAACAGTGAATGCTGTAAAAATTAAACCCATAAGAAAATGGCGCAAATGCATTTTTTCTCCAATTGCGCCTCATTCTGAATTTTTTTCCAGCTTCCCAGTACATTGCACAGCATATTGAATGGTGCCATTACAAAGTACAATTTGTCCCGCAAACAATAAGCTATCATGTGACTCTGTGAACTGAAAAATGAAAAAGTTATGGCTCTTGAAATGTGAGGAGGGAAAAACGAAAATGCGAAACCAAACAATGGCCTGGTCCTTAAGGGGTTAAAGCTTTTGTTCCTGGACAGAGGGAGACCAATGACATTTGCCATACGATAAATCCTCATTTTAATCAATGGAAATTCCATTTAAATCAATTAAAAGAACTAACTCAAGAAATAAATCATAAAAGCAAACAGGATAATCTTGCTTACACGATCAATGTGCAGGATTTTCTCCATGTTCCTGAAGCAGCTTTGTAGAACCCTTGCAGAGATCTCAAGTGTAATGGCGGCCATACACTAAATAAGTAAATACACTAAATGCATTAAATAAGTACTAGTCAGAAAGCTATTTTTCCCAAACCACCATAGATTTGCACGTCAAGTGTTCATACTTACTTCAATGAGAAGAGGGAAATAAGCTCCTGCCAGACACAACTGACAGCATCATATAACCTGTGGTGATGGAGTCTCGAGCATGTTGAAATTCCATATGCTCGCTGCTCTTTTCCCCAATATCTACCATCAGGCGGCCCTCATGCACATTAAATCGATGTGTTTAGTTGAGTTTTGTCTAAAGTATATGTTCTCCTTTAATTTCCTTCTGTTCTCTTCTATTTTTGGCCAGCAGAAGGCTGAGGGGGCGTAGCTTAGCAAAGAGAGCAGTGGGGGAGGGCTTCTGCTGTATTCAGTTGTCTTACAGCCAGAAGTAGAATGGTAAGAAGGAGAGGAGAATCTTCTGAATCACTTATCACATTTAGACTAGATCATTAGATATTTCTTAGGTTTGACTCCAATATCAGACAAAATGGGACAAAAGGGAGTCTGGGACCACCAACATCACTTGTAATCCAATTATTTTCTATTGTAGGGGCAGCCGGCTACTGGCATAGTGATTCAGTGAACATACCTTTAGTGTGTCAAACCGCAACTTGAAATCTATATGCAAAGTAGTTGTTCGTTGCCTCCAGGGCTTGCCAATGCCTGCCATAGCAGCAGCCATGTTTGCCCATGGTTGCCACAAATCAGGATCTGTCAATATTTATCTTAGGGGGTAGTGTCTGGTGACAGGACAGGTGAAAATGGGCGCTCTGGCAGTGCCCTGAACAGCTCAATTAAAAATAAAGCCCCCACGTAGCGAAACGTAGCTAAAAATGCTGCGGAAAAAAATGCAGCGGAAGTGCATTGCAGCTTTCTAGCAGCGCTTTTCATAGCATTTTGCTCTCAGCAGATTTTCTTCCCTTATAAATCTTTTAGGGAAAACGCCAGTGTTTCTGCTGGTAAAATTGACATGCAAGCGTTTTTGAAAACACAGCTTTTCTGCAGCAGATTTTTTTTCTGCAATGTATGCTTGGTTTATTTACCAGAAATGTTTATATGGTTAGCCTAGTATTGAGAATGGTCTGGCTCCTATTTATTATCTCTTCAGTCTTAATGAACACTTAATGAGCGCTATGTGATGAATGTAGGAAGTGACAATGCCATTGCCTCTGCCTAACCCGGAGATCACATCATTAGCCCTGCCAGTGACTACTGTTATAATGGGGCTGTTTACATCAGAAATGAGAAGGGAGGGGGAGTTACAGTGGAGAACTGCAAAAATAAATCAAATAAAAAAAGTGAATGTTTCCTAAAAGTCTTGTACGACCTCATAAGTGAACTTATTTTGCTAAAATAGATACATATACACTCACCGGCCACTTTATTAGGTACACCATGCTAGTAACGGGTTGGACCCCCTTTTGCCTTCAGAACTGCCTCAATTCTTCGTGGCATAGATTCAACAAGGTGCTGGAAGCATTCCTCAGAGATTTTGGTCCATATTGACATGATAGCATCACACAGTTGCCGCAGATTTGTCGGCTGCACATCCATGATGCGAATCTCCCGTTCCACCACATCCCAAAGATGCTCTATTGGATTGAGATCTGGTGACTGTGGAGGCCATTGGAGTACAGTGAACTCATTGTCATGTTCAAGAAACCAGTCTGAGATGATTCCAGCTTTATGACATGGCGCATTATCCTGCTGAAAGTAGCCATCAGATGTTGGGTACATTGTGGTCATAAAGGGATGGACATGGTCGGCAACAATACTCAGGTAGGCTTTGGCGTTGCAACGATGCTCAATTGGTACCAAGGGGCCCAAAGAGTGCCAAGAAAATATTCCCCACACCATGACACCACCACCACCAGCCTGAACCGTTGATACAAGGCAGGATGGATCCATGCTTTCATGTTGTTGACGCCAAATTCTGACCCTACCATCCGAATGTCGCAGCAGAAATCGAGACTCATCAGACCAGGCAACGTTTTTCCAATCTTCAATTGTCCAATTTCGATGAGCTTGTGCAAATTGTATCCTCAGTTTCCTGTTCTTAGCTGAAAGGAGTGGCACCCGGTGTGGTCTTCTGCTGCTGTAGCCCATCTGCCTCAAAGTTCGACGTACTGTGCGTTCAGAGATGCTCTTCTGGCTACCTTGGTTGTAACGGGTGGCTATTTGAGTCACTGTTGCCTTTCTATCAGCTCGAACCAGTCTGGCCATTCTCCTCTGACCTCTGGCATCAACAACGCATTTCCGCCCACAGAACTGCCGCTCACTGGATGTTTTTTCTTTTTCGGACCATTCTCTGTAAACCCTAGAGATGGTTGTGCTTGAAAATCCCAGTAGATCAGCAGTTTCTGAAATACTCAGACCAGCCCTTCTGGCACCAACAACCATGCCACGTTCAAAGGCACTCAAATCGCCTTTCTTCCCCATACTGATGCTCGGTTTGAACTGCAGGAGATTGTCTTGACCATGTCTACATGCCTAAATGCACTGAGTTGCCGCCATGTGATTGGCTGATTAGAAATTAAGTGTTAACAAGCAGTTGGACAGGTGTACCTAATAAAGTGGCCGGTGAGTGTATATGGTACAAAGCTAAGTAAAACAAATTAGAGTATAAGGAATAAAAATAAAGAGAAAAACACTCTACCATCACAAATTGTCACCATCTCCAGCTGTAAAATGAACCTAAAAACATAATAGGAAGGTCATTTTAAAACTTTAGTGCAAATTTAATGTAAAAAAATCTATCAATTTAAAATATTTTTTATTATTATTTTGTGCATAATCAAAATTTAAAGGGGTATTTCTATCTCAAGGATCCTGTTTATACTGCTAGCTTATGTATATTAAAGAGTTTTCATAAATACATTGCTTTAGCCAATGCTGATTTGCTTGCCTGCTATTTAAATTATTTCTCCCATAGTTTACATTCTTTCCTTGGTGTACAACCTGAGTCTGACAAGACAAGATGGTGGATGAGTCACTGCAGGAAGTCCGCTTGGGGAGACCCCCCTCCCAAAAGGAATATTGTACACATTAAAAAGTGGTTAGCTAAGAAACCACATGGACCCCATAGATTAACTCCATAGATTATAATGGGGTTTGTGTGGTTTCCGCAGGAAAAATGCGGAGAGAAAAGTGCTGCTTGCAGTACTTTTCTCTCCGCATGATTAGTGTGGACACCGCTTCGAAAACACACGAACCTCATTATAGTCTATGGGGTCTGTGTGGTTTCTTAGCTAATCACCTTTTAATGCATTTGGTATTCCATTCAGGGGGTCCCCAAGCGGACTCACCGAACGGAATACTAAACACAGATGTGAGCCAGACCTGAGTGCTCTCACTGTAATGTACGGCTCTGCGGTCAGAAAAATCAGGTCAGCTAATTGCAGTTTACTGATAAAGGCTCAGACAGTGTGTCTTATCTCTGTATGTAAAGTCTAAGATAACACTGAGTTTAGAACAGGATAAGTGTCCTATACAAACGTGTGTAGTGTAATATATATTTACTTTGAATAGTTTTATATTATATTTCTAGTAATCATAATAATCTCTAATAGCAAATGCAAATTCTATATCTAATGTGATACTTCATAGTGTCCTGGTCATCAGACAGTCAAAGCCCTCCCACCAGCTTGCTGAAGAATACAGGAAGTGAGAAGAAGAGACAGCAGACAAAACTGCTGAGACAGGAAGATGGGAAAACCCCTTTTAAAAAAGAATATAACTAAATAAAAGTTATTTAGAAAACAGTCCTACATGTCATAAAAAAAATAAATGGCAAAAAAGCACAGTGGCTCAATGGTTTCCACTGTAGCCTTGGAGAACTGGAGTCCTGGGTTTGAATTCAACCAAGAACAACATCTGCAAAGAGTTTGTATGTTCTCCCTGTGTTTGTGTGGGTTTCCTCTGGGTAATCCGTTTCCTCACACAGTTCAAAGACATATTGATAGGGAATGTACTTTGTGAGCCCTATGGGACAGTGATTGTCAATGTCTATAGAGCACTGTGGAATATTTTGTGGCTATACATGTAAGCAGTATAAATAAATGATTTTGGTAGCCCAAGAAATAAAAACATCAGAGCCGTTCAACCACCATGCGTCAAGTTCCTGAAATGTATCTTGTAAAACACTCTGGTCAAGTAGATAAAATAATGAAACGGAATAAAATATAGAGACATGTTCAGGTGAGCAGAGCCGGGGTCCACATCATTACTAATGTTTCTCCTCCGAAAGGAAGAAAAGTGTCTCTGTGCTAATGCCCATATGACTGAGAGAGTGAAAGTGGAGATCCTGGTGTAGATAAGCCCAAGAGTGCTTACCATGTTAAATGCCTTGACTAGACTATCAGGGCATACTTCACAGTTCATGAAGCACATCCTAATGGATACCTACTTATCTCTGAAGCCGTAATTGGAGAATTAGTCTTTCATTTAACTCACTAGGAGAAAGCTTTTGTAATAAATCCATTAGAAGTGGTTGGTATAAAATTTTGCTATTAATAAAATGATTTTTCTGGCTTATCTGTCGCTACTTATAAACCTGGTGCAGCGTTGGATGATACACTATTCAGGCTTTGTGTGCCTATAGGCAATTCTGAGCCTCAAAGATACAATTTGTGGCATTTACTGTGATAATGCTGTGGGTGTGCCAGCATGTCGTGGGACGTGTTAACCCTACAAACCTGTCCATTTAGCGCAAATACATTCTGGGCAAACTTCAGACACCGTTCTCAGATCACCTAATGAATGATCCAGTTGTTTCTGTTGTCTGCAATGTACAGGAATAATCACAAGGTCCTCTCATTTCATAACTTTTCCAACATGGCTGCCATAGTTATTTACCTGTTATGTGATTGTTAGAACATATCATCTATATTATAACTGTTTTTTTTCTACTGTTTGTTAAGGTCTGTATTAGGCCAGATTGGCCATGTTGTCCAGCAATTTCTATTGCAGTGTTTAGATACTACTACTTGTAAGTGAACTGGAGTTTGTGAATTCCCATAGAACGGACAATCATGTAAGAGGCCAAAGGAAAAATGGCAGTCGGCGTTTTCAGATGAAGATACGGCGAAGAGGTGGTCTCGAGAAGAAAACGGAGGGCATCACTGGAGAGTCTTCAGGCAGCCCAGGGGGCCTCCTATGATGTCTGGAGACTCATTTGCATAGGTTGAAAACTTGGGATATCAACAGAACGGTGGCGCAGAGAAGAATTCTAAGGGTAGGGGAAGGATAGCCTTTCTTAATGCTATTCCGATGTGATGGTAAGTCAACAAGAGAGTCTAATGATAGAATCCCTTTAATAGCAATGAACTGCAATACCAGAAAGAAATGTTAAAAAAGGCATGAAATTAGGAGGAAATTACCTAAGTGGGGAGAGTGCCATAACTCTACAGGTTACAGCTGGGTACATACATACAAGAGCTGTCAACTGAACATCTATCTCATTTGGATTTTCTACAAAGGTGTACATTTGTTTCAATGGGGAGGAGGAGATACACCTTTACCAGACATATCTGTCAGTCACTTAGTTCCTAGCAGAACCATGGATTGGCCATGTTTAATAACCAACATGCCCAATCCTCTTTTCACTTGACTGATTTATGTCTTCATACACATTAGATTTGACTGTATAAAGATATTTAAAAGGGGTGTAAAAGAAATAACCATCCACACCATGTACATTGAACTAATATGGTATATGGACATCATAGAAGATGATTCCCAGAGGAACCCAGAAAGTGTAGGGGATGACATTTTGCCCAAGCAGTTTAATTCAGTTATATATGGAGGATAGGCTGTCATGAGAGTCTTTGCTATGTTTGCAGTCACATGCAGGTGCTCCAGTATGAGATACATAGCACTACTATCTAATTCTATGAATTAGGATATTTTGGCAACAAAAAGATGATTCAGCAGTATAATAGAGTTGTAATGAGATTTATGGGCAGAATAATTGTAATGCCTTTTAGTGGGAATGAACAGATGACTGCTTATTTGTGGTTTTCAGTGATCCTATTGCTGACACTCTTTAAAAGGTCAAACTAACAGAGGAAAACTCCTCAGGCAGAAACTTTAAGTTTCAGAATAGATCTTTACCCATGTACAGTCCACTGGGCACCTAATGCAGTGTCTTAACATATCCTAAGTTACTCATCTGAGAGCACAATACATTAAATGATGTTAGCAGAAAGGGCATTAAGGGCAGGTTCCTGTATGCCTGTGTGCACACAATTTCAGCTAACTTGACTTTCCATTAAAAATAAAATGAATTATAACCTCAGCCCGTATATGGCAAATGAAGAATACAATAAGGTTTGTTTCAAATAGCTTATCACCATCTGTATTATGGTATCACTATGAAAATGCTTTAAAACTGGCCTAAAGATAGCTTCGTAGCATATAATCAGGGCCAAAATCCCTAAGTCTCGGTCCAGGCTTTATCCATTATCAGATACAGCTGCTTATTATTATTATTATTATTAATAATAATAATAATAATAATAATAATAATAATAATTTATTTTTAGGTCACCATTTATTCTGTTTTGCTGCACATATTGAAAGGGTTTACATACACAAAACAAAAACAGTTACAATTGACAAACTCAGGGCTCGTTCACATCTGCGCCCGGTCTCCATTTATACAGGTTTTCGTTTCCTGCCCGAAACTGGGCAGAAAACGGAAACCTGCAGGCATTTTTCAAACCCATTCAAATGAATGGGTTTGAAAAGTGTCTGGCCGTTAGCGCCGGGGAGCATATTATGCTCTCTACAGCTAAACCGTTTTTTTAAAAAAAACTGGACACAAAGTCGGACATACAGGATTTTGCGTCCGGTTTAAAAAAAACGGTTTCGCTGCGGGGAGCACAAAACGCTCGCGGAAACCTGAGTACGGAGACTGAATGCTGGTGTGAACCCAGCGTAAGTGTGGGTTCACACTACCGTTATTATTGTTTATTTATATAGCACCATTAATTCCATGGTGCTTTACATTTGGGGGTTACATACAATACACAGAATATACAGGTAGATATAATACTAACAGTGATCGGCTGGCACAGTGGGGTAGAGGGCCCTGCGCGCGAGGGCTTACAATCTAGGGGGTTCAATGTCCGTTGCTATCATCTATCACAGGATCAGAACAACTAATATAAAACGACAGATAAAGCCCTCTTTATCGAATAACTGTCTGCTTTCACCCCCATGAAGGGTTCTTCCTGGAGGACTTCTTCTTCCATTACAAAAGTAAGGAATCATGATGGAAGACAGCCTCCGCCATTTTGTTTACATTATAGTTAATGTGAACAGACACAGTCAGGGGGGATACCATCTGTATCTGTCACTCTGCTAACATTAATGTCCGTTGCTGTCATCCTATGACGGATGACAGTAACAGACATTAATAACAGTAGTGTGAACGTAGCCAAAATGACCAAGTGGCAAAATGGGATAGAGGACCCTGCCTCCAAGGGCTTACAAACAATAAGAAAAGAGGTAGGTATTTATTTGGGATAATAACATATAAGCATAGTATAGACGCATTTCTTTCAATTCAATTTTAACAAAATTGGGCCACCCCATATATGTTTCCTAAATCAGGAGTACAGTTAAAAAGAAGCAATTCTAAAATGTCCTGATATTTCTTCATTGCCAGTATTTGTATCAGAGAAAAAAGAGGTTATGATAAATCGTACAGTAATTGCGGTAATCAGCAAATATAAGGATACAGGAAATAATGCATTAATGGTTGACTAATCCCATCTCTATTTCCTTATATGCCCCAAAATCCTAACACTACAGCCAGCAGGGAGCTGTAGAGCAAATGTACTTGTACTGAACTTGCAGAACCTTACTTTGCTGCATTCATAGTATAATAATATGGAGCTTTACATAAATGGATGTTCCAGCCTAAAACACATATTGCTAAATCAAAGGGCTTCCGAATGCTGGGAACCTTGCCAGTGTGGGGTACCCTGGTACTGCAATTTCCCCCATTTCCAATACTAAGACTAGAAGAAAATGAAATGGGTCAGCGGTTGAGCAAACACACTAGTGAAAACTGCCAAGCGCTGTGCTCCTCCTAGCCGTGGTCTTGCAGCATTACCTGTTCAACGGCTACTGTGGCACCCTGAAACACCAGCAGCCAGGACACTCTCAGCAGGAAGTGCCCTGGGGAAAAACCTCTGCCATCACCCAGGTGTGACTTTCTCAACACTGTGCCACCCTGTGGTGCACACATGTGGCAGAGTTAACCCAACTTTGCCCAGCGGTATAAATTGCCACAGTGTGATATCTTATCATAGACAGCAACAAAAGCTAGTGCCATTTTTGGACTCCTTCCCAGTGTGGCAGGGTTCACACTGCCGTTAGATTCACTACCGTATGAAGATGTCCGTTAAAAAAAAAAAAAAGAAAGTGAACACCTATCATAACAGACATGAGCCACAGACACACTAGCATCAGTTGGCATCAGTTACCATCAGTTAGTGTCTGGGTTTTTTTTAGACTGTCCGTTTTTTTGTTCTGTTTCTAAGCATGCGCTGTGGCTCTCAGTTACTGTCCGTTATAAGTCCGTTGCCCATAGACTTCAATGTAAAAAAAGATAATGGACACTTGCCATCCGTCAAAATTTTTTTTTTTTTCAAACGAGCACAAAAGTTCTGCATGTAGGTTTTTTTGTCCGCTGGAAAAAAATTACTTCTGACGGATTGGGTGTAAACGGACACTAATGGACACAAGATAAAATCCCATTGAAAAGAATGGAAATCTTAACTAATTACTGACGATTTAGCTAGTGTCCGTTGTTAAAATCATGTAACAGACATAATTAGCTACGGACACTGCTGACGGTCACCAACGGTAGTCTGAACGCCCCTTACAAACAGTCTGCTCCAAACTGCTGAAATGATGCAGGGCTGAGTGGCACATTACCAAATGTTTTGTGGGGTGCAGCCTCGGACACAATAATGGACCCTAATGTTCCAATTGTAGACACCATAACTTGCAACCACTCGGACTTCGTGCTTCCCAAATAACCTAGCATATGTCATTCCTGTGTGTGCAATAACAACAACAAAGTTTACAATGCAATAAAAAGTAAAGGTGCGCAGGTTTTGTATAGGTGATGGACACTAAGAATCTCTGGCAAGTCCAAAAAATTCCAGCCTGACACTGATTGAACAGCAAGGTGGTGAACCCTATGAAAAGGTCCACAATGTATGCATACCATGCATTTGCAACGACAGTGTAGGGTTACTGTATTTAGCCAGTGGCATGGCCTCCTTGAATACAGTACATATGTAATATAGCGCCGCTCCTCATCAGTAAGATTACTGTTCGGCAGCCACATAAACACTGCTTTCCTGATTGCTGCTGTGTGAATCTATGCAGGCATTCTGTGCCACTGGTATCTTGTTTCCCTGTGGGACCATTGTGTACACAGCCCATTCCTGTAGCCAGCTCTCACAGATCCGGCTTCCTAGTATATGAAGAGTGTTTCAATGATGCCAGTGTCCTTTTCATTCACATATTTTGGTTGCTAAGTAACATCCCTCCCACTCTCTGTTCCAACCCTTATTTTCTGAATATGTTTATCTCTATTTTCATCTTGGAATGTAAAATGCCTGAAATTGTCAGGTGTCAAAAAAGGGGCCAAGTCAGCAAACAAAACGTCCTTGTACTGTATGTGCCATTTGTCACAAACTGGGAAACGTTATGTAACTTCATGTGAGATTGCTGGAACCATCACTATTTAGTGTCAAAGTCATAAACTAGCAATGTAAGAGAAGCCCTTGCCATATGCTAACAGCAGATGGAGTGAGTAGATGGAGTCCCCCAAGTGGGACTCATCCCCCATCCTTTATAAGCTACAAAGTGGATGGGGCCACAATGGGGCCAATTTACTAACAATGTCTAATACGTAGTGTAAGATAGTGGCTCATGCTGCATGATAAATTTGGTGCATATTTAGAAACTTTTGTCTAAGTTAAAGGGGCTGTCCATGATTTAGGACAGGTCATAATTATCTGATTGGTAGGGGACCAGCAGCTTGACCACATGGATCAACTGTACGGGGCACCCTTCCCCCCACCTAACTTCTTTCTAAGTTCCGGTGACATTCCGTTTCCCCGTTTCTGGCAATGGAACTTCACCAAACTAACCCCCCAACCCCATCATACTTACCTGTCTTCCTGTCCAGATGTTCTGGGCACATAACATCACTTCCTTCTGTGGGACCAGCTCCTTCTCCTCTTGTCTTCTGCCCAGAAGATCAGGACAGGAAGACAGGTAAGCATGATGGAGTGGAGGGAGGGTTGAGTTAGTTGGGAAGGGCTAGTTATGGGCGGGCTATCTAGGGAAACAGGGAAAGGGTGTGAAGGAGTGGGAGAGGAAGGGGGAGGGAGTGAGAAGGGGAGTCAGCTCTTAGTGAAGGGCAAAGCATCATGGTAGTTGTAGGAGAAAAGAACAGGAAGTTACTCATGTTAACAAATGTAGAAGGTGCCAGGAGCTCCCAGAGAAAAACAGAAATCACACACAACAATGCTAAAGTTATTTGGGTGCACTTATTAACCTATTAATAGCACTAACTGACCTTTTTAAGAAAAAAAAAAAAAAAATTCCTGTAAAACTCCTTTAATAGACAATCAAGTGAAGAGTCCAGTGATGGAAAGTTGTACTTCCATTGGAAGCCTTCTTAACAAAATGATTTTGTGGAAAAGTAGTTTTTTTTATTTCAGATTTTGCTGCTGCTTTTTGTACCAATCTCAGGAGTGGCAAGCAAAAGGAATGGAAAATATAAAGTAAGCACCAAGATGTTTCTCTTACATAAGGTTTATGAAATATAAAGGAAGCTTTTATACTTCCCTCTTCTGCTCAACTAACTCCTCGCAGCAGAATCTGCAACAAAAAAAGCTGCTTTTCTACAACATGGGGCCTTAGCCTATGTGCTGTAAATGCAGTGTTTTTTTGTGGCAGATTTTGCTGTGCTTTTTTTTTCTTTGAGCCAAAATCAGGAGTGGCTTGCATAAGGAATGGAAAATATAAAGTAAGCACCAAAACATTTCTCTTCTACTAAATCCACTCCTGATTTTGACTCATATAAGGACCCAAAATCTGCAACAAAAACTATGCATTTCTGCAACGTGAGGGCTTAGCCTTAAAGGGCTTTTTCCATTGTAATAGGCGATGAGCATACAGTGGGGAAAAAAGTATTTAGTCAGCCACCAACTGGGCAAGTTCTCCCACTAAAAAAAAAGATGAGGTCGGCCTGTAATTGACATCATAGGTAGACCTCAACTATGAGAGACAAAATCAGAAAACAAATCCAGAAAATAACATCTATAGTTTATATATTATGTATGAACTATTGCTGTTGAATTTCTGAATTCATTGTGCAAGCATGTAGGCATCCTTTCAGTTAATATATACAACTCTTTCAGTCAATATCAATCAATATTAGAGATGAGCGAACACTGCTCAGATCAGCCGATCTGAACAGCACGCACCCATAGAAATGAATGGAAGCACCTGTGACGCTGACTTTGCCGGCGGCCGGCCGGCGTCACAAGTGCTTCCATTCATTTCTATGGGTGCATGCTGTTCGGATCGGCTGATCCGAACAGTGTTCGCTCATCTCTAATCAATATATATATAACTGACACTATACTCAATAGAAATCAATATATACTGTTGTGCCACACTTTGTATTATTGCTTTAAATATTGTTACTGCTCTTCCCTACACAATGTTCATTAAAAAAATTGGAAACTATTTTGTAAATGTAATTTGACAATAGATGTCCAAAATTTTGAAAGTCGATGTGTTAAGGAGTAGTTATATACCATACATGCAAAGCTTTTGTTTAGTTAAAAAAACATCTTATTATAACGTGTGCACATCTGCGTTATTAATGACTGGGTGTGGATGTCTCTTCTGGATCCCATAACCATACATTCAGGAAATCTATTAGGCAATTTTGGGCTGTTAGCAATGTCAATAAATGTGCAATAAACAAGGAAAGAAAACTGTGTTAATCATAAGCTACATGGTTTATTGGATTACCAAAGGCATGTGTGAACAGTGAGCCAGACTAGTAATAGTCTATAGCCAGTCTATAGTATATATCTCTCTATCTTATAAAAATGAATTTTTGTCTGTCTATCCGTCTGTCTGTCTGTTCTTTATGCGCGACCAAACGACTGGACCGATCTTCACCAAATTTGGTACAGAGATACTTCAGGTATCCGGGAAGGTTTAAGATGAGACTCCAACTCGCTCGGAGGTACCGTTGCTGAGATACAGCATTCCCGACACAATGCCCCCCCCCCTTAGCCAATACAAACCTGCAAGTCTTTCACTCATATTCCAACTGCAATACACACGGTCACTCCACATGCACAATCCAACACTGATATCCAAACTGAGATACAGGCATCAGAGGATTAGATACACAGATCAGCACACAGTATCAAATGCCAGAGGAATAGACACACACGTCTGCACACAGTTCCACACACTGAAGGATTAGATACGTGCATCTGCACACAGTTCCACATGCCGAAGAATTAGATACACGCGTCTGCACACAGTACCACACGCCAGGGGATTGGATACATGTGTCTTTACATAGTACCACATGCCAGAGGATTGGGTATGCACATCTGCACACAGTTCCAGACACCAGAGGATTAGATACACACGTCTGCACACATTACCACCCGCCGGGGGATTGGATACATGTGTCTTCACACAATACCACACACTGGAGGATTAGATACAGGTCACTGCACACAATACCACACGGGAGAGGATTAGATATGTGCCTCTGCACACAGTACCACATCCCATAGGATTAGATACGCGCGTCTGCACACATTTCCACACGCCAGAGGATTAGATACACACGTCTGCACACATTACCACCCGCCAGGGGATTGGATACATGCGTCTTCACACAATACCACATACCGGAGGATTAGATACACACCACTGCACACAATACCACACGGGGGAGGATTAGATATGTGCCTCTGCACACAGTACCAAACGTCAGAGGATTAGATACATGCCTCTCCACACAATACCACATGCGGGAGGATTAGATACATGCCAATGCACACAATACCACATAGATGAGGGTTAGATACCTGCATCTGCACACAGTACCACACGGGGCAGGATTAGATACATACCTCTGCACACAATACCACACGCCGGAGAATTACATACACATCTCAGCACACAGTACCACACACCAGAGGATTAGATACGCATGTCTCCACACATTTTCACTTGCCGGAGGATTAGATAAGCGCCTCTTCACACAATACCACACGGGGGAAGATTAGATATGTGAATCTGCACACAGTACCACACCAACAAGGATTAGATACTTGCGTCTACACACAGTACTACACGAGGAAGGATTAGATACGTGCATCTACACACAGTACAACATGCCAGAGGATTAGATATGTGCATCTTCACACAATTCCACACACCGGAGGATTAGATACATGCCACTGCACACAATACCACACGGAGGAGGATTAGATACGTGCCTCTGCACACAGTACCACACGCCGGAGGATTAGATACGCGTATCTTCAAACAGTACCACACGCCAGAGGATTAGATACGTGCCTCTGTACACAGTACCATACGCTGGAGGATTAGATAGACGGCTCTGCACAGAGTACCACACATTAGAGTTTTACTCCAGGTTTCCATAGCAACCCAGCCATCTTTCTTCACTGCTGTATGTCAGCTTTAAAGAGGCAGGGAACTGTGGATGACACTGTTACACAAGGTCACATACACACAGATTTACTCCAGGTATCCATAACAACTGATCACAGGTTTTTTACTGATATCCAAAATGAGATAAACACAAACGACATACAAAATTTGATTTGATTTGATACACCAGTGCAAAATTGGACAATTCTTATGAGGCCACTACACAAACAAAAACTGTAATATACCTGTGCGAAGCCAGGTCCTCCTGCTAACATATATATATATATATATATATATATATATATATATATATGTACACCGTATATATTACACAGTACACAGTATGTGTGTATATATAAATGAATATATATGGATATATTTTGGTTCTACTACAACAGGGTCTCAGCTCCAGAAGTCGTTTTTAAATCCAAATGTCAATGAAGTCCAGACATAATATGGCAGATTTACTAATCCTGTCTAATAATGAACATAGACCACATAGACACAAACATGATAAATTTACCACAGTGACTCATGCAGTAGGATATTTTTGATGCATCTTGCTAGGCGTGTTAGTCACTTTTGTCTAACTTTATAACACCTATGAGCTGCCATTGTTTGTGACAACATGCTGCTTCAACATTTTGGCACAATGTTGGAGCACATTTTAAGCCACACCCTCTCACTAAGCCATTTCTCTCGTCTAGTGAGGAAAAAATTCTAAAATACATAATACATGTGGTGTAAGATATGTCTGAAAGATCTACAAGCCCATGCACCAGGGATCCTGCCCACTCATAGTTGGCAAAAATGGCGTCCCATATGGTCCTGTTACTATTCAGTTGACAATAAATCTTGTGACGGGCAGGAAGCCAAGGAATTGTTGCATTCTGGTGCAGACATTCCTGGGAAACCCTTGCTATGTATTGGTGAGCATTATCCTGCTGAAAAATACCAGTTAGAAGCTCTGTCATAAGAAGCAGCACATGTCCTGTCCAGGATGTCCTGCACATATTACTGAACTGTTAGTGTATCACTACTAAGGGGTGATCGAATGTCATAAACTATGGCTCCCCAGATCATCACACCAGCAGTTGCCTCCATACTCAAAACTGAACAACTTTAGATCCCAAATAGAACTTGAACTTATTGCTAAAGAAAATATGGTTCTAGTTCTTGCCCAGATGTCTCATTCATGACACTACTGTAAACCTAGGCATCAGTCACTGCATGTTAATGGCAGAACATGTCATGGGAGTCGTGAAACCAAATTTCCTTCTGCTAAGCATTTGTAAATGATCCAGGCATGGTGTATAATGAAGGTGCCACTTGTGTTTTGAAGGTGGACGAGGAAACCGTGGGAGCTGCTGGTACTTGTTGACGAATCAGACAGTCCTTTCTACTGGTGGTCTGTCTGGTCCATATGAAGCCTGTTCATCATGTGTGTGCCCTCATGTTGCCACTGCTCTGAACACCTCCTAGCAGCTAGGACAGAACTGCCTAGTTGGAGTGCCTTCCTGGTTCTCACTATCCAATTATATAACCCCTCTCAAAGTCTGTCAACTGGGCAAAATGTCTTTGAGTGTGTCATAGAGGCGTGTCTAGCACTCAACAATCCTGTAATTATTTGCATATCTGCTTTTTTTATTATGACATCTCTGCACTAACCTACCCTCTGATGGATATGAATAGAATTTTATCACCACTGCTATAAAATATATAGGTCACTTTAGCATGCAGGGCTGGTGCTGGATTTCTTAGTTAATACTTCCTGTAAACCAGTGCCCTTTAAATCCACAATACTCATTTAATAATTGATGATTAAAAGCAGTTGACAGATGGCAACATAACATCTGCCAGCCCTTTACACCAAAGCTGGAAAATCTGCATTTAGGAATCTCCAGTCTACTACTATATGATGGATTTATAGTTCCGTATAGTGATAAAGTCATACATGTATTGCATTGCAGTTATGCAATCTCGTGGATCAGGGGCGTAGATATTGGGCCCTGGAGCCTGGGGGAACCCAAAGCCTCTCAGCAACATAAGAAGACACCAGTATTATAGATAAGTGGAGGCCCCATTACAGATTTTGCATTGGGGCTTGTGAACTTCAAGTTACATCTGTTGTTTATAATAAAAATCTGCTGTGTACCTGTAAATGGGGTATGTAAAACTTAATATGCTGGCCCTTTTATTATATTTTGGTTTGAGATCTTTGTAGATTTCATTACCAAGAAGTCATAACAAGTATGTAATGTATGTGTAGTTATGCAATTATGTACTTAAAATCTATATATACTTTATTGGCCAGTGCTATACAGTCTCAAGTGTAAGACCACACAGGAAATTTGATGCTATAGCCTTAATTCTATTGTGTTTGCAAGTGATTGTTTAACTTCCTGTATTTTCACCTCACAGGAAAACTAAACTTCAAATTTCTCAATGCAATGCAGTTTATTTAAAGTGGGCAAGGTCAACTATATGAGAACTGGCTGCAGGTATCCTGACCTAGACCATGAATGGTTGGGAAACTGTAAAACTACCTTCCTGAGTAGTAAGAAGTATAGCTCTTTAGTTAGATTCTTTTTTTTGTCAATGTAAGAGTCCCGGTGGTGGACACAGGCAGACAAGTGCCCCTGTGCCAGAACTGTAAGTGAGTGCCTTGCACTGCAGTCCCTGACAGGAGACCTTCCCCATAGCGTCCTCAGCAGTAGCAAAACATTGGTGACAAATGGAACCAGTGGAGGAGCCTTAAAACTTTACCTATCACAAGTAAGAGTGCACCAAGATTTCTGATTTGGAAGTGCATTGCACTAAAATGTCCTGTGCAGCTAAGGACTAAGGCAGGGTTGGAATGGCCTATCAGAAAATCTTCAGGTGAGCCTATGTTCTCAGATAAAAAAAAGGTCCCAAAAAGTGAGCAGAAGCAAACCACATTTGGACTTGGCAGGGACAGGCATTGAGATAGTCAGGACCTATAAGTACCTGGGTGTGCTCCTCAATAATAAACTTGACTGAGCTGACCACATGGATGTGCTGCACAGAAAGGGTCACAGCAGGCTCTACCTGCTCAAGAGGCTGAGGGCCTTTGGAGTCCAGGGGAACTTCTTAGGACCTTTTTCAACTCTGTGGGTGTTTCAGCCATCTTCTTCAGTGTGCCCTGCTGAGGGAGTAGCATATCAACCAGGAACAGAAATAGACTTGATAGGCGGATTAGAAGGGCCTGCTCTGTCCTGGAGAGCCCCCTGGACCCAGTACAGGTGGTGGGTGACAGAAGGATACTGCTGGAGAATAAATCCCACCCCATGTATGAGGCCTTGACGCCACTTGGCAACACTGTCAGTGACGGACTGCTTCACCCCAAGTATGAGAAAGAGAGCTATCAAAGATCCTTCCTCCCAACCACAGTCAGGCTACATAATCTACATCAGGCCAAGCAAAAGGGCACTCCACACAGAGAACTAAATGATCCTGAAGTCCTCTTTTCTTTTTTTCTTTAGCTGATATGACTCTTAGTATTTTTCTCCTATTCTGCTATTCTGAGCTTATGTGTGTCTCCTTCTGTAATATACTACTGTTATTATCCTGTATCTGTATTATCATGATGCTGTAACACACTGAAATTTCCCCATGGTGGGTCTATTAAAGTATTATCTTATCTTTGCCAGCAGAGTGGCACCCCTAATGCTGTTCTTACATGACCGTATTGAATGTACAGTCTGCAAGTTGCTGATCAGCAACACTAGTTGCTGATCGGCAACATAGGCTCCGCAGATGCCCGTGTCCTACCGCACTCGCCCATAGAGCTCTATGGGCAAGTCCGTGCAGTGCCGCCATTCATGGCCATTACGGACATGTCCTATAAAATGTGGACCACGGTTGCGGCCCGGCCACACCACGGATAAAATATCCGGTGGTGTAAGAGGCCACATTGAATATAATGTGTCCGCAAATGGTCCGCAATTGAAAACCCTCAATTGCGGACCATTTGCGGACTTACATTACGGCCGTGTAAGACCAGCCTAATACTGTTTGTAATGTGAATCAATTTAGCTACTTCATTCTTAAGATTCACTGGGACCCAGAAATGGAAATAGCCCTCTGGGTTATTTATGAGGTAGAAATACCCCTTTTATAAGATGGAATATCTTAATCTTTTAATTGTGAGCAGCGTATATTCTGGATGGTTAGGTTTCATGCCCAAGACTTTGTTACTTTACATTGAAATCTGAATCAAACTTTCAGTTTTTCTGGTCCATCACAAGGCCAGAACAACAGAAATCGGAAAGTCTATTGACAGACAACAACAGATCCTAAATGACTCTATTAACTATAAAGGGGTCTGTTGGGTGTCTGTTATTTTTTTTAACAAACATTGCCGAACATAATAGTCAGGCTTGCCGGACTTGTCATCCAGGATTTTTGCCAGTCACTGCATCGGACACTCCAATACAGATTTGAATGTAGCTTTACTGCTTCATTTTGTATAGAATCACAATTTTATAGCAGTGCATAAGCGCCCTATTATGTCTTAGAACTTATAAATATGCTACTTTCTGTACTGTAAGTCACACAAAAAATCTGCAGGAAATCCGCCACATCTGAACATGGGTTTTCATGCGACTGTACTGCAGTTCTTGTTGATATATACCTCTCTCTAGGTTCCTATGGAGGGGGTCTATTATAGGAGGTTTTCTAGGTAAAAGGTATTGATGACCATTCTTAGGATTGGTTATCATCATCAGATCGGTCCGAAAGCAAGAATTCCTGCAAATAAGCTGTTCTCACCAGTTGCTGTACAGAGCACAGTGCGGGAAGCAGATATCTCTCTTTTCCATTTAATCACCGTGTTGTGTTATTGCAGCTGAGTTCCTATACAAGTGAGTAAGAGTCAAGCTGTAGTAACACAACACAACAGCTACACAGAGAACAGCGCTACCTGCTACCAGCTCTGTTCTCAGTATAGCAGCAGGCGTGAACAGCTGATCGGCAATGGTACTAGGTGTGGGACCCTAAGGATGGGTCATCAATATAAGTTGCCTAGAAAACCTCTTTAAGGAAAACATACACTTCTTTCTCCTCCATAACTGTCATTACTGCCAGGCCTGGTCATGTCTATCTAGAAATGACATAATCATGATATATAGATGGCACTGTTGTACCATTCCCCCTTCATTATATTATGGAGAATATTCTGGCATCTTCCAAATAGTTTTTTGAGGTTATGTAGTTGTTTAAATACAATGTTCCATGTTTCCATGTCATGTATCAGGAACAAAGAACAGAAATCCCACAACTGGGCAAATACATTGAATTTCCATTGAAGTTCAGCAAGAGTCTTTGACTGCTGCCAAGTCGATGCTGGGATCAATTCCAGAGGTCAAAACTACTATCACTAGATAAACTTGTATAGCATTTCTCATATTGTGTATTCCAGCCCAATAGCTGATAGCTTCATCCCACATACATAGCTGACATCACACAAAGATGAACAAATAACAGCGCTGGATGCCATCCAAAATACTGGTTTGGTAGAATCTCTGTGAAAGATGTCAGAGGGCTAGAGTATCTTTACAGGGAACCAAAAAGACCTGATATGATTAGTATTGTGATAAATACATTAAATTTCCTAATATATTATTATGGCTCCACTAACATTAATTTGAGCAACAAATCCGTTTTTGTTTTTTTTTTAAACCGGACACAGAGTACAGCATATCCGATTCTGTGTCTGGTTATAAAAAAAAGGTTTTGCCACGGAGAGCATAAAACGCTCACCAGCGCTCACGGACGGACACTTTTCAAACTCATTCAATTGAATGGGTTTGAAACATGACTGCAGATTTCCAAAAAACGGTTTTGTGGCAGAGAGCATAAAACGCTCACCGCCGCTCACGGCTGGACATCTTTCAAACCCATTCAAATGAATGAGTTTGAAAGAGTCCTGCAGGTTTCCGTCTCCTGCCCAGTTTTGTGCAGGAAACAGAAACCTGCATAATGGAGACCCTGGCACAGATGTTAATGAGCCCTTATCTGCCAATCAAGCCTGGGGTGGGTTCTGAACTTCCTTAAACGGGCCATCAGCCCACACATGGTCACTGGCTATTGTGTCTCTGACCTTGTTAAGCATTTTTCCTTGCTTTTGTTTTGTATTTACTGACCTCTGCGTTTTGACTACTCTTTTGGATTGTGATTTGGTACTATTTGTCTCTCTGGTTTGGCCCTTGACTTGTTGACTCCTCTTCTGTGTTGTCTTGTCCTGTTTTGTGTATCACTTATCTAAGGTAGGGTTTGTCGTCCAATAGTCCCTGTCATTAGGACAGTTACGTCAAATAGGTAGGGACATGGGTTGGGCCTAGTTTAGGGCTCACTATCTCTGTCTTCCCTTTCCCTATCATCTGTTATTGGGAATTACCGTTGGGCACTTCTAACAATCCCATTTTTGATTGTGTTAATAGCTACTGATATCTCAATTTTTTTTATAGCTAGTACTTAAGTCTTGGCAACATATGAAAGCTAAGATACCAGGACTCTTTTTTCTAGGTGGTATAAAACCAAACATACAGCCATTTGAAGTGACTATCCCCTTTGGTAAATGCTTCAGCTCTACATACTGCATTGAGTTCATGTGTACAAACAGTCTCCTGGCAATGCTTAGTTAGAGCATTGCTAATTTAATGCTTTGCATCCAGTTTTCTATTAAAAGAAAGTTTTATAGATTAATAAAATATATTATAAAAATGTTCACAACTCATGAAACAATAGAAAAATTAAAAATAAATAAATAAAATGGGAGTTACATTTTAAACATTAGCTCTTACTCTAAACAATACATGTTAGAATGACCAATGCATTCGTTATAAACTATATAGATATATTAAAACAAATTGAAATACAGTGGCTCATATAGAAAGAAAAGAAAAACAGGGAGAAGGGTGAAAGGCAGTGGAATATAGAGGAGGAAGCCAAAGAAACAAGATGGATTGAGGATGTGGGTGTCTGGAGAGCATCACCATAACTTTAGATCTATGAGGTGTGGTAATACATAGAAGAAAGCTAAATATTGTGTAATGCAGAAAGATTTCAAAATACTCATATTCTGTGGAATCTCGATGCATCACTCATAATAATTTATGGGAATCTGAAACATTCTGACTACTTAAATTACTCATCATTGTAAAATACAGGTTTTCCTGCTTTTTAATTCGATTGACGTTCACTAGATCTCTCAATATAAACAATAACGTTACAATTTACTGACAGCAAATATAAAAATGAAAATTTGCACAAACCTAACATTGACAATTTCTTAAAATTGTATCCAGCATCTGCAATGCTGTAAAGTCAGCGGCCCCACAATTATTTTTTCTATTCATAGTGTTTATTGTGTAGAAGGGCAGGTGATGCTAGGCTCACTGTAGTGCTGTCTCTGTCAGAGGACCAGAAGACCAGAACATTGGAGAGGTGGACTGATAAAATCACAGTTAGGGTGCATGCACACTACGTAACGCCGGGCGTGTATGAGAGCCGTACACGCCGGCGTTACAGCAGGGCTGCCGAACACTTCCCATTCACTTCAATGGGAGCGCTCGTAACAGCGGCGTTTACGAGCGCTCCCATTGAAGTGAATGGAAAGTGTTCGGCAGTCTGCTGTAATGCCGGCGTGTACGGCTCTCATACACGCCCGGCGTTACTCAGTGTGCATGCACCCGTACACACAGAGTCCGACAGATCCTATTGACTATAATGGGGTCCATTGGGTTTCCATTATTTTAAGACTGAAACCAGATGAGGAAAACATCCTTTGTGCAGGACTTTTTCCTTTTTCCGGCGGACACTGTGACAGGGTCTCCAATGAAGGCTCTGGTGCAAAAGTGAACATGGCCTTAAATACATCCAACATACAGTTCAGAGCAGATTCAGGCTGACTGTATCTTTGGTCAATGAGATGTGCATTTGTACATTAACCAGCACACTGACTCACAGTAGTGCGTACTGCAATTTACACAATCATTATCCTAGAATTGCAGCATAAACGACTTCATGTAAACAAACTTTGACTAAACCTATAGGTCAGGTAAATATAAAAAAAAACTTTGTCATATATCTTATCAGAGAAAAATGTTTCTGTAATATCTTACCTGTCATTTTTCTTGCTCCTTCCATGACACATGCTCAGAGGATTCTAGAGATAAATAAAAAGTTTCTATCACATTCCAAGTGCTTTTTGTTTTTGCATCAATGCAGGTCATTAGTAAAAATGAGCAAACCAATTTAGAACAAATGGGATTTGACCCAAACTTACCAAATTTTATATATATATATATATATATATATATATATATATATATATATATATATATATATATATATTAATACTTGTATTTCACACAATATAAGAATCCCAGTGCATCATTTCTAAAAATTGTGCCTTGTGTTGTTTCTCTGGTAATTTTTTGCACAAATTGATGAATGGGTGTTATCATCCCTTTGTCATATGGGTGTGTCCCTACCCTGTTGTCATTTTACTTATACATTTCTAGGAGGAATGACAGTTGAATGGCTAAATGCAGACTTATATAAAAATGGGGAATATAAACATTTACTTAGGGATGGTCTGGGATAAAAGATTTCCTGCAGTCAGGATGGGACGGCTATAAAATAAATATGCACTGATACTATTATCTGATTATGCTGCACTATTTGTATACATAGCAACTGCAGCAGTGATGTCATGTCAATGTATACTGTTGAGACTGAGTTTGGCTGCAGCAGTCATCACTGCTACAGTTGTTCTCAGGGGCATAACTACCGGGGTAGCAGTGGTAGCGGCTGCCACAGGGCCCAGGACATTACGGACCTGGCGACAGCTGCTACCCCTGCGTTTTTTTTTCTTAATAGGCCATTTCCGGCTGCAGTTATTCCAGCCAGTAAAGGGCCCTATTTACTTACCGATCCTGGCAGGTAAGTGACACCATGGGCCCCACAAACACTATTACTATACTGATCGGAGAACCGGGAGAGGTAAAGGAACATAAAAAACAATGTTACTTACTTCTCTGGGTTCCAGACAGGCTTTAGGCCTACTTCTTTTCTTTTTTTTTTTTCAATTCAAACGTTTTATTGGGTTTTTCAACATTTGTAAAAGAACATACAAGCAAGTAATAAAGGAGCAATAAGACAAATCAAATAGTAGCAAAATGCCGATACAAAAATTTTACAAACATACTTGTGCCACATAGCAAGATCAAAGAATTGACATACGTAGCATTATCAGCTCAAGAAGATGTACTAAATCTAGCTCCAAACAAGCGGTAGGGAGAAAAGAGAAACGAAAAGAGAAAAGGAGAGAGTGGAAAAAGAAGAAGAGAAAAGGGAAGGGGGGGGGGGGGGGGGGGGGGGGAGGGGGGGGGAGTGTTGTACGAGCAGCAGGCAGTCTAGTGCCGGTGCAAGAGCCAGGGGGTCCAGGTCTTCACGTAACGGTCATGAGTCCTGGAAGACCAACACATAAGTTCATCAAAACGGGCTATCTGATTGACTTTGTCAATCCATTGGGAGATTGGAGGAGCAGATGAATTCAACCAGTACTGTGGAATAAGCGATTTTGCTGCAGATATCAGGTGAGTGACCAGTCTGTCCTTCCCAGGGGTATAGTCGCCAGACGGCAGGGACAGAATCACGGTTTCAGGGGTGAGTTGGAAATACGGGTAACTAACTGCTCGGATCACCTCCTCCACCTTCGTCCAGAACTCCTGTATCACCGGACATGACCACCAAATGTGTAGGTGAGTGCCAGCCTCCGATAAGCATCTCCAGCATCGGTCTGTGGTGTGTAGTTTCTTGGCGTACAGCCATGCGGGAGTCCTGTACCATCGAGAGACAATCTTATAATTATTCTCTTGAAGCCTGATACATGGGGAAAAGCCATGAGAGCGAGACAACACAGTTTCAACTTCATCATCAGACAGGGAGATCTGTAGCTCGGCTTCCCAAGCAGACACGTAATTCAGCCGGTATGGCCGGTGTGGATCCACAAAGTGGGACTGATAGTGAGAGATCTTTCGGAGCATGGAGGTTTTTGAGATAAGCAGTTTCTCAAGCTCAGTCAGGTGGGATCGTGTCGTGGAGCGTTGCTGCAGGTTACGGAAGGTTGTGGACAAGTTCTGTTTATGCAAATAGGTGAATGACGTCTCGGGAGCGAGGGAACATACTTCATCTGTAGACAGTAGCCCGTTGGGGGTGGTGATGTCTCTAAGGGTCAGGTTGCGAAACCTAACCCATAAGTCCTTAAATGCTGCAGGGTGCATGCCTGCTAGGTGGGGGATCAGCGACAATGGAAGTATCGGAGAGGGCTGTGGGAGAAGGTCATCGATAAGGTCCAGCCAGGCTCTCATGGGGCTGAAGAGCAGCGGGCAAGAGGTGATCGACGTGGTGCGATGTGTGCGCGGGAACCATAGTACAGCATCAAGAGGAGCATCTATGCCTTCCTGTAATAGCATTGCAGGCAACCGTGAGGTGAGGGGAAAAGCTAAATCTGACCACCAGGTCAGGCGGATGGCAGTATGATATTTCTGAATGTCTGGAAGACCTATTCCACCCTGACTCTTCCGTTTGGTCAGTTGTAGCCAGGAGATCCTCAGAACTTTATGTCTCCAAACAAAACGGGAAAACAGGCTTCTGAGGGAGGCGAAGAAGGCAGCAGGTAAGGCAATGGGCAGCATCGCCATGCGGTAGATGATCTTAGGAATCAGGTAAGTCTTCAGGAGGTTTTTTCTGCCAAACCAGGAAAGAGGAAGGCTGTCATATTCCTTCAACGAGCGTTTTAGATCGGCAAGTAGAGGGGGAAAATTCGCCTGATATAAGTCATCAAGATGGGATGTCAATTGTACACCTAGGTATTTGAGTTTTGTACTGGACCACTGAAAAGGAGTCGCACTCTGCAGAGAAGACACTGTTGCAGCGGGTAGAGTTATATTCAGCACCTCAGATTTTGAAAAGTTCGCTTTATAGCCCGATAACTCTCCGTACAATGTCAAAATGTCCATCAAGGCTGGCAAACCTTCTGCGGGATTCGAGAGTATAAACAGGACATCGTCCGCGTAAGCTGTAGACTGTAAGGACATCCCATTAAATTGAACTCCTTGGATTGCAGCATCTTGCCTGACCGCCTGTAACAGTGGCTCCAGGACCAGAACAAAAAGGGACGGGGACAGGGGGCAACCCTGCCGGGTGCCATTGGAGATGTTGAAACTGTTTGATAACACCCCATTTACTTTCAGTTTAGCCGTAGGTTGTGCATACAATGACAAAATCGCTTGGATAAACTTATCTGGTAGTGCGAAACGATGTAAGGCCTCTTTCATGAAATCCCACGCCACTCTGTCGAAGGCCTTCTCAGCGTCGACGCCGAGGAAGACCAGAGGAATTTTGCGTCTGTGAGCCACATGTATCAATGGGAGCAATTTCGCCGTATTGTGTTTTCCTTCTCTGCCCAACACAAAACCGGATTGGTCTTCGTGCGGCTTTAGGCCTACTTCTGTGACATCCCTGGGACTGTGTCTGGGGTCATGTGTTGTCGCGGACGTCATTGAAGATGGCCGACACCACCTAGGAGTGCAGCAGAGCCGGGATAGGTAAGTAACAGTGTTTTTTTATGTTGGTATCCCCTTTCGGTCTCCAATTATTATACTCTGGGGTCTGAAAAGACCCCAGAGTATAATATTTGTTCATGGGTGTCCACAGTGGGGCATAATACTGTGTGAAGGTGCCACTATGGGTCATAATATTGTGCAAAGGGGCCACTATGGGGCATAATAGTATGTGCAGGGGCCACTATGGGGCATAAAAGTATGTGCAGGGGCCACTATGGGGCATAATAGAGTGTGCAGGAATGCAGGAGGGAGGGGGGATCAATCGGGGTCTTCAGCGTCAGTCGGGGAGAAGGGGGCCATGTCAAAAGTTCGCCACGGGGCCCCGCCATTCCTAGTTACGCCACTGGTTGTTGTGTATACAGACAGAGCAGCATAGCTATTGGCGAGGAGTGGAGGAGAGGATATAGTCAAGTATAAGTCTGGAAAATTTTGTAAGCCTACTTTAAGTTAGAGCACCATGTAACGAGTCGCAGCCAAAAAGCTCTGCAGAAAAAACGTGACCAAAACGCATTGCGTTTTTTTCTATAGCGCTTTTCACAGAACGTTTTCCTCTGCAGACTGTCTGCTTCTATTATATCTATATGGAAAATGCCAGCTGTAGCTATAATTGACATGTTGCGATTTGCAACAATGAAAGCTTTTTTTGAAATCACAGCATTTCTGCTGCAGATTTTTTTTTTTCTGCAATGAGTGGATGGGATTATCAGAATTTGATCCACTTTGCTTGTACTGTAGAATGCAGAATTTTATGCTGCAGCAATTCCTGCCCCTTGGCCTTCAACAGTCAGGAGAGGTTACGAGGCCTCTGCAAGCAACACTTTCAAGTGTGTAATAAATATTTATATTTTTTTTTTACCTACTTTCATGTATTTTCAAGCTTGGAATATTAGATAAACTTATATTAGATAAAAGTCTGCTAAGCCATTGAATTTATTAAAAAGCCACAAATGCTAAAGGGACATAAATAAGACTTGTTGGGATTTCAGACACAAATTAGATGTGCATTTCAGAAAACATTAGTGCCACTTTTAAATGCATCAGAGCACAATGCTATTTAGCAAAGCATATCAACTCCATTAAAACGATTACCGCCTCTCTATTCATTACATGTTTTTTTTTTCTTGAGGTTACAAGAATTAGAAATAAGAAAGCTGTGCTTATATCAACACACCCCAAAAGACTGTATGAAAACACCAAAATATCAAGGTTTCTTTTTCGCTATATTTTTAGAAAAACAAGTCTTGCAAATCGATCTGCCAGTTATTTCAGATCAACCCATGAGCAATAAAATGTTTAATGAGCCTGAGCTGCAAATTACATGCGCAGAAAGAAAGAAACTTTCCATTTTCTGCTGTATACAGAGCCTTTCAGCAATTTCGCAAAGAACTTGAGGACAATTTGCAATGCTAAGGAGGATATTTTCTTCTCTAAGTGGGATGTATGCCCAGAATTGCAGGATGACTGGTAGGCCTGTATATGGCAAATAGCTCAGATAAATGTCCATATAATGAGTGGGAACAGATGATTGTATCATATACGTATAAATGGATTTAGAATGTCAGCAGCATATTAGAATTCATTAAACATCTAATATGCATTTGATCTCATTATGAAATTATTTTTAATGCTGTCACATTCAGACACATGAAATCTGAACAGTTTCCAATCACATATGAGGAGATCACATTGGAGCAGATTTATTAAATTGTATTAAAGAAAAACTGTCTTAGTTGCACCTGGCAACCAACCACGGTGTAGCTTTCATTTTTTGAGACTAGAATCCAAAATGGAAGCAGCGCAGAGATTGGTTGCTATAGTTTTCATTTTAGACAGTTTAATAAATCTGCCCCATTGTGCTCAAACTGACATTTAGTGACATCATGGCATGACTAGGTCAAGTCGGGAATTCACACAATATTCACATATCCATAGATTAATAATTCTGCTTTAGCTAAGAAGTATTTTATATACATGAAAGTTTTTGGTGGTTTTTTTGTCAATAATTGTATGCTAAAAAATTATCTGATTAAAAAAAATTAAATGTATGCTAGATATAGAACAGTCCCAGATGGCTGGCATTGTCCTATTGCCCCTACAATTCTACACTTTGTACCAGTAAAGGTGTTATGACATATTATGAACTGTGAAGCCACTGACTGCTTATATAAGCTGGTTGCCCCTGGGTAGCTTTGATTTGAGGAGGGGTTATCCAACTAGGAGAGCCCTTTTGAAGGTGTTAGTTTCTAACAAAAATGAAAAGAGATATAAATGCTATACAATACAACAAAATACACTACTCACTTCTTTATTCTGCACTGATCCAGCACAATTGCTTTGGTGATAATTAGAGATGAGCGAATACTATTCGAAACGGCAATTTTGAATAGCACGCTCCCATAAGAATGAATGGACAAAGCCAGCACGCAGCCATCGCCCGGCTGCTTAACCCCCAGTGCGCCGGCCGCTCCAATTCATTCCTATGGGAACGTGCTATTTGAAACTGTTGTTTCGAATAGTATTCGCTTATCTTTAGACTGATAACCTTTGTCTTTGCTTGATAGCAGCCAGCTATGTAGCCAGTAATTTGCCTTAGCAGCCATGGGCTGTACTTATTGGAATCATGATGCTAGTAAGTATGGAAGGTGAATGATGCAGGGATTTTCCAGGCAAAAAATTATTTAAAATAAAACAAAAAATCGTCTGTTAGTGCTATTAATGGGTTAATAAGTGCACCCAAATACCTGTAGGATTGTTTTGAGTGATTTCTGTGTTTCTCTGGGAGCCCCTGGCATCTTCTGCATTTGTTTACTTGGTGTCGCTTCCTATTGTTATAACTAATGCATCATGGTACTTGCAGGCTGAACTTGTAGGCTGACTCACACTATCTCCCTCTCATAGGAGTTCTGAAATCTCCAGATGCAGATGAGTTGAAGCTGGTAAATGCCTTCTGCCGACTGGGACAGCAGGACAGGACCCGGAATCCGTGACTGTCCCACTGAATCAAGGAGGGTTTGGAAGTACGTATACGAAGATGCATACTGTAGAGGTGACACCTGTTCTGCTTTCATTTACCTGAATAGGAGCAGAGCTGCTTCTAGCCGTATGCATTGTATATGGCTTCTGACAACCAAAGTAGATGATCAGTGTGGTGTTGTACCTCCAAATGGTCAGATACAGGCAGGGGTGAACCTTCCCCCGCCCGAGCTAACTGCAGAAAGCCGCCCCCCCCCGCAGGAGGGGGCGGATCGGGGGCGTGGCCTGGTGGATCGGGGCGTGGCCTGGTGGATCGGGGGCGGGGCTTAGCCCCGTTCGCCGGCAGAGAGTAGGCCCGGAAACTGCCTGCTCTCTGCCGGAGCGTGAGGGGAGGCTGCCGGAGCAGCGCTGCTCCAGCGGCCTCCCCAAACCACCGCTCGGTGATAAGCCAGTCCAGGACAGCTTGTCCTGGACTGGCTTAGGTTAGCAAAAATGCCGCCCTCCCTGAGGCCCTGGCATAGTGCCGCCTGAAGCGCTCGCTTCAGGTCGCCTCATGGGAGGTGCGGCGCTGGATACAGGTAACCTAACCTGTGGATAGGTAATCAGTATCCAGTCGCCTTGGTTTTCGGACAACAATTTTAAATCTACTGTGTTGTATTTTTTTCCCACCAGTGTACCAACAATATGCTAAGAAATTGGTGCAACTGTGATATTATATCTATTGCAGTATTTATAGTTTAGGTTCTTATTGTTGTTTAAGGATGATGCTGATCATTTTATGATATAATCCACGTAACTAGCAATCATATAAGATGTGCAAAATGTCTGCTGTAAAAGGCAAATTCCTATGTAGAGATGTTTCGCCCTTCAATACTTCTAATGGGATATGATATGATTAAAGGAAGCATTCTGGATGTGCTCTGAGCAATGCAATAAAAAGCATTAAGCACGCAAACGTGCCACATGTAATAAAGACAGCTGGATGCCCTTCACTCTCATTGTTAGAGGCAAACATTACAAAAAGAAGCTGAGCTGTATTTAAAAAAAAAGAAATATATACATATTGAGCTTCTAGAAGCAAAGCAAATAAAATAAATGGAAACATTTTTGGAACAATAAAATACAAAACAGGGTCATAAGCAAATCATAAGTAACTAGCAAGGACAGGGACAGGGGCTACTTGTTTTACTTGAAGGATACTGAGAGACTGCTCAGCTATAGTGCTCTGTATATGCACTGTTAATACAATGGGGGATTTATCAAATCATTTACACCAAGCTCTGCTCATGCCGAGCCGTACACGCCGGCACTTCCCATTCACTTCAATGGCACTGCTCATAGTGAAAGAAGCAGCCCATTCATTTCTATGGGGAGCGCTCGTATGCCGGCTCCCATAGAAATGAATGGAGCTGCTTTATACGCTGCTTATTCTGAACGTGTTTTACGTTCAGAATAAGCTGCCGTATACGTAGTGTGAATGCCCCCTTAAAGTGGTTACACCCTTAAAGGGATTAGACCAAGTCAACAAATTATTACTTATTCAGGTGATAGGTGACAACTTATTGATCACCACTGGTACTCAAATCAGTCATGATAATGGAATTCCATTTTGGAGCTGCTGGTTGTGTGGCCATTTTATTATTATAAATTATTTTATCTATGTTGGGACAGCCAGACAGCTGAGCTTCATTCACACTGGAAAAACTATTCACATGATCAGTGGGGATCCCACCAATCAGCAATGTGTCACCTCTACTGTGGATAACTGATAACTTGGTCTAAACCACTTTATACCCATGTAAATATACAGTGCAGTAGGAGTCCTTCCTGTCATTCGGTGTATGGTTGACAGTTTCAGACTGAAGTTCCTTGGGCCCACCAGATAAACTGGTTCTGGGACAACCTCCACCAGGAAATAAACTGTGGAACCCCTCAAATTTGTGTTTTCTGCTGGAACATTATTATGTTAGAGTTTTGGCCCACTGGAGAATCCTCTGGTACTCGGAAGGGCAAGTCTGACATTGATGATTGACACCCTGTTACAAAGGGGTCAGAGCTAAGACTAATTTGAGCTGTTAAAAATTGCGACCGTAGCATGGTTAGACAGACAAGGCTCCCTCTGTCCAAAGTGTTTTTATTGTACAAGAATAGTACTTTGCCATTTAATACAGCAAAATAAACACTGTAAAAAATGATTCCCAAAAACTTTTCCAAATTACAGGTTTGATTTCTATTCCTTGCCCCCACCCCCCTAAAAAAAAAGCAGTAACAGTTTATCTGTACATTACTATGCATGTAACCCATAGTGGTGACATTAAAAAAACAAAAAAAAACATAATTTATTTGCAAAAACAAGCCCTCAAATGGCTATGTACAGAGACTAAATTAGACATCCGTAAAGGCATATTGTGGTAAAATAAGTTATCCCATATCCAATGGAGGACCCCCTCTGATCATAAGAATGGTGGTCCTGCGTCCCTCCATTTGAACGAATGAGGTCACTCATGCTTACTGTTGCTTTATTCCAATGGGGGAGCTCTCTGAACCCCTAAGTCAGACCCCGCTGAGCTTGATCCAGTGCACAGGGGATAACTCATCACTGGAATACCCATTTCATATTTGGGAAGTGCTGTTTCCTTCAGCATACTGAGGCACATTTATTACCCCAGACAAGCCTCCTCATATATGACGCGCACCCCGCAGTGGAGGGGAAATGTATGTCAGCTCATAGTAGGTGTACACGTCTCACATTATTTATGTATTTCTGGCGTAAATGATAAATCTGGTGGGGACAGAGGGCCATGCCCAAGCCCCCTTTTCAGGGAAGTGGCGAAGGCAAAGCAGTCCCAATTTCTATAGCAAAAAGCAGATTTTTGCAAAAAAAATTGCAACTTTTTAAGCCTTGTATGACAGAAAACTGACATATAAGTGTAATAAATCTGCCCCACTGAGCTTATGGAACAGGAATCCTACATAATAAGGAAAGGGGGATTATGAAGCCCACCCCTCCATGCCAATACCATCTGCATCATTTAGACAAGAGCTGAGAATATACTACAGTATATTATATGATATATGCAGGGTAGGAGGGCCATGGGCCCATAATGGCAGGAGCTGCGCTCAGTCGTCCCTCAGGTTGCCCCATGCTAGCAACCGACTTCAGTCAGAGGAACCATATCTGGGAGCGCTAGAAGGTGTGATCTGTTGCCATGGTAACCCGCACCGCCCTCGGTACCGCCTGCCGCCATTTTGGCCAATGGGAAGTCTCGCGAGAATCAGCCGCAGGGGCTCAGTGCAAGCGGGCGGGGAGTAACTTTGTTCTCAACTTGTATGATCGGAGAGCGGATCCTGGCTGGAAAGGGAGAGGCCGCTCGAGATCTCGGGGCTCTGGGAGCACCCCAGGATTGCTGAGGGTGGGCGGCGGGTTGTATGGTGGTGCACTGCCCCCTTGCTGGATTAACGTGTGGACGGGAGCGCAGCCTGCAGGAGGAGCGGTGACACAAGCGGAGAGGTGAGTGAGAGCTGCGGCATGGACAGCGGAGAGGACCAGCAGCTGCTGCTGCTCAGCACACAATGCACGGCAGTGCCCTCACCACAGCCTGCCCGGGTGCAGCATCCCCCCTCACCACAGCCTGCCCGGGTGCAGCATCCCCCCTCACCACAGCCTGCCCGGGTGCAGCATCCCCCCTCACCACAGCCTGCCCGGGTGCAGCATCCCTCCTCACCACAGCCTGCCCGGGTGCAGCATCCCTCCTCACCACAGCCTGCCCGGGTGCAGCATCCCTCCTCACCACAGCCTGCCCGGGTGCAGCATCCCCCCTCACCACAGCCTGCCCGGGTGCAGCATCCCTCCTCACCACAGCCTGCCCGGGTGCAGCATCCCCCCTCACCACAGCCTGCCCGGGTGCAGCATCCCTCCTCACACAATAGCCGCCTGCACTGGCACGCCACAATGTAGGCTGGCACACCACAGGTGAGATTCTACACAAAAGTTGTGTTATTCTCTTTACCCTTTCTGCAGCTTCATGCTGCAGCCTTACACACAGTGCCCACTGGCAAATGGAAGCCTGAATGGTGCAACACAGACCACCCTTCTGGTACTCACTTCTGGAATTGAATGACTGGCATCAGTGTCCAGTGTGCCACCACATACCAGCTCACACTATATGGTGTGCCATGGCAAGCAGCCCATACCACATAGCATGCCATATAACACACAAACCCTTATAGTGTCCTTGCTGCAGAACCTCACATTGGCCCTCATCTATAGCTTGCCACAGTTTATCTGTACCATGGCACCCGTCTCCTCTCATTGCACAGCATGCCATTCACAGGCAGGCAGTGTGTCCTCTCCATATGTTGTATGCAGGTGTCGGTCTGCCTGTATTGATGTAGGACCCCCTGGACTGGCATAATGTTACCTATGCATGGCACTTTGAGACCACAATGACCATGCTAACAACATCCATCAACACCCAAGCTTCCTACCCTTTGCCACCTTCCTTTAGTTCTGCAGACATTGATGCCCTGTGTGCCCAGCGGACGTCTGTATGACTCCCCATAGTGTTCTGTGTTCTCTGAGTCCATCCAGCACTCTAACCTCCAGTAACTTGCTGCTTTGTTTCTATGTGCCCAGCAGACAGCAGTGTAATCTCATTCCCAGCTGTGTTACAGCAGAGTAGTTGTCACAATGTGGTGATTTATTGCATTCTTCTGGCCACCAGCAATCTTTCAGCACTCTCATCCACAGCTCTGTTTTCTCCATCCTGCCATACAGTCACAGCATACACTTCTTACAGCCCTACTTGACTTTTTTGGTGTTTTTCTTTCTTCATCTTCTGGGAACGTTTTTTCGGTGCAGACGGTGAACTGTCCGGAGAATTTCTTTATAAATTCCCATGCATAATTATGTTTAGCGCTCGCTCTATGCTTGTGACACCTCGGTGCTCCAAAATGTATGATATTTAAAAGTGGTTATAGGAATATCTTGATGTGTTTTCTGTTCACAATGGAGTGGTATCCATTTATCTGACATAACAAATATTCATAGATGCAGCTGACTAGCCTTTGAGGGGTTGTGTAGATTGGGCAGCCTCCACCCATGTGACAGGGCGTAGGGTCAAAGATACTTGCTGTATGCTTCCAAGGGAGATTCTTTTGAAGCAAGGGAGCAGGTGGCCAAAATGTACACCCCCTTTTAAAAATCAATTACTTAGGTCAGTCACTTATGCTTGCTCATACCAGTACTACTAAAAGTATTCCCATCAACCTTGGTATCCATTAACCATCTTTCTCAAAGCTTTGCATTATTGCATAGACTGAGCCCACATTTACATTTCAACTTTGCTGCCTTAATAGGGTTCATGACATGGCCTCTGTACAAACACTGAAGTGTATAGAACTGTAATACAGCGCCCATAGGACACAGAAATTATTCTGATGCAACCCCCTTGGCCTTCTGCCTGCTCCTACCACCTTTGTGTAAAGTGGTAAACGGGGTGCAGAAGGAACAATATGGTGTACCTTTGGTGTAAGAAAGGCCTGTGCTGTGGTGATTTGCCTCATTTACATTGATCTACGCCCGAAAACAAATTAGTTGCTGCCCCAATGGATGACAAAGTTGCACTAGGTTCACATTAGCGTCACCTGTCTGTTTTTCTGCTCCGTCTGAGCAGGTGGACCTCTAAAATAGAGGTTACATATAGTGCCCAGCAGGCCCCATTGACTATAATAGGGTCTGTTGAGTGTCTATTGTTTTAAAACTGAAAACGGAGGAAAAAACACGTGTGCAGGACTCTTTTAGGTGAGTATTGCAATGATGCAAATGTAGACTTCCACTTTTTTAATATCTTGAGATGAAAACTTGTATTACATCTTCACATCCATTCATTGCATATCATGGCTGCAGGTGGAAGTGAGACATTGAGCAGGTCCTATTCCTGTCCATTTCGTGGTCCAGGCTCATTCATTCAGGTGTATGGATCCATGGGAAGCAGCTTTTTTGCATAGCAAGAGCTTTGACTCAATTTGCACAGAGCCTTACATGTTCCTTTACTTTACATATGTAATGTGAGTATCGTGTTGGAATTACATAAACCCTATCACATATTACCAGAGGTTGATTTTCTACTTTTAAATAGCCAGAACCCATATAGCCATCAAAAATGGGACTTGGCTGCCCCCAACCTCTTCACTGTTGTTCTTACTGTTAGTGATACATATAATATTAGTGTATTTTGACTAATAAAGAAAAGTGTCATAGGAACATTGCATTACTGTGATGTTTAGGACCAGGGACTGAATGGTTGCTGTTGCGGGCAGTGTACCCAGTGGGTCTCGCAGCGTTCTGACATGCCAGGACTGGAGCTGGTGTTTTATGAACACTGCACTGTCTGTCTGCAGCGCGAGCCGCTCATTTATGCTGCATTCACAGGAAAACAACATCACTTGGCTTTCGCTTATTGAATCTGGAATAGACATTTATCATCCGTCTGAAAGAGACTGTTTGTAGTGTATGTGGGAGATGGCTTAACACATTTTGGTGTCTAATACAGACTTTTAATGACCTCTACTATAAAGTGCTGGCATACTTGTATGGGGTGGGGGGGAGGTCAGGGTGATTGTATTATAGCTAAAATACTAAGAGCCACTTATTCTGCGTATTTGTGCCCAATATCATATAACATGAGCTCTGAAGAGGTGTCGTTAATCATTCAGCCTTTCATACCATACATACAACACCTTCTTTGTGCTGGATTAGCCATTTTCTGTAACCCACACTTATTAAAAATATATGGAATAAAAATATACAAGACTGGACTGCTATGACCAGCGATGTGGGCTGTAAAATAGTTTAGGATACTGAATTTACAAAAGTAGCAGATATGTGCTAAAAAAAAATCTCTCATGCTCTTCCTACTAATCTCAGACAACCCATTTAGGTTCATGTTTGTGTACAGGTCATATTCATTGTAATTCTACGTAGATTCCTGCCAGCTTGCATCTATTCCATCAACTTTCTCTTACAGGATTCATTGTGAATAGTTTAGTTTGGCATTGAGTTCAGTGGGTGATGAGTGATTGATTCAGGTAATAGGCGCGGAGCTGTAATAACCCTCCACCACTTTAGAGTCACTAGGATACTTGAATAGGAGCAGGGTTGCTTCTGGCCCTGTCCACAGCGATTGCTTCTGGTATCTGAGGCTGTGGGGTCTGGGAGTGAGACCCCACCAATCAAGTACTGGTAACCTATCCTGTAAATAGGATATTAGTGTAAAAAATGCTGGTAGAGCTGAAAAACTCCTTGAGACCGGGGCCCCATATTATTATTTATTATTATTGTTGTTTTATTTATATAGCGCCATTAATTCCATGGTGTTTTACATTTGGGGGTTACATACAATACACAAAATATACAGGTAGACATAATACTAACAACAATCAGCTGGCACAGTGGGGTAGAGGTCCCTGCCCGCGAGGGCTTACAATTTATGAGGGAAGGGGAATAGAGACAGAAGGAGAGGGGGAGACTGTACAGATGGCGGTGTGGTGATAGTGTTATAGGAGGTTGTAGGCCTTCCTGAATAGGTGAGTCTTCAGGGCCTTCTTGAAGCCTGTGATTGTGGGGGTCAGTCTTATGTGTCTTGGTAAGGAGTTCCAGAGTATGGGAGATGCACAGGAGAAATCTTGGAGGCGGTTGTGTGAGAAGCGGATGAGGGCAGAGCGGAGTAGGAGGTCGTTGGAAAAATCTGAGGTTACGTGTGGGCAGGTAGCGGGAGATTAGTTTAGAGATATATGGAGGGGACAGTTTGTGGATGGCTTTGTATGTTAGCGTTAGTAGCTTGAACTCAATTCGCTGGGCTATAGGAAGCCAGTGGAGGGACTGGCAGAGGGGAGCAGCCAATGAAGTTGGGGGGGGTGAGGGCCTGGACGAGCGCTCCACTGCAGGAAGCCAGTGCCTCAAGTATGCACACCAATAGAGGGAGCTGACTGAGAATGTGCAAGTCTATCTTCCATGATGTAATGGAAGATCTGCCAGATCAGTCCTCTCTGAGCCAAGCTGATGAGATGCAAATACATCGAAACAGGTGTCCTTGGCTGAGAGACTGTATCTGGTAAAATCCCAACATCATTGCAAACAAAGGCCTCTGAGAAGGTCGGCATGATGTTAAAGGGAGCGCCCTCTATAGGCTTGCTTGACTGAGACTCTGTCTTCCTAATTACATCATGGAAGATAGACTTGCACATTCTCAGTCAGCACCCTCTATTGGTGTATATACTTGAGGCACTGGCATCCTAATTACATCATGGAAGTCAGATTTGCATATTGTTCCAAAGTGGAGGTAGTGTAAACACAGGTGCAGTAATATGGCCCTGTGCAATAAGTTGTATAACACTATAATATAGCCATGTGCATCCTTTTGGAGATCTTTAGTCCTGTCTTGCATTATTCACCAAACCCAGAGACTAGCGAGCGAGCCTTGTTTATTGGTGTGTGTGTTTAGCTCAAGGCAAAGGATTGGATCCAGAAAATAACAGTAAGGCTGGGTTCACATCTGCGTCGGAGTCTCGCAGCAACCTCCGAAAATCTGCAGAGTATTCCCAGTTTTGGGTAGATGAACATACACATAGAAACTGAGCTAATTCTGCACTGTGTGAAATAAAATCTGAATGTTACTTTTTTTTGCACTTTTATCTGTTGAGAATTTTACTTTTTACTTTTCCTAGTTCTATCAATCAACCATTTTACAGACAACGATTCTTGTGTATAGGTGTGATTCCAGGACGTTCTTTTCATCTAAGTGAATGGAGTGAAAATGCAGGGGCCTTTTTTGTGGTCGTTTTTTTGAAAGTGTGAACATGCCTTTAGGGCTAATGTGGCTTTAATCCTTCAATTAGCAGATGCCTGTGGACGTGTAATAAAAGCGTTAACCTTTCAACTATTGTTTTCCTCTAAGTAGAGTCCAGGAATAGCATTTGTTTGACACTGCCTAAAAATACATCATTTCCATGTAAATATAACCAAAGTTAGAGGACTGTGGAACATACTGCAGGGCAGCACACTGCTCAAGTTAGAATCATTGGAAAGGCTGGGCATATTCCAGGAACGAAGTGGTTAATGTGCCAAGAAATTTGCCATTGGCACCTATTGTAACTTGATGAATGAAAGTTACAGTCGGAGGAATGACTTGAAGCTCCTGGGCCCCAATGCAAAATCTGCCATAGGGTCCTCGCTTACTATAATACTGGTGTTGTAAAGAGGCCTTTGGCCCCCTGGTCTGGTCTGGTATTGATTGTTATGTGTACCCCTTATAGCTACACTCCTGGGTACAGAGTAGCAAAGTTAAACTGGCGTATTTATAATTCCTTATCTTAGTTGTCACATCTTGACAACCCCTTTTCAGACTGAAGCCAGGCTGGCCATCAGTTGATCACTGTGGGTCTGTCTTTACTTGTACTATCTGAGCTGCAATATCAGACTTTTTGGATAAATGTCCAACCTTATTACACATTGGGGGAGATTTGTTATTGCTGTACATCAGTTTTTGTGGGGTAAAAAACATTCTGAATTTCTAAACCCCAGTTGCAAAAAAAAAAAAAAAAAAAAAAAAAAATAGTTTTAACCAGCATTTTTACACTACCTTCTCCATTTTCCAAGATGGGGGATCAGTGAGGGTGTGTTGGGGATGGCGCCATTGGCTTTGACCAATTCATCATCTGGCGTAGGTTTTGGTGCAAACACATTGTCCAGTGGAGGTTGTACTTGATTTATGGAGGTTGCATTGGTTTTGATACATTTCTCACGTTAGCTTTATTCTGTGACTAAATATCTCCCTACACATTAAAAGATAGATGATTTCAACCAGAATGAATGATGAAATTTAACAATAAATGAACGTTTTAATGAGTCTGTCACCAGAACCGATCATATCAACCCAGCCTTGCAGATAGATAGGTGAATCTCCTATGAATCACTGCTGTGATGTCACTGCTTTTGTCAATATGCAGTCGAGCTCTTTGGAGCAATGCGAGTTTTGCCCCTTACCTCTTTGGAGCAATGGTAACACCCTTGTTGCTCCAGAGTGCTTTTTTGTATATTGAGAAAAACCGCAATATTTCAGCAACAGAGCCACTGAAAACAATCTGCAGGGCTCGGTTGATACATTGAGTTCCTGTCACGCTCCCTTTAAAGTGTAACTACGTTTTCGAACAACTCTTTATTTTCTGGCAGTATTTGTATCAATAATACATTTTGTAATATACTTTACTAACAAAGGTTGTCTTCTTTCTGTGAGATCCTGCATTTCTTTATCCTTTCCCTTGCTTCTCTGTTGAGAGATGTCCCTGCTTGTCATGTTGGAGAAACTTGTGCGTAATGCAGGGGGGAGGGGGAGGGGTCAATTCATTAGTTATATCTGAGACATTATAACATATAGAAATGTGGTTCTGGTGTTGTATGAAATAGGGGATTCTCATTTTTCCTATACCATTACCTATGTTATTTTTGCCGATGTCACTGGTTGATTGCACAGTCAGGATGCAAATAGGTGGAGGTGGTGAAAGGTCCCTTTTAAAGGGAGTCTTATCACCTCCAGAATGCCTGATAAACCAATAATACTGATATGTAGGTGCAGAAACATACCTATGCCTCCACAATGTGATGACGTAATCCTGAAAAAATATAAATAAATGAATAAATTATTTTTATTTATTTTAAATTTATTTATGTATATGCGTGTTTGGCCTAAAAGTGCATTGGAGGCGGGACTAATCTGCTTATTGACAGCTGTAAGACTAAAGATGTTAATTAAGGCTAATGAGATGGCATTAGGTAGTGATTCCAGAGGATCACTTTGACTATCTGTAGGCACATCTGGCCTATTAGACCCGCCCCTGGTGCACTTGAGGATGATTTGCATATCCATGGAAAGATGGTTAACTTTGCATTCTTTTAATGGCTTGTTACCACATTGGTATGTTTTGCTGTTATTAAAGGCCATGTCGCTGGTTTGCATTTTGTATCATACCTGTCATTGGCGTTACCTTGTCTTTCCTACCATGGCATCACCGGGTGAAGACGGAGGGCACTGTGGACAAGGGGTTAAATAGTTCTGTTATTGCAGTTTAGTTCTGGCAAGTCTTTTATCTGTCATATGTTAGACACTGACTTGACATATCGCTAAAGGATATTTTTCATTTGGGAATGAAAATGTGAAAGCGGCTTTTAGTTGATCACTGGGGAATGTAGTGCCATGGACTCGTTGCGTCTGTGGCATAGTCTTAGATTTTTCGTGCGAAGCCTTCATGGTTAATTGATGTGACAGGACCCAGGAGGGCAAAGTTCCTCTGGTTATGGGCACCAGTGAAGGAAGACGTGCTATAATGTATGCGTGATCTCTGACAGTGAACTAATGGTCTTACCAGGATAACTGTATCCAGCTACATGCTTCAAAGGGGTAATATATCATTTTGCATGCGACTTGTCCTTACTGACTGTTTCTAGCGCTCCAGACTAAACCAACCAGGTCAAATGATGTCAGCCAAGGAATGGATGCTCTTATTTTTTTAGGCTAAAGGCCAGTAAGGCAATTGCACTATGTTTGAAGCAAATCTGCCCTGCGGCTACATACTATTGAGTTTACTTGCACAGAAGCTGCAGGCTATGTGTCAAGATATGATGAGTATATACCAGATCAAATATAGTTTTAATGAAGATCTAGTGATTCCACTTATCTTAGAAATGTATCCTGGGGTGTGTAGTTCCTCAACAGCTGGAGAAACACAATTTTCGAATGGCTTTCGTGAGGTCTATATTATCTCTTCCCATTGCGTACTGGGCTGTAGCACTGTTTTGGGAACGCTATAAAAAGGCCTTTTCAGTGTTTCCTTTTTTAATTTCCCGAAGGTGTTGTAGTATATTGTTTTATACAGAATATATAATGCACCAGTGTTTTACACAGTGTTATGCAGTGACATTTGTAGGAAGACTGCAGCTTAAACAAAGGGTAAGCAGGGCCCTGAGCATAAGTACTTGCATCTCAAAGGAGCAGCAGAACAAAGAGGATAGAAGGTGTGGGCTGAGAGAGTGATTGAAAGCGCTGTGGAGGTGGGGGACAATCGCTAATACAGTCGCCGGTCACGGTGAGGACATTCCTGACATCACTACTCTTTAGGAAATTCTCAGCCAAGGGACTGAAAATATTTGATTTTCTTTGTGTTTGCTTTTGTATTGGTAACCTCATGTGGCCACCAGCGATCGTACAATTATACTGTATAATCGTGCGATCATTGGAGGCCACACCTGGGAAGGATTTAGGTTGCATGTGGCTATCGCTGCCCAAGCATGTAGTCCAAGAAACTTCAGGTTCCAAATCGATATCACATGACTGCGAGTTTTATCTGTTGATGCGCGTTTCAATTGTTCCATTTATTTTATGGACTGTAGCGCTCACAACAATATGGGGTGTGTTTTACTGCTGGTACTGTAGTTTAGCTTCTGCATTGCCACAATATGGAGAGCGGCGCTACCTGCTCAGTCATGTGTATAGTATGAGCATCTAAAATGTCCCCTACATCTGATTGGAGTAGGGACTGTTTGCCGGCCCTCCACCGATCAGTTATTTGTTGCCTATGCAAGGATAGACCTTTATAACCTAAATCCTGGACAATCCCTTTAAAAATTGTTCACCTAACCTTAGCATAAATTATATCCATTGAAGATCAATGTTGGTCCAATGCCCGACACCCTACGCTGTGTGAAGAGGCCTCAACATTTAGGTTAGCAGTGCAGCCTCTTTAGTACTTACTACAGCACCTTACGTAGGTATAGTGACTGCTTGGTGTCGCAGTTTAGTCCATTCCTTTGAATGGTGCTGTCAGTGAAGAATGTCCATCACACGGCCGCATTGAGATCACTTTAAATTCACATGTCTGCTTTTTGACAATGACTTATTGACTGATTAGATCACACCCTACATATGATGGGATAGATTATGGTTGTTTGGAGCAAGCGGGTGATTGTCAGAATTGCCACCATTCACACCTTTCTCTCCTCCTATGATGGATAAGAGCAACAGACTTTATTAACTTTAGTGTGAACCTACCCTAATTGGTAAATTTGGTATTAAATATTTTTTTAATTAGACATTGCTTGTGCTGGTTGTTGATTCAAACAGTAGCTTTATTTTGATCATTTTGTTTGGAGATCTAGGATTGATTTACAACTAATTTATTGTATGGCGTTTGTCTAAGTTCTTTGTACAGTACAGTATTGTGCAAAAGTTTTACGTATGTGTGGTAAAAATGCTCTTAAAGGGGTTGTCCCATCACAAGGATCCTATCTATGCTGCTGGTTAATGTGGATGTAAGACTTTTCCTAAATACATTGCTTCAGCAAAACTGCTTTGTTTGTCCACTCTCTTACTTTGTTCAATTCTTTGTGGCCACAGCCCTGACTTAGCTGCTCATGAGTCAAGTGATGTATTTGCTGCTCTCAGGGGGGAGGGAGGAGGGGCTAAGTGCAGGGAGCGAGCCTGTGTATCTAGCTATTCCTGTGTCTACACCACGTGACCTAGCTCCCTGCTCTCAGATAGGGGAGGAGCTGCTTTCATTTCTTCTGTTCTCCCAGTTATCAGGCTAGCTAATTCAATTGTGTTTATTATGGCAGAGACAGGCAGTCTCTGTATGTAACACAGAATGGAGTTGCTGCTGCCTGTACTTCATAGTCCAATATGGGTGGGCGAAGCTACATGCGAATTTGGGGGCGGAGCTAAACAGCAGGTTGCGTGTGAAACCCCGCCCACCAAATGAGGCAAGAAACCAGGAAGAAAGAAGATTTTACAGCAGTAAAGACTGATGAGTATGTGAGGTGGGAATACCCCTTTAATAAATAGAATTGTTAATGGTTTATTTTTATCAATTAACAAGATGAAGTGACCTGAAAGGAAGAGAACCCTAAAACCCAACAATATTTGGCGTGACTGCCCCTTACGTTCATCACACAATCGTTTCTTCTAGGTACACTTGCAGGTAGGTTTTGAGTTAACTCAGCAGGGAGGTTGATCCAAGCACAGATCTTCTGTGGATTTCTTAAATCCTTCATGTAATCCCAAGACAGACTGGATGATCAGCTTGCTTACGCTGAAAATGGTTCATGATGAGTCCAGTGCCCCCCAAACAATACAACACTTTAGGCGCCTCACTGATGGTACTACAAGAGGGCTAAGTGTCTGCCTGCATTTCTCAGCATTTGAGAATACCATTAATCCTAACCAAATTCACTATGGCATGTAGTGGAAACAACAATGAGTCTGCAGTGCCCCCTTCAGAAATGATCATGGCTACTGAGAGTCAGACCCGTATCAATCTGATAATGTTACCCATCCTAAGCCTTTAGTAGTTTAAACCTTTAAAATCAATTTAAATGCTTTCCAAACCAAGGTATATAGAACATGTGGTGAGCAGATGGTTCTGGTTTGGGTTACTGGGATCCATCTGTGTTTAGAAACAGGTCAAAGGCCGATATTAAGAGATGAGATGAAGGGACGCATTTCAGAGTTAACCATCCCCTTTATCAGGTGATGTCCATCACTCGACTTGTCACCTTATTAACATTGCAGGGTTGTACGGACATGAAAAAGTACACTTTTTGATGTTTGAGCTGTCTTAGTACATAAACTGAATATTTGCTCTATGACATGCCTACATGTTGCTGTGCCTCAGTCATATCCTGGTATAACATTCAGTGTGTGTTCGGTGATGGTTCTAGAGATTATTAGGGGTTTATGACTAGCTGCCAAGAGGCTGAATTTTCGATTTCTTTTCCTTTTATGCATTTCTTGAAGAATTGTCCCCTTGTCACATTTCCCTTAGCAATATTTTAGTTATAATAGTGCTGTACTGGCAGAGCGGTGTCCCTTGTGTGTCCTATTCTCCATTACTGAATAGGTTGTTATTGGGGTCATTGTTGTGCTTCCTGTAAAAAGTGCACAAAGTGTTTGAAGTAATATTGCTCCTAACACGTCCTCAGGCTAACACAGCTCACACCTTAGTAACAGAAACTTGTGACACATAATAAAATGGGGGTTGGTCACCCAGAAGAGTGAAAGCCAACTTAAAGAGAACCTTTCACCATCTCTACCAACTCACCTGATTCTGATCCAGTTGGACTTTTTTCTGTAGCTTTCACTGTTCCTCAGTGATCGGTGAAATTAATTTCAGCACCCAATATGCTAATTAGGATTTATCTTATCAAGTGGGCGGTGCTGGGCTGGAGCAGGTAGTTAGGTGGCTACTATAGAAGGATGCAAAAAAGTTGCATGGTGGAGGTGGCGAAAGCCTCTTTAGTGCCAGTGAATCCACTCCAGTATACAGTATGGTGGCTTACATCTGACATTAAAATGATGTAAAAGCAAAAATATACCTATAGAAAAGATATACCTATATGCTCCTTTAACAAAGAAAACAAAATGGAAGACTACATAGTGTTGCAGGCTAAGGCGTGGTGATCAGGAAAGGATAAAAGCCTGTTTTCTATCCCAAATTTCTACAGTACAAGTTGTTTCCAGGGCTTACTGTAAAGGGTGGCTTACACCACAAGTTTTTGTTTTTTCTTATGATGGGAAGACTTTTCTGCTGAGGTGAAAAACCTCCATAAGTCTCAGTAGAAAATAACCCAAATTTCAAAGACTTCTTGCTAGATTAATTTATTGCATGTCTTGTGAGAAGGTGACAGGCAGAGCGCTGGAGTCCTGGTATATTTCCCCCAGATTTCTAACGTGTGTGGTCCAGTGCGGGTCTTGAGTAGGCTTCAGGTGTGTCCCATGCTCATTGCTGGGCCATAAAAGGCTGGGCACAGGGCACATCCTGGGAGCGAGAGGAGGCGCCTGGGTCTGTCCTGAAATACTGAGAGACTGGTGAGACCAAAGTTTGGTATTTGTTTGTCTGGTTGATAGTAAGCCACTATAACTATAGTTAGCCTTATACTGTTTAGTTAGTGCTCGGACAAGCAAGGTTTTGTTTGACGTTTTTGCCTGAAGTTAAGGCTGTATTTTATTTAGCTTATTTTGCACCTGAAATGAAGGTTAATTTAGTTAGCTGTTTTTTTTTTTTTTTTTCAAATAAACCTGTTGGGATCAGATATCGTGTCCCTTTCTCTGACAGGGACAACAGTCTCTACTTTTGTATACTGTACCACTTCTACAATGTTTACTTCTACAGTGTGCTACTATTGCAAATATAGTTTTTAGGTATACAATACCATTGATAGCTAGACTTCTATGTTTAGAGCAAGCCCCTAGCCTCCCGCCTCATTGCCCCTCTCTTCCAGTGTTCATCCTCTTCCCATTGGTGGTGTAGTATCAGTTCTTCCTTGTTATTCATTAAATCGGCTCTATACACTGACATTTTGGTTGGCTGCTGTATATAAACAAAAGTCTGTCAGAGGAGGAAAAAAGCTGCAGCTTAAGCCAATGATCAGACAGGCGGTGTGTCTCAGACTACCTGAAGACTCCCTGAAAGACTCTAACAGTATAGTCACATATCACAGCTCTGTCCTATTGTAGCTGAGATAGCAGGCAAGTAGCATCATCATAAGAAATAAAATATCCAAAAAGACCCTATTCAAGGACCAAACACTAAGAAGAAGATTGGGCTCCAGTCCACGACTTGCTGTTCTCTTTAAGGCTTCATAGTTGTAATTACCCAAATGCCACACTTATATTTGCTGATCTTCTGACAGATGGAACATGTATTCAGTCTGAGGATTGGCTTGGTGGAAAGCCATTTAGAGCAAGGAGAAAATAGTTGGTATTTTGTTAATGAGATCTGGCTCTATATAACCCTTGTTTTTGTTTAGAAACTTTATGGCTATGGGATTGATGTTTTTAATTGTGCTTTGTGTCATCTGGTTATAAGAATGTGTTTCACAGGGGCACTTATTGAGATTTGTGACTTGCCTTGTGTTGTTTACCATCATTGATCCAGCTTATCACAAACTGCAGGGTTTGTGTAGTGGTTCCAACAATGAAGGGAAATTGGCCATATTTTTTCCCTTTTAAAGTTTGCATGGTTGCATTCTCCTGTTCTCACGTGAAGCCGTAGGTCAAACATGTTTTTTAAGGGATATATAAATCTTGAGATGGCCTACATTAGGAGAAGGGCATAGTAAATGCCATTCTTAAAATTTTATGATTACTAAAGGGTACTTGGATTTTCACATACGTTGTATCTGCAGGGCAATTTGTTCTCTGGACGTATAAGTCTTCTTATGTGATGTCCTGTCAGTTTTTCTGCTGCTCATAGAGCCCAATTGTGGTCAGCCGTCACTGAGAAACAAATAGCTAAGAAAAGATCAGGTAACTAACTACAGGAGATTTTGGGACATTGGTCTACAAATCCAGGGCATGATGCTTCCAAAAAGATCCATGACGCAGAAAAAGAAGAATCTAAGCACAAAAAGGAAAGCTACTTGCTGCCTATGACTGACATCCTATCAGCAATAACAGAAGCAGCTAGTCAGAAGTATTGATGCACTCACTTTGAGACATTGCAGACTTCTTTCTGAGCAGTGCACACAGTAGGCAGGGAGCACAGAGCTACAGATACATGTTATAAACATAGAGAGGCTATGAAGCGTGACCTGTCCCTCTTTCTCCAATTCCTGTCTTCTGTCCTGAGCCTGTTTTGGTTTCTGAAGGATTGTATAGGATATGCCTAGAATTAAAGGGGTTTTCCTGATATTGATGACCTATTCTATACTAGGTCATCAGTATAAGGGGAGTAGGGGCCCGAAACTGGCACGTTCAATGATCAACTGTTTGAAGAGCCTCTTCATTGCTTATCAGGCACAACTCCATACATTGTATAGCAGCTGGGCTTGGTTTTGCAGCTCAGCCCTATTTACTTGAATGTGATAGGCAAATGCGATGTCACTGGCCTGAGAGGCTGAAGAAGTCCCGATGCTTACCAATGGCAGTGCAAAACTGCAGCAAATATATATATATATATATATATATATTATTTTATTTTATTTTTTTTCTCATGTGCATTATTGCTGAGTGAGAAGGAATGAATCTGTCTTCCCAGGCATGCAGAATTCTCATTACAATGCAAGAGCATTTTTGCAAACTTCTATTTTATATATTTATTTTTATTCTACTTATTTTGCTTAGTAATTTACAAGTTTGGGTAAACTTTCACTTGTTGTTCACCTGATTTAACAGTATTGCATAACTTTTTATCTAAAACCTGTTCTTGGCTTCTTTTCATCTCAATGAATAGGATATGGTATTAAGTATAAAGCTGGTTATTCAGATAAGATGAAGTTGGTGAAAGGGAGTCTGTCACCAGAGCTCAGCATATCGACACAGATAGGTTAGTGTCACCTGAATCAAACAGTGGTTTCCTATGGTGAAAAGGTGGCTCCATTGCAGAGCTAGCTTCAGGTTTGCACGAGGACCCGAAAAACGGAAACCCTGTCCGCTGAAAAAGAGGTTACACTAGTGATATAGACTATAATTGGGTCTGCTGGGACCGGGTCTTGTACACAGACTAGAATGCTAGTGTGAACCTAATGTAAGTAGCACTGAACTTGGGTAAGTTCAGTGGTTGCAAATGAACTAACTTTTCTGCAAGTGTGACATGATTGGAAAGTTGTTCTGAAGATCATTTATCTCAAATTGTATGATAGGGTTATCTGCTTTCTTTTTCCATTGAAACAATCAATTAAGAAACACTACAACTCTTGTCCATTTCCACTTCAGCACCATCAAAGGAGAAATGAAGTACTATGATGGGTTCTGACTAGCGTCGGGGTGTGTCAGACGACCAGAACAATGGTCAAATGGACCACTAAACTAATGGAGCCCAGCTGACCCTATTAACTATAAAGTGGTTTTGACAGGTGTCCATCTTATTTAACTGAATGTGGCGGCTGGAAAATTTGTTCTTGCAGGACTTTTTCGCCCAGCGAGCTCAGCTTGACTCTGCGAGTCAGACTTCATTGCTGATGTGAACACTTGACGTAACAATTCTGAATCCGGTTTTTAGAACTTTCTGTTTTTCTCCTGAATATTTTTTTTTAATAAATTGAAGATTGGATATTACCATTTCTCTTGTGTAAAGAATCTGGTCCTATAGAGTACGGGACAATCAACATAGGACCCCCCTCCTTCAAAAACACTTTAAGAGGAATAACCTGGATGGCACAGTGCAATTGAGAAGTTGCTCCAAATTTGTTATTTTACAAAGACTATGAGATAGAGATGAAGTTCTCTTAGGAATGAAAGGCATCCATGGGGGGGGGGGGGGGGGGGTGTTACGGTTTTACAGTTGGTTGTGGTAAATACCTGCTGCTTGGCTCTAGGAAATATTTGATAACTATTTTGGTAGGTATTCTATATCATCGCATTGACATACTGTAGATACATTGTATACAGAGTGTCTTTGCAGTAGATATGTAGGTGCCCATCGCATACTGTCAGAGGCATGGTACACCGCATACTGCGTTCTCTTCATCGTGTTTCCAAGGTGATGTGACTCATGGTTTTAAAAGCTTTTCTGTGTAAGAAAATGAAATACCAGTGAGCAGAATGCAGTTTATAAATCTATTGGAAATCTATTGCTCTTTGTGGACACGGGTCTTGTCTGATGGCGTTCACGTTTGACTATTGAATAAGCTGTTTACATAGTATGGTTAAAAAACCTGCATGTCCATCAAGCTCAACCAAGCGATGGAAGAGGACATTGCAGTAGCGAAGGAGTATGAGGAGAAAAATCCTTTACGTATTCGTAAGTCCTATTTTGTTAATTTAGTTCTCAATTTCTTTTGGAATACCACTTCAAAGTTTATATTTTATTTTGTAAAAATAATTAGTCCACCAAAGCCACTTTAGTCACTTACATGCCACTGATATTGATAATACTTGTGTTCTATTACAGGGGACAGTTCCCTGCAAACAGCGAGTGTGGATTGATGATATACAATTCGATCTGCACTCATTTCGTTGAATGAATGGCACCTGATCATTCTTTTACCCCACCTCTCATATCCTATTAATATTATAAATGTGAAAGTTTGTGAGTTTGTGGGTTTGTGTGTTTGGATGTTTGCATGTTCGGATGTTTGTTCCTCAATCACGGAAAACCCGCTCCACCGATTTGGCTGAAATTTTCCACAAACATAGTTAATACACTCGATTAAACAATAGGCTACTTTTCGTCACAATAGCGCACATACGTTTGTGCCAGGACCCCCACAAAACCCAAACTCACACCATCATCTCTGCAATCTCACACACTTTGGACCATAGCAAGCCATAAAATTCACATTGCCCTTTACAGCCTCGCCCCTGACCCCACACAATCACATATACATATACTTTACCACTTTGCCCCTCACCTTAACGATTCTCCAGGAGGCTCTCTTTAACGCTCCGGAGCAGCCATGTTTGCCGACCCCCACCGCTCTGACAATCCGCGACACCGCCCACCCATGTCAGTACCCCTAGGCGGTCTAATAAATGCAAAAAAAAAAAGTTAAAAAAAAGTAAAAAAAATATAAAACAATAAATAAAAAGGATAAAAAATTCAAATCACCCCCCTTTCCCTAGAACACATATAAAAGTAGTTAAAAACTGTGAAACACATACATGTTAGGTATCCCCACGTCCGAAATCGCCCGCTCTACAAAGCTATACAAATATTTTTCCTGTTCGGTAAACGCCGTAGCGGGAAAAATGGTCAAAAGTGCCAAACCGCCATTTTTTCACTGTTTTGATTCTGCTAAAAATTTGAATAAAAAGTGATCAAAGCAATAACATTTCCCGAAAATGGTAGAACTACAAAGTACACCCAGTCCCGCAAAAAAGACGCCCTATACATCCCCGTACATGCATGTATAAAAAAGTTACGGCTGTCGGAATATGGCGACTTTTCAAAAAATAATTTAACACAGTTTTGGATTTTTTTTAAGGGGTCCAAATGTAAATAAAACCATATAAATTTGGTATCCCCGGAATCGTAACGAAGCACAGAACACAGGGGACATGTCATTTTGGTTGCACAGTGAACGCCGTAAAACCAAAGCCCGTAAGAAAGTCGCAGAAATGCATTTTTTCTTCAAATCCACCCCATTCTGAACTTTTTCCCTGCTTCCCAGTACATTATATAGAATAAATAATGGTGGCATCAGGAAGAAAAATTTGTCCCAGGAAAAATTAAGACCTCATATGGCTCTGGGAGCGGAGAAATAAAAAAAATTATGGGGTTTAGAAGGAGGGGAGTCAAAAACAAAAATCAAAAAATGCCATCGGCGGGAAAGGGTTAACTTCAAATACTTCTGTCCCAAAGTCACTATGTAAAGTTTCTCACAACACCGTATATATAGCAGTTCAAATACCGTATTTTACGGACTATAAGCCGCATTGCCCATGAGCGCCTTATAGTCCATCTCGGTTCATATATAAGGCGCACCGGACTATAAGCCGCAGTCCGGTGCGCATTATATGTTATTGAAAGCGGCGGCAGGCAGACTTTGCCAGCGGCCGCTTAACCCCCCGCGTGCCAGCCGCTTCTATTGGAAGCGCTCGGCAGGCGAGGAGGGGCTCTATCAGCAAAATCATGCTGATAGAGCCCAACCGTAAAAGCCTGAAACAGAATGTGAAACTTACCGAGCAGTGCAGGGTGGGCGGGCATTCAGGCCTCCTCTTCCTCCGATGTTCCGTCGTCCTCCGGCGCTCGCAAGCTGATAATGGCCAGGGCACATGCGCAGTAGAAGCATTATGATATTGCGCATGCGCCCCGGCCATTATCAGCGAGCGCCGGAGGAGAAGGACGGAACATCTGAGGCCTGAATGCCCGCCCGCCCGCCCTGCACCGCTGGGTAAGTTTCACGTTCTGTTTCAGGCCGGCGTTACAGCAGGGCTGCCGGACACTTCCCATTCATTTCTATGGGAGCCGACATGCGAGCGCTCCCCATAGAAATGAATGGACTGCTTTTTTCCATTCATTTCTATAGGGAGCGCTCGCATGCCGGCTCCCATAGAAATGAATGGGAAGTGTCTGTCCATTCATTTCTATGGGGAGCGCTCGCATGCCTGCTCCCATAGAAATGAATAGGAAGTGTCCGGCAGCCCTGCTGTAACGCCGGCGTGTACGGCTGTGATACACGCCGGCGTTCGGTAGTGTGAATGCACCCTTACGGTGCCTTTTATGTATGTATGGAAGCGGCACGCAGTCTTTGCCGCCGCTTCCATCCATATATAAGCCGCACCGGACTATAAGCCGCACTTACGATTTCTGAGGAAATCGTAGGTTTTTATGTGCGCCTTATAGTCCGGAAAATACGGTACAAAGTAACTTCAACACAAAAGTCTCACGTATTCTCTGAAGTACAGAAAAAACAAGATACAAACTTACATTTCATATCCCATACCATATACACACTACGAAAACCTTACCCACGCCTGTATATACCCACTTCTACAATCACCGCAGACGAAGTCGCGGGTACCAGCTAGTAGTTAATATATATCAAAATGATAAATTTTATTATGATATAAAATGGGACTACTTATCACTGGACATCTTTATATGAGTAATGATCATCATCGTGACCACCATCCCATCTTAAACCATTACTCCCATCTTGGCAAATTGCTGCCAAATTTGGAATAACTGCTCCCTGTCCTGACTACAATGGCTGGAGCCTATGGGAACATCCAAGCAGTGTTTCTCTACACTGTTCCCTGTAACTCTCATAAATTAGAATGGGATCAATGGAAGCTGCATGGTACAGCTGAACTCTGCTGTTTCTGTAGCTTTGTAGTTATTGCAACATGTAGCTAGCTGTGCTATGCTGTTTCCTTAGCTCCCATTTTCCTCTTTGAGGGCTACTGGAACAACACAGAGTACTGCTCAGCTATGTGAATATGCCCAGGACATGGGTCCAATGCACATGATTAGAGATGAGTGAGTAGTATTCGATGGAATAGTAGTATTCGATCGAATACCTCCCCTGCATAGTTATTGGGGTACTCGGTCAAATACCCCGCGGTAAATGTGGGAAAAATTTGATTCCCCTCCAACCTCCCCTGGTGCCTTTTTTAACACTAATAACTATGCAGGGGAGGTATTCAATAGAATACTACTCTCTCATCTCTACACACGATGTGTGCAAGCCGCTGACCATGACTGAACAGCACATGCGGCACACAGATGTAATCCATGTGCCACCCGTGTTTCTGTGGCTCCATTTGTTCAGTAAATAAGAGCTGCGGCAGCACGGACCCAAAATCGGACAGGGATGAGACCTGTCTTGAGTTTTGTGGCCCGGACTGTTTGCCCGCACACGGCACCCTGTAATTCATGGTCGTGTGCATGGGCCTATAGAAATAAATGGGTCAGTGTGTTATCTGGGGAAAACCTGGATAGCACACCGGTCCGCGCCATGGTCTTCTGCAAGGGGCCTTAATAGCAATTATTTGCCAGGATGAGAATATGAACCTTTTTAGGCTCTGTTTAGACTGGCATTGTAGCTTCCTTTATCAAAAGATAAAGAATGATAAATCTGTTGTATAACAAATTCTTGGGAATAATGGATCCAACAGGTTATACTTTGTTTAACCAGATTAGAATAGTGCCACGGACTGTGATCCTCTGGCTATCCGGGCAGCAGAAACATGACACCATACTGGTTTGTCACTTAACATGTACTAACAAAGCATTTCCTTATTTACTTTGTATGGATCAATATACCAGTCTGATTAAGTCCCCGAGCAGAGCCGGTCACAAGCGTCGGGGCTTGGCGTTCAGCTTATATGGCAATATAGTTCTAAATATTTCAGTACTCTTCCTTGTAGGATTACTATTATTCAGTCTTTTTAACAGAAAAGAATGAATGGAGGAGTAGCTTTCTGCTGCATCAAGCTGCTTCCCCACAAGAGACATGATAACCTTTTTACCCAAACTTTTTCACGTGCATTTCATAAAGAGGGAAGAATAAATGGGTGTATTTTTTTTTTGTACTATTGTGGTAAAGGACTGGATACAATAAATTATGGTAAGCACTGCTATTTTACATTTAAGAATCTCTAAACGGGGTGCACATTTCACCATTTCTTATTTCTAGGTTATGATATTCATTTAGAGTTTACGGTACTATTCCGTTATCGGGCCAGCAGCAGCGCAGTTCAGCAGCAGCTTTCGGGACAGCAGTTCAGCAGCGGGAATTACAATGACATCCGAGGACTGCTGGCCCGATGCTTGTGCCCAGTAACCAGTACATCGATGACCCCCCTCCCCCATCCTTCTCCTCCTGCCAGTGCTGCCCCCCAGCTCTCCTTACATCTTCCCCGTACCCTCTCCCCGCCACACGACTAGGCCTCACCTCAGCGCTAGTACCGAGACCGAAAGGAAAGACACCGGGGCTCAATCCAGGCCCTGACAAGAAACACGCCGACTATAGGAACGGTGAGCTACAGCGAGCCGGAGGGACAAACTTTCTGCAGCGTCCGGCGGCTATCTAGTAGCATTCATTGCTCAAGATTTACGGTGAGGCCTATTACAGGGAGAGGGTACGGGGCAGATGTAAGAAGAGCTGGGGGGCAGCACTGGAAGGAAGAGGAGGATGAGGGCATCGATCGATGTACTGCCTACTACACACAAGCACGGCCTCTATCATCGGGCCAGCATCGGCTTAGTCATGTGGCGGGGAGAGGGTACGGGGTAGATGTAAGGAGAGCTGGGGGGCAGCACTGGAAGGAGGAGGAGATGGAGGGGGGGTCATTGATGTACTGGCTACTGGGCACAAGCATCGGGCCAGCAGTCCTCGGATGTCATTGTAATTCCCGCTGCTGAACTGAACTGCTGTCCCGAAAGCTGGTGCTGAAATGCGCTGCTGCTGGCCCGATAACGGAATAGTACCGAGTTTACTACCTATGCATTTGAGCAGAACATATAATTTCCCTTTATTCTCTCATGCATGGCAAGGACGGCCTAGCTTTGACTCATTGTGACTTCCATTTATTGTTCCATACAAGGTCTTATTTAATCGTTTGCTTTGTGCAGACTCCCATTCTCACTGTGAGCAAAATAAATTCCTACGTGAGTCACCCTGCTCTGTAATCTCCCACATTTACAAGATGAGGTCTAATCCCTACAATAGGGGGTTACGTCTCATTTTACCTGTTGTCTCTGGCCATGCAGCATTCCAGTACATTTAGTCCCTTAAAATGGGATCACACCTTTAATCTCTGAAGACCCAGTCCATTTAAGCAAGGCAGTGTTCTCATCTTAATATGTCAGTCAGCTGCTGCCTGTAATTGTTTTCTTTACCTTTTAGCTGTTAAATGAAATTATCTGTCATTAGCTGTAATGTCTTCTTTAAGTGGCCTTGTTTATGAGAGTCATGCTGTCAGTTACGGTGGCATGTGAGTACTGCGGCTACACAAGACCACTATTATGCTGCTCGTGAGTTGAATCCACTTGAGGTTGCAGAACAGATTGAATTCCTTTACTGGGAAATTGGAATTAAAAGCCTTTTTATTTTATGTAAATAGTTGTTTCGTGTTTTTTTTTTTTTTTTTTTTTTACACTTTTCAACCCTTTACGTGTGCGTGTGGTTGCTGCGTATGTTCATAATATTAATATGCTATGAAATATGAAAATGTAAAGTGTACCGGAATTATCATGAAAAGTAATTTTCAGGGTCTTGCTGGGCAGCTTTGATTGTATAAGCCTTCATACATTGTATCCTATCTCTCTTTCTGCTGCTAATATCCCTATTATGGCTACAGGTGTACAATTGGGTGTATACAATTAGGAGCACTCTGCACCCTCCCCTATCCCTTATAACCAGTTTGCCTTTTTTTTTTACATGTAATTCTGCCAGGAGTAACTGTTCAATAGAAAACAAATAGCTGAGAAAAGCCCGAGATCTAGGAACATTGAACTGCAATTACAGGGCAAATACATGCAGGCATGACACAACTAAAAATATCCTTGACACAGAAAAGTAGAAATCTATCAGCACAGTATTGAAAGCTTCTTGCTGTTTGTGAATAATATCTCATTTGTAACCACACAAGCAGCCAGAAGTGGATACAAGTCCACAGAAGACTTTTTTTTTTACACATTGTAGGCTATGAGAATTGCAGAATATTCAGTCCATTGTACAGAAAAAGCAGTTCGCAGAGGTATGTGGATGTTGTGAGGGAAATTAGCCCCTCCTCTTTCCATTTGCTCTGTAAAGACAGACCAGGACTATCCCCTCCATTTACTGTGAGTTTGTCTTGCTTCTATGGACAGGGATTCCCTAGTAACAAGGAGTGAACTGCAAATTAGTCGTAAGGGAGACACCTAGTGGCACCAACTTTAGAGAGACTTTTTAGGCAGAAAGCAGCAACATGTTTAAAGTACATTACATTTTGGGGCAGAATCGCTTGCTCTATTCAATACGACTAAGTTGTCTGAAAAGTTAGTAACCATTTAAAGTTATGTCCTGTTTCCAACCCAACTGACTATAAGCATCTGATTTGTTGGATTCTGACACTGGGATCCCCACAATCTTCAATCTTTAAGGATACCTTGTACCGCCATGTGAATGGAAAAACAGGTGTGCTGCTGCTCTGTTCTCTATGGGTCTGCACTTGGCTACCTCAAGAAGAGCCATAGACTAGTATGGGGCAGCAGCATACAAGTAGGGTCATGGCTGCATTTAAACAGGAGGACTGAGGAACCACCTTCTCTTGATAGGTGACACGTTCAGTGGATAGTTACTGTAGAGTTAGACCAAATCACGACTCTAACTCCTTCATAAATGGCTGATAGCCTTGGTCAGACAGTTGCTGTAAACCTCCTCTAATTCTCGAGTGTTGGACTCGGCACCTTTTTACTTTTTTTTCTCTAAGTATGTCCAAATTTTACTCCCAATCTACAGTCCTGTTCTGAACCCCTTTAATATTGAAGCACCTGCTAATTCTTGTTGTATTTGACAGAACTTGGTTTTAAAGCTACTAAGTTACATTGAGCATGTGTGTCAATACATTATCTAAGTAAACTATTGCAGTTTAGAGGATATTGTTAAACAACTTGTTCTCTTTTGCTATATCTAGAGAAAAGGAAACCAGAAACAGGCTTGATGCTTTATGCATTTTATCTTCTAGCATGAGGTGTGCAAGAGAAGTACCAGATAAGAAGCCACTTCAATTCGTCATGTAATGTGAGCTTATAAGTTGGTTTAAAATAATAGTACTTGCTTAAATACATGCATACGACTGTAGATTTTACCCACGAATGTGGGTCAGAAATTGCTAATAAAGTACAGAGACACTCATTTCTATGGGTCCATACACATAGCCATAGTCTTTACAACTGTGTTCCTGGGCCGTAGTGAAGAGCTGAAGAATGTGGAGCAGGTCCTGTGCCTGTCCGTATTTGTGACTTTACTCATTCATTTTAATGTATGGGTCAGTGAAAGCCATGAATGACACATGATTGGACTTTAAGTCCCTGTTTGTAGTCTGTAACCATGGAGACACATGATTCTGCATACATGCTGTAGACCCTTGATGGCGAACCAATAGCACGGGTGGCAGAGGTGGCACTTGGAGCCCTCTCTGTGGGCACCCATGTGTGGAACAGATTATACTGTGTGGGGGCCACTGTGAAGCAAATTGTACTATGTGGGGGGCCACTTTGCAGCAGATTATACTGTGTGAGGGTCACTGTAGAACAAATTGTACTGTGTGAGGGCCACTGTGGAGCACTTTGTACTGTGTGGGGGCTACTGTGACGCAGATTGGACTGTGTGGGGGCCCTTCACTATTTATATCGCATGATATCTGTTTTTATAGCAGACATGTGATATTATTACAGGTTATAACAACATTACGTGGTCACTATAAAACAGATCTGTGAGATGTAAATAATGAACATTAATTGTTGAAAAATACCAAATGCAGTACAAAGTTATTTGCAATATTGAAAGCTCTGTAAAGCCCCATTCACACGTCCTTAATTGTCGGTAATTGTGGATCCACACAGTACTAAGCTTAAATTGCCGTGTTGGCACTTTGTGATAAATTAGTGGGTTTTGGGTTGCAGTTTGGGCACTCTGTCTCTAAAAGGTTCGCCATCACTGCTGTAGACACTAAATAGTGTAGTGTTTATTTAGGGCTATTTGCAAAGTGCTGTAGCGTTAGTTTACAATATTAATATGCTGTAGAAATAGTCTTATGGTTTGTGTAGGATTGACAGATCCTCTATTGAGAACTTTTGTACATTGCCAACTGTCTAGGAAGTGTTTTCTAAGCCTGATTGTTCGCCATTGTTTCTTTATCTGAACACTGGGACGGTTAATACTTTTAGCTATTTCTATCTCTGTTCCACATTGGAGAAGGATACACTATTAGAAAACAGGAGCGGGCAGCTGCTGACCCTTCCATTTGGGATGCTTACTGCAGGTGGCTGATGAAAACAAGCCTCTATGAATCGGACTGATTGAGGACAGATTGTGTAGGGATTTGGCTTTAGTGAATGTTTCTGTTTTACATGAGTGTTACTAAACTCTATGGATAGAACAAACTTTCTTTTCATGCCTGTGGAGTATGTAATAAAAGGGAGGCACACATTTTTTTTGGGAAAAACAAATTTTATTTTTAATAGAGTTTATCAGATCCATAATGCTTTCCAAACCAGTAATAATGCAGCATTGGGGGAATTTAGTAGGAGTAGACACAAACTGATAAAGTACTGTGGCGATGATACACTTTTTTTTTTTTTTTTTTTTATGGATGTGCAACTCATTCAAGTGCACAGGGGGCGGGGCCTGATTTGAGAGATTTGTCTGAGCAGTAGGGATGAATGGCTGGTAGCCAGACAAGCATTTTGTTAACTGTTGCAGTTGTATGGGCACCTTTTGGAAGTGGGGATGAGCTTTTGTCTATATGTAAATGCAGCTCGGGGACAAGGCAGCAACAAACAAATAGTCCTTTTGTGTGTCAGATGTCATAAGAATGTTTAAACAGGTCAGAAATAATATAATAATAGTTATAATATGCACTGAAAAGGACTATTCTTCGGAAAGCACAAAGAGAACTGTAGACATTTGGATGACACATTTAAAATATACTGGGTAACTGGAACACTCCTTTAACTGATCTTGACTTATTAAAGTGTTTTTAGGCCAATTTTATACAGGATGTCTGCATTATTCTGTGTTTCTGTGGCCACCTTTATATATGCATGATATATATGATATATATGCATGATATATATAAATGTTCCATGAACAGTTTCTGAATGTAACCACATTGTGTTTAAGGTTTTACATGTAAAAACCACTAAATGCATCATTCATATACAATAAATATATATATATATATATATATATATATATATATATATATATATATATATTTATTGTATATGAATGATGCATTTAGTGGTTTTTACATGTAAAACCTTAAACACAATGTGGTTACATTCAGAAACTGTTCATGGAACATTTCCTGTAACTGTTTACACCCTAAAACATGATACTACATCACTATATCCGCGGAGGTCTGTGTGTGTACCTGGCTTTTTTCCGCCCTCTATAGTGTGAGTCAGTTTTTCTACTTCGGTGGTCCTTACTGTCCTTGTAGTTAGATAGCAGCTGAACTGTCCTTTGAGGTCAGGTTAATGTACGCTTGTTTGCTAACTGCAGATCAGTAACCAGATGTTTTCTTCCTACTCATGATGGAGAACGTTAGATGAAGATGTAAGAAATTTGCTGTTCTGCACATATTTTTTTCTTGACCACTCCCTTGCAGTTCACATCATGAGTTGGATGAAGATCATTGGAACTATTGCCTTTCCCTATTCCTTATTGTTTCATTATTATTAGTATGTACTTAGCACATGAGTGGGAACAACCCAACCCAATGTTTTTACAGCATTCTTTTCACTTTTTTTATCCCTCAGTTTACAGAGCAGTGATCTTAGGACCCATTATACCAGCTGCAGTGATGGCAAATGTGAGAATGCAAGCTATAGGCAGTGTATAGTGCTAGGTATTGCTGCTCAGCCCCATTCATTTAAATGGGACTGAGCTGCATCATGGCCATGTGACGCCACTATCCTGGGAAGAAATCTATATCCTAGTCCTAGGCAATATGTTTAATGATTGACATCAGTTTTGTATATTTTATGATGGTGAAATATATAGCGTTGTAATCTGCAGGCAGAATGTTATAGAACAGGAGGAGCGGAGCAGATTGCGATACAGTTTGTGGGTGGAGATTCAGTATAATTTGTCATTTGCTGATTGCAAGCCCTTCTCTCTGTGCTTAGGAGTCCAGTGGGTGGTCCTAATGCAGTGACTCTGCAGACTCGTACAGGGAAGGCTGTCGGTCATGGTGTAGGACGGCCACTGGACTCCTAAGCCCAGTAAACCCATAATAGAATACAAGTTATACTGATTATTTTCCTACCAAAACAATATGCCTATTCAGCTCCTCCTGCTCTATAAGATGCTGCAGATTGCTCTGTATTTTCTGTTTATTTGAAGTTCTGTTATTGGAATTGCCAAACCTTGGTCCTTTTAGGCCTCATTCACACTTTGCAGCAGTGATCTTGTTGATGATGAATTGGCTTGCTGCACATGTAAGGCAGCAGTTTCTCTGAAGGTTTCTTTATCACTCAGACTTCATTCTGGTGGTTTGATGAAATGTCACATTGAACCAATGAATATCCTTTAGCCTTCAGCGCTGCATCCGACTCTTTAATTTGCCTCATTGGAACAATTTCCTTTTGCTTAATTATAAAGGAAGGGGGTTGTCTAGACAGGCTATGTGTACATTGGAAAAGCAGGATCAAAGTCCATCTCTTGTTGACAGGCCAAACATGCCCAGTCTAAGTGATGGCAGAAACTTGCTGCTAAGTGCACTGTAATATTGTCCAAGTAAGCTACAGAGCAATGCAACCATATTGTTCATATTAGAACTTGTAATGAAACCTCACTCTATAATGGCCGCCTTTTAAGCTGCAAGTGTACAATTATTTTGGCCTCCTTTACAGACAGCAGCAATGCACATTGTGATGTCACAGTACAGGGATAATAAGCTCACGATGATGTAATGTCACTGTACACTGACTGTAGAGCAGGGGGTGAATGCACACGGGAAAAAATACTGAGTTCACTGAGACACCCTATGAAAAAAGTAATTCTAATGATGTCCTATTATGGCATTGTGAGGCCCTAGTAAAGACCTGGAGACACATTCAGTTTTCCACTATTCCTTCTTTCACTGGCATTCGGTCTTCCTAACTACATCAGGGAAGACAGGCTTGCACATTCCAGTGAGCGCCCTCTATTGGTTTGCAACACTGAGGCAGCAGCTGACTTCCTAATTACATCATGGAAGACAGATTTGCATATTCTTCCCATGGTCCCTTGCGAAGTGGAGTGCTAAAGGCTTAATAAGTCTCCACACACCTATATGGTGGTCTCTCCCCAAGGAGTGACAATATCCCCTTAATGCCATCATCTATATGTAGAACAGATTGCACCCTAGATCTCTGTGAAGGTTGGGCCCCCTTAGTTGTTGCACCCAATAGCAGCTGTTTTTTCTGCTACCCTTGTAGTAATGCCCGTGCCAGACACGCATTACTTATTGAAGTTGGCATATAGAATACTGCATTAGGTACATGGCACACTGCGCTGAGCCTTTGATCAGAGTTAGGTGATGGAAAGCAGTCCCGAAGGCTATAATGTATGCCACTGTATAGTCCTACAGTGGCATATGTTGCCCAGTGACTCCAGTTGTTTTGGCTCATTGTGTAGGAAAGTGCTGCTTACTGTACTTTCTCCTGTACTGTAGACAAGAATGTATGCCAGCGCATCTCTCCCGGAAAGAGAGTAGGATAACTTTTTATTGGGTCTCTTTTGGGTGTTTGAGTCCTACGAACATATCTGTTTGCACTAGGTGAAGACTCGTAGAGGTAGATTTAATGCAAATAGCATTTCTGCACCCCAGTGTCCCTTTCTGAAAAAGGGGTGTGGTGTAGGCATGTCTTTTGGGGTTTTGGCAGATTTATCATCATTTGCAACATTTTTCTGGTATAAGTGATGACTGATTTCTTACTAGGAGCATGGACTGCCAGGGTATGCCCTTCATTTATGTTGTGCACATCCTCGGTCAGTGCAGGGAATATCAAAGACCGTTTAGAAAACTCTGTACTTGATAATTCTTCGCCAATGCGTGCAAAGAGTCTTACTAAAGGTATTCTCTAGAATTAGCTTTGTGAGGGATATAGTGTCACAGAGGCCACATTATGGCACACAAACGTTTGTCTTGGATCATCACATTTGAGACATAGGTATAGCATAGGTATATATGTATGTATGTGTGTATTATTATTATTATTATTATTATTATTATTATTATTATTATTATTATTATTATTATTATTATTTATAATTTATCATTTTTTATTTCTTTTTTTAAGTACCAAAATTAGATAAAAGTTTCCAGCATCCTTGACAATTTCTATTTTCTGACTCTAATTTATCAGCTTTAGCCGATCTTTGACACCTTTAGGGATCTATAATCTGTTATTTGGGCGCAAAAAAAAGTGGTTGCCGCAGATTAGATTAGAGTTGGTCTAATATTTTATCTTTTGTAATAATTATGAAAGTGTTTGCTCCAGAGTAAAGTAATGGGATAACTTGAAGACAACTACCTCCTAAAGGTAGACTGCACAAACTATAAGGGCTCATGCACATGAGCGTAGTTTTTATTCGCCGTTCATTTCTGTGGACTTATACATACAGCCATGTGTCTGCGCCTTATACAAGGACCACTCAATATGAAGAATGTCCTATTCTTGGCAGGATTTACAGTAGAGACAAGTGAAGGACATCATACAAGTCTTTTCCCGGATGACATACTGACATGTTTTTACAGATTACGGATCAGTATTTGCAGACAGTAAAAAACAATAAGGTCATGTGCATGTATCCGAACAATTTTAGTAAAGTACTCCATGTACCACCTTACGGAGCTTACTTTGCATGTACGTAAGTCTTATTTTTTGGCCGATTATCTTTTTGAAGGCGATGTCCCACAAGGAGAGATTTTTTTTCTTTTTCATCTATCCAGACCCCTATCCATCATCAAAATGATGTCCCGAGCCTCCCATTCCTCCTGACCGTGTGACCCTTTTAAATCCAAATAAACCTATAGCTTTGCTATTGAGCTGCAAATCATCTATGTTCACCCGAGGGGAATGGGTTAACTCGCCCTTAAGAATAATACAAGAGGAGGATTAGGTGGTTTCAAATAAAGCCATCACTGGCTTTGTATTACTCAGGAGGAGGTTAAAAGACTGGAGAAAGAAAATCAATAGTAAAGCTATCTTGAATAGATTTGCTCACATATTCTAAGGCAACTCATTACGACCTATGGAACAGCTACATTTCATGTGTAGAAATCTGCCCTTGGAGCTACAGTGGATTTTAATTGACTGTTTGCTCGATTGGAAAACAAAGTGGAAACCCTGTGTCTGTAAATGTAGTAAGGTTCTCACAAAGGTTTAGGTTTCCTTGTTCCCTGTGCTGGGTTGTTTGGGATCTAGTAAATAAAGGAGATGACTGCACACAGAACATCAGCATGTAAATCCTAATATACTCTGACACATTATATAATCTGCCAGTACAGCAGACATACCAGTGTCTGGACGTATATTATGTCGGCCAGATGAATCACATAGCCATAGCCGGTTGTCTTCTCTGACACCTACATAAATACATGGATACGCCAGGTGCTCATGTTTACTGTGATAGGGAACACGGCCATAAAAAGGGAGATGTTAAAACCAATGAAATCCGTGTGTAATGTGCAGAGACAAAGTAGTTTACCTTCTGCTGTGTAGGGAATGGTCCGAGGTCTACATTTTCCATAAATGGACTTTGTTTCAAGAGACTTTACCTCGATCAATAGGCTAGAATTTCTTTTTAGATTCCCTTGTGCTATCTTATCAGAAAAAAAGTCTTCATCCACTTATCAGGTTCTGTTGTTTATATAGAGATGAGCGAACACTGTTCGGATCAGCCGTTCCGAACAGCACACTCCCATAGAAATGAATGGAAGCACCTGTGACGGCGACCGGCCGCCGGCAAAGTGTACGTGCCAGGTGCTTCCATTCATTTCTATGTGAGCGTGCTGTACGGAATCTCTATTTATTACCTATTTACTCATTCTGATTTAACTGCTTAGACTAGGTTCACATCTACGTACAGGTTTCCATTCAGGATGCGGACCGAATCCGCTTATAAAAGCGGTTACTCACGGATACTATAATGGGTCCGCGTGGTTTCCACCTGAGAAGGGTGAAAAATGCAGAGAGGGGAATGGAATCCCCGTACAGAGAGCCAACGCTGGTGTGAACCCTGCCTGAATCTGTCTTGTGAGAGGAGACAGACTGTTGGCTCACAGATCAGATTATATGCAGTCCATAGAAGTGCATAGAAATGAGAGCAGCCCAGTGACTGACACACATGCTACCACAGCTAATAGGAAGGGTACATTAAGACGGTCATCAGAAAAAAGCTAAGCAGTTTTGATGTAGTGTTTGGTGCATTTTTATTATATAGGTAAGGCATTTTAAATGTGTTTTGTCTGTAAAATTTTATAAACCGTACCAAAAAACTCATCAAAACCTCATGTAAATGTTATAGTTGCAGTTTTAACTGCACCCAACCTGACTGTCTCACAGCTACTGTATTCTTACTTCTACTTCTATACTGTATTCTTAGTTAATACTTCTCTATAATGTCCTCCCTGCTGTAGTTCCTTCATTAAATAGCCTTTAATAAGATTATATACTTATATGAAATATGGATAGGTCTTCTAATAAATATGATTTTCTAGCAATTTCAACATTTTGAGTGCTGCATATCTCTTTATTGGTGTAGACTATGCACAGTCGTGAGCACTGTCCTTGTATGGTTAGATTTCCTTCTATTTTTTTTTATGATGTAAAACTGAACAAATAACCTATTCTTACATTAAATCTCCAGCTCTAGTACTCCAGTGGTGGTCACTTCTGGCCCTGTGGCAGTGACGTCATTCATGTGATGGCTACCTACAACCAGTCACTGGCCTCATTGGTCACCTACTGTGCAGGCAAGCATGACCACAGTGGCTAGATATATGCGATATAATCATTGCAGGGGATTTAACTAGTGAGTATATGGTGTTCCTTTATTTTGTACCCATTCTTCAAGTTCTGGACAACTCCTTCCAATCAGCTTGGACATGACTATTAATCTTCTAGTTACTATATTTATTCACTATATTTATTCATGTGCCAGACTAATGTTGCTCTCTGCAGCTACCTGGAAATCTTGTATGGCCTTCTCATCATCTGCTGTCACAGGTTTCTAGTACACACATCTGTAGATACTGTATATATAGTGGCTTTTTTGTGCCTGGAGCTTATTTACTGTTTAGAGACATGTCAAAGAGAACGCAGAACATTGAATTGGATGTGTAGTCTCCATGATCTCTGTTCTCGCTGCATCCTCTTGTGCTACCGGCATAGAATACCATATTGGAAGTGCCATGTATGCCAAGGTGTTGGGACAGTACTAGAGGAATCTTATTGCATGTGCCCTGTAATACAATAGTGTACATCTGGCAATGGTAATACAGTAGTATAAAGATGGTGTTCTATTTTTGTTTTCTCTTATTATGAGAACTTCAGCCCATCCACTTCATGACACCACACCCAGACCTAATGTATGTTCTGGAATTCAGGAGCGATGCCTTATAATTCATTAGTCGTCTGCTCTCATGATATATGCATTGCTACATGCCCCGAGGTGATCACAGGCGGCTTTCATTTCTCTTAAAGCAATCCATCACCCAGGATTTCTATGCTGCGTAATGTCTGCTGCATTTCAGTTACGCAAGTGTTTTAGGTTTGGTAGTTTAAACATATTTTATGTGTATTTATTTGTTAATTTTTATACACTTGGGCATCATGCTCACAAACGTGTGCATGAGATGTCTCCATAGTTCCATGGCTCATGGACTGTGTCCTTGAGCTGCCCCATTATTTTAGTTCATTGAGCTTGCACTAGAATAGGAGTTTTTCTGAGTTTTGCCTCCATACAGGGGCCTGTGTATGGGGCAGTAGCCTAAAGAACTGGACTAGCACGCGGACAACACACACAGTTGTGTGCACAAGCAGCGCTTAGAGCCTATTCACACAATAGGGTTATATGGTCGTGTGCTAGCTGTTGTTTTTATTTATTTTATTTTTTTAAAATAGCCAGTACACAGCCTCATTGTAAATATAGGATGTATTCACACAATTGTTGATTTAACAGTCCCTGTGATCAATCCGTGAAATGGAGTCTATTCTATATTGGGCCGTTTTCGGAGATCGTTCAATAGACTGGTTTCTCTTGTGTATATTCGGCCATGAAAAAAGTACCGATTCTCCGCTAAGCACTTGGCGCGGTCTTGTGACTAATGCATTCCACTGTATTGTAAATCTATAGGATGTATATTTTACTAATCGGCTGGATCTCTTACTACATAGAAATATGCAAGTTGTCTAATCTTCAAAGGAAGACCGCTATGTCACCCCAACCAAACCAGACACCAAAAGGAAGAGGGATCTATGGAGTCACTAGTTGTCTACCTTTGGACGTGATGATATTTACATATTTTTGTTCCCATGGTGTATTGCCAGAAAATAAGTTTGCATACACTCTGCATCTCCAATAAAAGTCTGTAACCACCTAATACTTTAAGGCTCTGTTCACACTTCAGTTATGTACCATAAAGTTGTCAACAATGGAAACCCGCTGTACCACATTACGGGTAATAGCTGTACTTGATCTGTCATGTTACAGATAGTGCTGAAGGAACCCCACTAACTTTTACTAAGTTGTGCTTACCCCCAAATGAGTCTGCACTCTGCTTTTAGAACCCATATATGTAATGTGGACATTTCCTTACGCTTTCATTAAAAGATCCTCTGTGTAAGGTGTCGAGCAACATATTGGGAGACATCTAAAAAAACAAAATAACCTCACATACTTTCTATGCGGTTTGTAATTCTATATAAGCATGTAGTGCATGCATATGAAGTAGTGGTGTACAAAGAATGTAGCTTGATCACATATATATCCTTTTAGTCCAGGGTGTATGAATGAATTCCTTTTATAATTTCCTTCTATGTCAATCTCACAGCTGTAGAAACTTGGATAGATGATAATTCTATGATTTGTGAGTTTGGCCATCTGAGCCGAGGAGAGTCAGCGTGAGCTTAACCCCCTCATTATCTGCTTCTTATCTCTGCATGCATTGACTGACATAAGCCCTGGAGATGTGAGGTGAAAGCATCAGGACCTCTAGGAAGTGTTATTCTTTACAGAGTCACATAGTCAGCCATCAGTAAGTGACCAAACACCAGCTGTCCTTACCCGTCTGCCCACAGCCTTAGATTATCGGCTTATTGTTGAGGAGAAGACTTGCTGTTATGTCACTTTTTAGATTTCCTTGGTATGACCTTATAATGATCACTTGTTTATAATAAGTTGGTGATATTATGTAAGGTTTAGGTTCCACCCATAATGAGCCGTGTACCCAGATGGGCAGGGTCCTCTCTGCTTTGTCTCTTTTGTTAATAAATTCTTATGTCAATAATTGTTTTACATTCTTTCTTTTATGTTCTACAGTTTAAGTGATATATTATTGTACTTTTATGTTCAGGAGTATAAATAATTGAGGATTTGTAGTGAGTATGGTGGGGTTAAAATTCTGTCTTGGAATAATTTTGCACCTCAAGCCCATACCATACAAATGCCCAGAAAACTAATACATAGTCATGCAAGGCTACTTTTGTGTAAAATTTTGTGACTTTACCCTAGTTTGTGCCACTGCAAGCTACCCTGCTCATCTCTGTACTTACAGCTACAGTGAGTACTGCAATGGTTGTACCATAGATTTGAATAGGAGAACCCCTGCAATACTCATGATGACCACTATTAACATTATGGCAAGTGAGCACTGCACATCATGCTGGATCGGGGAAGCAGCTGATCTGTGGCGGTCCCAGCTGTCAGATCCCCAGTGATCTAAAATTGAAGTCCTAGTTCAGACCTACGTTGTGGTTTCCTTTCTCTAAGTTCTCTTGGGGACCTGAAAAATGGAAACCCAATCCTCTTAAAAAGCGAGTTACCTGCGGAAACTTGCTGACCTCATAGAGTATAATGGGGTCCACTCAGTCCTGCGAGAGTCCTGCGAATTTTTCAAGCGGAATGGGGCACAGAATCCCTGAATGCTGATTGAATGCAAATGTGAACCTAGCCTTTACAGATAGGACATTAGTTTTAAAAGATGAGTAACCCCAAAAACAGAGAGATAAAAATATTTGAAGTTTATGTAAATTTAGTACACAACTATCTTTTTATGGCTAGATTCACATCTGTGCATGGGTTTCCGTTTGGAGGTCTGCTTTGGAACCCCCCTGAAACCTAATCCACAAAAAAATCATTTACCTTAGGAAACCCGCGGACCCCATAGACTATAAAGGGGTCCGTGTGGTTTCCACACAAACAATGTGGAGAGAAAAGGGCTACTTGCAGCGCTTTTCTATCCACATTTTTCATGCGGAGAGGGGAACGGAATCCCCGAATGCAGTTGTGAACTGAGCCTAATAATGATAAAATTAATAATTTTGGCACATTTTACCCTATAACTGCTTATGATTAAGACTCATGTACTACATGCCAGTCTGATGTACAGTCGGAAGGACTTCTCTTACTTCTGTGACATCAGACAGTCATGCCTTGCAGTCTTGTTGACATCCACTTTTAGTGCAGTTTAATATTGACTTGTCATAAAACTAGTTGAGTGGCAAAAGCTACGCCACATTTATCACAATGGCCCATTTTGTATGATAAATGTGGCGCCTTCTTCTAGACATGTGGGACGCTTTTCTCTTCCTTACGCCACTTCATGGTTTATTAGCACAAGTATTTTGTTCCGAAAGAACGGCGCACGCCATCAACAAATAGGATGCATCTTGTGACTCTCTTCAAATTACTGGACCGCACGGTTGTCAGTGTTAGCCACATTTTGAGCCATTTTGGTAAAACTTAGTAAATCTCCCATGATACGTATGGCTTTGTGGTTACATGGTGACTCTATAAGTATGGCTACCTTTGGTTACAACATGTCTGCTTTGATTTGACAAAGGCAGTAAAATCTTTTTTTCTTTGCACAGTTGTTGGCTTACGTTGAGAACCAATGTGTGCAAGCCAAGCAGTCCCAGCGTCCGAGCAAGCAGCCAGAAGCGTTTACACTTGTGATTGGCAATCCTGGTAATGGGAGCGGTAGAGAATAATGCTGTCGACAAGCACAGGCAGATTTGCTATTCTGTGTCACTGTAGCTGGTTTTCAGTAGGAAGTGATATTTTTACTTGACTCTTCGGATGACCAATTTCCCTCCTGGCTTCCTTCTTTCTCTTGTTAGCATAAATAGTAGAACTTTATGTGCTCATATGAACAGACTTATTGGACACCGTGCACTCATTTACTGTTAATACAGTGTTCACACCCTACCTCGGAGAGAAAACTTTAGGGGTGTAGTCTATCAACTATGTCCTTTTTTCCTCCAGATGTTGTATATTCATACATTTACTTATGTCTGTTGCTTTGTGTTTTCTATCCTTAGGATAGGCCCTTCATATTGGTGGTGCTCCGACTCGTGACGATCAGCTGATTGGAGGGTCAGCATCACCTTCACTGCTTATAAGGCACGGCGCTGTACTATTGGTAGTGGTTGTGACTGGTATTACAGCTCACTGTAGCTCAGCCTCTTAAAAGGGTTGAATCGCCATTTCTTAATTATTTAGTCATTTTCTTATTTTTTTATTTTTTAATTATAGACTTCATTGTATTTTTTCTTTGTGATTATAGTGACTGGCATTTTTCCTGAGCTTTTCCTCTACTTTAACAACCATTTAGTGATATGCTATGATACAGCATAGTCATGGCCACAGGCTGGAGCTGACTCAGAGGTCTGTGGGAGAGTTTTCTAGGGAGTAAATAAGCTGTGACATCATCTATTGTTAGATGTGGATATGATAATGTATGTTATCTATTGTGGTGTTATCAGCTATTGTATTCCTGTCTGTGACCTCAATGAGATCACCGCTGCCAAAAACCCCACAGAGTTGGCCAGTGTCAGTTAATTTTTAGGCTTGGTGACCAGAGTGAAAATTGCTGGATTTAGTACTTCAACAAATATCTGTCTAATGAAAAATGAAGGGAAAACCTCCCCCCTCCCTCACCACCAATGTGATATTGAAGGCATTATCAATATTTCAGTCCCCCCCTCCTTTAAATCTGACAACAGTTCTCTATGGCTACTCATTTGGCGTACGTTTCTTCCATAGAAACGGTTTCCTGGTGAATTAAAGGGTGCTTGAAAAGTTGAAATATGGGGGTCTTGCTGGGCAAACTGTTCTCCGGTTGTGTAAGCCTTCATACATGGTGTCATATTGGGTTTCTATTTTATTTTTTTTTATAGTCCTATATGGCTGCATCAAATTTAATATTTCTTCCTGAGGCAAGGGACGTGTACAATAAGGAACAGACCCTCACCCCCTTAGTAGTCATTGCATAGCCAGAAATAGTATAAAGCAATGTGTGTCACCATGCAGTATAATATCATGGCAATTCCCTCCAATTTCCACATTGTATTCTTCAATGCTTTCTCTTATTGCCAATTGCAGCGCCTCCTTATTCTTCTGTAACCCTGTGTGAACCTGGCTTAACAAGGCAGACTTATAAATTGACCTCCGATACCGTTGTAAATATGCTGCATGCTTTGCCAATGGCGGTATAGATTGTCTGCCATTGGCAAAATTTACTATCTAAACTGTCACGTCATATATTCTTCACCGTCAGCTCACTTATGGATTGGCTAAAGCAGCGTATTTTATGGTGATTTTTTTTTTTTTTTTTGCAGATTGATGTGCTATTACCTTTAAGGATGAGATCATTGCGTTCTTTTACGCCACATATCTCAGTAGTGTGGCGCTCATTCATAGCATGCAGTCCTGGAATAGACCTGAATGGTCTTAGATAACGTAGACGATGATCCAGCTGGTAAACAATTTGCTAACCCCCCCCTTTTTCCCTTTCCTTACAGCAGGCCAGTCTTCTGGTACATGCCAAGTAATAAGTGCAGTAGACGACACTATCCGGCAGGTTTATTATGTGCCCGACAGAGCACCGGCTCTAATGAACATGCCACTTAAAGCCAAATGAAAAATGTGTGAACCATAGGAAGCGCTTTGTCTCTGAGCGCGACTGTCAGCGTTCTCGCCTCTAATGAAGATATTGGGAGCTCGGAGAGGGGGTTTCAGAGGTGCTGATAAAAGATTCTTCCATACGAGCTGAGAAAGGAAATCGTCAGACTAATTAATATGCGCAGTAGATGAGAAGACCGCCATACCTGTGTTTAACCAAACATCCCCCACAGTTACATAACACAACCTTTACCGAGCTCCCTGGTGGATATAACAGGGTTATTTTGTGTTTTCAGGATGGTTTTACATAAAAAGGATCACAATTTATGAAATGTACACAGGGGTTCTGTCTATTGTGCCACTTCTTATTCATTATGAAACTATGCAGATTGTATATTGTAATCGGGTTTAAAGGGGATGTTCTAGAATGTTATATTTATGGCCTATCCTTAGGCCCTAAGTATGTGATTGTTGGGGAGTCAGTGGCTGGCCCATGCATGCGTCAGCTGTGCGGAGGTGGAAGAAGTCCTCCTTAAATACCATCGTGTGTGTGAATGTGGTCTAAAAGGTTCTGAGGATTGCGACATTTTAACACTAATTAAACAAAATATTTTGTAATGTGGGAAGAGCGGTTTAGGCTATCTGAGTTCGAGAGTCCATCGCAGTGTGCGCCGAATTTCACTGGAGGAAAGTCTGAGTTTATCGTCTGGCAGTTTCAGTTTAAAAGATTGGACACCCAGATGGTCCCATTATAGCCAATAGGGTTGACCTTTTCGGTGTCCTTTACTTTAGCGGTCCACGCATTCTTTCTTCTTGTCCTCTAATGGACCAAGACAACGGACAGAGTGGCCCAGATGTGAACAATGAGTTAAGCATATAATTGTATTCACATAGTATAACAATTTTCTGGAGCAATCTTCATAAGATTCTAAATTGTGAGATTTCCTCTGTTCCTCGTAGATGTGTATAAATGGATTGACAGCTGGATGTGACTAGCTGGGGGTATCTCTGCTGTCAGTGTCAGACTGTGTAGGGGCACACCTCTTCCTTTATTATTTTTTTTTTTTTTTGTAGATTGTGAACCCCATATAGGGTTCCCAATGTACTTTTTTTTTCCTATCAGTATGTCTTTGGTGTATGGGAGGAAATCCACACAAACACAGGGAGAACATACAAACTCCTTGCAGATGTTTTGTCCTTGGCAGGATTCGAACCAAGATTGTAGTGCTAACCACTGAGCCACCATGTTGCTTGACAAAGGGAATAGTAATAATAACCAGTTGTCAATATATAACAGAATAACTCGGGGACAAAGCACAATTCTAAGTAGGGATGCGCCAATTGTGTATTTAATAGAAAATACAAGTATTTACTAAAGCAGCCATGTCAGGAGTGATGACAGATCCTAAAGGGCAATGGGTTAACAGCGACTCCAGATCCAGTATTTTGGCCATGATAACCGTGACTTCCCTTCCAGTACATACACATTGGATGTCCTTGTGTTAAGAGGCAAAATAAAGGCGCTTCATATTTGTACATAGACAAACAAGGGAATGTGCATGTGTGATAGAGTTTATCTGAGAACCCCGGCTTTACTCAGCATTCCTGGCAGTCCTAGGTAATTGCATCTCTACGAGTGGAGCTGGTAGCGGGTATGTCACTTTTATTTGACATCTGCAGTCACTATGGCAACTGAATATTGCTTTATGTATCGTGCTGATAAACGAATCTGTGTACACGCAGATACTAGAGTATTCAAAGAAATGGACGCGTAACAAAAAGCACTATAACTACATTCTAGAGCAATCCCTTTTTTTTGTAGCTTGCAATTTTGCAAAGTTTATGGGCAGAGCTGGGCTGTCAGACTATAATAATGTAACCTGTTTGATAGAAATAAAATATACAGGGCTCTGTGCTGAGACTTTTACAGTTTACCGAGCAGCATGGGTGACCTCTAAAGGTTGTTAATGGAGATCTATAAGGTCTTGCTGTCTTTCCCATTGGCATTGTGAATCTGTATATTGCTTTTTCTCTGCTCCTTGGGAAGAGGGTTTAATTTGGTGTCCTATAGGAAAGGGATCCAGTCACTAAAAATGTAGTCGTGTCTGCAGGCAGCATGCTATAGAGCAGGAGGAGCTGAGCAGATTGATGGCTAGTTTTCTTTCTACTGGAAAAAATTGTCAATGATGGGGTATAGTTCACACGAGGTTCCGCGTGAACACAATCCGTTGTGGAATGGGCCGAGTCCGGAGGGAGGTGTTGCGAGGCGGAAGCTGAATCAGCCGCGGAATCTGCCTGAAGAAAGGGCAGCTCGCTTTTTTTCCGCGAGCGGGAACAAACTGCTCACTGAAAAAGGAAATGACCGGCTCCCATTGATTTCAATGGGAGGCGGCAGGATTTCAATGCGGATTCCGTGTCAAAATCCTGACTATTTTGCTCCGTGTGAACTAGCCCTAAGACTACCCACTAGACTCTTGAATGAGCAGAGGTTACAGTGAATGGAATACAAGTTATAATGAAGAACCTGTCTTTATGGCTTCTAAGCCACCAGCATTCCCCACTATGTAGTTGTGGTTTAGCTTTCTAAAACCACCACTACCATATTTATTCAATGGTAATAATAAGAATACATTTTATTTATATAGTGCCAACATATTCCGCAGCACTGTACACTTTGTAGGGTCCAAATACAGACAAAGATGCATTATAAAGCAGTAGTCACTTCACACAATGGGAGTGAGGGCCCTGCTCACAGGAGCTTACAATCTGAGGTAGAGGGGGTGACACAAGAGGTAGCAGGGGCGGCATCGGAGGTAGCGTTGCTTATACAGAGGTCTGGCCATTTGTGATAGAGGTGACTTTCATTACACATACATAAAGCTGTATGAACCAGTTGTATCCTTTAACGTGCAGATGGAACCTGGAGATATAAGGTTGGTCTGAAATGGCATCATACCCTGTGGGGTGCGTGAACAGAGGAGGGTTTGTTTTAGGGATTCCGACTGCAGAAGGGTTTACATTAGGAGTTGTGATAGGCCTGTCTGAAAAGATGTGTCTTTAGTTTGTGCTTGAAGCTGTAGAAATTGGGAGTTAATCTGATTGTCCAGGATAAAGCATTCCAGAGAAGTGGTGCAACGCGGGACAAGTCTTGAATGGTAAAATTAATGTCTCTCTTGTGTGGAGACACATTCACATTGCACAGGTTAAGTCAAGAACCGTGCACCTCGCTTTTCTTCTCTACAAACTGCCATTTATTTATTTATTTTTAATTTTCCCTTTCTTTTTTTGTGTACAAAGTTGCATAACAAATCTCACCATTGTTGCGTATACATACATATCAGTGTGTCCCTATAGACGGCAAACGTTGCATGACCATGGTAATCCCGGCTGTCACGCCACAAAACATTTGAGATGAACCTTCGCCTCAGAGGTGTGGGCTGATGTAACTGAATGGATCCATTTGTAGCCTAGGACTGTATATAATTGATATTTTTTCAGGAGTGTTCGCTGTTTTTGAGTAAAAGCTGTTTACATTGATACTCCTCTATAGTGTAGCAGTTCACAGAAAGGTGAGAGTTGCTTACTCAGACTGCTGGAGACGCTGGTGAGTCACCCAGGTGCCTCATATTTCATTCCACACACTTCACTGTGCAGTGAGACTTTTTTGCAAGGTGCTCTGTCTAGCCTGTGTGCCTGCTCATGCATACAGATAGAAGTTTTGCTCTGTCTAGCTGGGATACTTGCTGTCAACACAAATGATGAGGGATAGGTTAGTCTGTCATTCACTAAGTGACCGTCTGGGATTTCTTTATAGTAGATGAATTCCAGACTACGTGCAAGTCTACAATGGACTTTGCACGGGCTCACACTAGTGAAAGCTGGAAGACTATTTTTATATAGGGTTTACTTGGGGAAAAAAAAAATCTCAGCATTATGTGGCATTTCTCTGTCTTGTCCTTTGACATACTGACCTCCACATGTCTGAATAGTCTGATTTCTGTCTGCTCGTGTGATACTGGCCTTACGCTAGGTTCACACTAGCTTCACCTGTCTGTTGTTCTGGTTCATTGGAGGATCAAAACAGTGGGGTAGATGAACCACTAAAATAGTAGCTACTTATGGAACCCGGCAGACCCAGTTGACTATAATGGTGTCCACCAGGTGTTTGCTGTTTTTAAAACAAATTTCGCGGCTGAAAACCCCACCCCCACACCCCAGAAAAAAAAGCAACAAAAAACGTGCATGCAGGACTCAGGGCGGGTTTACATCTGCGCCCCGGTCTCCGCTTTCAGGTTTCCGACTTCTGCCTGAGAAGCTGGACAGGAGACGAAAACTGGCAGTCACTTTTCAAACCCATTCATTTGAATGGGTTTGCAAAGTGTCCGCCAGTGAGCGTCTTCTGGTCTCCACAACGAAACTTTTTTTTTTTTTTTTTTTTAACCGGACACAGTCGGACATGTAGGACTTTGTGTCCAGCTAAAAAAAAATAAACGGTTTTGCCGCGGAGAGGCACAAAACGCTCACGGGCGAACTCTGACTGTTGGGCCACAAAGCAGAGACCGGGCGCAGGTGTGAACCTGCCCTTATTTTGTCCACTGCTTTTATGCAGACATTGCGATACAAATGTGAACGTAGTCTGAGAAGATTAGAAAGAATTTAGTGTAATAGATTAGAAAGATTTGTCAGTTTGGATATTCTCTTACACTATGCTGATTCCTCCTGGCTGTTGTCCACATTGGCCAGTGTCCTTAGTCATGGGCCGCACAGCTCATCATTAGATATCATTTAGCCAGCCCTCCCCCGCAGTACTGGTGCCTGCCAGTCACGCAGAGGACATTTTGGAATGGCTATGTATCAATATTTTAAAGTTATGTCTGCGATGTTCGCCTAATCCTCAGGGTTTTTGTTTTATTTATACAGCAGGGAGACTTGTTTTGTGTATAGCTTATATATGTGTATATTCTATTTTATGTCTGTATATTCTGCACTCAGGGCTGTGTATCTTTGGAAAGCTGCACTCATTTAAAGCCTATAAGTCATGAAGCGCGGTGTAGACAGTTCACAAGCCATAGATATGTTTTTGTTTAAAATCTTTTGTGCTTTTCTGTTACTTTTACAGCTTCATTTTTCTTTTTGTTGTGATGTTACATTCAGAGTACATATGTTAGGAGATTAAAAGTATATTTGCACTCTTTAAATAGTAAAGTTTAGATGTAGATATAATCTATAATACATTCTACACTAAGCTTGGGCCTGCCCTGAATCTTTTATTGAAGGGGACCTTTCAGGTCCTTGGGCACATGTGGTTTTAGATACCGCTAGAAAGCTGAATTCATTGCACTGGCTGCTTTACCATTCTGTGCCCTGGGAAAGAGATATAACGGCACCGATCTCTGCCCAGTGTCAGAAGGGTGTTCCTGACAGTTTAGCTGGGCTGTGAGGAACGCCCCCTGACAATACTCATCCATAGCCCTGTACTGTCAGCGCACTGTTGGCTTTCTAGCGGTATTTAAAACCGCTTGTGCCTGAGGACATGGAAGGTCCTCTTTAAAGGGATTCTATCATTAGAAACCCTTTTTACAGTAAATACACGTAGAAATAGCCTTGAAAACTCTCCAGTGATGCCTCTGTCTTCTTCTCCGCCTTCACTTTCTTCTCGTGCAGTTCTCTTCTCTGGGTCCAAAAGCACCGACTTTGCATGTCCTTCGGCCATTTTCTTGTGGGCTGAATGGGAGAGGTCATTTTACACTACATTCATTGTATAATTCAGGCGGAGCACTCTCTGTCTGGTGCCTGGCTGCATTAAAAAAAAAAAAAAAAAAAAAGTTGGAAGCTTTCCTCCATTACAAAAGTTAGGTTTTCTACATTAGAGTCAATGGGAAAAGATACAAATGGAGTGTGCTCCTTCTGTGGTTCTCACTCTATCGCTGTAAGTTTTTTTTTTTTTTACCTTCATCCAACTGTGTTTTTTATTTCAGCCTGTTGTTTTTTTTATTTACTTTTTTGTAATAAAACCAAAGCCAGGAGTGGCAAGGAATAGGGAATATAAAGCAAGTATACCTTTCTGCTAAAGCCATTCCACTTGCTTTGGCTCAAAAACAAACAACCAAACAATGCTGATCATGTGGCCGCACCCTTAGGCAGGGCATTTATTTTCCTGGGAACACTTGTTCACGATATTTGCCCTCAGCATTGGGCTGTGTAAAATACTCTATAGCAGAAGGTCAGCAACCTTGACACTCCAGCTGTTGTGAAACTACAACTCCCAACATGCTCCATTCACTTCCATGGTAGCTTCAAGCACAGCAGAGTAAGAATGCATGCTGGGAGTTGTAGTTTCAGAAGAGCTGGAGTGCCGAAGGTTGCCCACGCCTGCTCTATAGTGTCTCGAGCTGGAGCTGTCTGGGCCGCTAACATACCTATTTTAGTAAATATTTGTAGCCCTCTTATAAGATATCCTTAAAATAACCCACTTGAAGCATGTACACATGGTGATAATACACATCAGATATATTGGGTTTTGCTGTGGATCCCCTGGGAGAATCCTGAGGCTCTAGTTCGTACTCTGTGTTGCATCTGGAACCCCCCATACGTAGTAGATAGTTGGCCATTCCTACCATTGTCAGCCATTGTCAGGCTGGTCATAAGATAATGTGACCAATAGCTGTATCTCTTGGATGTAGTGGTAACCTGTCTGTGTTTGGACGTCATCACTACAGCAAGATTTATAGAGAGCGGTGACTTATTACTTTTAACCCATTTTGAGCTGTTTTCTTGTTTGCAAACCCTTTATATGTTTGTTTCCAGGTTGCCCTCCAGTGGCAGCCGTTCTCTGGGGGTGCCAGCAATGGGACACCTTAACATCAGCTCATATGTAGAGCATCTTTCTCATAAACAGGACTTTTCCAGAGTTCTTTGGTCATTATATGGAGATTGCCATTTCCAATCCACCACTCGGAGGTTTTGACCATCTGAAGACCTTTTTCATACTGATGTCATTCATTATAATATTACTATAGGTGATGATTTGGTGCTGATGTAAGGCTGGTGATGACCTTTGCTGTCACAATGCTTGAGCTTCTCTTGTTCAGGTGTGTTTGTCTGTGATTTAAGTTCCGTATCAATGTTGTAATGTTAGCTGAAAACCACAGCATTCCTTTCATGGAAGGTAATCCAGCCATGGTCTCGCCATGCTAATTTGCAAAAACTTAAAAGAAACTCTTAGCACGATTCATAGTTCTGAGTATTTATTTTTAAGGACGATTACCGTCTTAGACTCAGCAGATAGTTCAGTTTTCTGAGAAAATCTCTATCCACAATTGGTAGGAGTAAATAAATTATTGACCGAGCGCCAAGTGGCTGCCGTCATTGAAAGTGAGTTTGAAGTTCTTATAAATGAGCTGGTGTGTATTTTCTTAAGTGCTTGGTTGGAGAACACTTGGTTTGCCTGGTGTACCCTGTGCGTGATTTGTTGTCAGGGCTTTACAAAGTGAAAAGGAAACTCGATCTATCAATTAGAAGCCAGCCAAGGATCTGTTACCTCTGTACATGTAGAGGTCTTGTCTAGTCCCGATCTGCACCTTTTGTTAGATTTTGTGCAGTATTTCCCAGGCTAGATTTACAGTTATGTGTTACTTGTCACATTATGTGACTGCTGTACAGCTCATGCCATGTATTTCACATTGTGCCTAGCTTTAATGGTATGGGATGTAACGGTTACCGCAGCGTTGTACCCTAGATACAGTTCTACATTGTCAGATACCTTGAATTTCAACCATTGTCAATTCATTGGCAGTGTTACATCTCAAATTTCCTACTCTAATCTTAATTCACAGATACGTCAGAATTATTATGAGGATCCACCTTCTTAATAATTCTGGCGCACCGCTGGATGTCCTTTACGCCAAAATTGAAATCTACTCCATTCTGTAACTGGTTTAGATTTTAACCAGGTTTTTAGTGTGACTTTTAGCAAGATGTCCTTGGCCCACCTTGATCTTTGGTCCAATGTGCCTTGTTATAAAATGACAAATGGTGTGCAGAAATAAAGAAAGTCAGATATCACATCTTTTCATATATATATATATATATATATATAATAATTTTCCTTGTTAAATTATCACAACCACTTAAAGATAAAGCTTAAGCGTCCGTCTGGGATGTCCATTGTCTCTATTGATTTTATAACGTTCCTGTGAATAAATATTAGGCTAGCTTATCGACTCGGACGGAGCGCCATGTCAAGGTGCCTCATGTCACAGTGTTGTCAGTGTTCCTTTGATAAATGATAGGCAACTTTCTTATGAAGCCCTGGAATAACAATAACAACAAAGGATGAATTGTGCGTCAGTCATGGGTTTGTGTATCGTTTGGCCACGTTATATGTATTGATTTGACCCCAAAAAGCAAATTCTGCCATCAGTGCATGTAAGCGACATGTAAACTTTAACTCTTATTGACAACGCTGTCACTTGATTGAAAATCCTTCTTTGCAATTTATTATCAGGGCCATCTGCTCTCTGCCAATTAATGTGAGAGTACTTCCATGTTAATTACTTAGCGCACATGCTCACATGTAAATCTTGTGGTGAAAGTCACCTTTATATTTTCTGCCGGCTGGCTGCCACTGTGCCGCTATTTGTACCGCGCGGAGAAGGTCACCGTCAGCCGTGCAACACTGACCTATACATTATCTGACTTAGATTTTTCCGCTGCCCTTCCTGTAACAAAATTACTGTAATCTTGGTGGAAACTGCATCATGTTCTCTTCAGGTTCACATTGTAACCTGCAAATGTTACAACATATCACATGTTTTAAATATCAGATATTTTTGTTACATTCCTTCCCAGAAGTGACTGCTTACTTTACGTAAAGCTTTCATCGTTATCAGGTATCCTAGCAACTATGAGAGAGTGATGTCACCACTTTCCTGAATTCTAAGACCAAATCTTCTAAAATTAGAGTTGTTAGTATGTGGCTTGATTTATGAGTTCCTGACGTTTCTTAAATGTCTACCTGTTTTCTTCACATTTTAGGTTTTTTGCAACCACTTAGGCCCAGTTCACAGCAGCGCATGGGTTTCCATTTGGGGGTTCGCTTGAGCACCCCCTGAACAGAAACCTATATGCATAAAAAAGTTGTTACCTTAGGAAACCGGCCGACCCCATAGACTATAATGGGGTCTGTGTGGTTTCTGCACGTAAACTGCGGAGAGAAAAACGCTGCTTGCAGGACTTTTCTTTCAACATTTTTCATGCGGAGAGGAGAATGGAATCCCCGAATGCAAATGTGAACCGGGCCTTAGCTATGAGTACTCCAAGTTGGGCTCCACGCACATGAACTTGTTTTTTTGTGCTAGCTGTATTAATGGCTAGTACAGTGACCCATTATTCTCTATGGTCCCATACATACTTGAGTCCATGTATGGGGCCGTGAGCCTGGATAAAACTCGAGATAGGTCCTATACATGTCTGTATTGCGTCCTGGGCTGACTGAAGGATATCAATGGATCCATAGGTGGCAAGCTAAAGTACAGGCACCTAAAGCACTCCCCCCTCATTTGCATATTATAATTTACATGAAAATGGGTCTCCAAAGATGCATATCAGAGGCATATTTGGAAACTGTAGAATCTCCTCTATAAGATACGGGAATTTGTTTTATAACCCGTTTACTGCTGACAGACTGCCTTTGCATTTCTGCTGCGTTTTTGTTGCATGTCAAAGTGTGAAATCAGCCTTAAAAGAAGTCGGACATCAGTCCCTATTACATAGTTACATAGTAGATGAGGTTGGATGAACACATACGTCCGTCAAGTCCAACCTAGAACCCTACAGTCCCCTACAGTGTTGAACACACAACAACTCCACGTGAGTTTAATTTCAGGAATATTAATCCATGTTTTTGGGGTTATTTGGCATCCAGCCCTCATTGGATGATTTTCATTGACCACTGATGCATCATTTTCTTAGCAGATACCGGTCTCCGTAAAAATTCTTCCCTTAGCTTCTTTGATCAGTGTATTTCCCCAATGTGGGACTATTAAAGGATTATCTTATCTTATTTTTTTTGTGTCCATGAGACCAGCCACGTCCTGCAGCATGTCTGCAGCAGGATAACTCCAGGTTTCTCTGCAGGGGTTTCTACAAGACTTGTCAGTCTACAGCATTTTCTGCATGTTCCTGACACAAACAGCAAGGGCAAGATCCTCTTCTGTTTACTTGTAGTATTTCTAGGCTTAGACTATGTTCTGAACGTGAAGATCACCTTGTGTGCAGCCTCATGAGTTTACATTGTTTGAGGGATTTAGAGAAAATTTCTGGTGCTCTTATGTAGCCACTTTCTGCTCTTCGGTGTATATGTGAATAGTGTGGTATATCCAATCATCATTTTACCTGCAAATAACCTGATCTTGTTTTTATTCCCTTGGCTTGGCCTGAAGATTGGTATAAATGGTCCAAATTTTCTCTCCACATATATTTGTATTAGCATCGGTGTCCCCTGTTCACTTTTACTGAGCCCAATTCTTCATTTATTTTGTGATCTGATCTATTATTCTGTTTCCTTTTCCAGCTGCGACAAAAGTGTGTAATCCAGAGGACTCAATTCATGTTTTGCAGAGAAGGGCTGCCATTTGGGTGTTTTCAATCTGGAAAGCAATTTTACCTATAACATCTCTTTTGTAATGGTTTATAAAACATTGCTTGGATGAAAGCGGGGGGCTTTCAGAGCGGTCCACAATTATCTTCCAGTGTCTCTAAAATTATTGTCCTTGAAGCCTATCTAAACTCGTAACTGGCTTTGTGTCCTCATATAAACCGTAAATTCTCGGTAGCATTAGTGTATTTAGAAGATGCCGGTTCTTTGTTCCCTTTTAAAGTCTTCTGCAAGAGAGTCTATGCGCATGGAGAAATTGCATGCATGTACAATAGTAGAGACCCTACAGATCTGTATTATGGACACATAAGCAAGGAGAGGTATGTGGGGCGGTCTGTGTTCATATGTCCAGTTTTGACATTTATTACATGATTTACACCAAGCTTTGATGCAGATATTGGTGCTGAGGAGAACATATGATAGTTGCCTCCTTTGCGAGTGACTTGCTGTGTAATGACTTCATATTCTCCCTTGTCACAGTGGGACGTTGTGACATCACAGTGGGGCATTGTGACATCACAGTAGTGTATTTCATTGCCACGTTTCTGTAAAATGGCCGCCAGTTTCTTCTGTATACACACTGCACTTGGTAGACTGTAACAGTCCTCCTGCTCTTGGGTAGGCCAGCTGAGATCAGGAGGGAGTGTCTGACTACCAAAGTCAGCATGCATAGAGTAGTTACTACTTTACAGAACTGAAGATCGAATGCACCAAAAAATATTAAAAAAAAGGGTATCAGGTCTTTGTTTTTTTTTTTCCTGTCAGTATGTCTTTGTAGATTGGGAGGAAATCCACACAAACACGGGGAGAACATACAAACTCCATGCAGATGTTGTTCCTGGCAGGATTCAAACCCAGGACACCAGCACTGCAAGGCTGCAGTGCTCACCACTGTTGCCCCTGGGTATCGGGCTTTGTAAGAACACCGGTGACTCCTAAGATATTAATATACAGCCAATAGCATCATGGAGAAATAATCTGAGTGTGGGGATGAATGCTATCTATAGCTTGCAAACACGCTGCACTTTTCTGAAATAATCTCCTTTTATTTGGTGCATTATAACTTGGTTTAGAGATTTTTTTTTTTTTTTTTTTTTTTTTTTTTATTGGCTCATTTACAACCATGGCAATGAGAGATTACTGTTCCCCTTGTGTACGTGTTGTGGATAATGCTATCCTATTTTATCGCTATCCTGATTAATTATTAATGGTCTAGTAATTTTAGCACAAACATTTTCTCCATAGCTAAACCGTTCCATCCATTGTATTTATAGAGCGATGATGAGGATTGTATCCTAATGTGCCAGAAGAGCGTAGACCTAGTAATGTTCTCTGTAAGTGCCAGCACAGGAAAAGTTAAAACATTTCTCTGATTATTTCCCTTCCAACGCCTACATCTATAGCGCTCTGGGTTCTTATGGCAGCTCGCCTCCCCCTTCCCCCCTTTTTTAGTTTGTGTGGGCAGATTTTACACTTGACAGATTCTACTGAGCATGTTGGGTGTCCACACCTGAAAATTCTCATGCCGCCGTACATCACCACCTTCATTGGTATTATACTTTTTCTGTTTTCTTAGGTTTATGTCATTTGCATAATATTGGGTTGAAGACTAAGGCCCGACTCATATCTGCGTATGGGTTTTCTTTTTTCAATTGGGGACCCCCACAAACGGAAACCTATATGCATAACAAAGTGGTTACCTAAGAAAACCTGCGGTCCTCATAGACTATAAAAAGGTCCGTGTGGTTTCCGTTCGATTTCCGCATGAAACTTGTGGAGAGAAAAGTGCTGCTTGCTTTTGAGCGGAAACAACATGGACCTCATTATAGTCTGTGTTCCACGGGTTTCCTTAGGTAACCACTTTTTTTTATGCATATAGGTTTCCGTTCAGGGGGTCGCCAAGCAGACACCGCGAACACAGATATGAACCAGGCCTTAGAATGAGCAACCTACTGACTCCATTCCAGGACTATTTAGTAGACAACGTATGACCTTGTATGACTTTTCCTTTTCATGTTTGTGATGTAGACTGGCATAGATCTTTTATATAGTTTGTAACTTTTCATTAGACACCATGCCAAGTAGCTTTGTCTCCAGTATAAAAAACAAAGAAACATCAAATCTCGCTTCTAAATGAGTCTCTGGAAATAAAAGATTGTGAAACTTGATGTGACATGTACTCGATGATCCCAATTTAGTGCATCGGCTGTTACTTTTCTGCCAAAATGTTGATGCAAGCCTAGTCATTATCTGATTCACATTTCCATCACATTAGTATGTTTGTTGTGTGTTTTGTTTTTTTGCTCTTTTTGCACACTTGTAATAATTATCCACACATAATCGAGGTAATACAGGATTTCCTATTCACAGTAGGTGATGGTTATAGTTCCCCCTCTCCCAGTGCAGAAACCTCAGCACAAGTCACAGAGCATGCCTACAACACTTTCCCAAGTCAGACAGACTACAGAACCTTATGCACTATATGGCTGCTGTAAAGCATATCTCCGAATGCTGTTAACAGCAGGTAAGGCAAGATCACTTCCCCAATTATTCTGTACAAAACAGACAAAATCTACCATCAGAAATTAAACATAGAAAAAAGTAAATCCGTGTCTGTATTCATCATGCGGAATCCAAATGCAATACGAAAAAGGAGGAATTTTATGTTGATCTGTTATTTGTTTAGCCATGGATTTGCAAAGTAACATTTTACAGCACTTTTTGTTTTTTCTGTGTGTGCATTTCTGTCATTTTTTCAGTACATTAGCTTTTCATGAGTAGACCATTGTATGGTAGAACTTTTCTGTATTAGAATGTTGTTTCTTGGTATGAAGAAGGTTCGGGTCAGTGGCGGAGCACAGGATACGTTGTGGAGATATTTGGTTGATAAATGTGCCTGATTTAGACAATGTGGGAAACTATATGCAGCTTTATACATATCCTTGCCCTTACTCTAGTACCTCTCTAGAGCAGTTAATCAGATATCATATACATGATTTTGCAGGGGCACTATGGTCTTCGTAAATATGGTTTAAATAACCGTGCACATGTTGCAAACATGCTTGCTAGGGGCTTTGTTGGTTTACATGTGGTACATGTTAGAGGATATACCATATGTGCAAAGTGTACTGCTGTAGACAAGGGGGGCACAGATCATTACAAGACATAGCGCTCATTACTGTGCTGTAACTGTAACGAGCTGTGCACCTGTGTGTCCATCACATGACCATGGACTGTACAGTATATCACATGACCATGGACTGTACAGTATATCACATGACCATGGACTGTACAGTATATCACATGACCATCGACTGATTTCTGGGCATTGGAAGTTAACAATGAAGCAGAGCTCTAGACAACTGCGAAGAATTAATACAGAAAGTATATGGGCAAATTGTACAACTTATCATTATATAAACAATAACTTATATTTGCAGAAACTAGACAAACACTTTAACTATAAGTAAATTGCCAAGTAGGTGTTACAGTGGGTTATTCACCCTATATCTTCTGTTATGAGATTATGTAGGAACAAAGGAGGGAAATGCCCAGTTGTCACTTTATCCATAAATTTCCAGGAATAACAGGAACTGCACAATGTCAGGTTTTGTAATACCATTTGGACATCCCCTTGAAATGTGTTTAAATGCAATTATTTAGTCAGTTTTGTCAGAAGAGCTGACTATATACTCTATTAAACACAACCTCCTTTAAAATAAAATTAAAAAAAATATATATATATAAAAATGTGTGTGTGTGTGTGTGTATATATATATATATATATATATATATATATATATATATATATATATATATGTAAAATATGTATGTATAACTTATTTATTTATATTTATAGCTAGCTAGATAATTTGAACACACTGAAACCTAAACTAGATAGGATTGCAAGTGGAGCATTTTTATTTTTTGCTACTCCAATCCCATGCCTTTCAACATCCATGCAGAAAAATTCATGTAATATCATTGCTCTCATTGTGTTGTACTGCCTGTCTAATAACGTCTAAATTAAGATAAATTGCTGCATTCATATGCTCAGTTAATCCAGCTTGTGAATATTTCAGGCTCGGCATTATGCTTACGGCACTATAATATTCTTTACATTATGGTATAATGCGTTTTGTGATGTCAGCTGACCTGTCCTGCTTATAAAGATCAGGGATGATGGAGTACAGTTGCTATGTATTGGTGAAGCTGATATTAAGTCAGAAAAGCGGTGGAAAGCCGATGCATTTAATAAACCAGTGGCTTTGTTTTATTTCTCTAGGGTCTGGTAAATGGGGCTTCATGTAGACGTTTGAGATGCTAAGCAGAAGCAGCGCATATCAAAGTGAACATCCAGAAACACAATGTTACAGCAGGTAAGTCAATTTTATTCAGGTCATGGACAAGGAACTGCACTAAGCAAACTGCTGATGGCGAAACATATACATGGATTTTCACATAGCATTACATCGCCTAACATGTTATACACTTCTGGCCATAGGCTTCGTTGGAAGAACATTGGTTTGAAAGCTATTAGAGATTTACTACTTGTACTAAAAGATGGAGGAGAGAAAAAAACCCATTGTGTATAAGCTGGGAGACAACAAGTTAATGCCTTGAGTTTCCACAGCGTGATCGCTCTTATGATCCAACCAGTTCTCGACCCAAACTGAGGACTTTTTCCATCTTCGTAGCTGTCTCTGCGTGGTTGGAAGATTCCACTTGACAGGAGCTGTAAACTTTTATTTGGCGCCCAAAGCAATTATCAAATAGAGAAAATGTTGAGAGTAAGTTTCCAGCTTCTAAATGGCAAGTAAAGTTTAAGTAGATAAATGGAAGGTCATTCACCTGAGCCGAGGAGGCAAGTGTTACAATTCTGTATTATATAGTAAAACACTGGTTAAACCAGGCACTGAAATAGACTTGGAGATGTTAGTGGACAGTAAATTATAACATTAACAACCAGTGCCAGGTGGCTGCTGCCAAAGCAAATACATTGATGGGATGCATCAAAAGATGTGTATATGCTCAGGAGAAAGTCATTGCTCCAATCCAAATCACTAGAAATGGAATATTGTATACAATTTTGAGTTTTTGATTTTAAAGGGTTGGCCAACACCCCTTAGTTTCACAGAAAGGGCGGCATACCAAGACATTTTGGATAATTGTATGCTTCAAACTTTGTGGGGACATTGTGTGTGATGTTCTTTCCTGTACAACATGTCTGTATTCCAGAGCACAATGCAAGGTCCATAAAGGCATGGTTGGGGGCGTTTGGTGGAACTTGACTGGTTTGCCCTATGACCTCACCTCAACCCCATTGGGATGAACTAGAATGGAGATTGTGAGCCGGGCCTTCTCATCTAACTTCATTGTCTCACCTCACTAATGCTCTTCTGAGTGAAAGGGCAAAAATTCTCAGATACACTGTAAAATCTCATAGAAAGTGTTCCAGATGAGTGAATATTGTTCTAGCTATAGGGGGCAGCTCCATATTCATTCCTATGGATTTAGAATGAGATGTCATAAAAATTCCTGTAGATGTGTCGCTATCCCATATAATATATTTGACTCCCTTTAACAGATGCAAAAAAACTGATGGCCTTCTATTTACATGAAGATCAATGTATACTGCGTTTTTGTATTTCTGTTTTTTGATATGCTCAATGGATGAAAAAAAAATGTGATGTGAATGGAGCCTTAGGGCCGGTTCACACTAGCGTATGTGTTCCGTCCGGAAGGAGTACGCATGAGGACCACCCGGATGGAATACAAGCGCAACTGCAAGCGCTGTGCAGTTAAAGCGCACAAACCCCATAGACTATAATGGGATCTGTGTGCTTGTCACGCACTGCCCACGCGAATCATTTGTGCACTGTGACATTATTATTTCACATGAATTTTAGAGCTATACTTATTTATAGAACTAAACTACAGTTCAGCAAATGTGAAATATTCTGATTTATTAGGCGGGAACATCTGGGGATGTATTTGCAAGATATCCAAGTAAAACATGTAAGATCCTTCTCACAAGGTCAATGTACTTGTGGGCTTGAACATTACTTCACAGGCAAACTTGTGATTTTCATAGTAAAGATTTGTTTATCTTTAGTTATCTTAAAGGGATATTCCATCTTAGACATCCATAGCTTATCATTTATCTAATAGGTGTGAGTCCAGCCTAAGCTCTTCCTATCTCCAGAACCCCTATTCCACCTGGTCATCTGGTCACACATGCTTTACACTCACTCCATTTACTTCCATTCTTCTTGCGCACTTGTTTTTTTTTTTTTTTTTGTAAGATTGTAGAAGTGAATTGAGAGAAACCTCTCTCCATCTTCCACAACCATATTACCAGACAGAATGGAGGTCAGGATTTATGACGGGTTCCTTTCTTGGGACCTGCACTGATCAATTATTTATGTCATATTCTGTGGTTATGCCATACTAATCTAAGATGGTAATACCCCTTTAAGCTGGTACATGTGTTTCATTATAAGCCATGTTCTATGTATGTACCACTACTTTATTCTGAGGTCTTTGCCAGATCTAATGTAACTTGAATGCAATAGAAAAAAGGAATGGGTAATATTTGCAGAATTATTCTCTTGGTAGGGTCTTAAACATCATGATTTGACTGCTTATTATACCATTATGGGGTTTGGAAACCTGAACAAAGTATTCCAACTATGGGTTCATTGCCTGTAATGAAATATTAGTGCCAAAAGAAATTGCAATGTGAACTGCGCCTTCTACAACTTAAAGGGATCCTGTCATTGGATACCCTTTTTTCTGACTAACACGTAGGAATAGCCTTAAGAAAGGCTATTCTTCTCCCACCTTTAGATGTCTTCTCCGCAATGCTGCTCTGTAGAAATCCCGGTTTTCTTTGGTATGTAAATGAGTTTTCTTGTGGCACTGGGGGTGGTCCCCAGCACTCAAACAGTATTGAAGGTGTCCCCAGTGCTGCGAGAACACTCCAGCGACGCCTCCATCTTCTGCCTATCCCTGTGTCTTCCGTCCTGGGTTTCAATCTTCTAGGCATGCGAAGTCGGCTCTGCAATCAGGCCTCAGGCAGAGCCAACTACACATTCCCCATGGCCACAAGAAATTGACCGCTTACACAGTAAGCAGTGTAAGCGGCCATTTTCTTGTGGCCCGGTCATGCGCAGTCTGCTCTTCCTGAGGCCTGATGGCAGAGCCGACTGCGCATGCCTAGAAGATTGAAACCCAGGACGAAAGAAGACACTGGGAGAGAAGCCAGTGCAGACGAAGGAGACGGTGCCGGAGATTTCTCTCGCAGCATTGGGGACGTCACCAGTGCTGTTTGAGTGCTGGGGCCCCCTCCCAGTGCCGCGAGAGAAATGGTTTGCATACCGCAGAAAACCTGGATTTTTACCTGAATAGCAGCACTGAGAAGACATCTAAAGGGAGGAGATGAATAGCCTTTCTTAAGGCTATTCCTACGTGTTATCGAGGAAAAAAAAGGTATCCAATGATAGGTTCCTTTTAAGGCTGAGTCTCCACGTTGCAGAAACGCAGCTTTTTTTTGTTGCAGATTTTCTTGAGGTTTTTATTAGCCATAGCCAAGTGGCTACAAGAGGAATGGAAAATGTATGTAAAGTATTTATACTTCTTACTTTTCGATCCACTCCTGGATTTGCTTAAAAAAATACATAAAAAAAAAATGCTGATTTTCCACAACATGGGTTCTCGGCCTAAGGGTTGGAGAATGACTGAAGCACTATCTATAGGTTTAGTGGATTCCTTTAGCACTTTTTTAGGTTTACTGTATCTGAGCATCTAAAAATACTGTTACTTTTTTAGCAAATGGTCTGACACTAATGGTGAAATTCAATTTGCTATTTCACATAGTATATTAGTTATGAAGGAAAGAAGTACCCCCCCCCCTGCAGTCTGTCAGTATAGCAATGCTGCATTGATCTCCAATAATGTAAGAATTTGCTGAATGGCTATTATATTTATAGATAGATAGATAGTAACCCGTATTATGGATAAAATCATAATGTAACTTGCTTTGTTGATCTAGGTTTAGTTTATATTAAGTCTGGCACTGTGGGCTCCACATGCTCTTTACATCTCGGTCTATGCTATGTGGAGCGCTGTGATTTTCCACATAACCTGTTATAAATGGAAAGTGGGTAAGGATGTCATGAACCTGTGTTGGTTTTGACAATACAATTGCTGTGTCTCTTGCAGCCGTCTTTAATAAAACATTTGTCTCTTCAGCAAGACACTCCCGTGCTCGATATTCTCAATTCCCACAGGCCCTGTCTAACAATATTGAACTTTCCATATTCATTTCCCTTGCATGTCAAAATTAAGTTGTTCTAACGCATTTTTGAGGTGGTTTATTGCTGTTTAATAGCTATTTTATGGTTGCCTTGAGACATCCTCAGCAGAATCAAGGCATTATTTGCTCTGAGACGCCTGTATAATATGGCTTATTTCTTTTTTTTTTTTTTTTTTTTCCGCCCCTGTGTATCTAAAAGTAGTAGGTATTGTTTAGTGCAGGAACAGCACAATAACGTTTGTAAGTGTTTATGGCGGTTTTAACCCGATACAAACAATGACATGTTAACTTTTACTCACTGTTAAATGTGCAGACTCTAAAACTTGTTATGCGACTGGCTTCCTACTGGAAGGAAATGATTTAGAGGTTGTCCAGGTTTAGGGTAGCCATAAATATTATATTATTGAGGCTGACCCTTACTATTCTGGCGAGGCTGTCTAATGTTTATGGGTATCTACTGATTTTCCCCAGATAACACGTCTGGAAAGAAGGGTCATGCATGTTGGATGGGAACATGGCTGATCCTTTTGTTCTTAGGAGAACAAGAGCTCTTTCCAAAGGTATCTGGCTTGTTTCTGCACTTCACCATGTTGCTGATAATGCAACCCAGCCCCATCCATGAGTGGTTACTGATGCACTTTCACCAGGTCTGAAAAGCCCAATGACCTATATCATCTAGTACAGGGGTAGGGAACCTTCGGCTCTCCAGCTGCTGTGAAACTGCAACTCCCAACATGCTCCATTCACTTCCATGGGATTTCCAAGAACAGCAGAGCAAGTATGCATGCTGGGAGTTGTAGTTTTGCAACAGCTGGAGAGCCATACGTTCCCTACCCCTGATCTAGTAGGTGCTGTCACCCTGAGCATTTTGTTTTGTTCATCCAAATCCATTCAGCCGGTCCAAAGATATAAGCCCTGTTAGGTAATATATTCTAATCTGCACCAACACTAAGTGGGCAGTAACACTGTGGTGTCTCTGCGTGCTGTATGCCATTCAGTGTTGCCACCCTCTTGGCTCATATATGCTAATTTGGGGTCCGCACTAACAAGGCTTATATCTTTGGAATAACTGAACAGATTTGGTTAAACAAAACGCCAAATTCCTCAGGATGGCAGCGCCTATCAGAGGATGTATGTCATTGGCCTTTCCAGACTTGGTTAAAGACCCTCTTTAACATTAACATTAATGCTAATTTACAGCCAAGATTAATTAGATTTGTAATATGCTAATATTGTTGAGCACTTTGGCATTTGTCTCTTTTGGCAGTGAGATTTTGCGGTTGCCCTGCCAGTGAAATAATGTGTTTGGGAATGGGCAGTAGGCATTTTGACCACTATGTATGAATAATATTCTGAGACTAGTGACATTTGACTTGGAAGTGTGAGTGTATAAATCTTGGCATCTTTTGCGTTGTTCTTAAAAGAAACCATTTGAAAGCCAAAGGATTTTGAGTTAAGCTAAAATAGCCTGGTATTATTTAGTTACATGATTGTCACAAGACCTTATTGATAACTGATAGAACCAGATACTTGTGCTGGAGTTGCAGTCAAGGCAAGGCTGGTATGTCTTTCCATTAGCTCTTCTCCATGGCTAAAAGCTCTGTCGCCTTCCTCGGTTCCTGATATAAGTGCAGGGATAACCTTAATAGGTGCACTAAACCGCCAATAGTTGTTACTAAATTTAATCTCCCTTCCTTCCTTGTTGTGCACTTACCCAAAGAAAAGATGGAAATGTTTTATGACTTTTGATATTGACAACCTATTCTTAGGACAGGTTATCAATATCAGATTGGTGGGAGTTAACACTCAACGATTAGCTGATCTGTGCGAGTATCTGGCGTCAAACAGGCACTGATCTGATATTGATGACCTATTCTAGGGGTAGGTCATACTATTAAAAAGTCATACCACCCCTTTATCTTTTATTCCTGATGCGTTGGAGCTATAATCCTAAATGGGTTGTCCAGGATGAAAATAACATGGCTCCTGAGGACAGAAACAGTGTTGCACCTGTTTACAGTTCGTGTCTGGTAGTGCAGCTCATCTTCATTGAAATGAATGTGACAGAGCTGCAATACCAGACATAACATGTGTACAGGTGTGGTGCTGTTCACCTCCAACTCCAGTTCTTTTGCATTCTTTAATAGACTAAAGTTAGTGAAGTGGAGAAAAGTCCCTTTTCAAGGGCCTTTTACACTGGCAAATGGTCAGCTGAATATGTGCTCAGTGAAACATTGGTCAAAGGGCATGAAGAATTTAATAATTTGATACAGAAGTTTTATGTAAAGGCATAAGGTGTAAGATAAAAGAAATCCAAACCTGCCTGTCTTATGTGTATCGGGGCCTCCTGACTTTCCTCTACAGATGATGTCACAGGAAAGAATGTTTGGGCATCCTGCGGCATGTGATGTCATCTTACACTATTCTGCTCGGATTTAGCTGTAATTAGTTTTTAATGGTGATTCTAAGCTTTTTTTTTTTTTTTTTCTCCTCCTCCCCCCCCCCCCCCCTCCCCATATTTGCTTTGTCTATGAGCCAAATTTACATATCATCAAAGTTTGGTATATTCCTTTACTTTTTTATGATTTTGTAGGTCAAAAATGGCATTTTTTGTGACTTAGACATATACCGTAGATGTAGCTATGAGACATTGGAGCTAAACATTTCTGTGTAGTTCATCCTACCATCCAAAGTTGGTGAAGATTTAGTATATTCTAAACCTATAATTCTGGAATGTTACAATACTCAAAATATCATTTCTCCATACAATGTTGCGTTCGGTTCCTCCACATGGCATCATGAACCTCCTAGTCACATTGTCTCTTTGATTCTACTGATTTCCAAAGAGATTGGTCCATCTGTTTTATATTGACAGCTATGGTATGTTATTTGTAATAGGTGGTATGGTTTTTCCTTGAAGAGACCAGCTAGCATAGGGAATTTGGCCATGCAATGCTCCTTGGGGGAAAGGGTATGTAAATGAACTCCCATCCAGGAGGAATAAAGATGCACTTTTAGTGCCATGTTATAAGTTGATAAACATGTAATGCCATGGATTAAAAGGATACTCCAAGCTTGGTAGCAGCAGGGTTGCAGACCCAAACAGTCAAGACAGGGACACAATATGTGCAGCAAACTGGTTTATTTACAGAAGAAAATACAGAAAAACAAGTAAACCTTGACTTCAGGCATTAAAAATACAAAAAAAACACAGCCTAAAAGAGGACCTTTCATGAGTTGGGGCATGGGCAGTTTTATATACAGCTGGAAAGCCGACAGTGCGCTGAATTCAGTGCACTGTTGGCTTTCTCGATCTGTGCCCCGGGTGAAGAGCTAGTGGTGCCGGTACCGTAACTCCTCACAGCCAGAAGGGCGTTCCTGTCAGTCTGTCAGGAACGTCCTTCACAGCGGCTCCTATGGCGCTGTACAGTGTGAGCGGGGAGCAACTCCCCACTCCCCTTCTGATAATACTAGTCTATGGATGAGCACTGTGAGCAGAGGGAGGGAGAGTTCCTCACCGCTCTAACAGTACAGCATTATAGCCGCTGATGTGAAGGACGTTCCTGACAGACTGTCAGGAACACCGTTCTGGCTGTGAGGAGTTATGGTACCGATAGCTCTTCGCCCGGGGCACAGACCGTGAAAGCCAACAGTGTGCTGAATTCAGCGCACTGTTGGCTTTCCAGCAGTATATAAAACTGCTTTTGCCCAAACCCATGAAAGGTCCTCTTTAACTTCAGGCAAAAATAAATACCATCTCTGCTCGTCCAAACGCTAACTAAATACTGTAGTAAACAATACCTCACTATATTTGTGGCTTACTGTCAGCCACACGAACAAAAATAAAACAGTATGACTTGGTCGCACCAGTCTCAATATGTCAGAGCAGTCACCACTTCCTCTCCCTCCCAGGTTCTGCAGCTTTTTATGGGTTACTAATGAGCCCATAAAAGGCTGCAGAGCCTGCACTTCAGGGCAGATCCTGGGAGGAGAGGAGTGCCTGGGTGTTTCCTGACACTGAGAACCTTGTGATATTGTGCAGTGTGTTTTTTTTTTTTTTTGGTTGATTTGTGTGGCTGATAGTAAGCCACATGTACAGTTAGTAATTTCTGTTTTGTTAGCACTCAGACGAGCAGGATTTTGTTTGACATTTATTTGCCTGCAATTAAGTCTGTATTTTATTTTGCTTATTTTTGTGCCTGATGTAAAAGTTTATTAATTTTTCTGTCTTTCTTAAATAAACCACTTTGCTGCAAGATTTGTGTCCCTGTCTCTGGTTGGGTCTGCACCCCTGCTTCTACCGAGCTACCTTCCCCACCCTTTTATATACCACCTGGCATTCTTGCAAATCAATCAGCTACTTGATATGGCTGTTTCCTCTTTTCAGGCCAATGACATTGCATCTGTTGGTCACATGACCTTTTTGGAGCACAGTTCTATTAAAATGATATGGCTCTCCAATGATCTTGTATGGATGACCTATTCTAAAGATGGGTCATCAATACCGTAACCTTGGAAAAGTCCTTTTCAGATGCATCATGGATCCAGTGTAGGACGTTTTTATGGGAGCTAGTGAGAGTTCCCTAGAACCAGGCCAGTTTGCCCATTTCTGCATTTTTAAATGCTATAATATCAGACCTGGCTCTCTCAAGAAATACAAGACAAAATAACTCTGCAGTCTTCTTTCTTTTGGTTTAGTTTTTGCTTAAACCTAAGGAGTTGGTGCATGATGATCATGATGATGATGATGGGTGGTATAATTTCGGGGCATCTGGAGTATTACAATCATCTGGACAAATCACACGTCTAAGGTTTCAGAATGGCTCACTGCTGACAGGCAAAAACTTCTGGAATGTATGACTATTCCTTACAAGAGGTCTTCAGATCCATGGAGTTCCCATGGATGTAGCAGAGTTGGTGATTTCAAGAGGTCATGTTTTGTTGCCCTCTGTGGATACAATCCAGCACAGTTCATACTTCTGTCATATAAAAAAATAAAACACACACAAGAAGATAGATGTTTTTGTGTCATGATGCTCAGGTTAGGTTGTGATCCTTACCCCAGGGAACAAACAATGAATGCTAATCACATGCAACTCCTTTATGTTGTGACCTAGAATATGACTCAGACATTCCTCCACAGCTCCCAGAGCTTTTGTCTATGTTAATTGTTCTGCAAGACCTACCCAAAATAAGCATGGAATTTAATAGGCCTGTACGCCGTGATTTGTGTCATTACATGGGAGCAGCTGTTACTTGGGGAGGTTTATCTTATAAACCACCAAATAATCTAGTAATCTACTTCTCAAGATGAAGCTGCTCTTCATGTTAAATTACAATGTGTGCCCAATAAAATATTTTCTTTCTGAGGTATTTGTTGGTAGCTTATTCCCTTTCTTTTATTGTAATAAACTCGACTTGGCCAGTCTAGGCCTACATTCACATGAACATTGAATTTAAGGCCAAGAACAATATATGTGACGCATAGGCCTCTGAGGGGGTACAATAATCTGCATCAATGATAGAGTAGGGGGCCTGTCTCAGACTCCCTGTAGATAAGTCACAGGTCACTGCTCATCGATGATGGAGCTGCAGTCAAAACCCTGAAGTAGCCCATAATGATTCCTTGTATGTATTAAAGGGATTCTACCACTAAAACACATTTTTTTCTAGTTAACACGTCGGAAAAGCCTTTAGAAAGGCTATTCGTCTCCTACTTTTAGAAGTGCTCTCCGCCGCGCCGTTCGTTCAAAATACCGGTTTGTACAGGTATGCTAATGAGTTCTCTCGCAGCGATGGGGGCTTCCCCCATCACAGGAGCAGCGATGGGGGCGTCCCCATTGCAGCTCGAAAACCGACCGCAGCGCCGCCTCTATGGTCTTGGGTATCCTCCCCTTGCTTCTTCAGCGTCCTGTCGCACGCCTGCGCAGTACGCTCTGTTCGGCGAAGATTGCCGAACGTACTGCGCATGCGCGAAATTGCGGTCCCAGCCATAGTGCGGGCACTGCAATTTCGCGCATGCGCAGTACGTTCGGCAATCTTCGCCGAACAGAGCGTACTGCGCAGGCGTGCGACAGGACGCTGAAGAAGCAAGGGGAGGATACCCAAGACCATAGAGGCGGCGCTGCGGTCGGTTTTCGAGCTGCAATGGGGACGCCCCCATCGCTGCTCCTGTGATGGGGGAAGCCCCCATCGCTGCAAGAGAACTCATTAGCATACCTGTACAAACCAGTATTTTGAACGAATGGCGCGGCGGAGAGCACTTCTAAAGGTAGGAGACGAATAGCCTTTCTAAAGGCTATTCCGACGTGTTAACTAGAAAAAAATGTGTTTTAGTGGTAGAATCCCTTTAAATATTACATATGCGCATCATTTTTGGGCTCCTGACTGTTGTCATTCATTCTGCTTACGTCCAGTGGATAAAAATAAGCCCACGGTCATTGGGATAGACTGCCCGCGGTCATGGGATGGACGGCCCACGGTCATGGGATGGACACACAGGTGCATAGCTCGTTACAATCACAGCACAGTAATCAGACATCTGCATGGTAATGAGCTGTGCGCCTGTGTGTCCATCACATGACCATGGCCTGTCTATCACATGATCATGGATGGTTTTTTATCCACTGGGAATAAAGAATGACAGCAAGCAGAGATTGATACCAAAGGTATATTGTAAAATTGTAGAACCTTTCATTACACAAACATTTATTTGCTGAAACTGGACAATCCCTTTTAATAGTACACTGTTAAATGAATAAAGTAAAAAAAAAATATATATATATCTCCATTACGTTTTGACTGTCAAGTGAACATTTAAGGGCGGTTTCCATTATCACGTGTAGACCATGCGCTTCTACTATGTTTATTGTAATTGTATTAATTATTGTGTGCGTCACTCAGATGTGCTTATTATTTCATGTTGGATGCTATTATGTCCGTCCATACTTGTATTCACATTGTACGGTGTAAAATTACACTGTTCAGTCGCTTAACATTGTTCTCTGGCTTCTTGTCACTTACGTGTCACTATTATATATTCTGGTTGTCTGTTCTTGGTAGGTTAAGACAGATTGTCACATGAATTACACTTTCTCTGTAACATGTGGATCTGCCAAGGTTGCTTTACACGAAGGGTCATGATATCAATATAATTATCCTCTATAAGCCCTATAGGGTAGTGGTCACCAGCTGCTCATTTACTGCATATTTGACACGTGAGCTGCAGTGCTGTATCTTATTCCCTTAGAACATCTAGAAGAGGTATCTAAAAGGCCCTTTATTATTCATGACAAATTTTGTCTTCACCAGCATCAAAGTTCTCAAGATAATCATGCGGATTTTAATGCAAATATCAAACACTTCTCTATAAATCTGTGGGACATAAAGTGTGCACTCAGTAATTCAGATTTTTTTTCATAGCATACTTGAATTTTCGGACAGGATATTAAACCTTTTATTTTGTGCGTATGTATATTTCATTTTTACATGTGAAACGCAAACTATTTCGGCTATAAGAAAAGCTGTCTTTTTGTGTGTGTGTGTGTGTGTGTGTGTGTGTGTGTGCGCAGATTTTTTTTTTTTTTTTATCCAAAACCAGAGTTGGACTGAGCAGAGGGGAGTATAAAAACAACCGCTGCAAAATCAGCAACAAAAAAAAAGCAGCTTTTCTGCAACTTGATGCCTTAACCTATAACTGCTCTAAAAACTGGTGTCAAATGCATGTTTTTTTTAATGGGATAACTGTACTCAGTTGCACAATCTGAATGCACGATTAAAAGTCCCATGCACAATGGGTCAGATTTATTGAGATGGTCGTTTTGTACACCAGTCTTCATGAAGGCCCTGACTGGCACAAGGAATGCCTGCTCCGGCTCCATTCTCTTGATAAATTAGGTTCACCACAATGGAAGTCTATGCCAGGCTGATATACCGGGCCGTGTGTAGTTTCCGCTTGTGTCTAGCATGTGCACTATGTAACATTAATACGCTTATTTGGCTCTGTTAGCTGAAGCCTGTCGTTCGTGTCATTCAGAGCCAATGGCCTCTGCCATTGGAGTGCTGTATATATCACAGATGTAACCAATAATGATCCAATACATTTTAATCAGACAAAAATCAAAAAAGAAAACTCAGCTCACCCATATATATATCTTGGTTCCATAGGCTGTATAATAAGTCCGGGGTGCACGGCACAGACACTCTATTCCGAAAGTGTCTAGTAATCCAATAAACATGAAGAAAAAGATGTCCGGCAGCTCTCCGATAAAATATAACTTTTAATGAAAAAATGTCATAAAATAACAAAAAATTGACATAGCACAGAAAAAAAGAAAAATGAAAAACCCCCTAAAAACGCAGACGCGTTTCGGAACGAGATGTTCCTTCCTCAGAGTCAGAGTCCTCTGAGGAAGGAACATCTCGTTCCGAAACGCGTCTGCGTTTTTAGGGGGTTTTTCATTTTTCTTTTTTTCTGTGCTATGTCAATTTTTTGTTATTTTATGACATTTTTTCATTAAAAGTTATATTTTATCGGAGAGCTGCCGGACATCTTCTTCATGTTTATTACATTTTAATCAGCTCTCTCTAATGCCAGAGGCAAGTTACAACAAAATTGGGGCATTTTGCAGAAATGTTATGTAATATTCTTTTGTTTAGTCCTCCATATAAAGGCAGAAATCCTGACCAATAAGTAAGTCTACATGGATTTGTAAAGCTGTGGATTCCTCGGAATGACACTGCTTGCCAAGTATCACAATCTCCCCAAAGATGAATCTTGCATTCTGATAATACATGATCATTCCTAAGCACAAAGCCCATAAAATATCCAGATTGTGGCATTTAGTTGCATCTCTCACATAGCAGCCAATCTTGTAATAAATATTGTGTAGGCGAAATTTAAGGGTTTTTTTTTGTTTGTTTTTTTTGCTTGATATGTATGTAAATTGGTTGTTATAACTTGACTTCATCAAATTGCTTTTACTTAGCAAGAGCCTGATATAGTATTAATGCAATATGACAGGATGTCATTGTCTATTTATGAATCTGGATAAGGCCCTTAAAGGCTTAATATTTTTAATAACCTACCTAAACTGTATTACATGTGTATGACGTTCGTGGACGGTAATACAGCGGTGTTCGTAGTGCATACAAATGCATAGTACCCATATAATACTTCCATAGCAACAAATCCTCATAGCCAGAGCTTAGTGTACAATGTTAGGTCTATGGAAGCGAGTTAGAACCTGTCGACTCTACTCTGTTTTTGCTCTTTGTCATCAAATAAACCCAAGAAGGAACAAATGTACATGCCAGTATGGTCTTTTGGTATGGATTTGTACCATACAGCACCCATACATTCTACAGGTCCATACTCTTATGCCCCCCATTTGACACTGATGCATAGAGGGATTTTAGGCACTAGCAGAGTCTCAGGGCACGAGACGGATTTACTCTGTAGTGCTCCCAGTCTGGGTTAGTATGTAGCGGAGAGACAGCAATTCCGAGCATCATAGATGACTACAATTCTAGGAGTCTGTCTACTTTTAAAAACAGCTTACACATAGGCAGTCTTATGTCATAGACTCTCTTAGTGCGAATCCAGCCTTTGTCTTGCAGTTTTTGTTAACGTTTAGAGGCATGTTCCTTTAAATGTTGTGCTGGCTAAGTTCACATGTGCATTGGAGGTGTTGGGAACATCAGTCATAGAATTCATTAAAAATTTGGGCACTTCCAGGTGCCAAATTGGAAGTCTAACAAACCCCGTTATAGGCAATGGAATTTTTTGGGCTATTTTGGTTCCATCATTTTAGATATCTGGTGCTGATGTGTACCTGGCTTTATTGTACTTTTAGAGGCATCTCTTTTTGGGCATTACTTGGTGCCCATAGGATCTTCATGTGCTTCCGTACAGGGTCCAGGGTCCAATTCTGGTCCGTACATGGGTGGGAGTTCCTAATCCGAACCCCATCATGAAACAGTTGGTGATCAATGCTGCTGGTGTTCCTTGCCTTCTACAGAACTGGACAGTGATGCTGCAGACAGGAACACCCAACATCATAGGTCGATATTGCACAAGGAATACCTATAGATTACCCCCTCCCCTTGTTTAGATAACCCTGTGTACATGGGCCTAAAGGTAAAAATCATGAAATCCAGCCGATGTATGGACCACATTTTCAGGGCTGGTTTCCCATGTGCATGGACCTTAGTGCTCGTGTATACCAAAATAGCAATAAATGACATCTTGTTGGTTGATTTAAATTTTTATTTATTTACCACATCCTTTAGAACTTTATACCAACAATGAGCTGAGTGTTTCATTGGGCATCTGCGGGATGGCATTGATACTAAGGCCTAAATGACTTTGTGCGGTTCATATAGGGCAGATACACCCACGGTGTAAGTACACACAATTGTATGTCATATTTTTGGATTGTTTTTGATAATGCAGTGTCGGTTCCTTGTATTTTCTATGGAAGGTTCCCTATGATTGAGCTCTTAAGAATCTATGAACGAGACAAAAATGTTTAATATAAAAGATAATTATCGTTTAGCATTTTAATGTGGCAATTCCTATTTATTGTATGCCATCCTATACACTCCTGATATCAAGATATTAAACTGGAGACATTTACACCTGGTTTTCATATTAAATTTTTAGCTCGCAACACTGTTTTTCTGCCCTAAATCCTATCACTGTGTAGCTTCATCCATATTTCTCCCCTAAGGCTTCTCTGCACTTCAGAAATGTTTTGTGCTTCGCATTTTGTAAACTTTTAATGTCTTGATTTTTTTTTTTTTCCCCTCAATTACTTATGCCGTTTCTTAAACAGCATCTGGCAGACGCCTTAATGGCTGACCAACTTTTTGCCCAGGGGCTTTATAAACACTAAAGTTGAGGAATTCAAGAATCCTACATCTCCGTCCTCCCCCTTCCAAGCGCACTATATAATTGCCCATCCAAAGATGCCCGGTGATGATATGCTATACAGTAATGTTTGTATACCGTGTTGCTTGACACTTTGCAGAGTTTAGGTTAACTTTCTTAGTTAGCGGCTCCTGGTTTTCGTATCTGCTGAGCTTTGATTGAAGAACTAAGGTCATGTTGTAGTGTAATGCTTTGATACTAGAATAATTCTGTATATTACATTGAGCATGTATGTTTGGAACGCTTCCCGTATGACTGCTGGCCCTTGTTATTCCATCCTCAGCTGTGGATGAAGACAACTGCAGAATATCTTTTCTGCACAAGTGTTTAACAGATTTTTGTCTGAGCTTATCCTGAAATGTTCTTGAGTGACCTTTATTCTATAGGGTAAAGTTTTCTATAGATAGTCTCATGTTATGGGGGCTGGCAGAATGTCTAGATCTAGTAGTTGGGGGTAAGTGTTGTTTTCCTTTCCCAACCTATTGTTTCTTACAAACTCAGTGACATTGAGAATATTTTGCGACCTTTAATCCTCTGTATAATTATTGTGCTGCTTGTCAACAAAAAGGAAGTGCGTATCATCCAGAATATATTTCAGACCTCCGATATAGATAAGAGTGGTAGGGGGTACTGCCTATTTTTATAACGTCTACGGACAATAACTTTAATGTATATTTATTTTTACCTTTTTATAGGCATCTGCAGGTGCCCATACACCTTCAGTAACTCTTGACCGACTGCCTCATACACAGGGGAAAGTTAGGAGATCCCCATAAACCTTATTTTGTCAGCTGAACCTGGCGACTTTTTTGTGTATTTTTAAGCTGGCATTACATATTAAGGAAATGCTCACTTGGCATCATTCAAATTTTGAAATTAGGCACCAAATTCTGTCCTGAATCTGCTTCTCATCAGTAGGTGGTAGAGATCAAGACGGGATGCTGAAAAAGTGTCCTGTTCAATTTAAGGGTATGTTCACACAGTGGTGTTTTTTTTTTTTTTTTTTTTTATTGCAGGCTGATTTTGAGTTGGGGTCCGCCTCTGAAAACACCTCTCATTCATTTCAATAGGAGTTAGTCGCAGTTTTTTTTTCTCCTCAGCTTATTTTTTTTCAATTAGAGCGGAAAAAAAATGCAGCATGACGTTTCCTCAAGCAGATTCCGCCCTGAAAAACCCATTGGGAGACAGAAAAAAAAACGGTGCTAGTTTTTTTTAGTGGTTTTTTTAATGTATTTTTTTCAGTTTTTGCAAAAACTGTGAGCTGTTTTTTAAAGGGAAGTTTCCAGGCCCATATAGTGTGCGTGAGCAAAAAACTGCAAACGAAAAACGTGACACAACCTCTATCATGTGTTAAACCCAAAAACAACTTTTTCCCTAATTCCTGATGTAGATGTTTTCAGCCTGCAAAAATCTACTTTGTCAACATGGCCTCAGGGTAAGTTCACACGTGTTTTTTTTTTTTTTTTGGACTGGAATCTGAGTCGGAGGCCGCCTTAGGTTCTGGTCCAAAATACGGGGAGCTGCAGTGAACCGGCATCCAGTCACGCACTCCGCTCCAGATTGGGCCAAATGAATGGGCCTAGTCGGGAGGGAGTGTCACGAGGCGAATCCGCCTGAAAGAATGAGCATGTCTCTTCTTTTTCCGGGAGCCAGAACAAATGGCTCCCGGAAAATAGAACTGATCGGCTCCCATTGAATGGGAGCTGTCTTTTTGGTCAGGATTTTGAGGCGCATACGGCCTCAAAATCCTGACCAAAAAACCCTTTGTGAACTTTCCCTCACTGTGGATTCCACAGCTGATTCATCTTTGGAACCTGAGCATGAGCCACTCTACTTATTATAAACCTAATTAGAGAGTGAAAGTTGAAGCGTGGAGAGGAATTTGAGGCAGAAGTCTTCCCTAAATTCCTTTTCCAATTCCACAATGTGAACCCTAACACTCAATTAGCCAACAGCCATCTCTTCTAATACCATTATACACATCCATGCTTTGCTTAGCCAAGTGTCTGAGTGTTCTGAATGGGGGTCGAGGGAGAACACTAACTCCAGACATTTTGGTGGCTTATCACCCAGATAACAAAATGAATGGACATGTTCAAATCCAGCAGCACGATCACTAACGGCAGATGTTGGGACAGTCAGAAGGTGTCCTCTCCATTAGACGGTCGGCTGATCCCATTGAAATTGTCAGGTTCAGACCTTGTCATGTGCGTTTACGTGTTCTTTTTACTTGTGTATGATCCCCAGCATTATTCAGTGATCTTAACGTTAATTCTTGTATGAGACTGGTATTTCTCGGACTATAAAATGCTCAGGGTTTGAGCAGCGGTATGGTTCATCTCTATAATAAAGTGATCTATTACCATATAAATTCTGCAGATCACAGCAATGCTAGACTGAATTGCCAACTCCTAACTAGTGATGATTATTAGGAACATAAGTCTAGTAGTTACACCCCTTTGAAGGCCCAACTCCAAATCCATGGGTTGCTCGTGGCGTGTGTCAGAGCCAAGTATTTGACAGTTATTGGGGAGAAAATACATTAATGGTTTACAGGTTCTTCTAACTTTCCATCTTTTCCACCAAATTGTTCTGCACACGCTGAGCACATCAGTAAGTAGTCTGCAAATTCTGGCGTACAGAGGACAGTTTCCACTGGCAGCAGGACTCTCTTGTACCAGTAATGTATTCACCATGAAGTTTCGGCCATAATTACTTCCAGACGTCTGAGCAGCAGTCACTTTTAATATGAGCTCTCCGTCTGTATTCTTTTGACAATAGATCCTCGGAGATGAGCTTCTTGTTATACGTAGTTACAAAGTTTTCCAGCCTATTCTTATGTTGTAATCATTCTTTTATGAGACACCAGGTATCTCCGGCGATGCTACTGATCTACACAGCGACACAGATGGTAAGGAGGCAGGCCTTTGAGAGTTTCTACAATTTTCAGAATCTGAAAGCATATGGTGGGGGTGGGCATATATAAAATTAATCCCATAGAGGTGGTATTGGACAGGGTGAGTAGGATTCGATGACAGAGGGAGCGTGCATTTGTAAGGGTTGCATACACGTTAGCATCTGTGCTCCATTTTACGTCAGGCTGTTTTAAGCTGGAGAAAGCAGCTTGGAGGGATGTAATAGATATTGAAAGTGATGGCGGTATACACCAGCACAATTGTGAGACAAATCTAAAATTGTGTGTGGTAAGGCAGAGGCGGCCAGACATAGAACAGTGCCATTCTTTGTCAGCAATGTTCATATACCCATGCTTTAAAGGTTCAGGGGACTTTGGTATATTCTTAGGCATCGTTCTGTCCATTCTTCATCAGCCGACCAAATGATTTTGAGGCTTTTTTATCATTAAAATAGTTTGCCTATTGGCCACTGTGGGTGGATGGTATTTTACGAGTGGCACAGGCTGTGTGTGGTTTTACACTCAGAAACTTAAAGGTTTTGTTTCTCCTGTCCCCAATCCTCCAAGAAACAGCGTCCTTTTTGTCCACGGTTTGTACATAATATTGCAGCTAAGCTAAATTCAAGTTATTGTTGCCAAACTGCAGTGCCAGATACAGTCCGTGAACAAATATGACACTGTTGAAGGAAATAGAGACCCTTTTAATAATCCTGCAAACCTTTTAAAGCATTAAAGGAGTTGTCCATTGATTTTATTTATTTTTATTTTTTTACTATTACTTCATCTGTGAGATTCAAAGGGTTCCTAGAGATTTCAGGCTGTTTCAGACCCAAAGTGATGTGCTTGGAGCCATCCTAGTTCCTTTCCCCTATTCACAGTTAGATTCCTGTTCTATGAGGGGTGCCTTTACGAGCTGTAATTGCACAGGTAACTAAATATCTGCGAGAATGATAAAAAGGAGAAGGTGGAATGACTCGGGTGCTGTTTCTGGACACAACTTGGAATCAGCCTATAACCAGATAGAATGCTTTATAACCCCTGGATGATAATAGTGGAAATAGACTTCTTGGAAAGCCCCTTTAACTCGTAAGAAAGAAGCTAAAGAACGAACCCTATATACCGAATCTGATCCCCCATCCCCCTCACTGATCTGCCGTTTGGGGGATATTCAGTGGATTTTCATAACATAAGACTGTCATTGGATATGTTATTTCTGGCTTCATTGAGGCTTGCTACTCCCTTGTGTCTTCACGTACAGGTTAATTGTATTATTTTCCAGCACATTCATCATCCACTGCAATGAACAAACCAACTCATGTTTCAGATCTTGTATTATATATTTTATGTTCGGCTATAGATGCAGTTTGTGATGTAACATCACCCCAAATCCATCATATCTTTATTCCTTTTGACTTATTTTATCCCATGTCAATATCGCCTGCCGTCTCCCTGCAGCCATTGCACTCAAGGTCAGCCTTTGAGACAAAATCTTTAGAGAACTAGGCCGCTCTCCTGGCATGCCTATTTCAGTAAATAGTGATATAGTATCACAATTCTGGAGTGTCTTTTCTTGCAACGGTATTGTACCATTCCTGTCCTTATTCTTATAAGACGTTTCATGAATAAATTGACAACTGGGTGTTACCAGATGTGGGGGTGTCACTGTACACTCGCATACACCAGTCACTGCTGACAGTACCAGACTGTGACAAAGGGAATGGTAATACGCAGTCTTTAATTTGGCGATAAATTTGTAAAAGGAATAACAGAGGAATTTCACAACATAGTTGTAAAAGAAAAAAAAAATCCACCCAAATTATATTATAAAGGTACAATTATTAACTAAAAGTAACATGTCAGAAATGGTGAAAGAGCCCATTAAAGTCAAACTATATTGATGTATTAGGATCGGTTAACATCTGCGCACGGTTCTCAGTCAGTCAAGACTGCAGGAAGACCCAAACAATGGAGGGCCAGACCGCTAAAACAGTGGTCACCCACGTACACCATATACTAGAATAGGGTCAGTCTGGCGTCCATTTTTTTTATACTGAAACTGGTGGAGAGAAAAGCCCTACGTGCAGGACTTTTCTCTCCAACTAGTTTCGATGGTTTCTGTGGCAAGATCTCGATTCCAGCACAGATGTGATGTATATGTATATACTATACATTTTACACAAGTATTTCTATTATCATTGCCCATCTGTTGAGCATCTATACATAAGATTACTTAGAAAAATGTAGATGTAGAAGTAACACAGTCCAGGAATAGGCAAAGAATCCAGTATCCAGAAAAAACAAACAAAAAAACATCTCTTTATTAAATCTTCATATTAAAATCCAGCCAAACATCAGTGATACAGGACAACGCTGCTAACTCATTTTGGGCATAGCATGTGGTCTTTAGTTGCAGCCACTTCTCGGGCCCAAAATGTGCTTGAAGCGTTGTTCTGTATTGCTGATACTTGGCTGGTTTTTAACATGAAGAGATAACAAATATAAATAAATATAATGCATGTATTTTTTTTATTTTATTTAATTCTCTATTTCTGGATGGTTGTTAGTGTACCCAACACTTCCATGCGTCTGGCTGTAGGGGTGACCTGGACTCTCATCACAGCCCATCACTTCATTCCATCACCCTTCAAATGCTCAGATTTAATTGCCAATCTTTTATCGGGTATCTCCAGACTCCAGCAGTAATACTGGAACGTGACTGGCATCTGGCATTACACACCCGCTCTTTTTATTAGGGTTGGGAGTTTGTCAGCAGTCTGTACTGAATCCATGCCCATTAAATATTTATTGAGGACTTTAACGGTCAAAGCGAATTTACCGCAGCTGCAGAGCTGTCACTGCCGCCTTCATTAAGGTTTACATTCCTAACTAAGAGAACATGGCAAGCAGTGTTGATTTTACGGATCAAAAGAGGATAAATCTACAGTAATTCTCTTCTTATAAAATCAGACGACGAGGAGCTTTCACTTGTCTGTACGTTTAAATAGACCTGACAGCGCTGCACATTGACCTTTTATGCAGGTACAACAGTTTTGTAGTGAATATAGACAGGCCAAAAGCAGTCACACAATATTACAGCCAAGAGCGGATTTGGCCTGGAAATTACTTTCGTATGGAATGCCTGGGTTTTCTCTCATCCCTCTGAGTCTTTCTGCTGCTACAGAAAAAAATTGGTATGAGGAACGCACCTAATGTTAGGTGGTGAAATGTTGCACCACGTATAGTGGCCACCATTAGAAAAAGACAAGAAAGCATAGAATGTACATACCCTTATAGAAAGAAGCTTTTTTCCCTCCATAAGTTCTATAAAATACTATACAGATACTTTTTATACTTGTGTGTAGACTTTTTGCTTGGTGGGCTACTAAAACCTTGACATTGGTTCCTGAATTTTGAGTGTTTTTGATAGGCTTGGAGGAAAAGCTATAAGGAAGTACCCCGATAAATGGATTTTCCAAATGGAAGGAAGACCCTAGGGCTTATTGTAAAATGAAAAGAAACATTGGAGGACTGGCTATAAAATGCAATTCAAAGATTGCCACCTTCTGCCAAGTGAATGGTCCTCCTGAGGCTTAACACCACTAATAAATGTTTCAGTAGGTCCATCGGTTTCAGAATTAGTTTTTTCTCATTTAGTTGAAAGCATTTTCACACAGTTGGTGCCCTCCTTATATAGTCCTTCTGGTCTCTTTCACTTGGTAGACGTGTCAGTGTCACAGCTGTTTATAAGGTCTTATTCACACGTCTGTGGCTCTTTTCAAGGCTCAAAAACATGGTCTGTTTGGAACCCACATGTCTGTAGCACTGTCTGTACTAGGGTAGCTTAACTACTTTTAGTAAAGATCAACCGACCAGGGTCCGCTATCAGATGAAGATTAGATCTATACACATTCACTATTTACCATATTTTTTCGGAATCCAAGATGTCACAAACAGTTAAGAAAAAATACTTCACGTAACCTTTCCATGTGGTCGGACGGAGTGGAGGGGTCAATGTTAATAACTAATGAATGAAGGGACTTAACAGTACTACAATGGAAGCAATTTTATATTATTATTATTAATATATAATTTTTATTTTAATTTTTTAATGCAGATTGTGAGCCCCACATAGAGCTCACAATGTACATTTCTTCCATCAGTATGTCTTTGGAATATGCAAACACGGGGAGAACATACAAGCTCCTTGCAGATGTTTTTTTTTTGCCCTTGGCAGGATTTGAACCAAGGGCTCCAGCGCTGCAAGGCTGCAGTGCTAACCACTGAGCCACCGTGTGGCCTCCTGGAAGCAATTTTATGAGGTCAAAGGTTTTTGTTAGCTGATCGATCATTAGAACTCATGCTTGTGTTTACATCCTTCCACCTTTTATGGTAAATGGCGTATTCTTGTGTTGCAGTTATATCTTGTTTATGTGTTACCTTTTTATGGCCCTAACTTATCACCACACCATGTGAATACACACTTGGTTTTCCTTTGTTTTGCGGATGCATTACTGAAGCATTATTGATGGACAACCCCTATATACTGACGTTAGTTTGGACAAACTGTAGCAGATGCTGTCAGTCACCTGTTGTACAGTCAGACATAATTATTATGACAATAATTATAATTTAATGTGTAATATTTTTGTACTAACTTGAGCCCATCCCCTTATTCTTCCAAGCAACAAAGTAAATTGAAAAGATTTTGCTAAAAAATAGGTTCTAACTTCTCTCTAATTTTTGTTGGTATACCTTTAAAAAAAAAAAAAAAAAAAAAAAGTTGTGAAATTGGAGGGTGGACTAATAGGTCATTTACTCCAATTGTTCCCATAATGCGGTGGGGGCCAAGATCAAAAGCTCAAGCAAGATGGCCGCCCCCATGAATGTGTCCAGAAAATAAAATTGTAAAATGTAAACCCGAATGTAAACATAGACTTATGTCATATGTTTCACTATAATTCATAATAAAATATATATATTGAGGTTGGGTTTCCTTTAAGAGACCCTGGACACGGACAAGTGGATACATGCTCTGGAAATAACATAGTTTTGTAATATCTCCAGCTTCCTATGTATCATTATAAATAACTAGACGTCTGGCATTAGGCCTGTCTTTCGGCAGGAACATCACGCAGGATGGTATCACAATGTATTGGCATCTATGTCTAATGGTTAAGGCTTATAGGTCACATCTGGTGACTAGGTCACACCGATAGGTAAGGTCTTCACCGGTGTAAAGTCAAATCTGAGCAGAGATTGACAGAGGTGATGGGTGGTTTCCAGTAAGCAAATTTCAATCAGAAGGGGGAGTAGGAAAATTGGGCCTATTAATTATCAAGACCTTTCTCTGCATCTCTCCCATTCCTGCTTTTTCTGCCTTTTCTTATTGTCTTGTCTAGGTTGCCGGCTGAGGGCGTCAGGTCATCATTCCATTGACTGGTCCTAGTTAGTGGTTTCCAGTCCTTTATTGTAGGAAGCCTCATTGACCTTTGACTTTTGATTCTCAGTCACTTTCCTTGTAAAGACATAATAATGGATGTGAGATAAGGACTGAAGTGAAAAACAGCAGATCAGCTACTATGGAGCCAGAAGAATATGGGCATCGATAAGAAGACAATAGAATAGCAGCTCAGACAAGATGGCCGTCACTGTTATCAAAAGAACATGTATTTGCATGTGATTTCCTTAAGGGTACAATACACACAGGTAATACATTTACCTTAATGGTAAAAAATGTCCACAGAAAACGCGTCATGCGGCTTCATTGTATCTTATGTGAAGAACACTAGAAGGTTTTCAGAGTTTTGTGACTTTTGAGTAAAAAGAAAAACTTTTCCAGATTAACCTTCTATCGTTCCTTTATATATTGTAGTTACAATGTCCATGACCTTCCTGTGACTTGACTCTAGTCTCTCTAGACCTAATTCTTATTAGCAAAGCCGTAATGTAATTATGCCTGGCTTTTCCTATGTAATTTGCTGGGGCCATGTATTACCCGGTTCAGATTTGCTGAAATTTGTAGAAAATACCCCTGGGATGTATTGAGCTTTGGGCGAAAGTATCATGTTACTTCTCATTTAGTTAATCTACAATTCATCTACTTAAGGTATTAGAGTATTATACTTTGCTTTACCTTCTAGACAGAAGATGCTAAGGTTGTCTGTAGAAACTTCTTACTAGCCTGCAATTTGTTCTCTTGCTTTTCACATCCCCTGAAACCCTTAAAACACGTTATGCAAGGTTGTTTTTGTTTCTTCCATCTGTGTTCTTCATCTTTCCCTGCTATTTTACCATTTTATAAGACAAAAGTGGATTATTACAGAGCTTTATGGGCGTTTTGGTCAGAGATGTATCAAAATCTTAGTAGTCAGGATAGAAAATCTTTACAAAAAAAAGCCCCAAAAATGTCAATATTAAAATGTTAAATAAAGTTACTCCATTGGTGGAGGCCAATACTTATCTGCAGCGGTCACCTACCGTTGAACTGATGTTACCGCTGCAGCCAGGTAAATACGCCTGGCTGGATGAATAGGAGCGACACTACAGGAACTGGTAGGTAAGTGGCCACTGGAATAAAAAAGGTTTCCAAGCTCCTTTTCAACCTCCCACAATGGACTTGCCCTTGGTGGAAATCGGCCAAAAACGGCTGGGTTTCACCACATCTTTCTGCCGAGATTCCTGACCAGCTGCTGCGTGTATAAAACCTACAGTGCACTATGGGTTTGTTTCTGCAGTGTATGTGGATGGGTTTTATTTCTCTCATATCCACTGCACTGTAGTGTACTTCTGTACGGGTTAAAAGTGGCAGTTAACCCGCTTCAAGTATGAAGCACATGTCCCTGGCCTTACATATATAGTCTGTGTGACCCTGAAAATCTCATCTGCCTCAGTATGCTTGCAGAAAAGGCATTTCTTTTATGTTCTTATATGTGCGCATGACTACAATACATTATAAATATTATCAAAAATACATATGGCTATGTTGCTATGGCTCCTTGAAGTCCCGAATTAATTGACTCTTCTGCATGCTGTTAATTGTGACAGTCTTCTATACCGCCGCAGAATGTAGTGAGAAGTTTCGTGTCTGTCTCTTTGTTTTCTTGGATGAATTTTCTGCATGACAGTCTCCCAATGCAAGGAATGTAAAACATTTTTATCGAATTACCCCCGGATAAGCTGCTGCACAAGGACACGAGGGCTGTTATTCCAGGACAATTTAGGTTGGCATTTCCTCCAGTGTAACCAAGCTGTAGTGTTCGGTGCCCTTCGTCACCCAGTCTTGCCATTTTTTGGCATTTCCATGTTTTAATTAAAAATAAGAAAAATAAAGTTGTGTTAAATCAGTCTGCCTTTTCATCGGATACTTTAGTGCAACATGCGGAGATTTGGACTTGCTTTGTCTGTAATGTTTCTTCTTGACTGTTTTATAGCCATTGATTTCTTTGTCGCTAGGAATTGACTGGTTACAAACTGTGCAAAAGTGTGTTCAAGAGCCGCATGTGTAGCAAAAATAGATCTACGGTGAGAACCCAAACAGCCATATACAGCTAAACCTCAATGTCTTCTCTGCATGTAGCATAGTTGAGGAGTTGATATTGCATTAACTTTTTTCGGAGTTTTCCATTTGAACTACATGGATTTATATATATATTAAATGGTGTTATGGTGCAAAGGCATAAGCGTGACCTGCATAGTCATGATCCACGTGATCGGTAAGGCTCAATTACTGGGCTCCGTATATCCTGACATTTATTAAGGAACCCAGAAGAAGATAAAACCCAGTGCCAGCCCTAGATAAGCAATATGGATTATGGTACTGAGTTCCAGAGTATACGGGATGCACAGAAGACCTTTTGGAGGCGATTCTGTTAGAAGTGGATAAGAGAGGACCAGAGATTAGTTCTTATATCTCACCCTGTCACCCTCAAAGCTTACAGATCCATGTATATTTATAGTCACACCTGCCATCTTTAGCTTCACACTCTATAAACTACCTGGCCACCAGTCATTACTGTGGGCATGAAGGAAACAATCAGTCCTTGTTACTGTTGATGGTCATGTCCGATTGATGTTTCCAACTTTCTTGGCTTGTCAAAGATGGCATAAATAATGCATGAGAGTATTGAAAGCGCATTAAATAATATATAAATAGGCACTAATAGCTCCCTAGTGAATGACCCAGCCGCTAGGCATGCAATAGAACTCGGCAAAAGAAAAGGCAGAAAAATGTGCAAATGTTATTGTAGATCATATAATGTATACCGCACCCAAAAATAACTCTGGAAAAGTGCTTTTTATATCTGCTGAATATTGTGTAGCCCCTTCAGTTTTTTTTTGAGTAAATACAGATCTAATATGGATTACCATCCACAAAGTAGTATAACCATCTTTGTAATAAGTGCATATATTGGTGACTTTCCCATGCCATAGTTATCTACTAGGTATACAGTAATTCTAGCAGGATGGAGTATGAATGTGATCATTCAGGATAGGTTTGTATTGTCCACTTCTTTCAATGACCTTTTCTGTTTAATATACATCAATGTGCCTACAGATTGGACTGGTGTTGGTGCTAGTTTCATTGATTGAATAAAAGTTCTTTCCACTTCATTTGACCTGAGAGCGCGGTCGTCACTGTTTCTTTTCTCTTCAACAGATTGGACTGCATACACACGACCGAGCCAAGACTTGGCTATGTATTTTATGGGTCAGTGCATCATCCATGTGGCACCCATTTATTTTCACAATGGGCGAATCGGGTTAGTTAAAACAGTCCTGATAGTTCAAGTCATGAAAAATAGGGCATGTTCTTGGGAACCATTTGGCTAGTGTACTGCTCTGTTATGTGATTGGGCTTCAGGAAAAATTGTTGTGTTGTGCCTGTTGTCATTGAACATGTATGGTCAGTATGAGTGATTGCAATGGCCAATATAGACTGAAATGTGTATGGCTGCATCTCCAAGAAAATCATTCACAGGATGATTACATGTTCACTGGTTGTTCAGCTATTGTATTACTTCTTTCCAATGTGTATGGCCATTTTTACTCTGGAAAAAAAGTCCTCTAATATTCTGAATCCGGGCACTGGCAGAAACCTAAAGGAAGGAGCATCATATGTAGGGTTGTAGTATCTTTCTGGAGTGCATTATAAGATACCATGGTCACAACACCTTTTGGGGTCTAATGTTTATAGTCAGTCTTTTTAGCCCTTGAGTGAATCTGTTTTATTTTGCTGCTCTTCTTGGTGGTTATGAGTTAACCGTATGCTATAAATGTGTTGGCAAGTTGTTGATGCTGCATGGAGAAGTCAGCAATGGAAAGTCATTGAAGTGCGCTTAGGTTTTTGTAAATGGAAATCTCTGTACGAGTTAATTTACTGTTGCCCTGAGCTCAAAAGAAGGTGAATTTTAAAACAAAAGTGTACTATTATTTATATTTCTGGCAACGCTTCTGTTCACTGTAAACTTTCCAAATCAGCCCTCAGTAAATCTGCGTAACTTTATATACCCCAGGGACCCTTGTTAATCTGCATTCAGTGGCATCTGAAACATCGAACATCATTCAGCACATAGCCATACAAAGTTACCTCCAACCAAAAATTTAAAGGGAAAAAAAAATCCCATAACTTTTTACTGAATATTTCTTTTTGTGCCTCATTGTGACAAAGGAGAAGAACTAGTAATAGGTGGAAACCGGCAGTGTAATAAGAAAGTTCTCTAACCATGTCAGCTGTGTTTTAAAGCCTGGACAAACCCTTTAAAAATTTTATAATTTCTCCATCTGTATAACTTTAACCCTTTTCTTGCCAAGCCCGTAGCTCTACATCCTCCCAGGGTGTCACTTGTCTAGCCAAGGACGTAGCTGCTATGTCCTCACTTCTAATGCACATATCTCTAGACTCATTTGAGCTATGAAGATAATTTTAGATTCATTTTAAAGATGAGAATCGTATCTTTAAAATGATTCCAAGGTCTTCATATTAACCCTTATTGTGCCAAAGCGATTCACTGTTCAAAACGCTATTGGGGATTGAGATCCCATTGAAGATCTCAATTCCCTACAGCGTTTTTAACAGCAATTCACTCAAAATCTGTAAGGGATATTATGAAGAACTTGGTGTCATTTTAAAGATGAGATTCTCATCTTTAAAGTGAATCTAAAATTATCTTCATAGCACAAACGAGTCCTGAGATACAGGACTTTAAAGTGGTCCCCCACCTCCTGTCTTGGGAAGCATCTTGTGAACTGTAACAGGAAGGGGAAGGGGGGGGGGAGGACTCCTGCAGCGTGCACAGAGACAGAGAAGAAATCTCATCTTTGTGTACAACCTGTATATGACCCCAGGAGGGGGGAGAAGGAGCTTCAGTCCCTGTTTTCTCCCCTCCTGTCAATCAGAGAGCATACTATACTTTTGCGCTCTGTCACATACAGGTATAATGTAATTCCCCCCTGAGCTTTACTAGTGGGGTATTCTTATATGATACCCCCTGGACATAACCAGGGGGTATAACATCTTGGCGTTGTGACTTAGACGTTTACCATTCTCCAGGTCGCAGCGCCAAAATAAAAGTCACACCAAACACTTACACAACATATACACAAAGTCATGAATAAAGTTTACCTTTCACCCAATCCCTGTCCTGTCCATACCTGAGCTTTCTAGAGTAAAATACATCTCTAGCGATATCTGTTACACGCTAAAATAATAGTAATAACTTATCACTGGAGATGAATGTCTAGATTGCTAAAATTTTTTATAGGGGAATGGAATATAATATTTTTATGTAAAGTCCTATTAAATTTGCATGCACAAAATGGGTTGGCGCATTTCTGTGATTTTTGGTGTTTCTTTAACACCCGACCCTCTAAATAAATATATACAGTCCTATGAAAAATTTTGGGCACCCCTATTAATCTTAATCATTTTTAGTTCTAAATATTATGGTGTATACAACAGCCATTTCAGTTTGATATATCTAATAACTGATGGACACAGTAATATTTCAGGATTGAAATGAGGTTTATTGTACTAACAGAAAATGTGCAATATGCATTAAACCAAAATTTGACCGGTGCAAAAGTATGGGCACCTCAACAGAAAAGTGACATTAATATTTAGTAGATCCTCCTTTTGCAAAGATAACTGCCTCTAGTCGCTTCCTGTAGCTTTTAATCAGTTCCTGGATCCAGGATGAAGGGATTTTAGACCATTCCTCTTTACAAAACAATTCAAGTTCAGTTAAATTTGATGGTCGCCGAGCATGGACAGCCCGCTTCAAATCATCCCACAGATGTTCAATGATATTCAGGTCTGGGGACTGGGATGGCCATTCCAGAACATTGTAATTGTTCCTCTGCATGAATGCTTGAGTCGATTTGGAGCGGTGTTTTGGATCATTGTCTTGCTGAAATATCCATCCCCGGCGTAACTTCAACTTCGTCACTGATTCTTGAACATTATTCTCAAGAATCTGCTGATACTGAGTGGAATCCATGCGACCCTCAACTTTAACAAGATTCCCGGTGTCGGCATTGGCCACACAGCCCCAAAGCATGATGGAACCTCCACCAAATTTTACAGTGGGTAGCAAGTGTTTTTCTTGGAATGCTGTTTTTTTTTTTTTTAACACCATGCATAACGCCTTTTTGTATGACCAAACAACTCAATCTTTGTTTCATCAGTCCACAGGACCTTCTTCCAAAATGAAGCTGGCTTGTCCAAATGTGCTTTTACATACCTCAGGCGACTCTATTTGTGGCGTGCTTGCAGAAACGGCTTCTTTCTCATCACTCTCCCATACAGCTTCTCCTTGTGCAAAGTGCGCTGTATTGTTGACCGATGCACAGTGACACCATCTGCAGCAACATGATGCTGCAGCTCTTTGGAGGTGGTCTGTGGATTGTCCTTCACTGTTCTCACCATTCTCCTTCTCTGCCTTTCTGATATTTTTCTTGGCCTGCCACTTCTGGGCTTAACAAGAACTGTCCCTGTGGTCTTCCATTTCCTTACTATGTTCCTCACAGTGGAAACTGACAGGTTAAATCTCTGAGACAACTTTTTGTATCCTTCCCCTGAACAACTATGTTGGACAATCTTTGTTTTCAGATCATTTGAGAGTTGTTTTGAGTAGCCCATGATGCCACTCTTCAGAGGAGATTCAAATAGGAGAACAACTTGCAATTGGCCACCTTAAATGCCTTTTCTCATGATTGGATACACCTGGCTATGAAGTTCAAAGCTCACTGAGGTTAAAAAACCAATTTTGTGCTTCAGTAAGTCAGTAAAAAGTAGTTAGGAGTATTCAAATCAATAAAATGATAAGGGTGCCCATACTTTTGCACCGGTCAAATTTTGGTTCAATGCATATTGCGCATTTTCTGTTAGTACAATAAACCTCATTTCAATCCTGAAATATTACTGTGTCCATCAGTTATTAGATATATGAAACTGAAATGGCTGTTGCAAACACCAAAATATTTAGAACTAAAAATGATTAAGATTAATAGGGGTGCCCAAACTTTTTCATAGGACTGTATGTGCGGTATGTATGAACTCCTCACATATTGCATTTTTTGTGCATTTAAAAAAAAAAAAAAATGTTTTGTGTTTGTCACAAAGTTGCATGAAGGTGATTGTGGCTATTGATGACTAGAGATGAGCGAACACTGTTCGGATCAGCCGATCCGAACAGCACGCACCCATAGAAATGAATGGAAGCACCTGTGACGCCGGCCGCCGGCAAAGTCAGCGTCACAGGTGCTTACATTCATTTCTATGGGTGCGTGCTGTTCGGATCGGCTGACTGGAGGTGCAAAATTTCCACAGACCCTTGGCAGCGAAAGGGTTAATTAAACAGTTATTTACCCTTTACACAGGGTATCCTTGTCTATTGGCTTAGGCCCCCAAGGCTGGTACCTCCAGTTATCTCTAGAATGGGGATTGAAAGTAGCCGAATATGCACTGCTGCTCCATTCAAAGTCTCTGGGACTGATGAAGATGTGTTGCTCTGGAGCAACCTATTCAAGCATATTGTCAGAGTATGCCATCAATGTCTGATCACAGGGGTTCAAGTTATGTGTTGGAATGAGTTATAAAAACACTACGGTGCTCCTCTAGCTCCTGTCAGTCTTGTTTTGTTTGTTTGAATAGTCCAGTGACATGCTTCATTTGATAGGTATTGTTAACCTAAACATTTTGGGGTTTTGTTTATGCAAATTCATTCTGCCATTGCAAAGTTATAAGCCCAGTTAGTGTTGTTGTACATCTGGTTGTAGTAGCCAAGTGGGTGTTAACACTATGGTTTCTTTGGGGTGGGGCCTCTGTGTATTGTATGTCATGCACTGTCAGTTCCTACATAGCTACTAAACCCCAATTTGCCTTAACTCTAAACTGGTTCATAATTTCGGAAAGCCGAACAGACTTGGATAAACGTGGTGAAGGTGATCTGTCTCACTGGGATTTTCTTTTTAGACAAAATTCCTATTAGGATACGAGGTTGGCGGTTCTAGAAAATTTGCGACAAATTGATAAGTGTATGGAACAACTAAAATGTAACATTTATTGAGTGGAAATCTAAAATGTTTTACTATAAAATAACTCATCACTAATTGTTTTATTCAAAGCATTTTAGATTTGCTCTCAATATATGCTAAGTTTTAGTTGTTTAATACACTTATTAATTTTTCAACTTTACAGTGTTCATCATCTTGTGAAATGTTTTGTAAAAGTGATGTCTGCCGGTCAGCGAATCACTGGCTGAAGTAGGTCAAAAGGCAGCATTGCCTGTGTATACAGATGAACCAAAAAGTAGAGACCAGTGCAGACCCAATAAGGGTCTAAGGGACAGAACAAGACCATTTGAGGATCGGTGAGGTGTCTTTTTGTTTTATTTGTTTTGTTTTTTTGTGTTGGTTTTTTTTAATCTGAGTTTTTGAAAAGAACACACTGGTCAGACAAACCCCTATTTTAGTTTTTTTCTAATAATTTGTGACTTTTTATAATTTTTCACACTCATATTTTTGAATAGTCCTAGAGAGAGTATCTCTGTGCCAGTGTACTAAAATAGTTCAAAGAGGAAATCTAATCTACTAGGCCTAGCATCAGTTATATGCTATATGAGAGCTGCCATATATAGCATGGATAAGAAGCCCAAGGCTAGACCCCTCTGGTCGCCCTTATCTTCACAAGTGGAATAACCATTGCTTTGTCAGTGTGAGCCATAGCCGCCTTTACCCAATTTGCAGTGACAGCGAGCATGATGAAGAGCCGTGTACACTCTATGATCTAGTCCCACGCTATGCAATTAGCATCTGTAGCAGAGATCCCTCTCCTTCTGGCCACAGGCTTTTCAGGACCTAGAGATAGCAGCCATTATATCTGCACAAATTAATGCCAAAAATATTGACTCCGGCCTTGTGATGGGTTTCAGGTTAATAGATTAGGTCATTTGCAGAGAGTTACGGCTCTTTGCATGGTTACCCAGGGGTTACAATGCCGTTTGCTCTTGTGACCTTAATTTATCACGAATTATAGCAACTAAAGCCTGACTAAAATGACTCAGTGCAGTGTCATTGCTAATATTATCAGGCTATTGATGTAGGAGTTTGTGGTCAGCAGTACTGCGCTCTACCAATGGTATCACTGACCTCTGATTTTGCTGCTTGGCACAAACCCCGCGCCTCCTCCTTTTGATGTTGTTCTTATGTTCTCACCGACTCCCGGCACCCTGGCCTGGGCAGCACAGATTATGTCCAAAACCCATTTTATTTTCCTTTGTATTTTTAGAAAGCCATTAGTCTCTTACTGGGAATGTGGGAATAATTATCGTCGTGCCATTAAACTGCGCTACCGATGCAGGTGCCGGATGGGTTGTTGTTTGTGCTTACCAAATAAAGCTTGTAGTTTTATATTTTAAGGGGTCATCAAAAACAAATTTTTTGCCAGCAAAGATTTATCAACGCTTGCAGAGAGAGTTCATATATCTGTCTGGCCAGCGCTGTGCTTTGCAGGTAGTGCTGACCACATCATATCTATGGATATAAATAAATCTCATTTCCGCGTAGCTGAACGGTTTGGGATTTACTGAATAAGGAACACGCACCCTGGGATCGTTTTAAAGTGCTTAACTTCTATTCAGGTACTCTATAAAACCACACGTTGTACATTATTGCATTACTGTAGGTTTCCTCTTTTGTTAGTGGTTGGGATGTAATAAGCTTGTTAGGAGTGAATGTTACGGCATTTTCTCACTGTAACGCTACAGTCATTATCATCATTGTGTGTCCATTATCACTGCAAGGGAATATCACAGAAAATCTGATATATTGGTCACTTAGAAGATATATGGCACTTTTCATTAGGCATCTGGAAAACCAGGACTGTACTGAGTCGCTAGAAAAATACAGACACTGGATTTCCTAGCAGTTTTTACAAGGTATGCTTTTATTGTATTACGTAGGAGGACAATCCATTTCTGGCATGTATAGACCTGCCTTTATTCTGTGTTCACTCTCTCTGTCTGCAGCATAAGGGCTAGTTCACACGTGGGCAAAGGGGAGGTTTTTGACAGCGGAATTCGCTTCAAAAACCTCTCCTTTAACATGGTGGTCTATGTAGACCACTAGCTTTTTTTTTCCTCCTAGCGTTTTCCGCCTGAAGAAGCGACATGACCTTTCTTCAGGCGGAAAACGCCTGAAGAATTGCATAGAAGTGAATGGGAGGCGAAAACCGCGCGGTAAAAAACCGCGCGGTTTTTTACACACAAAACCGCGCGGTTTTTTGCAAAAAAACGCGCGGTTTTCGCCTGCAGTTTCTATAGCACATATAGGAAAAAAAAACCTAGCGAAAACCGCTAGCGAAAACCGCGTCAAAAACCTCGTCAAAAACCGCGTGGAATGCAAAAAACAGCGTCAAAAAAACTCCTCGAGGTTTTTTACCTCGCACAAATAAGCTAGGCGGTTTTCACGTGTGAACTGACCTTAACAGTCACATCTGCTAGTTTGTCCTTTCTTTGTGTCCTCTGCAAAAGATGTGATGTGATTTGCTGTACAGTAGCCTCACTGAGCTAATGGCATTGCAATGCTGTTATCTGCTTAGCCAGCACGACTCTGATACCCCCCAGAGGACCGGCGCTTTATTAGTTGTGATGTCTCTGCCTCGGCAAGGAGATCTCTCCCTTGTTTTTTCGGCTTCTTCTGACAATATCATTGAAACAAGGCCATAGTCATAGTGTAAACTAAATGTAGACTGTAAGGGTAAAGATAAACTGCTACATATAATTATGGTAATGCTCGTATCGGTACGGGAGCACTACCTTTACAAACTGCACACTTGTGAAAGAAGCTGTGAGATGATTTATGCCTTATATGAAAGCTGAATATAAGAGGAGCTGCGCTCTTTGATGCATAGTCTTCTATCGTTTAGAGCAGGAATTCTGAATAAAAAGTAGGGTAAAACTTGACCAGACTCCTAGAACAGACAGTGAGAGTCCTGACTACTCCATACGCACTTGGCTTATGTATATAAACATTGAACATGGGAAGAATATGCAAATCTGTCTCCCAAGATGTAAATAGGGAGACAGTGCCTCTGTTATGCTGCCCTCTATAGCAAGCAGGTGGTCTCTCCCTAAGGATTGTTATCCCCACAATCTGGTCTCTCAGCCTCTCACTTAAACCAAATCAATTCTCTCTAGGCTGCGCTGATGAAGTCCAAAGAGACAGAAACGGTGCCGTCCGTAGCTGAGAAATTGATTTGGTTATAACCTCGCATCATGCAGTAAATACTTCAGGGAAGTCGGGCATGTTGTTCAGGGTGCTTGCTATAGAGGGCAGCATAACAGAGGCACTGTCTCCCTATTTACATCTTGAGAGACAGATTTGCATATTCTTCCCATGTTCCCTTGCAGTGGAGCAACTATGGCTGTATAAGTCTCCACACACCTGAGAAGGTGGTCTCTCCCTAAGGATAGACGTTATCCCCACAATATAAACATTGATGCAGGGAGAGATGTCCATCACTGTGGATGGGCAGGGTAAGCTACACTCTCTGGTTCCCTTAGAGTCCTGTTGGGACTGAGGGTAATTTATCAAACTTTTGGAAAAATACTATAGGTTTTTTTTTTAGCAAGTTTCCATTTTTGAGCCAAAGATGATAGACTATTCAAAAGGAATGAGAAATGTGAAATGAACAAGGTGAACTTGGGTTTCTCCTGCCCAGTGGCTAAGGCATATGTGAAATTACTCACTCTGTTTACTCACAAATCCTGTGCCAAATCCTAGACACCTATATAGCTCAGCTTCTCTCCCTCTATTATATCCTGCTGCTCTCTATTGTAACTAATAGTATATATTTGTATTTTGGCCCTATATATTAGACGAAATGCTAAACCTGCTTATACCATCGGCCTACTGCCATCTATCCATTGAAATATGTATGGGCCTATTTTTGGGGACAGGTGGATGAGATGGCTGTTGGTGACTGTGATATTGACTGCAAGTTACTGTGCCCATGTGTATTCCTCTAAGTAGACAAGAGGTATATAAGCAAACTTTTCCCTGTACCTTGTACCCATTGAGTCCCAAGGTCTTTACACAGTAACCAAATTTTAATTTGCAAGTCATGAACAAACAGTGGAAATCAGACAGGATGGTGCAGCATAGAATTGCATTACACAATAAGTTACGCAATAAATGTTGTTCAACAGGATAGAAAAAACAAAACTGTCTTTGTTTTTCTGTCATACTGGACAAAAAACATTGACAGATGGAAATGTTAACTATGATGGATGCCCCATTGAAAATCCATGGATCCTTAAATGTCTGAAGATCTGGACTTTTCAAAAGGGTAGGCAACCATTATGTGAACAGGCCCTAACTGGATGACTGGCATAGCTTGACTGCTGCCAAAAACTACTTTCCTCTTGTCTGCTGTGTACATGGTGCTAATGCGTTTTTAATAGAACAGCTGAACCATTTAAGTGACGGTTTTCTACCGGTAGGAATAGAAGGTATACCAGCTGTGGCCCTCATTATATTGAGTCAGTGGGCACCATGGAACTAGTAACTGGTCTGCTAGTCTGACTTTGGCTTGTTTTACACAACCTTATTGGTAAATGTCTGAAATATGTGCTATAGAAAATATTGTATCTGTATTTAAAGGGCGTCTATCACCTCCTCCCCAAGCATATTCAACAGTCACCACCATGTTACAGAGTACATTGCAGTGATAAATACCATAGCTTTGTTTGTGTGTGTGTATATGTACCCGCGACTTCGTCCGCAGCCCCTTCACCCCCTGCGTGCCCCACCTGCAGTGCCGACCCAGCTCTGCCGTGTGGGCACAGTGGGTCCGTCCAACACCAGTGCGCCCATGGACCCCCACCTTGCGCCCCTCTGACCCACTTCCTCTCCTCTCGCCCCTGGCCCCCCAACTTTTTTCCCTACCCACTCCTCCACTCCCTTGCTCCCTCCAAGCCCGGGGCCCCTTCCCACCCCACCCTATGCCCTGTTTTTGCCCTCCCTAAACAACCCCCCCATCTGAACCTGCAACCCCGGGCTCACCCCACCCCACAGGAAATACTGAGTGATGTATGAATGAAAAAGTCAAGTGAAAGAAGCATTTCTTAGGTGTTCTGCTGAATTTCACACTGGATCTATGCTAAGAGTAAGAACATATCACTTAAGAGTAGCTCAAAACACTGCCATGATTTTTACGTAAAGAAAAGTCGCCATCGGTAACCAGTCGTACTTGGAAACCACCATTTTTCTTGGTATTGGTGGCTTGAAGTGGCAGAAGTTTGAATCACCAGATGGTCAGACTTTCATCAAAGGACTAATTTATTGTATCCAGCCTCACTAGTGTTCATCATTACACAGATGATAATGTCCATGATGTGATGTTAAATTGGGGTCTGATTGTATACCACCACTTCATAAAGACCTGTCAGAAGATGACATTGGTGGGAATCCATGATTATGTTAAGAGGACCTGACCCAATTCCAACATGTTAGAAATGGAGCATATTTTTAAAATAAATTTTATGTAAAGGTGATCCAAAAATGGCAAGACAAAATATACTGTCCTCCATTGTCAGTAATATAAAAAGTTATGGCGGTCAGAATATTCTGGCTCAAAGCAAAATAATTTTAAATTTTTTTTTTTGAAATGCAGTAAAACAGAAAATTCATAAATTACCATAATTGTACTGACCCCATTATGAAAAGAATGTTAAAATGAACTCTGTAAAAACTGAACCAAAGCACGGTGGTGGAATTGTGTGTGTGTGTGTGTGTGTATGTGTATGTGTGTGTATGTATGTGTGTGTGTATGTATTGTGAGCGAGTGAAGGGTGTGGTCTGGGAGGACAGGTATGTTTCAGCCAGGCAGCTAAAGGGTGTATGGTAATACCCACACCAGGGAGATCAGCTGACTAATCAAGGCCTGATCTAGTCTGTGTGTGAAGACTAACAGTGTGGCACCACACTGACAGGGCTGACCTGTTCAGACCGAACCTACAAAGCAGGTACTGTACCACCTGTTGCTGTTGCCAAGGCGGGAGTCTGGTACCCAGGCTCTTATATAGTCAGGGGAAAAGTTTCTTATGTTTAGTTAGTTCTCAGCCCAGAAGGTTTTTTGTTTTGTTTGCATTTGCCTTTGCAAAGACAGTTTATGCACAAGAAGTGAATAAGGACTGAACTTAAGTGCAACCCATTCTGTGTGAGCGATTTTCCCACAGTGTGTGTGTGTATATATATATATATATATATATATATATATATATATATAATTTTACTGTTTAGCGATGCATGAATATAGAAGATTAAAACAAGAAATAATAATTGTTCCTCTTGTATAATGGCGCCGCCTCCACAAGTTGTGTTGGAGAACCCGATTAACTTCCTTCTAAGGAATTACAATGGGAAACTCCAGATTTTCCCCAAGTGCTAATGACCTTTGAGTGTAAGGCTAGAATATCTGCTGGCATCACTGACTGATGATGAATTGCCTTTTTGCTGCAAGGATCTGACGTGTCATAAAAGACAACCTGCTTAGCTTCCATTATAATTGCTCCATGTGAATCTGTCCTGGAAGCCGGTTATTTCATTATACGCACAAGAGCAAAGTGGACGTCTCTGTTACTGCTCTGAAAGGATCAAATGGCACTTGTTTAAAAACCTATGGAGAACATGATGAAAGCTATACATGAGCAATTATATTCCCCTAGCACATCATGAAAGTAAGAGCTGTCCTCATGGTCCATTAATCTGTAATACTTCAGGCCTCCAAAGCTGCCCCTGCTGTATATTTAGGTTATTAATAATCCTTATATATTTTTATAATGAGCCCAATTTCATCTACATTTATAGAGCAGATCTGTCTTATCCTGTTCATTGTTAAGGTGAAGTAAAACAACCTAGGACTAAAAAATAAAAATCATCCTTTAAGTTATTGTGCTGAATGTTGTCAAGTTTTGTGTTTTGTGTTTTCAGAATTTTTTGGGAAAACTTAATATGGTTCAGGATGTAGTTATAGCGGTAGCAGTCAAAGCCATTTGAGGCGCCTGGGGGGCTAATGACCCCTCTGTCACGGTATTATAAATGGCACATGATGGGTGAGGGGCTCTGTTACAGATTTAGTATTAAGGCTCAGGGGCTTCAAGTTGTTTTTCAATATATAACCAATACTAATATAGGATGGCGAATAGATTGATATAACCGGATCCAAGCTGCATTTAACGTCTTTATATCCGGTCCAGGTTTTAGCTGATAAACTGTGTTATGTCTGACATCCATGGTACACTGGGAGTATTCTGATCCTCTGTTTAATGTAGAGAATAAACCTTGGTTCTTAGCAGGATGTGTGCGGTTATTTTCCATAGTTTATATGGACTCTCTTATTCTTAAAGGGATTCTACCATTTAAACACTTTTTTTTTCTAGTTGACACGTCGGAATAGTCTTAAGAAAGGCTATTCTTCTCCTACCATTATAAGTCGTTTCCGGACCGCCGTTTGGTGAAAAATACGTTTTTTGTTGTTATGCAAATGAGTTATTTTTGATTCAAAAGTTTTTTATTTATTTTCAAAAAATAACAATACAGAAATCATATGAACTGTCGCTTACAGAGTGTATGGAATTAGAACAACACACAATCAGCAGAAGTTCTTGCAAATGAGTTCTCTCGCAGCACTAAGGGCCGGGCTTCAGCGCTCAAACAGCACTGGGGGTGTCCCCAATACTGGGCAAGAACTCTCTCCAGTGATGCCTCCATCTTTTTCAGCAACCGCCTCTTCATCTTCTTCTTCCGGCTGGGGTCAGACTTGTGCACCTGCGCAGTTTGCTCTACCATCGGGACACAGGGGCAGAGCCGAGTGCACAGGCCGGCCAGCGGCCATTTTTTTTTGGCCACTTACACACGCATGCGCAGTACGCTCCTGTAGTTCTAAGGCTCCACGAGCCGTATCCACAGCACTAAAGCGCTGTGGGAAGAACCACTGCGGTTCTTTCTGCAGCGCTTTTAAGAGAAAGTTCAGAGTTTTCCTCTGCGGACTTTGTCTTAACATTATATCTACAGGAAAGCCACCGGCATTTACGTAGATATAATTGCCTTGCGGCGATTTGCAAAGCAGCAACGGCTTTGCAAATCGCAACGTGTCTGCGCTGCGATCTTTTCCGCAAAGTGTGGATGGGATTTGCATGAAAACCCATCCACTTTGCCTGTACTGTACAACACCGCGATTTTGCCCGCAGCTTCTCTGCTGTGGGCAAATCGCGGCGTTTCCTGGGCCGTGGGGCCCCGGCCTTAAAGTAGATTACCAGATTTATTTTACTGAAATATCATGGATTAAGTCTGAATGAGCACTGCAAAATAAAGTAACATTACTCCTAGAATGTTATGGTAATGTCTAGGTGTTTATTGCATATGTAAATTTACACTTTGATAATTCTTCTTCAGAAGTCACTTTGTTTCCTTCCCCCATTTTTCCGTCTTTCTTCCTCAGCTGCTGTTTTATTGTGAGAATCGCACTGCAGATTTCTTATTCTACTTTCAATTAATGCAAGAAAAAACAAAGAAGGGGAAGCATATGGCAAAGATAATCTGTGCCGAGTACGTCACAAGCTTTTTATGGGTTATTCTGAGTAATGGCGAAATCTGTGGAAAGGCCATGTGCATTCTTTTAGTGAGACTCTGATTAATAATTCAGATTGACATACTGCCAGAGGGACAGATCGCAACAAAACTATTCAGTAGCCATCAACAGAAGAACTGTAAGATTTGTGCTCACTAAAGCTTCCCATGCATGAGAGAAAAAGTTGGGGAAACTGGATAGTTATCTTCTCAGCCAACCATCGCGTGAAAAATTAATAACTGTGAGAAAATTCCTTTAAGGTGCCTTTGTTATTAATACGTCTTTATATACAGTATGAGCCCCTACATTTCTATGGTGCACTGTGCAGGAGGATTAACCGGTTAAGGACCAGGCCCAAAAGTATGTTAAAGACCAGGCCTTTTTTTTCAAAACTGACATGTGTCACTTTAAATGGCAATAACTTTGAGACGGTTTAACTTACTCAAATGATTTTGAGATTGTTTTTTTCGTAACACATTATACTTCATGTTAGTGGTAAATATTAATCAATATTTTTGTATTTATTTATAAAAAAACTAGGAAATTTGATGGAAATTTGGAAAAAATTGCAATTTTCAAAATGTGAAATTCTCTGCTTTTCAGGCAGATAGTCATACCACCCAAATACATGAATAAATATTATCTCCCATATCTCTGCTTTATATCGGAATCATCTTTTGATTGTCTTTTAATTTATTTTGGACGTTACAAGGCTTACAAGTGTAACAGCAATTTTCTAGATTTGCAAGAAAATTCTCCAAACCAATTTTTTAGGGACCGCTTCAGTTCTGTAAGGAATTGTAAAGGCCTATATAATAGAAACCCCCATAAATCACCCCATTTTCAAAACTACACCCCTCAAATTATTCAAAACAGCATTTGGGATGTTTGTTAACCCTTTAAGTTTTTCATAAGAATAAACATAATATGGAAGTGAAATTTAGACATTTCATTTTTTTTCATTAATACATTCACAAAGGGTTAAAGGAGAAAATGCATCTCACATTTTGTTATGCAATTTCTCCCGTACACAGAAATACCCCACATGTGGGCGTAAACTGATTTTTGGGTACACAGCAGTGCATGGAAGGGAAGGAGCAACACTGGGTGTGTGAACAGCAGATTTTGCTGGAATAATTTTCAGGCACCATGCCTCATTTGCAGAGCCCCTAGAGTACCAAAACAATGGAAACCCTCCAAAAGTGACCCCATTTTAGAATCTACACCCCTCACAGAATTCATCAAGGGGTATAGTCAGCATTTTGACCCTACAGTTGTTCCACAGATTTTACTAACATTGGGATGTGTAAATGAAAAATTACTAAAATTTCACTTTATCCCCAAAGTTTTAATTTTCACAAGGGGATAAAGGAGTAAAAGCCCCCCACAGTTTGTTAAACAATTTATCCTGAACACGGCAATACCCCATATGTGGCCATATTCTGCTGTATGGGAACATGGCGGGGCTCAGAATGGAAGGAGCGCTATTTGGCTTTTGGATGGAAGATTTTGCTGGAATAATTTTAGGTGCCATGTCGCATTAGCAGAGCCCCTAGAGTACCAATACAGTGGAAACCCCCTAAAAGTGACCCCATTTTGGAAACTACACCCCCCACAGAACATATGAAAGGGTATAGTGAGCATTTTGACCCTACAGCTGTTTCACAGATTTTATTAACATTGGGACGTAAAAATGAAAAATTACTTTTTTTTCACAATGTATCGTCCATTTAGCGCCATATTTTTAATTTTGCAAGTAGTTAAAGAATTAAAAGCCCCCCACAGTTTGTTACAAATTTTCTCCTGAATACGGCAATACCCCATATGTGGCCATAATCTGCTGTATGGGTACATGGTGAGGCTCAGAATGGAAAGAGAGGTATTTGGATTTTGGAGGGCAGATGTTGCTGGAATAGTTTTCAGGTGCCATGTCACATTTGCTGAGCCCCTAAAGTACCAATACAATGGAAACCCCTCAAAAGTGACCCCATTTTATAAACTACACCTGTCATGGAATGAATCAAGGGGTATTATCATTTTGTGCCTAAAATGCTTCCAAAAAATGAATGTCCAAAATGAAAATTGAAATTTTGAAAGAAATATGCCATTTCGGTGCCCAATACGTTGCACCCACTTTGTGTTGTCAGAGACCTGCACTCCTAAAACTATTAAGGGGCCATCCCGAGGGGCAAAAAAATATATATGTGGGTGTAAACTGCTGCTTGGGTACACAGCAGGGCTCAGAAGGGAAGGAGCACTGCGCTTTTTAGCTTTTGGGGTACAGATTTAGAGGGACTTTCTGGGGGCCATGTTCCTTTTGGAGAGACCTGGAGGTAACTGTAAACCCCATTTTGTAGGGGCAAGTTTAGGGTCTCTGCAAAAGTGTCATGGCATCCAAAAACCAAACCATCTGTGCTCCAAAAACCCAATAACCCTTCTGTGTCCGTCTGTGCCCTAATATCAGTTTATAACCACTTATGACATTACGTACGTTATCCCGGGTACACCAGTGTCATACATGTGCCCTAATATCAGTTTATACCCACATATGACATTACGTCCGTTATCCCGGGTACACCAGTGTCATACATGTGCCCTAATATCAGTTTATACCCACATATGACATTACGTCCGTTATCCCGGGTACACCAGTGTCATACATGTGCCCTAATATCAGTTTATACCCACATATGACATTACGTCCGTTATCCCGGGTACACCAGTGTCATACATGTGTCATACATGTGTCATAAACTGTAGTTTGGGCACACAGCAGGGCGCAGAAGGGAAGGAGCGCTATTTTGGTTTCTGGAGCACAGTTTGGTTTTTGGACGTCACTTTTGCAAAGCCCCTGAATTGTCAATAAAGTGGAATCCGCAGACATGTCACCCTATTTTGGACACTAGCCCACTGATGGGATTTATCAAATGGAGTAGCGAGAATTTTTAACCCTTGAGTGTTGCATTTATTTAGTTTCCAGAAATGAAATCGCAACTGATAATGAGAAGTTAAAAATGAAAAATTTCCAGAGATTCGCCATTTTAGTGCCCGATATGTTGTGCCCAACTTATGTCAGCAGAGACACTCCAAAAACTGGTAAGCGGGTGGTATCCCGGGCACAACAGCTTTCAGAGCGTTCATCTCTGATACAAGTCGGACACAACATATTAGGCACTGAAATGACGGGTTCCTGGAAAAATGGTCATTTTCACCTCTCACAATCATCTGCGTATTCATTTATGGATAATAAGTTATAGCAAAACTTGGGGGTTAAAAATGCTGTCTGTACCCCTGGATAAATCCTTCAGGGGTGTAGTTTCCAAAATAGGGTCTCATATCAGGGGATTCCACTTTACTGGCGTTTCAGCTGTGCAAAAGTGTCATGGCATCCAAAAACCAAACCGTCTGCGCTCCAAAAACCCAATAACCCTTCTTCCCTTCTGTGTCTGGCTGTGCCCTAATATCAGTTTATTCCCACATATGACATTACGTCCGTTATCCGGGGTACACCAGTGTCATACATGTGGCATAAACTGCAGTTTGGGCGCACAGCAGGGCGCAGAAGGGAAGGAGCGCGATGAGGCTTTTGGAGTACAGATTCAGATGTTTGGTATCTGGACGCCATGTCATGTTTGTAGAGCCTGTAAGGTACCAGAAAAGTGGATTCCCCAAAGGAGTGACCCCATTTTGAAAACTGCACCCCTCAAAGAATTTCTCAGGGGGTGTAGTGAGTATTAGTATCCGGACGTGACTGCACGGCGGATGGCGAAGAGGGAATATATAAGCAGTGCGGAAAACATTGCAGACACCAAATTCCCTACTATGTCCCAGTAGCTCCTATGATTGGGGGAGTCACTCTGGGGGTCACTTTGGGGGTCACTTCTGGTGTCTGTTCCCTCATAAGCTGTAAATCTGGGGTGTCCCCTGATATCGCTCGCACAACTTATATATTCCCTTCCTGACACCGCCAGTTGTATTCTAATAATTTGGCGATTTTGGGGTTTTTTGTCTTCACATTGGTAGATGCTATATTTTCTTTATTCTTTTGGTGACGTGGCCATATAAGGGCTTGTTGTTTGCGGGATGAGATGTATTTTGTAATGACACCATTTTTGGGTGCCTACAACATACTGAATACATTTTATTAACTCTTTCTTGCTGGATTTAAAAAAAAAAAAAAAAAAAAAAATCAATCCTGGCATTGAGTTGTACCCTTTAAATTTTGCGCCATGCAGCGTACAGTATAAGTAACATATTATCTTTATTCTGCGGGTCGGTACGGTTACGGCGATACCTCATTTATAGTATTTTTTTATGCGATACTAATTCTGCAGAACAAAAACACATTTGGGGACATAAATCAGTGATTTTTGCATCGCCATCTTCTGAGAGGCGTAACATTTTTATTTTTCGGTTGACAGTGTTGGTTGAGGGCTTATTTTTTGCGGGACAACCTGCGCTTTTTATTGGTACTGTTGTGGGGTGTATATGATTTTTTGATCACTTTTTATAGCATATTTTGTAAGGTGATATGGTGAAAAATCATTACTTACGGCGGGTTTTTTCCGTTTTTTTTTTTCAGATGTACACCGTATACATTAAATATTATTTCAGTTTTATTGTACAGGTTGTTACGGACGCGGCGATACCAAATATGCATTGTTTTTATTAATTTTTAGTACCTTTTTTTATATAATTCATTTTGTATAGAGAAAAAGGGATTTTTGGGCTTTATAACTTTATTACTTTTTTTCATACACTTTATTTTTTTTAACTTTTTTTTTTTTTTTTTTTTTTAACTTTTTCATGTGTCCATTTAGGACACTTGAATCAGTTGATGCTTTGATGAAAGCACCAACTGATTCTGTATAGTAGCTTGCAAGACACGAGCAGGACATGAGCCTGCTCGTGTCCTGCAAGCAGCAGAGGAAGTGAGACACATCGCTCACTTCCTCCATCGGTCGGCAGGATCAACCAGGTATGTGGGGGCTCCGGTAGTCTGGGGTCACTGGCCAGACCCCAGACTACCTTTTACTGACATCGGCACCCCCCGATCTCGCCGCGGGGGGTGCCGATCAGCTTCAATCTGCGGCGGATCCCTTTCGATCGCGCCGTGATGTTTCACGGCAGGATCGAAAGGGTTAAAGCGTTCAGTCGGAACTGAGTCCGACTGAACGTTGTTGAGGGGGTGGTTAGGTGTCAGTAACACCTAACCCCTGCCCTCCCCCCGCCCCACCCCCTGCCTAGTGAGTCTCTGAAGACCGGCAGTAAATTTACTATCGGCTGGTCTTAGAGACCAGGACTGCTGGCCATAAATTTACGGCCAGCGGTCCTTAACCGGTTAAATATATAGGGGGGTAAACGGAAAAAAGGGGTAGAAAATGCTAAATTGAAACAGACAATTTTTATTAAATATACAAAACACAATAACAAGTTAAAAAGGGTGACAATACCACATCTACCAGCAGTAGGTGTGGGGGATAAATCCAGCAAAGTGAGTATAAATAGGGTAATTATTGTTCCCAGTACTTGAAATAAATGGATTTGTACAAAATCAAGTTGTAAGCTTATAGTAATCGCCCAAATGTAAGGGTGATACAAACCCAGGAACCTATCAAGGTATATATGAAATTTCAACATCAATGACCTTCATACATCTCTGACACAATTCACACAGTGAACTAGTAAGTGCATGTCAGTTAATACAAATGGAGACATAATGTTGCAAAGAAAGCCTATCCAGGTGAATACACTTCATGTTATAAGTAGGTAGTGCACATGTCAGTGAGGTGGAGGTAGTAGTTATAACATGCTAGGTAAAAGTATAGACAAAAAACAATAGGTAACTGAGGTCATAAGTATAACATACCCATAGATGAATTGTAAAAATATTTGCTGGTTTAGCCCACACACCAGGCCCCAACGCACGTTTCGGCTATGAGCCTTCTTCCGGTCATCTAGTACATAGATGACCCTAGAACAGTGGTTCTCAACCTTTCTAATGCCGTGACCCCGCAATACAGTTCCTCATGTTGCGGTGACCCAATTCAGTTTGGAATGTGCATCCATAATGGCGTGCGTTCCAGCTGAATAGCGTTGCTGCAGACAGTAGCGCGGCTTCTGAGAGGCTAAAGCCATCGGAAATATGTATTTTCTGATGGCTTTAGGCATACCTCCCAACTTTTGAAGATTAGAAAGAGGGACAAAATATGCAGCGCGTGCCTATAACCCCTTCATCTGCCCCCAGTTTCATGTTCCCCCATCTCTGCCCAGAGCTTCATGTCCCTCCATCTCTGCCCCCCAGTGTCATGCCGTCCCCCCTTCATCTGCCCAGAGTTTCATGTCCCTCCATCTATGTCCCCAGTGTCATGCCGTTCCCCCCCTTCATCTACCCCAGTGTCATTCTGTCCCCCCCCTTCATCTGCCCCTTCATTATGTTCCACCTTAATGTTTAAAACAAAAAAAAAACTCTTATACTCACCTTCCAACACTCCCCCGCCACGCTCTTGCAGTCTCGCTTACTCATATAGTTGTAGGCGCGATGTGACGTCATCACATCGCGGCTACACATACAGAAGCCGCAGCACTGCGTTAAAGCAGGAGCTGGCTGTGACAGCTCCTGCTTTAATCGTCTGTGTGTTCAACTCACCGGCGTCCTCCTGGCGCCGATAAGTTGAAACCGGGACATACCTCCCACCGACCGGGACGGTTGGGAGGTATGCTTTAGGGCTAGTTCACACGTGAACTGCCCGCGCGAGTTTTGACACAGAGAGAGACGCGGCGAGCCGCGTCTCTCTCTTGTCAAAACCCGCCCGCCGCGACCATCGCTGTCGCGGCTTAACCCTCTGCTGTCGGCTCAAATGAATGAGCCGACATAGGAGGGAGCTGCCAGGGGCGGAAGCCGCGCGGCTGAGCCTGCGCGGCTTCCGCCTGAAGAAAGGACATGTCCTTTCTTTTCTCCGCTAGCAGCAGCTCGCCGCTAGCGGAGAACAGAAGCCCGGCGGTCTCCATAGACCACCATTATAAGGGGAGGTTTTGGACGCGAAATCCGCTGTCAAAAACCTCCCCTTATACCCACGTGTGAACTAGCCCTTAGGTGACCCCTGTGTTTGGTTGTTCGACCCCCGCCGGGGTCGTGACCCACAGGTTGAGAACCGCTGCCCTAGAAGATGGGTATTTATGTATGGTAACCACCAGAGGCATAACGTGAAGCTCATGGCCCCCATTGTAACACTTGTAAGGGGCCACCCATTTACCATGTGCTAATTTTAAAACTGGTGTCATCTTCTGTTGTAGAGAGGTTTCATGCTCCATGGCCCAGGAGCGATTGCTACCTCTGCGCCCCCTACAGCCTTCACCCCGCATAGTAACATCAAAAAAATTATCTAGTTGGGCTTGTTTCACATGTCAGTTTTTGACATTTTTGTGCATCGAAAGAAAGAAACTGCATGATGTGCTGATTTCTTGCACCACCTTGGCTGGTCTGACCTACTTGGCGTGACCTCCTCTTAAAGAGGACCTTTCACCACTTTTGGGCACATGCAGTGTCATATACTGCTGGAAAGCTGACAGTGCGCTGAATTCAGCGCACTGTCGGCTTTCCCGATCTGTGCCCGGTGTACAGAGCTTACGGTGCCGGTACCGTAGTGCTCTATGGTCAGAAGGGCGTTTCTGACCATTAGCCAGGAACGTCCTTCTGCCTCGCGGCGCCAATCGCGCTGTGCTGTGGAGCGGGGAGGAACGCCCCCTCCCTCTGCTCACAGCGCTCGTCCACAGACGAGTATTATCAGGAGGGGGAGGGGGGAGTTCCTCCCCGCTCCACAGCACAGCGCGATTGGCGCCGCGAGGCAGAAGGACGTTCCTGGCTAATGGTCAGAAACGCCCTTCTGACCATAGAGCACTACGGTACCGGCACCGTAAGCTCTGTACAGCGGGCACAGATCGGGAAAGCCGATAGTGCGCTGAATTCAGCGCACTGTCAGCTTTCCAGCAGTATATAACACTGCATGTGCCCAAAAGTGGTGAAAGGTCCTCTTTAAAGGCAGTATAAGGATTACTTGAGCTTTTTTTTTTTTTTTTTTTTTTTTTTTTAATTTTTATTAATTTTTCAATTTTACAACAAAGTAAAGACCATAGAAAATATATAGAAGTATAACTTGATCTCTTGATCTTCTGGTGAGTCGTAGGACCAGAAGAACGGATTAAACACTAAAGATGGTTCTTCTAATGATAGTCCAATGGGACCCCATTGTCTATAATGTCCTGTATCCTTTGTTAGCTCCCTGGCCTCACTAGACAAAAAAGTCCTCCTTGCAGGATTTTAGATGGGTTTCTCAAGACTGACACCGGCACAAAAAAGTTCATTATTGATATCACTTATCTTTTGACCTTTCACTGCCACATTGGCTAGAAAAAGCAACAGATCTATAGTAATGAGCCCTTACTCTCTTTCTTTAGATCATGCACTTCATGTCCAAAGCTTTTTATCATCTAACTTCTACATTGTGATGGGAAAGGTCAAACTAACTGGCCCAGGGTGAGTACAGGACCAGTTGGGAACGCCTGCCTAGTTGGCACAGGGACCACTTTTCTGAGCCATGTGGTTTTAGATTGAGAATTTGATGTAGATGTGATTTGATGTAGTTGCTGAACAGTCCCCTAGCGACACATCACATTTAATGGACGTGTGGTCACGTGGGAGTCTTTTATAGTGCTTCAGCTTACAAACCTACATTAAAACAGGTTTAACATCTCCCTGGTGACGTGAAAGTTTTGTTTTGCTATCCAGCATAATATCAATCCACAGAAATGTTTAATACCTTGACAATGATGACTCGTCATAGCCATTAGTGGGGATTATATTTATATAAAGAAGCATGGAGTAAATGGGTCAAGATAAAAAGGGCGCACACAAATCATTTAAGCACTATTAACATTGCCATAAAATATCAGTGTAAAACACCTGTTTGGCAAAGGCTTTAAAGGTTACAAGAAGCACTGACGAAACACGTGCCCGAGGAAAGAGCTGTAGAAATGCCATGAAGTGTCTCTTTTTAGACGGATTTGCAATTGTTAGAGCTTTGAGTCTTCAGGAAAAGTGACATTATTTGAGGGAGTGGGATGCTACCGGGGATGTTCTCTTCCTTTAGTCGGCTGCAGGAGTAATATATTTGTCGCGTGCCACGCTTTTTGTCCCTACGCACTTGATTTCATATGGGTTTGCACATTGCTAATATTCGATGGGAGCACTTTAAAGAAATTGGAGCTTGTCCTTGACAAGGAGTGATGAAGGGTATTTCAGTCCAGCACCTTCATGGTAGCGGTGCTATACAAGGTTTATTATGTTCTGTAACCCATGAATTGCTGGAGTACTCGACTTTGATGCCATTTGATCTTTTTTTTTTCACTTGTGTAATATAATTTATCTTGAGGGGTTGTCTCACCAAGAGAGCTGACTTGGCGATCATTTCATTTGTGGGTTTGGTAGCATGTTATGGCGACCAGTCAATGGTAAAATTGAAAATCCTGCATTTTCCGCAGCATTTTTTCCAGCAATTTGCTTATGACATGAAATAAAATCTCATTCACTTTGTTGGGATTGTAACATGCATATTTTTTTCCACTGGTTTTCCATTACCCATGGCCTCCATCTTACAGTGGATCTGCCCTCATGCTATGCTGTCCTATTTAAAGAGAGGATATCCTAGTGAATGGTCCAAGATTAGATCAAATGGTACATAAATATTGTCGATTGGTTAATAGCAGGCTCATAGTTAGAAGTCCACTGGGGCAGATTTATGAAGACTGGCTTTAGTAACTCCAAGCTTCCTAGCCGCAGAGCTGGCAGAGGCTGCACCTCTTATATGATGAGGCACACTCCTTCTCATAAATGAGGCGCATCCTCTACTGGGCTCCGAGCCTGGGGCGAAATGAAAGCCAGCTCATAGCTGCCATACACTTACTGCATCATTTAGATCAGATTTTTGGCATAATTGAAGATAAATCATCCGCTGAATGTACCGCTACTTCTTCTTTTTGGGAAATTGGTGAAGGCGGTACAAAATTCTTTAAAAAAAAAAAACATGTTGCAACGTAGGCCCGGTTCACATCTTTCTTTAGATAACCTCTTTTTAATTCATATAGGTTTCCGTTCGGAGATGGGTGTCCCCAAGCGGACTCCCCGAACGGAAACCCGAACGCAGATGTGAATTGGGCTTTAGTTTTACACAAAATATTGCTACTTTTTATTACTTGTATGCCAGAAAACTGTTGTACAAGGCCTAATAAATCTAGCTGTCTCACACAAAAATTGTTGCAAACTCATTCCAGTTAGCGGCTGGTGTAAAAAGTGGAGTAATATTTCAGGGTGGACGAGTCAGACTTGTAGATGCATCTAGTTTGTCAAACATTGCGCAACATTTCATAAGTTTGGGCAGTGCAGTAAAACTGACTTTACAAATTCCCCTAATTATAAATCCCCCACCTCTACCATCTATTAGTGAGTAGAGAAGCCGAAGAAATTATTTTTTTTACCCTGAAGTCTCCTAAGTTAGTTGGCACATGTAGAATAGCTTTCCTGTTGACAGTCATGATGTCTTTGTGACGGCTTATTTATGAAGTTCTGTCAAGTGAAATGTGGAGGATTTAATATGTTCTATTATTGAATCTCTCCCATCTCCTGGTCATCTGTTGCTCATCTAGCTTGATTACTTGTGAGAAATAAAACCACATGGGCAGAACATTTACTGTGCGTCTGCTCTGCAGACAAACAGGATCAGATATCTGGATTATTGCAATTTGCAAGATTTTATCCAACACAAGTGATTTTGTTTCTTTTTTTTAAGGAAATTATTTCATTTTTTTATTTGTTTAGCATTTACACAATCTGACATATCTAAAGAAAACATCAGCGTCCACTGACGGAATTTTTTATTCAATTATTGACATGTTCGTGTACTGTATATACATGCCAGTTTTATGTTATCGTCTACACCCCACGACAGATGTTTGTATTTATTTCATTTGTTTTTTGTCTGCTTTTTTTTTAAATTTCTTTGGCCATTTGAACTTTTCAATATATTCATGTTCTATAGAGGTTAAAGGGGATGTTTGGTGTTGAACAACAATACTGACCTCCTCTGATCACTCACTACCTCCTCTGATCCCTCGATACTTCACTTCCATTGCGTCTCAGACTTCCACTGGCCTTTACTTCCTGCAGTTTAGAAAGGCTTGAAGAAGAGCCAGAACGCATCCAGTGCATATGAACTAAATAGCAGATGAAAATATAAGAGTGCGTGGGGTTTTCTTCATGGTCTCTATTTTCTGCTCCCTCTTGATACAAAATAAATATTTCCTCATTGAATCACTGGTCACGGTGATGACTCTCTTCAGTCTCTGATTTGCTGAATGACGTTTCCGGTATGCCGAGGGATATATAATAATAATATTATTTATTATTATTATTATTATTATTATTATTCAATAAATCACTGTTATACTCAGCTTGTGGAGTGGGTCTGGCTTTCCAGTTGGTTGGTGGATATCAACCCTAGTTCAGTGAGGTTCAAGGGTTGCCTAGAATGTTATACCTTCCCATACTGTCGAAGGATGTTAATACTTGGAGATTCAGCAGACATCTACACAGTAGTACACTTCCAAAGGAAAACAGGCACTTATCTAACACAACTCTTCCCTGTATCTCTGGCAAAGTAAGACCCCTATCTACCATTGGCAGCATTGTCATTACATATATACTGTAAGTGTGCACCTGTGCATATAAGGAAACACAGCACCTAAAGGTATTCTTCTACAGCCACTGAATTTAATCAATCCTGCTATACTAATATTGTACGACTTGCTTTATATACTGTTGCATAAGGTTGCCTATACAGGTTGTGGCTGGCCATCATAATCACAAGTGAGTTTCAGTTAATTCCTCTGCTATGCTTGAACTTGCTTGAACTTTAAAACATTGCCATCTGCATTTGTCATTTAGGCTGGTGCCTCACGTAATGTAACTGCCACAACTTAGCCCTGGTGGTTTTACAGTACCTGCAAAGTGGACGGGATTCTGGCTAATCCCATATACACATTGCAGAAAAATATCCACAGCGAACATGCTGCGATTTCAAAACCTGTTGTATTTGTGTAAATCGCAGCTTGTTAATAATACCTACGGAAATGTTGGCGTTTTCCACATAGGTATAATGGAAGCAGAAAGTTTGCCGAGGAAAACTGCAGATTTTTTTGTGAAAAGTGCTGCAGGAAAGATAACTTGATGCATGGTTTTCCCCACAGCGTTCTTTTTGCTGTGGCTCACTACGTGGAGCCTTAGCCTTAATGTCTATTGCTCTCATCTGTCACATGATGAGAGCAACGTACATCAAATAACGTTGTGAACTTGGCCTAATACGGTATTCTTCCGAGACCAGGTTTGACATTGGTCTTTGGTTTATTAGCTAATGACATTGGTCAATCAACAAGCAGATTTTAATTGGCCGTATTAGCTCTAATCGTTCTTTAAAGTTCTTTTCAGGACAGCTAGTTCCAGTGCATTGGTCAGAGGCTTAGAGTCTGTTTCATCTTGGCGCGCTGCATAATTGATAGTAATTAACTTTCATGCTGCACAAATATCCTTTAATCGTGTGGAATTTTTATTACTCTGCAGACAGACCTGTAGATTTAGATAAGTTAATGTCCCAAAGCCCACCACTTTGTAGTAAATCTGCTTAATTGATGATCTAAGCAGAAAAAGAGATCATGCTCAATTTGTTTTAAGTTTTGTAGGAAGTTGTTCAGACTTACTGAGACCTTGTACTGTTTACTCAAGGTAGGTCTGGTCATTCATTCTATTTATTTAGGAACATATTGGCACTTTAAAGGGTTGCCCAGCTCAAAATAAGTTATCGTTACAAATGGAAGGAGATACCACTTACACTAGGTTCACTCCTGTGTTTGGGTTTCCATTTGGGAGGTCTGCGAACCCTCCAAACGAAATCCTAATCTCTTTAAAAAAAAAAAAAAAAAAAAAAAAAGGTTACCCACAGACCCCATAGACTATAATGGAGTCCTCCGGGTTTCTGGCTGAAAAGAGTGAAAAATGCGGGCTTGGGATAGAAACCCCCGAACTGAACTCAAGCGCTGGCGTGAGCCCAGCCTGATATACCTGAATTAACAAAGTTTTCCCAATTCCCATTTTTTCCGTTCCAGGCCAAACCGTTTCACTTGTCTCTCAATGCCCCCCTTTCTGTCTATGCATCGGCAATGACAGTCCTGCCCTTAGAATCGGTCATCAAATGAAGGGGATCTGATACCTAGGATCAGTCAGCTGTTTGAAGAGACTGCAGCATTCAGGGTATGCCCCCCTCCACTGATCCTCATTTGATCTTGTCTGAAGGATAGGCCATCAGTTGATAAAGCCAAGATACCCCTTTTAATTTATGTATACTAGTAAGTGGCTTGTCTTTAGATGTTAAACACATAAAAAAAAGTTACTTTTATGAGCAGGACAACCCGGTGGTTGAAATCCCCCTTCTCCCCCCTTCCCCCAATTTGCAAGTTATTGTCTTTCTTGTGGATGGGAGTGAAGTTACTGTAGAGGGAAGCCCACTTTAATTAAATCTAATCATATTTTGGCATGGATTCCTGGATGAAACATTTGGAGAGAGCATAGCCACTAAGTTCCTTACTTGGGTCTTATTTATGTTGTTTGAAGCTTTATGTAACCGGTTTTCAGTAGAAAATTGCTGTATATTGGACCACCAGTTATCCTTCCCAATTGACCAATATCCTTGAGTATTGTGTAAACATAATGGAGATATTCAATAATCCATTAAAAAGCTCAGTTCTCACTTGATTTCCAGTGTGATTCAGGTCTACAACAGTCACAGATGTCTCATGTAATTTAGCTAGCGTAGATACAACAGTCACCAGGTTGGTCATTGATCCACTTATGGCGCTCATGTATGCCTGCCCTTACGACTTATATAATATAAGTGCAGTCCTGCTATGTTTTATGCAATGAAGGATTCACTAGAGAATTATGCAGGCACTCCTGCAGGATATTGCTGTCCATAGGTGTCCAGGTGGACTTTGTGTGCTATATTATTCCTGCTTTATTGCAATTTGTGTCAAGCCCTTAGACTTTGTTCACATACAGCTGTTGTTTTTTTATTCCTAACACATAGGAATAGCCTTAAGAAAGGCTATTCTTCTCCTACCTTTAGATGTCTTCTCCGCGCGGCTGTTCGGAAGAAATTCCTGTTTTCTTTGGTATTCAAATGAGTTCTCTCGCAGCACTGGGGGTGGTGCCCGGCACTCAAACAGCACTGGGGGCGTTCACAATGCTGCGAGAGAAATCTCCAGCGACGCCTCCATCTTCTTCTGGAACGGTCTCTCCCCTCGACTTCTTCCGGCGCTGGGGGTAAAACTTCGGGCCTCGAACAGAGCCGACTGCACATGCGTGCGGCCACTTTTTTTGTGGCTGCTTGCACGCATGCATTTTAATGATAGGATCCCTTTAATTCAAAATTAAAATCTATGAACTTGATATTTTATTGTTTATACAGATCTCTTCTATAGGTCCATTTTTGTGTTTAGATCAGAAAACAAGTACTAAAACATGGTTATGGAAGCACAAAAAATTGGACAACTTTTACAGTTGGGTAATAAGACTAGAATAACAAGACATCTAATAATTTTGTATTTTAAGTTAGGTTTTTATTTTTTTTATTTTTTGTTAAAATCTCAAAAGTAATAGACCATGAGTTCTTGGCAGTGTAAACTTCTATAATTTTGGAAAGGGGACTCCAATAAATCATAACCATAGACAAAAAAAGCAAAATAGAGCAATAAAAACTGTGAAAATAGATTCCACATGATTTAAAATGTCTTAAAAATGTTGAGATTAAAAATGGGTTTTTCCTCCAAAAATGTTGCCCCTGTGTGTGGGATGTGTGTTATCACTATAGTGCCAGAGCCTTTGGCTAATAGTAAATCTGTTTCTTCAAGGAAATCCCTATACAAGTGCAAGATTAAAACTAAATGGAGAAGTCCCAGAATACAAGAGGCCATACACATTAGATTATGCCAACCCAACCTGACAATTTTGGCAGGTCTGATCAACCTTCCAGTGTGCGCTAGGGCTTGCGATGGCCTCTCCCCTGGATTTAGCCACTATTATTAGGGGGCATTCACACGGAGTAACGCCGGGCGTGTATCACATCCGCACACGCCGGCGTTACGGCAGACTGCCGAACACTTCCCATTCACTTCAATGGGAGCGCTCGTAAACGCCGCTGTTACAAGCACTCCCATTGAAGTGAATGGGAAGTGTTCGGCAGTATCTCCGTGTGAATGCCCCCTTAATGAGGTCTTTGCACAAACAAGACTTATAGGTGACAGATTTTTTTATTGGAACCCCATATTGATAATGTTGACAGGGATTGCTCAATATTTGGCAATCCCATACAGTTTATGGAACCTACGTCAGACATATGTGACAGACCGCCTTTTTTATTCTCACATCACACAGTACCTCCTTTCTCACGATCGGTCGGGGTCCCAACTGAACGGCCTGAACAATCAGACACTTATCCACTATCTTTTACAGTTCCATAAACAAACCCTTTAAGGCACAGATGTGGAATAGTAGCACAACTACTTACAGATTGCTGTTATATCCTTAAGATCCTGGTGCTTGATTCCATAGATCTGCTCAGCTTGTCTATGGTCTCTGCTACAGTAGGAATAAAGATGGCGAATAAACAACTTGCCTAGGAGCCTTCTATAATTTATGTAGCCTAATTGACATGGCGTGGGTCCAGCTTTAGCATAGACCTTCCCAATGCATTTCCATATTCTGCATTGTAGTTAACTAGTCATTATCGTGATTTGGTTTCACTGCGATTTGTACAAGTAGAGATGTTTTCACAATGCACATTTTATTAGGACAGCGCCACGTAGCTACCAGTGAAGAACTTCTCATAGAAGGAGGCTAAAGTATGTCTTTTGTTTGCCCCAGCCATCTTATATGCTGCCATTGTCTCGAGTTCAGTCTCTTGGGTTTTCTGAACTAGTCAACCGTAAAGCCTGAATACAGAAGCGCTGTTACTGAGAAATCTATTGTATCTTTGTCTTGAATGGCTTTGGAGTGACAAGGTTTTCTTACTGAATGTCATGGCAAGCATTTCTAAAATCCATTGGTCTTAATTCCTACAGAAGCGGTGTGATTAGGAGCTGCTAGGTTGCGAAGCGTCTTTGCCCATGGCAGAGAACGTTTATAGCATGTACGAAGTCCCTGACATAAAAAGCAAAGTCTTCCACGCTATTACATTCTAAGATGTTTGGCTACAGTGTCTTTGTCTTCATCTACATCACTGTAATCCCCATCATGTAGTGTTCTCTGAAATGCATTTGAATGCACATTGGATGTATGTATGTATGATGCTGTATGTCCTGATGTCCTTGATAAATCTCGTTCAGTCAGCCCTCCAACATAGCACAGTACCTGTGAGATCAAGAGAGGACGATGGGGAGGGAGCAACCTGGTGTTTGGAACGTTGGTTCCGATCATGTGACTTGGAAACCCCAAGAGTCCAGCAGATTAGGTAAATGAATCTAAAGTCCCTGAACAACCCCTTTAAACGGATGTGTGAATTAATACATGGAAAAGAATGGATACAAATGCAGCCCTTAAAATACAGACGTGTGAATAAGGCCTGACTCCTTTTCTGTTTCATGAGCCAGTGGTTGGTTATTTGCTTTGTGATATTTACTTTTACTTTGCATGGCAGTTCTTGTGGTTTTTATGAATACACAGAAATTTGCCTAGAGATATTTTCATAATTGGGAGCAATTGGCATACTTGTGTCTATGTAATATTAGGTGCAATTAATTGAGGAAGAAGATAACTAATAAACCTCCATTTTTGCCGTCAAATTTGGAACAATGATGCTTTGTGAAAAGGGGACAAATCCAAACTTCTATGGGTAATTTTTGTGGCTAAAATGTGACATCTACCGTATTTGGTGCTTAGAGAGTCTCTTCCCCAGCAATAAGGCCGGTCAATTTTACAATAAGGGAGGTGAACTGATATATTGAAGGATTCTTTGCAAACTAGTATACTTATCTGAGCCAAGACCTAGTGCTGGACAAGAAATGTAGAAGATTTTACAAAGATTCTTTGAGTTAGGGATGGCATTATGGGTTTCCCAGGAGATTGAATATTTATCAGGGCCTCCGATATTGTAATCCGTTTGGGAATCAGTGGTTTAGAGTAATGGTTGCCTCTAATTTCTAATGGTATTGCTTCTTACCTATCATGGGATCTCTCCATAAATATGCTACTTATATACTAATATTGCAAACTTGTGCAAGATATTACATAATACTGTCACTTTGTTAATCAAAAGTCTTATGGTTGGGTAAGACACAGAATTTTGTTTCCATTTATGTCAAATTTCGGATTTTGCAATTCTGCTTTGGAATCCAGTATCGTTATCAGCACATGATCAGTTAAAATGACGGCAGTGCCAGACTAGTCAGGTTATTGTCATGGCAGCTGATATTTTCCCAGACAAAGTGCAGCAGTATGGTCCACTGTTTTGTCCAACATTTTTGACAATCTGCCACGGATGTTCCTCCAGAACAGATGTGAACACAGCCTCAGTAACCATCTCAAGATTTTTCTATATTAAAATAAATGCTTATGACCATATAGGAGTAGTTTTGTTTGTTAAAATATATTATTTATCCATGCAAATATTTCATATTTACACTCTACTTTTCCTTTGTTTTTCAGGTTTATTTCATCAAGAGCTTGGGATTAATGTCATGATGTTTCACCAGATCACTTTCATCTGGATATTAAGCAAAGACTATGTTTCTCATCTCCAATTTTCCGTGAATTAGTGATCAGTTTCCCCCAAAATTTTTTATTATAAGTATCTCTTTCTAACTTGGCAGATCTCATGAAACCAGTGTGTTCTCTGGAGTATTCTCTCCAGGGGAACATTGTCCTTTCAAAGAATAAAGATGGACGCGTTTTACTTTGGAATTTTCTAAAGTTGAGCACTTCTTCAGATCATGACCAGTTTGAAAAGGTCCCAGACTGAAAGGTCCGTTGCAAGTGGGACTCAATCGACTGTACCGGATGGACCACCGAAGGCTCGTTCTGATGATTTTTATATGAGACGTTTTAGGTCACAGAATGGTAGTTTAGGTTCTTCTGCCATGTCTCCCGTAGGACCACCACGCAGTGAGAGCTCCCACCACATATCTGCTACACCAGGTGTACCTAAAATGGGTGTTAGAGCACGCATTGCGGACTGGCCCCCTAGGAAAGAAAATGTAAAAGAAATAAGTAGAACTAGTCAGGATATTGAGACAGCCAGTATAGAAACAATGTCTGTTAAAAGTAGTCCCAGTAGTCAAGTAAGTACATCTAGTATGAATTCTAGTGACTCTGTTATGCTTAAAAGTATTCAGAACACACTTAAGAATAAAACAAGACAGGCCGAAAGTTTAGATTCAAGGTTTCTGTCTCCTGAAGGTTACTCCAGCGGTAGTTCCCCGAGGAAAGTTCACCGCAGAATAAGGCAACGGAGTAACAGTGATATTACAATTAGTGAGTTTGATATGGATAACTTTGAAGAGTGTATGTCACCGACTTTTAAAACCGGATCATCACTCCACAGAGAATATGGTAGCACCTCCTCAATAGACAAACAGGGAACATCAAGTGATAGTTTCTTTGATATAATAAAGGGATATAAAAATGAGAAATCAGATCATCGTGGACATGGTCCATCAAAGCTGAGTGAATTGTTACTTAGTAGTGGCAGTAGGGGCTCTGGATTCTCTTTGGATGTTATAGATGGTCAGAGAGATGGCCACCGGGCCTTCAAAGACCGAGACAAACCACTTAAGAGACGCTCCAAATCAGAGACGGGAGATTCTTCCATTTTCCGAAAGCTTCGAAATGCAAAAGCAGAAGGAGAGCTTGGAAAACCAGGAGACATTGAGGACAGTCGTTCTGATGACAGTATTAAACCATGGACATGCCCCAAATGTTTTGCTCATTACGATGTTCAGAGTGTATTGTTTGATCTGAACGAAGTTGTTATCAACCGACATAACGTTATCAAGCGACGAAACACCACCACAGGAGCTTCAGCTGCCGCGGCCGCTTCTCTGGCTGCTGGACCATTGTCACACTCCTCCAGCTTCAATTCTCCTACTGGTAGCACCGAAGATCTAAACTCAAAAGAGAATATGAATGTCGACCAAGGAGATGACAAAAGCAATGATTTGGTAATGAGCTGCCCATACTTCCGTAACGAAATGGGAGGTGAAGGAGAAAAGAAAGTCAGTCTGTCCAAATCGAACTCTGGCTCTTTTTCCGGCTGTGAAAATTCTTCTTTTGAGTCGACAATGAGTTCACACTGTGCAAATGCAGGACTGGCTGTCCTCGAGGTCCCCAAGGAGAATTTGGTTTTACATATTGACAGAGCTAAAAGATATATTGTTGAACATGTAGACCTTGGTGCATACTATTATCGGAAATATTTCTATCAAAAAGGTGAGTTTTGCATATTTTTTAAATGATTTTTATGCAGTTTTTTTTGTCTCTTTGATTTTTGTGCTCAGCCATGTGTTAAATGAATTTCTTTCAGTGAAGAACACACTCATTAACCATGGGTTGTCCTTAAAATTTTTAATCATTGTAAGGTGGTAGCTTCTGGAAGATATGTATCGTGCTCCTTGTTCTAAATATGCTCTGAACTAATCTAATGGTGTTTAAGAAGTCTTTAATTAGTTTTGGTTGAGAAACTCCAAGGAACAAAGAAGACTTGCAGTTATTTAAGTTTAGCCTGGCACCAGATTTTGCACGTAGACCAAATGATCTACTTATCTATATCTGCCCTTACATAATTTCTATAGATTTTGGCACTACAGGCTTTTTACCCCTTAGTGTGTGCTATAATTTTGGGTAATATAATTCAGATGTTGGATAAATTCCTCTTATATCTTCAGTCCTGAGAAATTGGACTATAGGCAAATAGGATTGCTTCTATTGCAAAATAAAAATGTATTTCAAAACTCTTTTTTTCTACTATATGTTATGCCATACATACTGTAATACAAGGAGGGAAAACATAAGGCTTGTACATATACATTAGGTTGTTGTTAAAGGGGTTCATTCATTAAAATGCTATTTTTTTGTCCCTAACACATAGGAAGACGCGGTAGGTAAGGCTATTCTTCTCATACTTTTAGATGTCTTCTCCGTGCTGCCATTCGGTAGGAATCACGGTTTTCTTCTGTATGCAAATGAGTTCTCTACCAGCACTGGGGGCGTCTCCAATACTGCGAGAGAACTCTCTGCGCCGCTTCTATCTTCGCCTGGAACGGCGTCTTCCTGTGTCGTCTTCCGATGCTGGCTTCAAATTTCTAGCCATGCGCAGTCTGCTCTGCCATCAAGCCTCGGGCAGAGCCGACTGCGTATGCCCGTGGCCATTTCCTTGTGGCCGCTTACCCCAGCTTACTGTGTAAGCAGCCTCAAGAAAATGGTCTTTTACGCTAGTTTACTGTGTAAGCGGTCACAGGAAAATTTCCGTGGGCATGCGTAGTTGGCTCTGCCGTCGGGCCTAGGGCAGAGCCGACTGTGCATGCCCGAAGTTTGAAGCCAGCATCAGAAGTCACAAGGAAAGGAAAGATAGAGGTGGTGGTGATTTTTCACGCAGCATTGGGGATGCCACCAGTGCTGTTTGAGTGCAGGGGACCTCCCCAGTGCTGTGAGAGAACTCATTTGCATACAGAAGTAAACCAGGATTTCTACCGAATGGCAGCCCGGAGAAGACATCTAAAGGTAGGAGAAGAATAGCCTTTCTTAAGGCTATTCCTACGGGTTAGGGACAAAAAATGGCATTTTAATGATTGAATCCCTTTAAAGAGGACCTTTCACCATATCCGGGCACATTCAGTGTTATATACTGCTGGAAAGCTGACAGTGCGCTGAATTCAGCGCACTGTCGGCTTTCCCGATCTGTGCCCGGTGTGAAGAGCTTACGGCCCGGTACCGTAGCTCTTCTATGGTCAGAAGGGCGTTTCTGACCATTAGCCAGGAACGTCCTTCTGCCTCGCGGCACCAATCGCGCTGTGCTGTGGAGCCGGGAGGAACGCCCCCTCCCTCTGCTCACACAGCTTGTCCGTAGACTAGCATTATCAGGAGCAGGAGGGGGGAGTTCCTCCCCGCTCCACAGCACAGCGCGATAGGCGCCGCGAGGCAGAAGGACGTTCCTGGCTAATGGTCAGAAACGCCCTTCTGACTGTAAAGCGCTACGGTACCGGGACCGATAGCGCTTTACACCAGGCACAGATCGGGAAAGCCGACAGTGCGCTGAATTCAGCGCACTGTCAGCTTTCTGGCAGTATATAACACTGCATGTGCCCAGATATGGTGAAAGGTCCTCTTTAAACAATTGTTTGTTGACAACTATTTCTATGAACCTCCTCCTAAATATGTGCATATGGCTTACATATTGGGGAGACAGGAAAGTGAAAGACTTATGTCCCAAAAAGAATAAGACATGTTGGAATCCCCCCTCAAAAAATCCTCATGTTTGCTGCCTGAAGGCCCTATACACGTTAGATGGTAGGTAGGTGCCATTGAAATCCGCAGGCTCCACCTTTAATCTCATGTGTCACCAGTTTGGGCTAGTTCACACGTAAAAACCTCCTGGCTTATTTTGGTCCTGAAAAAAACCGCTTCCTAATTAGGAAGCTTTTTTTTGACATTGCCAGGCTTTTTTTGGAGCTTTTTTTTGTAAAAACCGCTTCCAAAAAAAGCCAGGCTGTTTTCCCCTCCCATAGAAGTGAATGGGCTAAAAAAAACGCTAGCGGTGAAAAAAACCTGCACTGTTTTTGCCTCCCATTCACTTCTATTGCTTTCTTCAGGCGGAAAACGCCTGAAGAAAGGTCATGTCGCTTCTTTTTTCTGCTAGCTGAAAAATAACTAGCAGAAAAAAAAAGCTAGTGGAAAAAAAAGCTAGCGGAAAAAAAAAGCTAGCTGTTCACATAGGGCTCCATTGTAAAGGGGCTGATTTTGAAGCGAAATCCGCTGTCAAAAAACTCCCCTTTGCCCACGTGTGAACTAGCCCTAAGAGGAAAATAGATCTTACATTTATCAAAATGTTCGCCCTAGTATTGACAGTCTTTTTACTGAATTCTTTCTAGACCTGTGCAATGTATATTGGTTAAAAAATAAATAAATATATATATGTGTGTGTGTATATATATATATATATATATATATATATATATATATATATATATACAGACTCAAAATGACACACTTCAGAGTTTGACATTTCTCATGTGGTCACTGCCACCTGACCTGCAAGTTCTTTGTAGTATAAATATGTGCCAACAACCTTTTTGTGCTATGGCAAGTGACCAGGAAGCTAGGAGATCCAGTGGTGTCACTGTTCTGGATTAGGTGAAGGACTACATGGCGAAACTGACATTTTGTCCATATTATGACCTTCAAAACAGGAGAGTGGATAAGTGTCTGATCGCTTTGGGTCCAACTGTCAGGCCCTGCAGCGATCAGGAGAATGGGGGACCAAAATTCTCAAGCCTTCTCCTTGCAGTTGGAGCGCCTGTTCACCTGTGTGATCCGTGTGTTCCGTTCACTGCTTTATTCTGCTGAGACTGTAAGCTCCAGCAGCCCCTTAGCAGTGAATGGAGTGCCAAACATGCATTCGTACTGACGCTCAATTCATTAGGAGAGGACTTGGGGGACTTTTGGTCACTGGGGGACCCAACGGGGCAGACACAAAGTCCTGCATGTCCAACTTTGTGTCCGTGCAAAAAAAAAAAAAAAAAAACGGTTTCCCCATGGTGAGGCTGCATACAGACACTGGCGGTCTGCTTTAAAAACTCACTCAAATGAATGAGTTTTAAAATTGACCACCATGTGCAAGTGTGAACGCCCCCTTAAAGTAATTTTGTTGGGCGGAGGCATTCCCACTCTGGCCTGTTTAGGTCTCCACCCACTTTTGTAAAATGTCGTGAGCAGCGCAAAAAAGAAACAGTGTGTCGTATTGTTGGCGTGAAAAAGGGCTGTGTACCCCACTCGTACCCATCTATGCTGGAAAACTGGCAAAGATCGGTTTGTAGATTTTTCCTATTACCATGAATGTAGTTGTTCTATAAACACATTGTTGAATTGATGCGTTTCCATCTGATACTTGGTCATACTAATATAGTAAAGTAAAATACCTGGAACTTTGCTTATCTGTATGGATGTACATATAGAAAAGGCTTGTGACTCTCGATTTGAGAATAAGGGTGGGGGGAGCAACAAACTGAATCTCATTTGTATGGGAAAATGTTGGCAGTATATTTATAGCAGCATCCTTGTTGCTATGCAGAGCTGGCAGCGTCATCTCTAGAATAGTGAAATCACAGCTATAAATTGTGCTTTGCTTTAAAAGCTATGCAAATTAATAAGATGGTTTTCATACCAGCGATCCTGCGCCAGATGTTACCATGTAGCCCCTGCTTAAAAACAAAACAAGGGTTTTCAGCATACATTGCACTTATGCCAGACTAGAGGTGCCGCACACAGAGCAAGATTAATGAAAATGGACGACCTGAAGCATGATGAACCCTCATTGGGTAAAATTTAGCATTGAACCAATGACACCACCATCCTCTGATAAGAAGTCAGCCGTGTTTGACATTTTCCTCCATATTAGTCTTTCTTTTAAAGAGCCTATATGGAAAGAATGGTGTACTGCTACATCAGCGTAACAGTCGCTGACCAGGCGATTATTCTGACCATGAATGTACGGCTGCCTTCTGTCTAGTATATGGCCATGTTTAAGCATGGTTTATGCAATAAATGTTGCCGTCTATCCCCTCCATCCGTGTTATACAATGAATTCTTCTGCATAAGGTCATGCAGGATATACTCTATAGGATGGAACATCAATTTTAGGTTTGTGGGGGTGCAACTGCTAAATCTCCTGCAAATCAGCTGTTAACCTATGCTGGTGCATGTAAAAGTAGCTGTCTATGGGACACCCGATGCAGTAATAAGCCACAATAAAAAAAAGTACAGCTCGTGCTGACATGGGGAAACGACTGAACTGCAGAGATCTTGGCAGTCAGACCCCTAACTGATCTGAAATTGATCACCTGTCCTATGGATAAGACTGCAGTTTTTAAAAGTTTGATAACCACTTTAATTTGCACAGGTTTCCATTTGGGGACTCCACAAGCACATAAAAAAGCGGTTACCTAAGGAAACCCGAGGACCCCATACACTATAATGGGGCCCGTGTGGTTTCTGCATGAAGAATACGGAGAGAAAAGTGGTCTTTGCAGGACTTTTCTCTCTGCATTTTTCATGCGGAGAGGGGAACAGAATGGCCCGAACACAGATGTGCTCTGGGCATCAAGTGTTTTTTTTTTGGTTTTTTTTGCTGAATATTATCAATAATTCCATAGCATATAGAACAGAAATCCTGAGTTTGAAGGCTCACATGGTGGACGCAGATCAGACCAGACACCCCACCTAAACCTAGAGAGCATTCCTGTGAACCCTTGGTGTCAAGGATATATAGCTAATGTTTAATGGCCAGCCTTACTCTCACTATTAAGGAAGAAACTTTAAATGTAAATCTATCCTATGAGAACAAATTGCCAGTAAGCATATGAGAGAAGGTTTGCTTCTTGCAGTCCAAGCTCTTTAGTGCCTTAGAATCTTCCACAAAGATGTGAGTATTTTCTGTGTACCTCACATTAGTCTTGTAGCTTGTAGCTAGATACATGCTGCCAGAACGTATATATTATGGTAGGTTTAAAAACCATGGCATTGGTTTCCTGAGTCACAGATCAGTCTGAAATGTTCTGGAAAAGTGTCATTATTGTTTTTCTTCAAATGAGCATGAACCTCTTAAGGAGCTGGTGGCTGTGCAGAGACAAGTCAGAGTGCCCTGCATGTTCCCCATCCCCGGATACTATTTTTACCTGTTCCTCCTCCTATATCACCTCTGACAGGAGCTAATGACACATTGTAGCACAAGCATCACACTAGTTAGAGGATCACTGGAAGTGGGCGGTGTGCTCAGTATTGAGCCTTTGCATGACATTCTATTTTTATACATCAGCGTTTTATCTTAATGATCCATTTTCTTATGATATTCTTATTATGGATGCAAGCAACAGCTCAAAGTGACGTTTATCTTCCCCTTCCATTGTGTGCTGCTAAGTGGAGCCTTTATGGGTTCAGTTTGATTGAGAGACATGGGGTTATTCAGTGGGATTGCTGAGAGGAGGGCGACTAATATCTGTCCTATGATCACTATTTTATCTCACGAGTCTCCTGGTCTTAAAACCTCCTTTTGGCTACAATTTAGGTTGTAAGTGTAGCAGATAGAGGAACAAGTGGCCAGACATGTCCATCACCCGTTTCCCCACTGTGCAAGCACATTTTACCGTGTGCAGTGTTTTTGTCACTAGTGGACGCCAATAGACATGTCTGCTCCTATGGTGTCCCATCAGTAGCCATGTTTAGATTGGGCCACTGTGCAGACATTGCACTCTTCTGAGAGTGAGATCTTAGTGCTGAACCTCTAATAATATTTTATTAAACGTCATTTAATGGCATTTATAATCCATTTAGTAAAACATAAAATTTCTAACCCTTTTAAGGTAGCCAAATCCCTTTTTCCTATTCATACATACGAACAGGGTGTCACAATACTAGTGGTACAGGATCAGGAGTCCAGTCGTCGGGTAATGCAGAGGAGGCTGGAGAAAGCAGGTGGATAGCCCACAGGGGTCTGAGGCAGTAGTCCAAGAGCAGATGAGTAAAGACCAGGTAGAAGTCTGTAGTCTTTCAGGAGCTGTAGTAAAGCTACGGTGAGCTTGCAGCCAGCAGGTGAGGTTCCAAGGAACTGAAGAGGATCTCCAGCAAGGAGGTCTCCTGGGTGTTCAGGCTGTATCCGGAATAAACAGAACACAATACCAACACAAACAGGAAGTGTCAGAGTCACCTATATATAGCCAGTCCAATCAAGGTTAATACAGGGCGGGTTACCATCATTAGCAGCAGCTGATGAGCCTCAGGAGTAGGCTCCACACAGAAGTCCAACAGGCCATGATTCCACAAGCCTGATAGCTCAGGTAGCAAGGAGACACTGAGCAAGACAGCAGGTCACAGGTTCAAATTCTGACACAGGGTTATAAACCGTTGCCAGACACCTTTGCCTGTGGCTTATCTTCTGTGGGAATAAAGGATTAGGCATGTTGATATCCATCATGCCCAATCCTTCTTTGTTTCCCCTTATTGCTAGGTTCACACCTGCTTTCAGGTTTCCTCTTGGGGACCCCACGAAAAGAAACCTAATCCCCAATCGGAGACGGGGCACAGGTACGAACCTAGCCTTAATCTGCCATCAAGGGACATTTTGGACACCCCTGTACACATTGCATAATTGGTCAGTACAATTAAAATTGATAGGATTTGATGGAAAGTAATAGAATATATACACGCTTTACAAGGGTATATGGATTTCATTTCTCAGGTGGTATGCCTGGGCCCTTTCTTGGCAGATATATGTTTAGCTAAGAATAGAGTCCCTCAGGGTCTTAACCCAATCAGGCGTGGAGGTATAAGGGAAAGTGCGTACAAGACCAATGATCAGCTTATTTACTTCCAATAGATTTATTCGTTAAAAATACAAGCACAACGCGTTTCGGGCTATCCGCCCTTCCTCGGGTGCAATTAAAACTCGGCTGGCAGCTCTCCAAGGTTGGTACCGATAGGTATATATGTTTAGCTAGGAGTGATCTTCTTCAGTGTACTCCTGACTTGTCTTAAAGTTCTTATTCAATACAGTATGTGTGCTGTGAATGTTTTAAAACATTTAACATTTTCCATTATATTGAGAAAGAAAGCTCCCAACTTTCAGTATCATTGTCTAGTTCTTTCCAATTGTGTAATTTTTGGATTCCTTTAGTTTCTCTCTAGTCTTTCATGTTGTTAGAGAGCTGCAGTGATAAATTAGACACTTATCAAGGACTTCTAATGGGAAGTTCCTGCTTTTTATACTGGTAAGATTGTGGTTTCTGAGGTCTGGAGAGCAGCCACAGAGCTTTCCTGCAAAGAACCACAAATTAATATATTCAAGAGTAGAAATTGATCAAGCGAGTGTTTTATGGCAGCTCAGTACAGATCTCTAGCATTGTGTTTATGTATGCTATCAAGCAGAATGCATCACTGCTTGTTATACTGTATCTAAAGCCAGGTTCACACATTGAAAAGCAGAATGCATCACTGCTTGTTATCCCATATCTAGAGCCAGGCTCACGCTAGCAAAAAAATAAATAAATGGTATTTTAAAGCTCATCCTTCACTGATCTAGTCTAATATATTATTGTGAAAGTATTCAGTTAGAATACACTTATTTGTTTTGTTTTAATGCCCCTTTGAACAATTATTCAGAAAGTTTTGCTTTGATCTGACTTGGCCTGGCTTAGAGTCTATAGGGTGAAGTTTAGGTAGTGAGAGCTTAGACCCATTACATTCTAAGCACTGTATGTGAGATCAGGTTCTTCAGCTGATTTATTGACTGTATATATTTTTTTTCCTACACTCTGCTGCGTTATTACCAGTTACCATATTGTGCCAAAGCATGGCATAACTTAGTGCTTATTCACATTAGCAGTTGTATTACAGTTTTTGCGAGAAAGACAAATCAACCACTATGTGGTGTGGGGAAGTTAGTTCGGTAGCAGCAGTGGTGTGGACCCAACCAAAGACGGACACAAAATATGCAAGAAACCAGTTAATTTAGAAAAAAAAAAAACAGGAAAATAAACCTTTACTAAATGCACAAAATGAGCAAAATAAAATGCAGCTTTAACTTCAGGCAAAACAATAAAAAACAAAAATCTTGCTCGTCGGAGCAACTAACTAAACAGGAATAATAAATTAACTATACGTGTGACTTACTATCAGCCAACACGAACAAAACAAGCACAACTTTGTCTCACCGGACTCAGAGTATTAGGACAGACCCAGACGCCGCCTCCTCACTCCCTGGATCTGCCTTGAAGTGCAGGATCTGCAGCCTTTTCTGGGCCAGTATGAGCCAAGGACTTGTCAACTCCTCACAGTGGATAAGGCCTAAAAATGTTTCATTTTATTATCCACACCTTGGTCATGACAAGGTTAAGCACATGCTTATTGGAGAGGTTTGAAGTTGTATTAATATAAGAATGAAATAAAATTTTACTATTTGATGTTCTGTTCAGCGAAAAGACCTCAATGAAATTTTATGTCTTCTAAAACTACAGCCTTTTTCCTTCACTGCTCTGACTCTATATGCCTGCTGATATTAGAGTCTTTTAAGCTGCACGGCTTTCTTTTTATTTTATACTACTATAAAACATATAGGGTTGTGGCAGTTTCCAGCCCTAGTATTTCCTCTCTTACTACCTGTGGATTCCGATATTTTTTTTTTTTTTTTTTAATGTTAAACATGGTTTTTTTTCAAATAATTTTTGACGATGATTTGATTTTCAAAATTAATATCTATATTAAAAAAATCTTAAAAATTTAGCGATTCTAACTTTTGCCACTAAGCCTAAGCAATTCTGTGACTTCCTGTTCCCTATAGAAGCACCACGGACCATAGACACAGTGGTTTGGAGAAGACCCTATTTCCTTCTATGGTGAATTTTTCTAGGCAAGCCTTGTGAACTGGGCTGAGATCATTGTGTAGAGAGGAGAAGATAAGGGCAGGTTCACACATGCACCCGGTCTCCGCTTTAGGCAATCCGGCAGGTTTTCATCTTCTGCCCTGAAAAACTGGACAGGGGACGGAAATCGGCGGTCAGTTTTCAAACCAATTCACTTGAATGGGTTTGCAAAGTGACTCGCCATGGAGAGGCAGAGGATGCACATGGACAAACAGGTTTTTTCTCCATGGCGAAAACTGACTGGCGGGTTTCCGTCTCCTGTCTAGTTTCGCGGGGCAGAAGACGGAAACCCGCCGGATTGGCTAAAGCGGAGACCGGTTGCAGATGTGAACTCGCCCTAAGCTGTGAAGTCTGCTATTGTGACTGGTGGATTCTTTGTCTCCTTGCTATCTGTGATCATCATTGTACTCAAAAGTGAGGTGACTGTTGCAAAGAAATCCACAGAAAACTTGAAGTCTCAGCATATTATACGGCTTAGTGGGCAGTGTCAGAACAACAGGATTCTTAGGATTTTTTTTAAGTATAGTTAACATGGAAATAATTCTTTAAAAATTTGATTGACATAGTCGTTTTGTAGTGACACATTGACCTTAAGTAGATTTTCTGGCCTAAAAATGTGAAGTCATCAATATCAACACCCAACACCCCATCAATCTGCTGTTCTCAGCAGCCACTACACAGACAATGCAACAGATGGCAGCTCTTTTCGCAGTGTACTGGCCAGACCAGGTTACTGCAGATCAGCTCTCATTCACTTGAATGGTACATAAATTGCAGTGACTTAGTTCAGTCACTACACAGAGAAGAGAGCTGTCTGCTTCCTGCTCCATTCTCTGCGTATCAGCTTCTGAGATCAGCTAATTGGGGGTGCAAGATGTCTGACCCTCCCACAGCTCAGCCAGTATAGCTGGTTGGTGTTAGGTTTGGGTGCCAGGCCCTCATTTATCTGATGCTCATGACCTATCCTATGCATAGGTCATTGGTAGAATAAATGGCACAGAACCCAGACAACCCTTTTAACTTACTCCGAGGTAGTTCTGTTTGGAAACTGAACAGACACTGCCTGGTTTCCCATAGATTATAGCTGACTTATAAGGAACCCTGCAAGGGAACACACTGTGATCTATTGTATCTTTTATCACAAATAGGAATTGTCTGAAGAGGATAAGTGTTGTCATTTTTTCACAGTCAACAGTTTGTAGTTATATTTTGTCCAAGTAAATATGGTCTTTGTAGTCCATATATTTCAAATCTAAAATTCTGACACTTTGCTTTGACGACTCCTGATTTTATCCCTTTCATGTTCAGAATGCAGAAAGTATTTGGTTTGCATTGGGTTGTTCAGTGATTTATATTATTGTACAATGCACAGGAGGAGTGGTGGCTTAAAGGACTCTGACCTTTAGCATTATTCCTAGTAAATCATATTTCACACTTGGGTGTGGCTTGAGACAGAGAACAAACTTATATGATAGAGTACAATAAGGCTAAAATATATCCACCTTTAAAAGGAACGTATCACCAGGACTGCCATAGAAGTCCCACTACTAGGTCACACATGGTTTGCAGAGGGGATATGAATAATGGCACCAAATAGGAGCATATAGAGGAGCTGTTAGGGGATAATAAAGATGTCCAGAAGATAGCTGAAACACACAGAATAAGGATATACAATGCTTTTACGTTATTACATTGTGTATATAAGGAATGGTGGTGGTGAGAAGGGGTGTACTTCTTTAAGAGAAAAAAAACCTTTGCAAATTATTTATATCATTTGCCTAGACCAGTACAATATATATGCTGTACAACTATAGTCAACTGCTATAATCATCCTAAATAAAATTGTTTAAAAAGGACCTTTCATGTCCTTGGGCACATGCAGTTTTATCTAGCGCTAGAAAGCCAACAGGGAAATGAATTCAGCACACTGTCGGTTTTCCCATTATGTACCCTGGGGAACAGATATTGGTGCATTTACCGACAGCTCTTCACTGTCAGAAGGGTGTTTTCCTTACAGCCTGTCCGCAGCACTGTACTGTGAGGGGGCGTTCATTACCGCCCAGCCATGATGCTGAGTGGTGAGGACCGCGCCCCCCTCCCAGTATTAATCTATGGAGGAGTACTGCCAGGTGGGGGGGTGGGGACATTCCTCATTGTTTAGCACATGGCTGGGCGTGGCACATAACTGGAAAACCGACAGTGTGCTGACTTCAACGCACTATTGGCTTTCTAGCGGTATATATAACCGCATGTGCCCTGAGGACATGGAAGGTCCTCTTTAAATACAACCATATAAATATCCAGAAAAGACACCTAAGAAGAAAATACAAGACCTAATGCAGCTGCAGAACCTTATAAGTAAAATATTAGGCTGACCGTCAACAAGGTGTCAAACTGTTTTTATAAATGAGACCCAGTACTATCTTGGAGGAGTTACAATAGTGAAACAAATTGTAAATGGTCACTAACATTTCAACAAATTTTGCATATATCAGCAGTACGAACAGTATAACATTTTTTGTAATTTATCTTGGCAGAGATAAATGCTGCTTTGTGCTCTTCTAAGGCTGTTTCTTTGCTCCCCCCTTTACTAAACAGACTTTCACTCTGAAAATTCTGCAACATCTGTCCTGAGACAGACTGCAGGACATAGGTCTCGAATTACTTGTGTATAGATGTGTTTGCAGAAGGGAAGGGTAAACAGAAGTTGATGGAGATCAGAGAAGACACTCACACTGGGTTCACACCAGCATTCGGCACTCCGTTCTCAGGTTTCCGTCTTCTGCATGCAGAAGACGGAAACCTGTCATGCCGAGTCTGGCCGTGAGCGCCAGTGAGCATTTTATGCTCTCCGTTTTATGCTCTAACGTTACGACCACTCAACTAACCCACTGACCAACTGAAAGGTTTACCTATTGACTGGAAATAGGTGACAGAAAAGTCCACATCAGTGACCTGGTACGTGTGATGGACAATCATGAGGCAAGTGACATTGATCTATGACTTTCTAGTTGACATTTCAGAAATATTAGAAAAGTTCAGTGACCTGTCAACACTATATAAAATATTCACTGCAGATTTAGTTGTGATATAAATATATATTAGACAATGACTACATCTAAAGCCATTCATACGAGATGTATTATTTCTTTGTATGCGAGGCCTATTCATAAACTGCTTTATGTCTTTGTTCTCTCACTAATCTGACTGATACCAGCATGACATCCGAATTGTGGGTCCACCCACGTGGAAATAAAGAATAATATAGATGCGAGAAAGAGAGAAAAAATGGGGATGAGGAAGTATTTAGGGAAAATGCTGCCAAAGCTTTTAACACCTTTGTCCTCAAAATAGCTAGAGATCCATAGGTGAAACTTACAGAACTTTAGTTTTTTTTAAGTATATTTCCAAGCCGACTAGGTTATTGTGCATATATATATATATATATATATATATATATATATATATATATATATATATATATATATATATATATATATATTGGGGAATCACTCAGGGAAACTTTTCCCTGACTATACAGGAGACTGGCTACCAGTCTCCCACCTTGGCAACAACAACGGGTGGCACAGTACCTGCTTTGGAGGTCCGGTCTGGACAGTTCAGCTCTGTCAGTGTGGTGCCACCCTGCTAGTCTTCACACACAGACTGTTATTAGAGCCTGATTAGTCAGCTGACCTCCCTGGTGTGAATCCTTACTATACACCCTGTAGGTGCCTGGCTGGAATGTACCTGTCTTCCCAGACCACACCCTTCACTCTCTCACTATATATATATATATATATATATATATATATATATATATATATATATATATATATATATATATATATATATATATATATATATATATATATATATATATATATTATATTCTGATTTTATTAATGACCTTTTATAACAAAACAAGGTCAAAGGCACACAGGCCTCGCAAGAGAAAAAAAAGCTCCGTATTGTGCTACCTATTGATGCCCTTTGCCCTGTGTACTTACAGTATATGACTATATTAAGAATCCACATGGATGAGAGGCTAAGGGTCTGATTTCAGGCATTTACTGGCTGTTATCCTCTCTGGAGGGACGGTCTCCCCTGATCCACAGATATATGACTCGTTGGTCCTCTGATCTTGGAAGCCAGATTTCTCTACCTCAGTGGCAGATCATCTGGTCACGTGCCAATGAATCTTCAACCTGTATTTCCTACCGTGAGACCCAATTTAAAATTCTTCTTCACTGGTATCATACTCCGGCCCTCCTCCATACCTTAAATCCCAGCATTTCCCCTACCTGCTGAAGGCGTTTGTCTGCCCCGGGGACTCTTTTCCACATTTTCTGGGATTGCTCTCTGATTCGCCCATTTTGGTTGGAGGTCCAGACTATGATGATTGATGTTTTCTCCCTTATAATTCCTTTGGACCCTATGGTATACCTCCTCCATCTCCCCCCCTCGTCCCTCTATCTTATTTTTGTATATTTGTGCAGCAGTTAAATCCCTTATAGCCCGCCATTGGAAGTCTACCCAGCCACCTCCAATTCCTTTCCTTTTAGCCCGGATTAAAGATATTAGATGCTTGGAATTCCTCACAGCTTCTCTAAACAATACAGTTGAGAAGTTTTGAGCGGTTTGGACACCCTGGGGCTCGTATTGTTCTACCCGTGGTCTCGGATTCCCTTCCTTTTTGTTGCTTTTTGTTGTTTTTTGTTTAAGAAAAAAAAAAAGAATCCTCATAGATTCTGTGGGGTTCTCCTTTTTTGGAGTGTTTTTCCTTCTGTTTTTGGCTACTTTATTTAGGTCTGTAGTTTCTAATTTAATTTTTCTAATTTAATTAATATTTACAAATCTTTTAGTTATAATATTTTTTTCCTCTTCTAAAAAAACCCATTTTTTCAGTTGTTTTGTTTTACTCGTTTTCTGTAGGAAGGCCCGAATAAAACACATCAGCAAAAAGCCACATGGCGACAGTATATTCTCTCAGCATTTTTTACGTTTATGACAAACATTTTTAATGCACTTTTCTCACACAAGGGACTCAAAGTGCAGGGAATGTTGTGGAGTAGGAACTCACCCCCAATATCCTCAAGGGTTAGTTGTTCTACGATCCGTATATTTTTGGTAGGTGGGAGGACATCCAAGCAAACACTGGAAGAACATGCAAATTCCTTTCAGGTGTTGGATGCAAGGCCAAGACCTCAGCACTGAAAGACCACAGTGCTAACCACTGTAAAAAAAAAATAAAAAAAAAAAATCTAATACAAAGTTTCCTTTGAAATAGTTTATCTGAAGATTTTACTGCAGACTAGATGTAGGTTTTAGCTTGTGCAGGTAGTGTCAGCACAGAATCCATGTCAAGGAGTGCCAAGTCACTTTTTTCAGATCGGGTGTGAAAAATTCTGCCATGTTTTCTCATTGAACATGATTTTCAGAACAAAATATGCACTAAAATCTGCAGTGTGTGAACATATCCTAATATGGTGCTAATCTAGCTCTCCTGTGTGTTCTACAGGGATGGGGGGGGGGGTTTAGATGCAGTTTGTGTAGACCATGGTATTTTAGTGATGTTTACCCTGGTTGGGTCAACAAGTACACAGTCTGCTAATGGGACACAGACTATTGACAACCATAAAATAGACAACACAGAGACCATGAAAAATTTCCAGTGAATTTATTTATTTTTATATTTTATTAAATCACTTCTAAAGATAACATGATGACATTTTAATAGAACTGTCCTGATTCCTAATATATTGTAGAGAGTATCAAGCGAACCTCCAGTTATAACCAACTTTTCATAAATGAATAGCACAGGTGAACATAAGACATGTTGGAATATATCTTAATAAAGAAATATTTAACGCTTTCAAGCTGAGTTACTTTCTACATAGAAGTCTGTTAGGCTCATTCACATCTGCATTGGTAATCTGTTCGGGGGGAGTCGGACCCCCCTCCGAACAGTATACCAAATGCACTGGCAAGTGGTGTGCCAGTGAAAGTACACCGACGCCATAGACGATCTACTTTTCTGTCCGCATGTTCTGTGCGGAGACAGTGTGGAAAGCACATGGACCGCATTATAGTCTATGGGGTCTGTGTGCATTCACTGTACACTGCTTACCAATGCGTTTGGTATTCTGTTAGGGGGTCCCCATGTGGACTTCCCCGAACGGATTACCAACGCAGATGTGAACGAGGCCTTAAAGAGGACCTTTCATGTTTTCGTCGTTCTGCGGTATTTTATACTACTTGAAAGCCGATAGTACACTGAATTCAGCGCACTGTCCGCTCTCCCAGTATGTGCCTTGGTGCTCAAGATATTGGTGCTGTTAGTTTCGTTACAGATATCTCTCCACTGTCAGAAGGGAGAACCTTATAGCTCAGCTATAAGAGGGGCCTTCCTTACCACTTAGTGAAATGCCAAAATACAGATCATGTTCTAGTTTTACCCATTTTTCATGGATCCCTTAATACAATGAAATATATGACTCATCCGTGTAAATGGGTGTCCCTCAGATACAAAATGCCTGTTTTGTACCTTGGTAGTATGAATATTGCTCAACTCCACAGAATAAGGCTGTTGACAGGCCGGCAACACCCTCCTTCTCTCTCCATAGACTTCTGTGTGTAAGCTCAAACAGTCATGAAAATGAGGAGTAGAGCGGCTTAAGAAGTGGAAAATGAAACCGATCTCCTTAAAAAGATATATTACAAAATTTCCTATATTCACACATACTATTCATTTATTTAAAAAAAAAAAAAAGTTGTACTGGAATTAGCCTTTAACTTCTTTTGTTGGCTCACATTATGATGCTACTTCTGCATTCTGAGAAAAATTTACAAAAAGCTCCCTTGTTGCAGGGGGTAGGTTATCCTGAAAGCACGGCAGTCACTGAGATCAAACTTTTTGTTAATGAGTTGACCTATAAAGTATTAATAAAACAGTCGGTGTGACATTTCACTTGCTCTGTTTGCCGGAGGCTACTTGCTGGAGTTTTGCCCTTTGTTGGAAACGCATCTGTGCAGGGAAAGGGCAGCTGTCCTGTGCATGCAAAAACCTGCTCTCTGTTAAATTGACTATTAATTGATTAGATTATTCACCTTCTTAAGTCTGTTCACACTTTGCAACATCATGTATAGGGTTTATGCATCAGATGGAAATATAGTTATCATACATCAAGTAGGACATATTCTATTCCCATGGACAGCATTGCTACTATGTGTTATGTTTTTTTGATACCATATTCTAGTCGTCTCCTGTGTGCTCATCCTTGTACTTTCCAGAATTGGGATCCATTACCAGTCTATTTTCCAGTATATTTACCAGTCTATTTTCTATATTAATTTCTGCTTTCTGCTCTTATTATATGTGTAGGCTGTATGCAAATGTATTTATGTTCTTATAGTTTTTTGTAACTGAACAACTGACTTTAGTGGGAGTCAGTGCACAATGGATACAACAAGGCAATGGGTTAGGCATTTATAGCTGGAGATTTTTCAGCCATATAGGCTATAGTGGTAGAAAGACAAAGGGGCAGATCTACTAATCTTACATTATACAAAGTAAACCTTAGATCATGCAGGTTAAAGATGCATCATGGGAGTAACTACCAGGGTGATAGAGAAAAGCTGCTGCTATGAGGTCCATTTCCACTGAAATTTAGGGTGCAGTTAGTGATAACTATGGAACAGGATGTGGAAAACTGAATATTTCCGTTGCTTCTATCTTAATACCTGTAAGTGACATCATTAGAATTCTTTTCTTCATACTCTGATGTCATAGTTTACACAGTGATCTTTTTGTGTGTGTTACCTTTGTGCTATGAAGTCATAGTGGGCATATTCCCTGTACTGTAACACTACTGTACTGTGTCCTCACTTTATACAGTATTCCTGTTGTCACACCCTTCAGATGTGCCAAATTTGTCACATTGACTCATCCTTGGTATTATGCGATTATAACTCTAAATCGGGAATAATTATAATTAAACTCTTTCCCACGATTACAATTAATGAATAATTATTTTAGGACACTCCCCTTTCTTGTTACACGGCCCTCTATTTATATACCACGTCCTGCCACAGAATCTTGGTTTCGGGTTATTCACATATCAGCAATCCTGATTGGATAGTGTACAGTTAGTGACATGTCCTTTAGCCAGTGGCAGTGTGAGACAGGATGGTATGGACCCAAAATAACTGAATTAAAAACTTAGCAAGTTTACTTGAAACAATTGCCCCATTGGTTTTGGTAATTTTGTGATTAATTTCCCAGCCCTACTTGCGCCATGTGATAAATCTCGTTCAGCTTTAGATACTTAAGTCTAACTTTACATCAATTATTAGATGTCTTACTTTGCACCAAAAATTGTTAGATCTTATGTTATGTTTTTGTTTCTGGCGTACTCTGTAACAAATGCTCATACTGCTGTGCCCTGTTGCAGTACTAATCCAGTTGCAGGAAATATATTTTTGTCAATCATGTTTTTCTATATTTCTTTATTAAAAAAAAATATAACTGTGTGCCTATTGTAAACTCATAGCTGTGGCCTTTGTTTTCAGAGCACTGGAATTACTTTGGGACAGATGACAATCTTGGTCCAGTGGCTGTGAGTATCCGGAGAGAGAAACTGGAAGATGCAAAAGAAAACGGGCCCCAGTATAACTATCGGGTCATCTTTCGAACCAGTGAGGTACGGTATTTGTGCTGCAATTTTCTTCCATATTTCACCCATATGCAAAGAAGTGTCAAACACTTATTAGTAGATCAGTAGCTCTTTAAAGGGGTCCTCTGGGTAATGGGCAAAAAAAAAGACCATGTTTTGCTTGTTTTTCCTAGTGGTGTATTAAAGGGATTGTCTTTGCTTTCTGGTCCCTCTCGGCACACACAAATGCCCACTGAGGTGGATCACAGCTGTTGCCTGTCTTTGGCTGAGTGGGCATTTCTTGGCTCTCCACATGGGACCCTGTAAGCAATGGCATGGGAAGAGGCAATGGGTGTTCTTACTTGTAATGCTTGTTTTGTTTTCCCGTTCAGTTTACAAAATGGACTACGTGGACAATCCCTTTAACCCAAAATATTTGTCAAGCCTCTAGTTGGCAGGATTATTCTGTTGTATAGTATAATCTTTTGTATGATCTGGATTTACTACTAAGCTGCTTCTTCCTTCCCTCTATCAATATTTACTCCTCTGGTGACAAGAGGGTGCGCATTACAAGTGCCACAGGGTACATTCTCGGCATACTTGGAATTTGCTATTGTGGTGGAAATAACATATTAAAAACTGACCCTGAAAATACAGAAACCTGCAGAAATCAGCAAGAAAGAGGTCTATCATGATGAATGGAGCGACTTTTTTTTGTGATGTGTAACCTGAATGGACAAAACAATGTAATACATTCTGGGTTGTGAATGAGAGATGTTTGTATTTACTGCTGCACTTGATATATTGTGACTATCAAGCAACAGAAATCAAGGTAAAATATACAGGGTTTCAGGCTTGGCGAACATTTTACCTCCTTTAGCATCGTCGACTGTCTAAAAGGAGTACTTTATACTGCAACTTCATAACTTATCTCATTTTTCACATTTTTGTTGTGACTGAACAAATAGGGTTTGATAATACCTGAGATACACTTCAGCCAGAATCCCATCCAGCTATTTCTTGCGGTCAACCCAGCCAGATGCACACTTGGCTCACTAGAGAATGCGTGTGTTATTAATGAAGACCAGGGAGTAGTCACCGCCAGATACACCTGATATCAAGATGATCAGACACTTTGATATTGAACATACACAACACTTTTCCCCCTGGCATCGAGGGAAAGCTGGGAGGGCTCCAGACACATTACCGTATATAGGCCCACCACTAACTTTAGCTCTTTGAGTAATCCGCTTGTCCTTGTTATTCCAGCACCTTGAACTCCCCTTCCCAGTGACGAGCAAGTTTTATTAAAAATAACCCCGATTTTGCAGAAGATTTTAATACTGTATTTGCTATAGTGAGGGATACCCTGGACAGTCCTTTCACTCGAGCTCATGGCCTTTGGTCTACAACATACATGTGCTTTCATGGGGCATATACAGTCAGGCTGTTGTCTTGATGGGACACCCCTTTTAAGCTCCGTTGTCCCAATGAGTGAAGCAGGCCATTAAGCCTAATAATAAACTGACCGTTACCAGTTCTGTAGGGTTGTTTTTTTTTGTTTGTTTGTTTTTTTTGCAGCAATGATTTCATTTACACCATGGCCAAGACAGGCAGTATTACAATAGAAGATAACACCACTGACCCATCATTGCATCCAATGCTGACAATAGATAATATCTATATACTACCATCCCCTGCACAGTATATTTAGACATCTATGATTCGGCTCTAGTCTACTGCTGCCTATTGCCATGGCTCTGCTGTAAAGCATATAAGCATATCATTAAATTGTTTTAACAGAGGAGATACTCTGGTAAGATGGCCGCCCTCATAATCATGTACATTACATTTAATTAAAAAAAAAAATCTAGATTAAAATAAAGTGATAAGTTCCACTCTCTGGTTTTTATGACTATACAAAGGTGATACATTCCCTTTTTAGGTTTCTGTAATACTTGTAAGCATTAAAGTCATCTCACCCCATTCCCTACCTTATATAAAGTAACTGGTTAGACTTGCTTAAAGTCCTGTGACATCAACCTCTGTAACTATGTAAATTATTGTTTATTTCAGCTCTCATCCTCATAAAAGAAATGAAAGCAGTTTATTTAAGCTGACTAAAATATGTGGCAGACATACAAATCACCTTAGACATCTGCTCTAGGCCATTCACTGTAAGGTTATCTACAAAATATTGGCGAACCGCCTAGGCATCAGTGCAGTCACTACGCGGCTGGAAGTGAAGACCGTACAGATGTGGATGTCAAGATCAGTGCTCAGTATCTTGATCATTTCATCCTCTGAATTGTTACTTAAAGGGAACCTGTCATGTTGAACATGTCTGATCTGTAAGCAGCATTGTATAGTACCAGAGGAGCTGACCAGACTGACATGGATTTTGTGGGGAAAGCATTTAGTATAATTTATAGTTTATTTGTTTAAATCTCTGCTCATTTGGGGCTTAGGAGTCCAGTGGGCGGTCCTAATCAGTGATTGACTGCCTTCCCTGTATTCACACAGGAAGGAACAGCTAACGATCACGTAGTATCCCACTTGGTTCTTAAAAAGGTATAAACCTGTCACATGGAAAACATTAAGGCAGCATGTCCCATCTCTACATTTTCTATGTTGAGAAGTCAAGAAGACAGTCTCCCTTGATAAATGATAGTAAATCTTTTCCTATAAAACCATATATCAGTATGCTCAGCTCCTCCTATATAAGTTGCTGCCCCTAGATTGCACAATATTTTCCACAGAGACAGATTTCCTTTAAGACCATATGCACATGGCCGAATGTGCATCAGATGTGGGGCCGAGTTTGAAGTGGAATGTAGTCAGTGACGCTAGGTTCACATTAGCATTCGGCAGTCCGTTCTCAGCTTTCCGTCTTCTGCATGCAGAAGACGGAAAGCTGACAGACCGGGTCCGGCCGTGAGCGGCGGAGAGCATTTTATGCTCTCCGCTGCAAAACCATTTTTTTTCAAATCGGACACAGAGTACTGCATGTCCGACTCTGTGTCCGATTTAAAAAAAAAAAAAAAAAAAAACAGTTTGGCGGCGGAGAGCATAAAACGCTCACCGGCGCTCACGGCCGGACATCTTTCAAACCCATTCAAATGAATGGGTATGAAAGAGTCCTGCAGGTTTCCATCTCCTGCCTCTGTTTTGTGCAGGAAACGGAATCCTGCAGAACGGAGACTGGGCGCAGATGTGAACGAGCCTTAACGTTTAAGTGCATTATGTGATGCACTTACCTCTATTGGGGCTTCCAATGTTCCGATGACACAAAGCAGGATTGGACCTGTTCTATTTTCAACAGAACAGACCACCAGAAGCCCCTTCGGATGGCCCAATCCTTAACTAAACCTCTGGACACCTTTTGATTTTCTGGCAGCATTTCTATCATTAATACATGTTATAATATACTTTATTAACAAATTTTGGCTCATTTCTTTGAAATCCTGCACTTTCACTCTTTCCCTTGCCTCTCTATTGAGAGCTGTTCCTGATTTTCATCATGTACAGTATAGAGTCTGTATGAAATGGAGAGTATAAGGGTACGGGAGTGGGGCATATGAAAGAGTAGCTTGTCATCTTTCATGAGATATGACTAGTTGAAATCCTAGTTGAAATTGGGATATTTCTATGCAAACGTTTTCTGAAAGTTTAGTAGCATCACTGATCTTCTCCTATAACCTCCCTTATGGAGACTTGTTTTTACTTTTTCTGCAATAGACATGAATGTGCACATACTACTTTCTAAATATTGTGTCTGATAAACACATTCGATTTTTTTTTTTTTTCACCGGACTGTTAGGAAGAATTATTTCTAGTCATTTGATTTGTAAACTTCTGCCATGGAATTTAGTACACTTTCTGGAACAACCACATTGAATAAAATGTGATCGGGAATTGTGCCATTATCCTGTTTTCTTCTGTTTCTCATCTAATCCTTGCATTCCGGAAATGCTTTGGACTTCTAAACCCAGGGCAGACTGTCTGTCTGCTGTGTTGACTCCTTAAGCACAAGGACAGGTAGTTCAGTGGTTTAGGATTTGACAAGCTATAGGATATAGACATTGACATAGGTTTTTTTTTTCCCCAGCCAAATATAGCCGCATTCCATTTATAGAATGTGTAGGTCATACATCACTATGCTGACATTTATTGAATACTACAGCTAATGTCAATGTCAACATATATTTGTCAAAGTACAACGACTCTTTTATGCACCGTTTACTTTTTCCTGAAATAATGACGTTTATAACAGTAATGGAAGAAATGTAAAGGGAAAACCTATAGTAAATCAATAGCCAACGCTAACAAACTTTACAAGCCTTCTTTGTAACTAGTCATGATTTTAGCAACAAAAGACCAGAATGATGTGTGAAATCCAAGTTCCATTTTTCCCTGTTGTCGTCATGCACATACATAAGAGAGAGGAAGCCAATGAACCCAAGTATGTTTTGGAGTGTGGGAGGTATGTGGAGCCACCTAGTGGTAGGAATTCGGAGTTTTGGGAGCTATGTATAGAGAGTGATGATAGATCTAGTATATCAAAATATCTCGCTCAAACATCTGGTTTAGACTATGTATGAAAGTCTTGTTTTTATTGTTACTTTTATAAATGCTCGAGACCATACAAAATGTGAAAATGTGGCGTTTTCACATTTAAAAATAGCTTGTATCTGTTCCTGTGCTTGTCTACAAGAAAATCTAATCGGCAAAACGACGGCTCAGTTGTTAGCACTGCTGCCTTGCCATGCTGGAGACCTGGGTTCGCATCCTGCCAAGGACAAAAACAGTTTGCATGTTCTTCCCTGTGTTTGTGTGGATTTCCTCCCATATTCCAAAGACAAACTGATAGGGGAGGGGATGTACATTGTGAGCCCTATATGGGGCTCGCAATCTACAAAGAAAATGTAATCATGTGTGGTTTTCTTTTCATAACTAGGTCTACATGCTGAAAAAGGATGTCGTCAGTATGTGATCTTTTGTGGTCCAACACCCGGTCCTTGCATAGATCATCTGTTCTAGCAGCCTATGAGGCTAGTGGGTGTGCGGCAATTGCTTCTCTACAATTCGTAATAGCGGCACAGCGGACCCGTGCACTGCAAAGAGGTGGTTCTGGTGAGCTGCAGCGCACCCCTCCTGAACTCGTGCAGAACCCTGACAGATCATACATTGATGACCTATCCTGTGGATAGATCATCGGTATGGAATTTTGAAAACGGCACAGACCCTTTAATCTCCTTTTAGGCTGGTCTTGCACGACTGTAATTTAAGTCCGCAATTGCAGGTTTTTATTTGCAGAACATTTGTGGACACATTATATTCAGTGCAGCCTCTTACACCACTAGATATTTTATCCGTGGTGTGCAGTGCCATGACCGAGGTCCACACTGAATACAGCAGGTCCACAAAGACTCTCCTATAGCACTCTATGGGCGTGTGTGGCAGGACACAGACGTCTGCGGAATGTCTATTTGGAGTAAAATAGGAGTGTTGCTGATCAGCAACTTGCGGACCGTAAAACCAATACGGTCATGTAAGGCCAGCCTAAGGGATATATCCACCTTCAAAGCCTATTAATAATAATAATAATAATAATATTTTTTTTTTTTTTTTTTTTTTTGTGAACATTTTGAATTTTTTTGTAGCTGATACATTCCCTTTATTTTCTGTATAGGCTCTGTTCAAATAAAAAAGGTAGAAATTTTTTAATACTTCGGTTTTCTACACCAGTCTTAAGTTCCTGAATAATTAAGAAACTTTTGCTTCTTTAAGGGGTTGTTCAGTTTCAGACTGATGTAAAGTTACAAATGAAGTTCTACAATTTTCCAATATACTTTCTGTATCTCTTTCTTATGGTTTTTTACATCTCTGCCTGCTGTGGTGTATTCTACTTTGCTTCAGTGGATTAAAATCAGTCTGTGGTCATGTGATGGTTCATCTGTGTGTCAATCACATGGCCATGGACTGATTTTTATCCACTAGAGGTAAGTAGAATGCATCATGGCAAGCAGAGATTTAGAAAACGGTGAAGAATTGACACAGAAAATACATTGAAAAAATTATCTAAATCTGATTTGTAAAATCAATAACCTGTGTCTCTCAATATTGGTCTGTAATTGGACAACCCCTTTAATAAATCATTGTCACTCCCGTGCACCAGAATTGAGGTCTACTTCAGCCAAGAACAACTGGGCTCATCTGTGTCAGAAAACTAGAGTAGATGGGTTAATAAATTCCCCCAGTATGTTTTCAAGCTAAGAGGCGACTAACAAACCCTTCACAGTTCAGGATTGCATTCTTGCAGTTGTATTTTCTTCCAATTGTCCTCTGCTTTATGCTAATATTTAGTAGATTATAAAGGATAGACAGAAGTGAATATGATAACAGAATCGGACTACACAAGTTGTGCTGTCTGTTACCATGGAGATACATATGTTTCCATAAAACCCATAGAATAAAGCCATTCCTAATGGCTTATAAGAAAACGTCAATGTTTTCATCAAGGAGAGTATCCCATACTACCACAACTTCTAAAACATATAAGGATCTCACCAAACCAGTTTTCCATATCAAAATTTCCTGGACCGCTATGGGATTAATGTTGGAGAGCATATTGGAGTTACAACACCACTGAATTGAGGCAGTAGTGCTTTAAGTAAGGAATCTTCTAGAGGTCTTAGGGTCCATTCACACGGAGTAATGTGCCGCGTGATGTGGCACGTATACGGCGTGTGTGACTTTGAGCGCCTGGATCGTAACGTGGCGTATACGATCCAGGCTCCCATTGAAATCAATGGGAGCTTTTACGGCGTTCAAAGTCACACACGCCGTATACGTGCCACATCACGAGGCACATTACTCCGTATGAATGGACCCTTAATTTAAATTGGTGAAGACTGATAGGACGCCTTACTTTCTCAGGATGACTTTTGTAGTTGGTCAGAAAGCACCTTTGATAGATACCTTCTTGTGTCAGCGTGTCATAACAAAGTGTGCCACTAACTACTATTGAGTTGTTGGACATTTACCTTAACACATTTATCACCCAACATGCTTTTTCTATGTCTTTGTGCCAGAAGCTAGGCTGGGTAGGAGAACATGATATCTAGACCATTGGTACTTAGCTAATTTTAGTATAGGTCCACTATCAGGTGAAGGTCCAAGGTAAACAGTAGCTGAATATGTCCAGTATTAACTGTGTTCTTCATCCTATAAGATGCTTCTGACTATAAGGTATATCCCAGGTGGTCAAGTGAAGTAGAGTGGTCAATGTCACTAATTAGTGAGGGGGCACTATGGAACCGTAATACTGTTTGGGGGGCAACAATGTCACATTTTACTGTCTGGGGGACACTAATGTAGGAGCACACTGTGTGTGTGGGGGGGAGTGGGGTACTAAATTGGCATTATACTGTGTGGGTGGCACTAATAAACTTTATATGGTGTGGTGCAGTGCTAATAGGACATGATCTGAGTGCCCCTCACACACTGTAATGCTTTATTAGTGGCCCCCAAATATAACCAACCACCTCCTCCACTCTGTTTACACACCCCCTCTCACCCCACCACACACATACACACTATAATGCTCCTAAGTGTCCCTATATACAATTGGCACTAACAACAGTCACAAAAAACACTCAATTTCCCGACTGGTGTCTCCTAGGCCCTGATATTTTAAAATCGCAGCATCAGGGTTTGGCATTCGTACCTGCTGCTTGCACAGAAACTGACGATAGCTGCTGCCCACTGGTGTTGGGGTTGAGGAAAACAGTCTTGAGATAGATGTTTCTCCTAAGCCTTGCCATTATGAGAGGCAGGGATTCAGATAGCTGGCAGTTGCGTTCTGGGTTCATATCGCCGTCCACCAGTTGAGTGTATCTGATTTAGACACTTATGTACAAGTTGTATACAGGAGTGATACTGTATGCAGTGGCTGGTGATACCATTATGGGAATGCATTTCTGCATTATGCATTCATTATCATCTAGCAAAGATGCCCTGAAATGGCTCCTTACAAGGCCAATAAATTGCAAATCTCATGAAGTATGGTATTTTCAGGCCCTGTCTAATCTGAAATATATTGATGGGTAAATTCTATTATGTTTTACGTGCCACATTTTAGTTAAAAGAAACCTTTTCCATGCGAACACTGTTAATCTGGGTGATTTATCTGACTTTCTAAATATGTCTTCAGTGGAGTGTTAAAGGAAGGGATGATTAATTTATCTGTACAGAACTGTAAATCAGAAAATGGAAGCCTGACTTGATGACTTGGGCATAAATATTAAATGTCCTTGTAATAAGTACTCCTGTGACCTGATAATAAGTTGTTATATGACTTGTAGTTTATCTTTTATTCTCAGCTTATGACGTTACGCGGATCAGTGCTCGAAGATGCAATTCCGTCAACTGCTAAACACGGCACAGCGAGAGGGCTGCCACTTAAAGAGGTTCTCGAGCATATTATTCCGGAGCTGAATGTACAAGGTCTACGCCTGGCCTTCAACACTCCAAAAGTTACCGAGCAGCTCATGAAACTCGATGAACAAGGGGTATGTACTGTGTGATTGTTGTCATTACTTGGTATCTTTCATGGCATTGTATGTGGTCTTCTTTATAGTGATACTGTAATGGAGAGGTTCAAAACTTTTTTTGGTCTAAGGGCTGCACTGTCCTGTTGTTCAAGGTTGGAATAAAACTTTAAAATAAATAAAACTTTACTGCAAAAAACAAAACTTACCTCGAACAACCCATATAAAATAAAGCACTGGTAAGCCCCGTTTCTCTATATGTGGCCGAGGAACTAGATTCATTCAGCCCCAAGCAGATGATCCCAGCAACCTGTATAGTGATCTTCCTAATACGAAGATTAGGAAGTAAGTAGGATGGATCTAATGAATGGGCCCAAGTAATGGAACACCCACATGCCTTCATGGCAATATGTATCCACCAAAATATGGACATTTACTTTTATATGAGGACACAATATTAGAAATAAGCCTCCGTTTTTGTTCCACTTACATAGAGAAGACTTTTAGGTAAAATTAAAAAAAAAAAAAAAATCTGGTGTTTTTCATTACAAAATCAGTAGTACAATTTCTGCTGGCTTAGGACATAAAAGGAGACATTGCGTTTTTCCAGTCCAAAGTAAATGAAATCGGTAGTCCTGTTGCTCATGGAGTGGCATGATGATCTTCAAAGATCTGAACTTTCTGTTTCTTGTTGTGTTAAAGGGGTTGTACATCCCCGCATTTCTTCCCAATTGAGCACCAGACAGGACAATCATCAAGGCAATTGGCCAAAATGTTCAGCAAATAGCCGACATATGTGCTGTTAAGTTGAATAGAACAACATTGTGTACTAAAAAAAAAGTTTGTAAACTTTGGGTATATTTTTTCCCCATAAACTAAGCCAGCAAATTGTGGTATAAAATTAGTGTGGACATTCTAACGCTACACTACATTTATCATCCAGCATCAGGCACTGTGATAAAACAGGTGCATTTATGGATCACCTCCCTGTAGTTCTGATCCTGATTCCAAAGGCTGTTAGCACATCATACACTACACAAAGTTTACCCCATATATATAGTGAGATACAGTAACTTCACTAATACGGTTTTATAGTTTGACAGGTCAAACTTGGGCTTGACTTTCTCAAAATGCTCCAAATTTATCACAGTGACTAATGCTGGATGAGAAGTACATCTGGATTGTCTAGTCTGAACTATCACCATAGTTTTTGAAAATAAATGTACCAATATTCTCATGTATTTTATAGGTTACTAATGATGCTTCATAAGCTTACACCTTTACCCCAGCATCTCACCTAATATCCCTTAAGCTATGAACCGTTGTCAGATTAACCTCAAAAGTGTCTAAATCAAATTACATGTGGTGCACCGCAGATACACCATTGTTTTTGCTGCAGATTACACAAATATGAAGGCATGTTTCATAGTAGATCTGCCCTTGTGTGTAATCGATGGGTAAATTCTAATTACTATTATTTCTGTGTTTCACTTGAAAGAGATTGTCAGCCTCTGCTTTATGGACTCTCATATACTGTTTCTGAAATAACAACCTGTACTTATTGATCTTTACATTAGAGTGTAAATTTAGCCCAAGTAAAATGCAATATTCAGCTCCTACAGTGAGACTTTTCATCTAGATTTCTGTACATTAACCACCCAAACTCCAGCTGCTGTTTGTAAAGTGCATCTCTACCAGGCTCTCCTTGATGTAATAATTTTTCACCGTCAAACCCTGGTCATGATGGGGCAACTGTGACAGGTCTCTGCCGCAATGGAAATTGTTTTCCATGAGTAAAGACCACGGCAATTTTGAAAAGGTCTCTAATATCTGCAGTATATTACTTCTCTACTCGCCTACCTGCAAGCAGTTTGTGATTAAAGTTGAGGATTAGAGCAAATTTTCAGCAGATGTGGTTGGGTGATCTATAGTAAGTGGATGTAAGTATGCCGGGGATAAACACATGTCTATCCAAAGATAAAAGGAAAGAATCTAAGGGCAAATTAGATGGGGTGGTCTTCTGCTGTCAATCTTCTGTTTTTTTTTTTCCCCATGTATAGTTCACTTCAATGGTAAGATACTACTCCACACATGCTTACCCTATAGTTAAACAGTAGGATATCTGTCTACATATGAGGTGATAGTGGGCACTAAAGATAAAACACATTAAGATATAGATTCTTCTTTACTTTGCGAGGTGTCTTGTTGTAATAATATCTGCCTAGTTGGGGCCACGATTGGACATTAGTCTGCATGGAGGGGCCATTATGAAACATTATACTGTATGGAAGGGTTTACTATGGGGCATTATACTCTATGGAGGGGCTACTATGGGACATTATACTGCATGACAGTGTGGGGACTTTTTATTTTACATGTTGGAGGCGTTATTATATTACATGTGGGGCACTGAAGTGTGACAGCCATTCTAATACATTTTATCCATATTCGGACACTGATCGTGCCATTATACTGAGTGAGGGAGCCTTTATACTACTTGTGTGGGTCCTGAGGGGGCCTTTACATATGTTAAATCTTTAAAAAAACAAAACCTTATTTTAATAACATTTATAAGAGATCACTATGGGGGGGGGAAGTACAGAGTTAGGACATTTTCTCACCAGGGAGTACTTCGCTTGAAAAGGTTGAGAACCACTGGTGTGAAGCATGTCGCCACTGAACTCTGGAGCATTGGAAATGTGTTCTATGGTGTGTCAAATCTTGCCTTTCCCCATGACAGTCAGGTAGACGGGTCTGGGTTTGGTGAACATCAGGAGAATGTTACATGTCTCACTGCATTGTACTAAGTGGAAAGATTGGTGCGGGAGGGATAAAGCTATGGGATGGTTTTCAGGGTATAGACTAGGCCTCTTAGTTTGCTGAAGCATTAAGATTTAAGAAACTAAGACGTTTTGGACAACTTTGAGTGTACACTTTAGTGGATGCCTTTTTTTGTTCTGGCATGGCTGTGCACCAGTGCGTAAAGCGAAGTCCATAAAGGCATGGTTAGGTGAGTTTGGTGTTGAGGAACTTGACTAGCCTCTACAATGCCCTGGCCTCAAACCCATGAAGATTTTTGGGGTGAACAAGAAAGAAGACTGCAAGCCAGACATTCTCCTCCAGCATCTGTGTTTGACTTCACTCACGCTTTTCGAGATGAATGGGCCAAAATTCCCACACTAGAACACACACCAAAATTTTATAGAAAGCCTAACCAATAGATTGAAAGTTTTGGATGCAAAGGGGGGAGCAACTCCATAATAAACGCGTATGGGTTTAGAATGGCACATCATAAAGTTTTGTGTAGGTGTAATGTGTAGGGGTCTAATACTTTTGTCCATATAGTATATGTTCATGCATTTATGAATCTGCAAATTCTTTAATAGCTTATATGTATGTTTTATATGTAGTTTTTTTGTGTTTTTTTTAGTTATTTATAATCCTCTAATCACATACCATACAGTATGATAGGTGTGTCACTTTAACAACTTTCACATGGGTTAGCCTTGGTATTATTACATAGTTGGCAAATAAAATGGGACATACTGTACTCCTGCATTATACAGAATTTCTCATCAGCTTTCTGTGTTGTATAAATAGTGCATTATGTTTTTTTTTTTATTCTTTGTTACTCGTACACTTTCTTTCAGGATCTCTGTTTATTGTCTTGTGTGTACTTCATTGCGGGGTAACAATGTATCCCTAATGCTATGAGTCAGATCTGTTCAGTTTCAGGGACACCTGCAAATATCTTTCTTTATTGCTCTGATAGCAAAGTCAATTCTATTCATGCAGAGACTAAAAGCATTCTTTTGTATTGTAGAGAAGAGATTACGGAAATCAGATCATGTTTAAAGCAACACACCCTCGGATTTAAAATACCCAGGATTACAATGAATGATATGTAGCTAGCAATCTAAACAGTAGCCAACGCAATATTCTCTTGTTATAAAATAGACTCAACTAGTGTTCTTCCCCTGCCCCCCAACAAGCCATAACATTAGAAGAAAAAGCTGCTGTTGGTCACAGGTGGACATTATGTTTGTGGAAGTTCAGGGCTTTATTACTTGTGGAGAGAGAAACCATGTTTCTCCAAAAATAAACCCTACTCTCAAAATAAGCCCTAGCTAGATTTTGCATCTACGCTCTAGTTAGTTAGTTTTAACCCCATCCCGCCGTGCAATTATGGCGGATTACGGGCCCTTAGAGATGGTGGCCACTCTGCTGCAGAGCAGCCACCATAGCTACTGTACTGGGTCTCTGCTGTAATGTACAGCGGAGACCTGGAGCTAATGCCTGCAATCAAAGTCCAATCTGATCACAGGCATTGCTGAGTGTGACACCCCCCCAAAGTATTACAGCTGCCCCTGGGACCAGTCCACCACAGCCCGATACCTTTTTTTTTTTTTTCCTTCTTTTTTTTTTTTTTTTTTGCAGGGCAGCTGCCGCACGTTGAAATTGCAGGAGCCAACCTGTTCTTTTGACAGCCCGGAGCCGAAGGTCCCCAGGCCTGTCATGGGAATGTTACTATCAAAGCTGGTTGACGACATTCAATAACATTCATTTTGGAGTTCTTGGCCAATAAGCTGATCACAGGATGTCCTACACTGTAAGGTCCAGCAATTAGCTTTAATTTGATGGAGAGTCAGCAACAAATGTTCAGTTACCCTGTAGTGCCAATACCTTGAAAGCATGCATTCCAATGTCCTTGAAAGCCATCAGCTGTTTGTGTAATACTTGGATGTGCCAGGTCCTCCAGATTGACAGACACTTTCTAGTAGCTTAGAATACCACATAAAGGATAGAAGCATAAGACACTCCTTCCTCTTCTCACCTTAATAAGCTTTGAAATAGTTTTTTCTAAACTAGATTGTTTTAAGTAATAGTAGTAAGCAATTGGATCTTGTGATATGTACACTGCATTCAGAAAGTCTTCAGACACTTTCACAATTTCTGATGTGCTAAATTTTTCTCCATTAACCTGCACTGTAATCCCCAAATTGAGATTGTGAAAACATTTTACAAATTTTTGTAAGCTTATATAAGAAGGAAAACATTTAATTTCACATGACCATAGACTATTTACTATGACACTTGGAATTTAGCTCTAGGGTCATCCCATTCTTCTTGATTGCGTTTGGGATTTCCTGACAAATTGTGGTAAATTTAGTTGACTGGACATGATTTAGAAAGGCACATCCCGTCTATGCAAGGTCTCACAGCAGGTAGTACGTATCTGAGCAAAAACCAGTCCATGAGAAAGAGCTACCTGTTGAGCTCAGAAACAGGATTGTGAGGAGGCCCAAATCTGGAGAAGAATACAAAAAATGTTCTGCTGCACTGAAAATTCCCAAGAGCCCAGTGGCCTCCAGAATTCTTAAATGGAAAAAGCTTAGAACAACCAGGACTGTTCTTAGAGCTGGATGCCTCACCAAACTAAGTAATCGGGGGAGTAGGGCCTTGGTAAGTGAAGTGACCAAGAACCCAATGACCACTATGGCTGAACTCCAGAGATCCTGTGTGCAGATGGAAGAAACCTCCAGAAGATTAATCATCAATGCAGCCCTTCAGCAATCTAGGTTTCATGGTGGAATGGTCAGAAAAAGGAATCTTCTCAATAAGACACATGAAAACCTGCTTGGAGTGCAAACAAAGCACCTAAAGGACTCTCACTTCCTGTGAGAAACAAAATTCTGTAGTCTGATGAAACATAGGTTGAACTTTTTGGGCTCATTTTTAATTTTTAATCTTGAGACCAGGCACTGCTCATCACCTGCCCAATACCTTCTCTAAATTGAAACTTGGTGGAGCCACAAGAACATGGACACTGAGAAAACTCGAGAATTGCCAGAACTGCATATTAAAAAAAAAAAAAAAACTCTTTAAAAATTGAATTGCTCAAACTCGTCGCAAGTGTCTCTTCAGTAATCATCCAGGAAGAATTGAGTTGGAGTAATCTGTGTAGGTGTTTGGGAGCCCTGACGCTTTAACACCATCATGGCACATTCGATACACAAAAAAAAAAAAATCTAAAGCTAAAACTCCTCAGCCCCCATCATTGGTCTCATTTGGGGTTATGGCAGTAACACAATTAAAGGTAAAACATTACCAGAAATCTCAGGGGATTATCAACGAGTCCTGTTTTTTGGTCTAGCAGGCGTCTCTTCTTCTTGATCTTGACAGCAACATGTTCTCTCCATATGGAATCTGTTGCAAACTTCACCTTCCTATTCCCTCCTCCTAAGACAAGGTGAAAAGTGAATTTGTCCTGGGTTATGAACACTCTGGATGTAGGAGAGTTAGATTCTGTTTTAGGAGTCTCCTTTCCAGATTTCCATGAATTTCAATAGTTTCTGCTTTGAGCTTCTTACTGGTCCAACATTTATCTCAGCCATTATTTCTCCAGAGCTGCTGTCTCTCACATTTCTTTATCTTCTTGTCCTTTTGGATTTCTTCTCTCTGATGTCTTGACGCTTACCTTGCTATAGCAAGATCCTCTGGGGATTTCTTATGGGAGCCACTGCTTTCGTTTAATATCTTAATAGATCCTTGATGTTTTGGTTTTTGTTCTCTTTTTTTTGACCGGTTCTGAGCTTTCCTTTGCCAGATGTCTCAATAGGAATTTCTCTTTTTGCTTTTCTCCCCTTGTGCATTGCCTTGATAAGCAATAATCCCAAATGTACTCCTTTTCTACATGATGTTTTCTTTGGCGCATTTCAGATTTCTGTCGATTCCGCTTGCTTTTTGTAGCCCCATTATGAAAGGTTTAGAAATTATCTCCTTTCAGGTAGTTTGGTCTCTTTCATCTAGTGGCTACATCCCTCTGCTGGATCTTCTTCTTTGCAATTCCTCTTTTCTTTGCAGTGGCTTCCTTCTTTTCTTTTTTTTTTCAACACTTTCTTTCTTGGGTGGTTTTTCATGTTCTTGCTCATGTTCTTTCATGTGCTTCCCAATACATTGTACTGGATATTGAATGGTGCCATTACGAAGTCAAAATTTGTCCCACAAACAGTAAGCCATCATGTGACTCTGTGATCTAGAAAAAGAAAGTTAATTTCAGCTCTGGGGAATTAAAAACAGATAAACAATACAGGTAGTCCTCGGGTTACGACGGTCCCGGGTTACGACGTTTCACGGTTACGACAGCTCCCTTTTAACAGAAAACTGCCAGCACTCCTAGCTAGCAAGGACTAGCCTGCGGAAAATCAATGCTGGCAGCTTGCTGTTACAAGTGAGCTTGTAAACTAAAAACCTGAAACAGAATGTGAAACTTACCGTACGGTGCAGGGTGGGCGGGCATTCAGGCCTCCTCTTTCTCCGATGTTCCGTCCTCCTCCGGCGCTCGCAAGCTGATAATGGCCAGGGCACATGCGCAGTATCATGATGCTTCTATTACGGCTACAGGCCATTATCAGCTTGCGAGCGCCGGAGGAGGACGGAACATCGGAGAAAGAGGAGGCCTGAATGCCCACCCTGCACCGTACGGTAAGTTTCACATTCTGTTTCAGGATTTTATTTTAAAGGGGGGGGGGGGGGGGTTTGATCCGTTCCTACGCGGCGTCGGTATGGTAGGTTCCGACTTACGTCGAAATTCGGTTTACGACGCCGCGCAAGAACGGATCAACGTCGTAAGTCGAGGACTACCTGTAATGAAAATGAGCTTCGTCTTTAAGGGGTTAACAGCAAAAAACTAAGCAGTTGATAAGCAGCACATAGTAGAGGAGGGATTCTATGAGGAAGGCTGTGGCAAAAAACAGGACACAAGTACTGTGTTGAGGGGCACTGGCCAGGGGTGGCAATGATGAGAAATGTTTGTGCACAATCATGGTGTTTTGGGCCAAGATCAAGAAGGAAAAGTAAATGTATTTTCTACTGTAACATATGGATGGGACGTGAGGAAAATTTGCTCAGCGGTCTCAAAACGATCTTTTGGACCGAGGCCTATGTGCAGTTAGTTAAACTTCTGATTTTATGTAATAGCTAAATTCTAAATGATAGGATTGCACTCTAAAAATAATGTCTGGGATTCCCTTACTGCTAGCCTTGGCAAAGGTGTGATCCCTGGGCCCTGTGCATTGGAAATATGTATGCTTAATATATAATATGTATGTGCTAACTGAAGCTACAGAAATGGCTGCCAGCTCTGATTTTTATGTACCTGTCATGTCTCAGTCCCATGGTGAATTTATGTTTGCCACATTTTTCTTGCATGCCAAGGAGACCTGGCGCCAGACTCCTGAATAAGTAGGGATGTAAATAACTTTTTTAGTAAAATGTAAACATATTGTGCTAAGAAAAAAGTCTTTCAGTCGTTTGTCCATCTGCTCAACCTTGTCATTGATGTTGCAGACGCTGCAACACACTTGTATATCTTCGACGTTCCTGTTGTGCTTTGGAGTATAATCAATTGTATACACAGAGGTTAAGATCAATACCTACAACACGTAATAAAATGTAACAATTAAGATTACTGAATTACAATGTTTTTTTCTATTCAGCAGTATAAAATATTTGTATGTCGAAACATAGCTGATCATCACAGCTATATAAGCTTGTCTGGCATTCCAAAGCCATTGGCTTTAAGGAAGCATTCTGGGGGGGGGGGGGAGTATTCTTTTGCCCAATTCATTTGACTCTAGAGTCACACTAGCACCATGGTGTTGGTCCTTTGGGTCCGCCAGGGAACTCAAACGACAGAGAACCAGACCACTAAAACATCAGTTGCACGAGCACTAGCAGACCCCATTGACTATAATGGGATCAGGTTGCTGTCCACCAATTAAAATTTTTTTAAAATCAACAAAACAAAAATCTGAAAGACTATTCGTATGCCAAATCTTGAAAAACTTATCACCATTATCCCCCCTCTGATGTAGTTTACAGAAAACGGTATGCCTTCTAGTAGGTAACATTCTCAAGGCATCTACCAAAACCAGAATAGTCACCCCCTGGGCCCTTATCTTGGAATGAGCAAACTTTTAAAGGAGATCTGAGTATTAAAAGGTGAAATATCTGCAGGGACTTGCCTGGGCAATTTGTTCTCTGTCTGTAATAAGCCTTAATACTTGGGGTATCAGTTTTTCTGCTCTCATCCGCTCCTCACACAACCGTCTCCAAGATTTCTCTCGTGCATCCCCCATACTCTGGAACTCCTTACCAAGACACATAAGACTGACCCCCACAATCACAGGCTTCAAGAAGGCCCTGAAGACTCACCTATTCAGGAAGGCCTACAACCCCCAATAACACTATCACCGCACTGCCATCTGTACAGTCTCCCCCTCTCCTTCTGTCTCTCCTTATGTAGCAGAGCCGAGTGTGCATAAGGGTTCTAGTGCACCCTCGGCTCTGCTACATCTAATGTAGCAGAGCCGAGTGTGCATAAGGGTTCTAGTGCACCCTCGGCTCTGCTACATCTGATGGGCTGACCGGCACACGGTGTAGTTGAGCAGAACTGGCTCAAGACTGCTAAGTCTCTGCATACCCATAGGAATGCATTGGCCAGCCTTCGGCCAATCAGCGCTGGCTCTGCCAGAGGAGGCGGAGTCTAAGGTCGGACCTGAATGGAGACTGGTGTGGAGCGATCTTAGACTCCGCCTCCTCCAGCAGAGCCAGCGCTGATTGGTCGAATTCCGTACTCTGGCCAATCAGCGCTGTCCAATGCATTCCTATGGGAAAAAGTTTATCTCACAAAAATCACAATTACACACCCGATAGTGCCCCAAAAAGTTATTTTTAATAACATTCCTACCTAAATAAAGGTTATCCCTAGCTATCCCTGCCTGTACAGCTATCCCTGTCTCATAGTCACAAAGTTCACATTCTCATATGACCCGGATTTGAAATCCACTATTCGTCTAAAATGGAGGTCACCTGTTTTCGGCAGCCAATGATTTTTTCCGATTTTTTTTTCAATGTCTCCGGTGTCGTAGTTCCTGTCCCACCTCCCCTGCGCTGTTATTGGTGCAAAAAAAGCGCCAGGGAAGGTGGGAGGGGAATCGAATTTTATTGGAGTTTGCCACGTGATGTTCGATTCGAATCGAACACATCGAACAGCCTGATATCCGATCGAACATGTGTTCGATAGAACACTGTTCGCTCATCTCTAATAATAAGATCTGCATGATTTACAATTGTATAAGTCTCTGTAAATTACAGTGAAGCCTTCTGTGGTGTTCTTGTATTTTGTGGAAGGATGAAATTGATGATCATGGTTTCCACATTAAACCTATATTTTATTGCCAAATCTGTTACATTAATATGGTAATATCTGACTTTGAAGAACATGTACTTGACTATGAGATGTAAATCTTGCTGTATAAATAAGTACTTCAGCACATACTGACTTACCATGGTATGACTGCCAAGGACTCTGTAGTATAAATAGAGAAGGTTTTGTGTGCAGGCCAGTCTCGAAGGTTGGAGTGGAAAATGAGAGTGGGCTCTCCCCCAAGTTCTGTGCCCTGGTTTCCACTTTCTTATTGCCTAAGGCTAGAAAACTGTGGTTTAAAGCTAAGAGATGTGGACCTGGTAAAGGTCATTCTTAAAGAAATAGGAGGAAGATGGTGCAGCACCAAAAAAATGGAAATCCAGTACACTGCTGACATTTATTTTGCCGTAAAACATTCATAGTGAGTTCATTCTATGAAGCTCTCTGCCCTAGGAAGTGGTGATGGTGGATTCATTGAGCAAGTCCAAAGAGGGCCTGGACGCCTTTCTTGAAGAGAACAATATTACAGGTTATGGACTCTAGATTTTGAGGACACATTGATCCAGAATTTTTATACTGATTGCCAGATTGGAGACGGGAAGGAATTTTTTCCCCTGAAATGGGGCAATTGGAATAAGCTTCATGAGGTTTTTTGCCTTCCCTTGGATCAACACTATAGGGGATTGTAGGGTTATAGGCTGGACTTGATGGACTGATGTCTTCATCCAACCTCTTCTACTATGTAACTATAATGTATTCTTGTTAGATGCAAAATATGTGGTAGATGCACCAGCTCGTACCAACCTCTGACATTGTTTAACTGGTCAGGTGATCCCTGTTAATATATGGCAGTCACACGGGTTCCTACCTGTCTTGACTTTTATGCTTGCGGTAGAAGGATCTCCAAATTAATATTCACAAAGAAATCTTTTTTATCATAAAATTTGTCAAACTTGTAAAATTTCTTTTGTATATAAATGGTTTAAAGGAAAACTGTTCTTATTTGTAATGTTGTTTTAGAATATTTTTTTTCAGTGGACAGTAGATATATAAAAAAAAAAATATGTTTTCTCATTACAGCTAAGTTACCAGCTGAAAGTTGGCATCATGTACTGCAAAGCGGGTCAGAGCACAGAAGAAGAAATGTACAATAATGAGTCGGCTGGGCCAGCCTTCGAAGAATTCCTTCAGCTCTTAGGAGAAAGAGTACGACTTAAAGGATTTGAGAAATACAGAGCTCAGCTTGATACTAAAAGTAAGAAAGCTCAAATGGAACCTGGTCTCCCAGGACAATACTATACTGTATTTAGTGTCTTTCGCAAAGTTGGATGTTTTTTGTCAAACTTTATTTTAAGCTAGAAATATGTAAATTCATTCGTATTGTCCACCTTAAAATGTAGCAATTTTCATCATTTAAAGAGGGTTCCCTCCTCTTTTAATCTGTGGTACAGGAACAATAGAGGGAACTGATGCTAGAACCAATACCATGCTTTCCTTTGCAAGCAGTTTGAAGATCAGTTGTGACATTGGTCACAGAATCTTGCTAAGGCATAAGACACAAGTGATACATGAACCAGATTAGATGAGGGATTTATCCTGATTGCCAACTTTGACATCAATAAGGTATTTTTCGCTTAATATGAGGCCACATTCATCTGCCTATTAGGTTTTTTTTTTTCCCTTGTAGGATTACAGGTTGAACTTGATGGACATATGTCTGTTTTGCAACCTTATTAACTATGCAACTATGTAACCAAGACTCATGCCATATACAAAATAACAAATGCACTTAAGTGTCTATTTACTCCATTGAATCTCCTGTGACAGATGTTCCATTGTTCCCTTCTGGTCTCTACTAATGTTGCTTCAGTATTGACCTGTTGGGGTCAGTGCACACAGAGTTTTTTGGCGAGGATTTTGACACGGAATCCGCCTCAATTTCAACCTGCAAAAAAAGCATCCCCATAGAGTTCTATTGAGAGGCTTTTTTTGGAGGCTGATTTTGAGGTGCATTGAGTGTCAAAATCCTCGCCAAAACTCTGTTTGAACTGACCCTTGGAGGCGGTTTACACGGAGGAAAGTTTCCTAGCTGAAAAATTCAGTTGCAGGAATTTGAAGCTGGTATTCCTGCTTATCAAAATTCCGCCCCTGCCAGGTGGTGTTTTCTGCTTCCCATTCACTTCAATGGGATTCATCAGGAATCTGCCTGAATATCAAGCATAACTCTTACTTTTTCACTAGCTCAGATATCTGCTAGAGGAAAAATCTGCATCTGACTCCCATTGAAATGAATGGAAGCTGGTTTCAGGTGGAATTTGGAGTGGATTTTAAGACTGAATCCGCATCAAATCAAAGACCAAGTACTCTTTGGCTGACACAAACCAGCATGTCCAGTGACTGGTCAGTATGACGTTAGTAGGGCACATTACTACAGTGGCTCTATTTTGTCAATATGACATATTGCCTCACCAATATATACAGAGATTGCCATGGAACCAGCTGGAAGGATGAATATGTGCATAAGCAGTGAAAATGCCTTCCCCTGTGCCCTGGATTATCAGGCTCATATAGTAATACTTGACAGGGAAAGATTGTTTTTAAGTTGTACTGTTTTGGTGAAGAAATGAGTGTATACTGTAGAAAAGCCCTACTGCACTATATACAATAAATATATATAAACACACACACACACTGTAGAAAATCCTATCCACGTATATTCCCACTACACAGATAAATCTGCTTGTGAAGTAGTCTCCTCTTCTTGTTCCGTACAAGTCTGCAGTTCCACCTGACTCATTAGGAAAATAAAGCCCACCCATCTGTCTGCAAACTCTAGACCACCATCAAAAAGAAATGCGTGATTCATTGTTCCAGAAAGTATTCCCTGGCATCCAGCTCCGTCTATTCAGCGCATTGGAAACTTGAAATGATTGCGGGGCTGGTTTTTGCAGCAAGCGTTTTAGGCATGGTTCAGCTCACATTTGGAACAGTTCAGCATTGAGCAACCATGTTTTTATTTGCCTTTCCTGGCAACAAAACTCAGCAGCTGTAAAATCTAGACACATTGTAAAGATGTAGATACAAAGCAAAACTGTCTGTCTCTACTGCTCAAGCAAGCTCATCTCGTGTATGCTTTATATATACTGTGCATGCCTGTATTCAGCTAATGGAACATCTATGCACAGGACTTGGACATTTTATTACATTTACACTTGGTGATAAAACATATTCACCATGTCTACGTATAATCTTTTTAGACTTTGTTGTACTGAATGATATGGGACAGAGATCTGCAAGAATATTCAGTATACTACACGCCAATGAATGAAGTCCAGCAAATCAAAAAACACTTTTACAGGCTTCAGAAAATTTGTATTTATTATTATGTAGGAAGGGAACTTTTGGTCTTTCAATCTATTAGGTTGCAAAGTGACCTCGGCATCAAAGTAGTATAAGCAAATGGAATGGACTTTGTTGTATCTCAATTTACCACCAAAACTAATACTGTGGAAGATGGTTACACTTGGCAACTCAGGGTCTAACAGATGCCCTCAGAAACTTGATATTTCACTGCACTATATGTTAAAGCTTACGCTAGGTTCACACCTGCGTTCGGGTCTCTGTTCTGTGGTTTCCGTCTTCAGCATGCAAGAAGACAGAAAGCACAGACCGGGTCCGGCCGTGAGCGGCGGTGAGCGTTTTATGCTCTCCGCCACAAAACTGTTTTTTTTTTTTTTAATCCGGACACAGAGTACTGCATGTCCGACTCTGTGTCCGGATTAAAAAACCCAGTTTCGCGGCGGAGAGCGTAAAATGCTCATGGCCGGACAGCTTTCTCACCCATTCAAATGAATGGGTGAGAGAGACTCCTGCAGGTTTCCGTCTCCTGCTCTGTTTTATGCAGGAAACGGAAACCTGCTTAACGGAGTGCCGGGCGCAGATGTGAACGAGCTCTTAGAAGTATATAGATATATTGAACACAAATTTCACACAAGTGAAAAAAACATAACATGGGTTATATGTAAAGCAAAATGGTGGCTAGTTGTCCTGCATTAACAGGGCTTCATGCATCACTGAAAGAATTAGAAAACTGGAACTGTTAGAATGCCAGGAGACAAAAACCTTAAAGGGGTTGTCCGGGATAACTGGAAATCCCTACACTAATCTAACCACACTCCCCTGTCCTTCTTTCTAAATAACCTAAATAATCAAACATGTATATTTACCCATATCACACATTTTCTGATTATCTGGGGACAATCCGTTTCCCCAATTCTGGAAGTGGATTATCACTACTAGAAAACCAGGACCTGGAAGATAGGACAAGTGACATCACTTACTCAGTGCCAGCAGGATTGTACTTCAGGGGAGCAATACAGGAAGTGAGAAGCAGACACTGCATATTGCCTGGCTGATACACTGATATGGAAGAACCCCTTTAGCCTCTTGGACAAGACTTCATGTGAGAGAAACTTCTGGATGTGTCCCACTAACACCTCTTCCTATTTCTGTGCTTTTCTCTGCTATGGTAATGTGTTTATCCGAAAATTAGCCCTAGCATAAGTTTTTAGGATTTTTGCAGCATGCTTGAAATATAAGCTATAGGGCGGAAATAAGTCCACGTTACAGTGCATTAAAAAAAGAAAAGGATCCAGACAGCTATACATTTAAAAAAATAAAAAAAAAAAGTATATAAAATACTGCAGAACAAATACAGTAGACTCTTTAAGGAAAGCAGTCCCCCCCCCCCCCCAAAGAATCTTGGACATTGACAATAAGGGAGCTTTTTGTAAAAGATGGCACTGTTGAGAGAGTTCTTTACAACCATAGGGGTTGACTACCGGTAGTGCTGGACTCACACACAAATTGGGTAGTTCTGCTGGCATCACTCCGTTGTAGCTGCTTTCAGTCACCAGGGGGAGCCAACTGCTTCACTTGTCTGTAGTGGAACGCTGCTGCATTGGCAAGGGGTCTGATAGTAAAACGCTACACCTTTGACAGGAGTGACCTAGATCTGTGTGTGTGTGTGAGTCTATCCACCATTGGCATTGCAAATTCTAAATGTTTTAATTCTAAGGGTTTCTGGTGAGTGGATTGTTCATGTAAAAATAAAATAAGGCAGCATTGAATATAAGCCCAAACCCCTCTTTTGGAGCAAAAAATAAGACCCTGTCTTATTTTCGGAGAAACACACTATATATCTTATAGGGATACCAAGCCTTACTACAGCCAATCACATCTGTTGTTTCACCAATTCTCTGGTTTAAATAATGAAAGCTAAAATCTGATTGGCTTCAATGAACTTCTAAAAACCGTTATCTGCCAGGTAACAGTAAATATTCCTGTGTGCACTTGGGCATACAGGTACTGAAGGTTTCATGTCTAAAGCTTCTCCAATAACTCCTATATGGATAATGGCAATTAAAATAACACTTCTGGGAATTCTTCAAACTTTTGTGTTGCATGAGCAAATCTGAAAAGGTTTGTCATAGAATAGATTTCCCGTCTGCACATAAACGGCATAATACATGGGAGGACACAATGTCAGCGAGTTTGAGGAAGACAATGTAGACTTGTAGAGTAACGCCATGTAACAGAACAGTCACTTACCTTTTCATTCATTCTGTCAAGGACAGTTCATTCGCTCTGTACATCTCGATGAGTCACTGCACGATTATTGGTACATTAACAAAGCTCAACTTTGTTTAGAAAAAAATTATTCTAGCATCAGTCAGTCAATCTCCTATTAATACGTCAGCCCAATGGAGCCAGTTCAAGGCATTAAAATCCAGATGCAATATGTGAGTTTTATCCATACGTGGCGACACTGCTCCACCTCCGATAATGGACATTCTTGTGAAATGCATGGTGATCATGTAGATAAACTAAATGAGCAGCCTGACAATAGTATTTCATACTTGACTCATTTGTGGAGAAAACATGCCCATGGTCCCCACATGATTGCTAATACTTTGTACCACCCAAAAGTGCGTCATACAGTGACTTTCAAAATGGATACCTGCACTGTAGGGCATTATAAGGCATGATATGTGTACACAAGCATACAAGACATACTTTGGTATACAAACGCTACAGCGCTGCATTGCTATATGCATGAACCCTGCATGGCAGACGTCACAAAGTAAAGGGTTTGTAATGCTGCTTTGCTGTGGTATGATACCATTTAGGCACCATGTTATATCATAGAAGCAATGCTGCAATGGGGGACCAGTTGACCACCTTTTAGTATGAGATGAGATGAGATGAAGCTTGCCATGATTCTGTGTAGCAGGGCAGTCTATAGGCACTGCATTATGGATTCATACAGTATGTCTGAGAAGTAGTAGTAATCCTGGACAGAACAAGAGAAACAGAGTACTGTTACTTAGATGTTGTCCTCATAGGCCACCCCAAGAGTGGAAGGTTCTTTCTCCAGTGCTTGTTCTCTTCTACCATTATTAGGCTACAATTGTGGCACCTTGCACTTATAAAACAGGAATAGGCTCATATATAGGAAAATAGAACCCAACTCAAAATCACAGTTGGTTCAGACTGTTTAGAACAGAATTTTCTTCTTTTTTTTTTTTTTTTTTTTTTTTTTTTTGGGGGGGGGGGGGGGAGGAGGTGGTCGGTGGTTTGAGTGGGGGGGTTTTATTTAGTTCCTGATGGCTACACATACCATAGTAGGGTGAGGAATTCCTAAACTCTTAGTCAGTTTCCAGCATTACACACAAATCTCTTGGTTATGCAGATTTTATATTTTTTCTGAAGTGACAAGGATTAACCCTTCATTTTTTTTTTTCCAGCTGATTCAACAGGTACCCATTCCCTTTATACAACCTATAAGGATTACGAGATAATGTTTCATGTCTCCACCATGTTGCCATACACACCAAACAACAAACAGCAGGTAAAGCATTGTTTTTGTTTCTGGAGATATATATATATATATATATATATATATATATATATATATATATATATATATATATATATATATATATATTAGTGTGTGTTACCCTAGGTTCCCGATGAGTATGTTTAATGGATTAGAAGGACTCTTAGCCCCTCTCCACCCGACATGTACCATAAAATATGCTGGAGAAACTGTTGTTGCAATATTGTGTCATTCTTGCTATGCCGCCCTGAAATGTATGAATAAGGCTTCTCACATATGTATTAGACGCTCCAGTGTCGATTCTCTCATGTTTGTTGGGAGGAATGCACAGCATGCATACTTTTATTCTTGACAAATGATAGACTCCTTGACAGAAGCGGCTAAAGACCCTGTTGGGTTTGTCAGGTGTCATTTTGTCCATCGTGTGATAATCCAGCGCACTGTCATGTTTTTGTTTGTAGAGAAAACCACAATGCACATGTGAAAGAGCCCGATTTGACAACCGACTGTTTTCAGTTCTCCCGTGAATGTGATATGTCCCTTCATACCTGACACTGCATAGAACCGGTGCAGTGAATCCAATAGAGACTGTTTAGTATTGGCAAATGCTATATTGAGTGTACACAAAAGATGGCGCTTAGTCTCTGTGTTTTTTTACGCTCATACAGTAACAAGCTAGCCTGCATGTTGGGATATGCTGCACAAATTCACAATTTTTGCAGTTTTTGTCTTGAATTTATTTCTTTTTTTTTTTTTTTTTTTTTACTGTCAGATTGTACTTTGCAGTTGTGTTCTCAGATAAGATTTTAGTTTTGGAGGCTATACGTTTAATAGTTGGTAACGGATCTGCCATGGATTCTCCAGTGTGGGTTTTCAGCTGCAAAACATCTCACATTTTTGTAGAAGAACTGAAAAGAAGTTTTTATTTTCCCCGTTTCTAACCCTTATTGGGGAGAATTTATTAAGATTGGCGATTCCTACATCAGTCTTACACTAGGTTTACGCCAGCACTTGTACTGTGTTTGGGGATTCCGTTCCCCTCTCCTTTTTGGGTGGTATCCACACGGACCCCATTATAGTCTATGGAGTTTGTGGGTTTCCTAAGGTGCTTTTTTATGCGGATTAGGTTTCCGTTCAGGAGGGTCTCCAAGCGGACCACCTGAATGGAAATCCAATCGCAGATGTGAACCTAGCCTTAATCTAGTCTCCCAGTAGTGTGAGAGATGCTCTGAATTCTTAATAATTCTGCCATATCTAGGGTGGTTCCATGAGCCAGATTTAATATCTGCACTAGCTAGGAGGTGGTATAGAGTTCAACTATTACTCCTGTCATTTCCTGGTCAACTAAAATAAGACAGATTGCAAGCTTTCGAGGCTCTAGGCCTCTTCCTCAGGCATAGTATGCCTAAGTAAGAGGCCTAGAGCTTTGAAGGCTTGCAATCTGTCATCATTTTAGTTAGCCTTTAAAAAAGGTACCAACTACTGAAGAATCTCAAATTCTTATATTTCATATCCACTGGCTAACACGGTACAAAGACATTTTTCCTTATACAGTTTCCTGGTGTGAGTTCTAGTAAATCTGATGGCCTGAGGGGTAAATTGGATCAATTGCTGCAAGGTCAATAGGTCACAGATTGGACAATGACATGAGTGTTCGTTTTTCAGTCCGCAAAATAACCATACTAGTGTAATTTATTCTAGATGTCTGAATTATTTATTGGTTTCATTGCTGTCAATCATTATCCTATCCCCTGACCTCTCAGCTTATATCTATTCATAGCCATAGGCAAATTTTCACGTAAGATTTAGTTAATTCCATGTCCTATTGTTAATCTCCTGACAGCTCCTAGAAGATGATATCATGGTCATCACTTATCACTGAGACCCCTCAGTCCTCCTTATTATCTAAAGCTGAATGAATGAGCTCCGGTGCCTGGTGTTAAACCTGTGAGGGGATGAGTGGCTAGGGGAGATGCAGCCCTAACATTTTGGATCCCCACAAATCAAACATTTAAAGGGGTTCGCCAAAACTAAATATCCTTAGGATAGGTCATTAGTGTCAGAATGGTGGGGGTCTAACACCCAATACCCTTACAGTATAAGCAGCTGTACAGAGCCAGAAGCAGACGTCTCTGTAAATGGTGCAGTAGCTTTGCTGCATTATTGCAGCTCAGCTTCCATCCACTGCAGCAGGAGGGCCCGCACCAAGCAAACAGTTATTCCCTAACCTATGGATACAGGATAACCCTTGTTAGTAGGACAACCTCTTTAAGCAAGAAGAAAGGAGTAGATTGAAGGGGTATATCTTGTAGTAGTATGCTAGACAAGATGTATTTGTAGTCTCTAACCATGGAAACACACAGGTCTGCACAGGGGCAATAGACAATAAATAGTAGGACATTTTAATCAAGTTTTCAGGGTTGCTTCATTTTTTTAGATGCTAAGAATGGCTGCAAAGGGGGATATTTCTTTTAAAAACCAAGTTATATTCCTGTTGCATATATTAAGTATCCCATGTATGGAGACACTGTTGAAGGGATTACATTCTGTTTTATGTGTTGTAGATCCCTTTTGCACTGATTTAACGATTTGTGCTTTTGCTTTATGGTGTACTGTATGTACACAGTGCTATGGTGGTGAACATTGGTACTGCAGATATCAGGAACGGACACTAGCACTTAGTATTTCTTAGAGATGACAAATTGCTGGCTAAATAGACAAGACCTATATTGTACTATTATTGCATGCATCTGCAACTTTCATAACCATTTAAGGTTTCCCATAGAACTTATTATAATAAGGTTCACTATATTCTGCATAGAGATAAAAAAGAAATGTAATATTGCAGACAGTGGAGAAAGTGTATAAAAAATAGTTCTGCCTGTGTGTGAATGGAGAGGTAATGCGCATGCCATTCTCTTCTATGGAGTGTATGACTGAGCAATATACTCAGCTACCACCATCAGTCCAATAGAAGAGAAGTGAGTGAAGGTCACACCCACACTACTCCATTCATATAGGGACGCCCATTCATGTTATCACTGGGGGTCTCAGTGGTTATTTGTCCAGTGACGAGGCATTGTGTGTAGGGGATACAGTTTATTAGTTGGAATACCTGGTGTCGAAGAGAAAATACACTCACCGGCCACTTTATTAGGTACACCATGCTAGTAACGGGTTGGACCCCCTTTTGCCTTCAGAACTGCCTCAATTCTTTGTGGCATAGATTCAATAAGGTGCTGGAAGCATTCCTCAGAGATTTTGGTCCATATTGACATGATGGCATCACACAGTTGCCGCAGATTTGTCGGCTGCACATCCATGATGCGAATCTCCCGTTCCACCACATCCCAAAGATGCTCTATTGGATTGAGATCTGGTGACTGTGGAGGCCATTGGAGTACAGTGAACTCATTGTCATGTTCAAGAAACCAGTCTGAGATGATTCCAGCTTTATGACATGGCGCATTATCCTGCTGAAAGTAGCCATCAGATGTTGGGTACATTGTGGTCATAAAGGGATGGACATGGTCGGCAACAATACTCAGGTAGGCTTTGGCGTTGCAACGATGCTCAATTGGTACCAAGGGGCCCAAAGAGTGCCAAGAAAATATTCCCCACACCATGACACCACCACCACCAGCCTGAACCGTTGATACAAGGCAGGATGGATCCATGCTTTCATGTTGTTGACGCCAAATTCTGACCCTACCATCCGAATGTCGCAGCAGAAATCGAGACTCATCAGACCAGGCAACGTTTTTCCAATCTTCAATTGTCCAATTTCGATGAGCTTGTGCAAATTGTAGCCTCAGTTTCCTGTTCTTAGCTGAAAGGAGTGGCACCCGGTGTGGTCTTCTGCTGCTGTAGCCCATCTGCCTCAAAGTTCGACGTACTGTGCGTTCAGAGATGCTCTTCTGGCTACCTTGGTTGTAACGGGTGGCTATTTGAGTCACTGTTGCCTTTCTATCAGCTCGAACCAGTCTGGCCATTCTCCTCTGACCTCTGGCATCAACAACGCATTTCCGCCCACAGAACTGCCGCTCACTGGATGTTTTTTCTTTTTCGGACCATTCTCTGTAAACCCTAGAGATGGTTGTGCTTGAAAATCCCAGTAGATCAGCAGTTTCTGAAATACTCAGACCAGCCCTTCTGGCACCAACAACCATGCCACGTTCAAAGGCACTCAAATCACCTTTCTTCCCCATACTGATGCTCGGTTTGAACTGCAGGAGATTGTCTTGACCATGTCTACATGCCTAAATGCACTGAGTTGCCGCCATGTGATTGGCTGATTAGAAATTAAGTGTTAACGAGCAGTTGGACAGGTGTACCTAATAAAGTGGCCGGTGAGTGTAGTAGTGAGGCCTGCCCTACATGTATGAAGAACATATGCGTATCCTTTTATTATCTCATTGTAGTCTTTGCTATCATTGCACACGCAAGACATATTAGTGAGAACTAATAAAATATCATTTGTGAATTAACCCTTGAGAAATATACCATATTCAGATGTAAATGGGTCTGTCTTCTGCTGAACGTTCTTGAGCCCACTGGAGGATCCTCTAGTAGTCACTCTGTCTATATAGTAGTAAGTACCAGATTGTCCTCTCTCACTCCCAAAAAAAATACTGCTGGATGCAAAATTATTTCACCTTATTAAGTTAGAGAAATCCATTTATGATCCCCATTGTGCTTGCGCGATGTGCTACAGAATGCATATAGAAGGATGCTGTATTAAAGTATTGTTTCCACACATTTATTCCTCTAAACTCTATCTCATAATCTATCAGCACTTGCAGCACTACTTAAAATCGAAGCGCGCATTAAACTCTGTGCAATAAAATCTGGCGATTGTGTGCATGATACTGCTATTTCTCCTTTCCAATAGCGAACATCCTAATAGGAATGAGACAATAAAGTAATGCTATATTATAGGTAATTATGCAGATCCCACCGCAGTTAAAACCGTCAGCTCCATAGAGAAATAATTACAAGTGCGCTACAGTAAGTGGTTGGCAGCACACGTTGCCATAGGAACGGAAGTCTGGATCCCTGCTGGTTGCTTTATGTTCACAAATAGAATCCAGTGCTGGTGGAGGAGGATGAGGGGGGGCGCTCAGTGTTAAATTGGAAATGCATTATTCATTTAATATAACATGTTTTCAGAGGTTATGTTTATGGACAAGCACTGTTGTACCTCCAGGCATTAGAAAGGTCAGGGGCCGCAGTCTGGGAAGATGGAGTGTATTCATTGTTTCTTACCATCTGGGTCCAAGTCCATTGTTTTTACGCCTGGTGTGCAGATAGAACAGCACACAAGGCTGAATTACAGAGTTTTTTTTGCTGCCCCCTCCTCCTTTTTAATTAAATTACTAGAATAGAAGGTGGTTGTTGACTTGTGTTTTCTATTGTTTTTTTTATGTCTGTACCAATTTATGGTCAGCGGTAAGGTACAAACAAGATGACAGTATCTTACTGTGATTAATGTCTTCTCATAAAAGCAAATGTACGTTATTACTTCTGCCTTTATAATGTTTCACAGTATACAGCATGTTTTAGTGTTTCTACCGGGGTGGACGCATTTGGCCTTATCAAGCCGATTATAGGTTTGTTCTTCTCCATGGGGTTCACTTAATTCTAAATAACTTCCCATCTATATCCCACGGTTAGTCTATACAGTATATGAATAAACAGGCACGTCAGTCAGGATGACAATCTGTTTGCATCTGTCATTATCGCAAACAATATGCGTGTATTTTCCCACCGCGCTTTAGCGTGCAATCTATCGCGTTCCTTTAAATGTGTAAAGCTGTGATTTTCTTTAATTGCAGCTGCTCAGGAAGCGGCACATCGGAAACGATATTGTGACAATAGTGTTTCAGGAGCCTGGAGCCCAGCCGTTCAGTCCCAAGAACATCCGCTCTCATTTTCAGCATGTCTTCGTGGTCGTAAGAGCGCACAACCCTTGCACGGACTCTGTCTGTTACAGGTATGATTGCCCAGTTCATGGGCACTTTATATATCTAGTAGTAATTGGTAAGGGGCGTCAAGGCCTGTTCCCGTGAGAGATCAGTTGTTTAACCCTTTGCTGCCTTCTGGAGCCATACAAAATCTAACAGATGTGTAATCTCGACTGACTGATCTGATTTCCATCTACGGTGCTGTTTGCTAGATAAAGTACCTTTCTGTTCCGAATATTGCTCAGTGGCCTTTTTTTTTTTTTTTTTGTTATGGGATCTAAAGGTGCACATGCAAAATATTAGTTTCATGTTGATATTTTTAATAAAAATATGCATAATTTACCAGGATAAATATAGTCATTTCCTTTACTGGTTCATATTATTTGCATAGATTCTAGTTATATTGTTTGTTCTTCTGTATGGTGCACATTTACAACATAAATCATGGTTTCCTATTGTTTTCTGGATTCTAAATATATGTTTATAATGTAATTGAGATAAATAATTTATTATGCTTATTTATGTGATGTGGAAACCTGATAATTAACCCATTAATCCTGTTGTGAAGGCCTTTTCCGTGTGGGCTCCATATGCATTATCTCAGCTGTGTGCATTACCCTTATTTTGGCACATTGTTTTGTCAATTTTAGCATGTAAAATACATTTGTCATATTATTCTGTAATCTAGTAATTTTGTTAACGCAATTATCTACTTAATGTGTTTGTTCCTATCAGAAAAGTCTGATTAATAATTTAGGCTGATATGAAGATTGGCATGGTTTGATTTGTGTCAAGCTGCTTGTTTATTGACAGCACAGACCCAATCCAACCTTGAGATGAACAACTGAGTCATGTCTGACTGTCAGTGCAGCAGAAATTCACTGCCTAGTAACCACTGATTTGTTGTCAGACTGCACTTCCCTATAACCAGTTTGTCCACAGTTCCTTGGGTTTGCAGCTACAAGAGATGAACAATAATACTGAGCTGCAATACCAAGCACAGCCTGTATACAGTGTATGGCGCTGTGAGTGGTAACCAGTGCAGAGGCCACAGCATTTGTTCAAGTGATTTGTGGGGGTTGCAGCTTTTTCGCAACTCCACGACTTGTTAGATGGATGGCAGAGAAGTGAAAAGACTAAATAAAAGCCTTGTCGATGTGCCTTATTGAGATGTGATATATGTGTAGGTATAGGTGTTTTTCACAGAACTTCGGGTCACTCCATCAGGTCGCACACTTATGAGTACACTCGAGGAAGTGTGATTTTTGACAGCAATCTAAAGCTGGCCATGTACATTAGATGAATGTTGGCTGATCCTGCCAACCTTCTATGTGTGATGGTGTTGTTATTCCCCCCCCATTCCCTGGCAGCAGATCTCAGATAAAAGAAGGTTTGGGCATGTTGGATTTCAACATGCCATATCCTTTGTTCTCACAGGAGATAAGCTGCCACAGGAGGTGTCTGGAAACAGCTAATTTTCCTCCTGCTACTGAGAACAGATTCACTTTCAGACAAGCAGAGTATGCATGTGAATGGGGGAAGGCAGACAGGACTAAACAGCTGGGCGAGCATTCAGCCAGCAGCTATCTTGCGTGTATACCCAACCCTAAACTGCTGCTGTCAGTATTCTTTGACTAGTTGTGCATTTGTATACATCATGTGTTTGTAGTTTTGCATTCAGTTTTCCAAAGGGGAATACATTTTCCGTGAAGCTATGTTACATAACCAACTTTTATGTCATTCCTAGTTTACAGTTTGCTCACACTGGGTTTATATTATGCGTATTCTTATATTTCAGTGTTGCTGTTACACGATCAAGAGATGTTCCTGCTTTTGGCCCACCGATCCCAAAAAGTTTCACCTTTCCTAAATCAACAGTGTTCAGGGACTTCCTCTTAGCCAAAGTTATTAATGCAGAGAATGCTGCTCACAAGTCTGAGAAGTTTCGAGCAATGGCGACTAGAACCCACCAAGAGTACCTGAAAGACCTCGCAGAAAAAAATGTCACCAACACCTCCATCGATTCATCTGGAAAGTTTCCATTCATTTCACTGGCTTCAAAGAAGAAAGAAAAAGCTAAGCCGTATCCATGGGCTGAACTGTATAGCACAGGGGCAGTCGTATGGAGTGTCCAAGTTGAAGACTTTAGCAATGCTTTGGAGATTGAATGTCTCCTGTGCATCTCAAATGAAATACTGGCGCTCCTCGACCAGGAAACGAAAAGCGTGATCTTTAACTGCTCAAGTAGAGACGTTATAGGATGGACTTCTAACAACTCCACTGTTAAAATTTTCTACGAGCGAGGAGAATGTGTGTTTATCAGAAGCTATGGCGGCAACTGCGATGATATAAAGGAAATTGTCAAGAGGCTGGAAGTAAGATGTAACGCCGTAAATTATTGCTAAAGTCAAATACCTTTTAATGTCAGATAATGTCACGAAGTCTCCATTAACCGTAATTGACCAATGTTCTTGAAGTGCCAGGGTATTTTAGCTGCCCATTACATAAAGTACTGTTAATAGAGGTGCTTTATGGGTTATTATGACATCTATGCTGGTTCATGTTCATGGAGTAGACATGTGTATTACTACTAGTGCAAATTCATATGATAAGGTCAATCTCTTACACATCTTTCCTTTGGTTTTCATTTATGCTTCGTCTGTCTCCTCAGTGCTTCTATTTTTGCTGTGCCTTCATATTTGAAAATTGAATTATTTTATCTCTAATTTTTTTTACGATTTATCTGAATTTCAGATTGTCACAAAAGGATGTGAGTCAGTGGAAATGACATTGAGAAGAAATGGCTTGGGGCAACTCGGCTTTCATGTCAATTACGAAGGGATAGTTGCTGAAGTAGAGCCTTATGGCTATGCTTGGCAGGCTGGCTTAAGACAAGGGAGTAGGCTGGTTGAAATCTGTAAAGTTGCCGTAGCCACGTTAAGCCATGAGCAGATGATTGATCTACTGAGGACATCAGTGACCGTTAAAGTAGTAATCATCCCCCCACATGACGATGGCATTCCACGCAGGTATGGTTTTTGACTGATCTTATTTTTTTCTTCTCTTAGGGTTAAGTTATCTTTATGTACTATATGCAGTTATCCATTTCTGGTTGCAGAATGTCTCTATATTATGACAGATGTAATATGATCACAAAGCTAAAATAACTTATCAAGTTATACCGATTGCCGTAGTTAACTACTTAGATGCCGCTTTTATTTGCAAACGTGACATCTAAACTATTGTGTTGGATGGGGATTGCCATCCTGGAAGCAATCACTGACTTAGAATCGTGAAAGGGGAGCCATAATGGGTTGACTTGATAGCTGGGAGCCTAGCAAAGGGTTACAAACCTCTCGTGATCAATATTGTGTGCTGATCGGCTGATATACTGCTAAACACAAGTATTGCAGTATATTGTATGAGTAATCCAACCTCTAGGGGGAACGTAACATAGAAGTTAAAGAAGACAAAAAAGTTTTAAATTAATAAAAAATCTAAGTCCCCCCCCCCCCCCTTCACACACACATACACACACCAATCTTATATTGATGACCTATCCTAGGGATAGGTCATCAGTATATTTAGTCTTGAAAAACCCTTTAAATTGGGACGAAATTATTCCATGTGACAATAATTAGGCTCATTTTTCTTAATGGAACAAGTGGAGCAGTTGCCCCCTAGCAGTCAACTTGCAGTAGAAAGAGGAAGGTTAGAGCTTAACTATAGTTGGTTGCTATGGGCAAAATCTGCAATCTTTCTCTGTACTAGTTAGCATAAATCAGGCCCATTATGTGTCTTAATGGAGTATGTAAATTACTCTTCTCGGGTCCACGTTTTGTTTTTTTTTTTGTTTTTTTTTTTATTTAAAAAAATAAAATAAGGCGATCTTGTATTTTTAGTGCATTGTTTGTACTTTAGTATATGACTTTTCTGTTTCTTCGTGTGCGTTTTTGGGCGCTCACAGCAGTTATTTAATATGCTACTTGGTTTGTGGGCTTTTCTGGTGGGCAGGCTGTAGGAATAAAGTGATATCTGGGTTATTGCACAACCATTGAGAACATTATTTCTGAATTTGCAGTACTCTGAAATTACTCTCTGAGGTGTTGTTCATGCCGAGGAAAACACCAGCTCGGTGCCTTAATGGAGGGAGTAATATTCCTTTGAGCGAAGAATCAGGAGTTAGAAAGAAGGGCAGTTCTGCAGCATCAAGAGCGCTTGGGGTTTTATTAATTTCTACTCTTTTTTTTGTTGAGAGTGCGAGAGAGACTGTGAAAATGAACAGATATGTAATTAGTATTCTGTGTCCTTAGGGCTTTCTACAGTAATTTCAGGTAGACCGGAGGGGTTATAATTATTTATTAAGACTGTACATATCTTCACTTAATGTTCAAATTCAACAACTTTGCTTTAAATGTATTCTCTTTATTGCAGTATAAAAATTTGACATGACTCTATCAAATAAATCACAACACATTTAAGGAAGAAAAAAAATCAAATTAAAAACCTTAGATCTTGCTGTCCAGGTGGGCGATAAGGAAGGGTTCTCACTACCATTGGATTCTGTTATGAAGATATCCATTTAAAGGAAGAAAAAAAAGACACCTATCATAACGGACATTAGCTGACCACTATCAGTTACTGTCTGTCAGAAGTCCGTTGCCCATAGACTTCAGTGTTAAAAATAAATAATGGATACTTGCCGTCTTTTTTTGTGTTTGTTTTTTTTTAATGGACAGAAAAGTCCTGCATGTAGGATTTTTTTTTTTTTTTGTCCGCTGGAAAAAAGCAGACTTGGGTGGAAACGAACACAAGATAAAATCCCATTGAAATGAATGGCATTTTTAATGGACTACTGACGATTCAGTTAGTGTCCGTGATGGTGATGTCACTTACCCTCTGGTAGTGGGACTAGCTAGGGGACAGGATGACGCGGCTGAAGCTGCTCCCCGCCCACCGTGACTACGTAGGGTAATTTACATATAACTTTTTATAGTTTTAACATTTATAACATCACTTTGCTACAACAAAAATATTAAGAGGAGCAGCAAATGGAAAGAGAATAACTTTATTCCTTCTATGGTGGGGAAACCACCTGACAGATTTCCTTCATAATGTGCCAATATTGGCGCAAAGTAGGCCAAGAAACAGATGGTGTAAATTTACACAAAAAACTTTCAAAGCTTTACCAAGTTTATCATCCAGTATAAGGGTGCATTCACATGGAGTAACGCCAGCGTGTATCACAGCCGTACACGCCGGTGTTACAGCAGGGCTGCCGTGCACTTCACATTCATTTCTATGGGAGCCGGCATACGAGCGCTCCCCATAGAAATGAATGGACTGCTTCTTTCACTGCCAGCAGTCCCATTGAAGTGAATGGGAAGTGCCGGCGTATACGGCAAGCTCTGCTCATGCCGTGCCGTACACGCCGGCACTTCCCATTCACTTCAATGGGACTGCTCGCAGTGAAAGAAGCAGGCTATTCATTTCTATGGGGAGCACTCGTATGCCGGCTCCCATAGAAATGAATGTGAAGTGTACGGCTGTGATACACGCTGGCGTTACTCCGTGTGAATGCAGCCTAAGACATTGTGATGCATTTTTAGGCTGCCTGATCTAACTATGCCCTCTCTAAACTTTCAACAGGATTAGTAAAGCTGCCCCCATGTCTCATAGATTTATAGCAGCTCATAATGTCCTGACCGTGACCAACTACTATGAATATTTCTCTTTTAGAGGTTGCTCAGAAACCTACCGCTTGCCAACAGTAGAGTATAAAGTGACAGAGGGCATCCCGTATGAGCTGAAGTTTCCCTTCAGAAACAACAACAAATGGCAAAGAAACGCAGCCAAAGGAGAGGCCGCACAACTCCGACAAATTCCCTCTCAGCTTCAGAGTCCAGTCTCATCAAGAGTGTCTTCTGTTAAAGGAGATGGGAAGATGCAGACACCAGAACGTTCCGCAAACATTCCAAGGAGTATTTCCAGTGACGGTCGACCTTTGGAGAGCAAGAGGTAAGATTAACGTTGCATGTATAGGAATTAATCCTATGTTTTATGATATTTAAAGGGGAATTCCCATCTTATGTAGTGATGGCCTATTGTTGGGGTATACGATCAGTTTAAGATTGGTCGGGGTCTGACCTCTTGCTTCCCGGTAATCCTGCAATTAAAGATGTGTAGTGCTGTGGAAACTTCAGTGTTGCAGCACACCTACATGGGACTGGCTGCAGTCTTCCTCTTTTTCCTAGAACGCCCATATACTAGTAATATTCCATCACTTTATTAAGATGGGACGGTCCCTTTAACCAAAGTTAGTTTATATGTTGGCATGTAAAAAAAAAAAAAAAAAAAAATTGCAAGAACCATCTCCACTGAATAACACCATTACACAATTTTTTTTTATTTTCTTATCTTTTCCTATGTTTTTTGTTAACATGAAATTTTGTTTTGGAATGTAATGTAGACATGTATTAACATAGGTAATGGTTCCGACACAAGCCTAACCCTCCTCTAACTATTCAATTTAAGACTTGTACTACTTTCATTTTGGATCAACTTCCATGTAACTCCCTTGACTAGTTCGGGGAGGCAGGGAAGACGGTTCATACTCTATCCAATAAATATATCTTATCTGGTTTGAATAAGGCTGTCTCCGGCGTCAGAGATATATGTCTCTGTTTCATCTGTCGCTATTGGACGATCCCAGCAGTGTCGTAATTCTCCTAGCAATCTTTCTACCTCCAGTGATACCGGCTCAAGTGGAGGCTCCAGTCACAGGCAGAAATCCATGCCCGAAGGGTATGTCACTCCTCTTGTTTTCATTGTGAACACCCAGCTCTTTTGGCTGTGGATTTTCAGTAATTTATAGCCCTTTTTTGCAGCTTTTGGAAAGCTGTGCAGAGGAAGGTTCCCCATTGCTTTTCCAAAACTGTGGTTTTATTTATTACTGGGCTGCCTTATTCTATCCAGTCCTTAACTGTTGTGGGGTGACTAAAAGGGAACTTAGTACATGGAACGTGCTGTCTGATCTGTAGGCACAACGTTCTAGAGCAACACAAGATGAGCGGGGGAAACATTTGGTATAACTTGTCTTTTATCTTTGTAAATCAATGCAATTTCAGGGCATATAAGTCCAGTGGTCGATCCTTTTAATTCCCTATATCACTGTACATATAAGGCTGGCTGCAAACCTCTAAAAAAGGACCACAAACTAGACTAGCAAGCATGGATTTATTTTTTCCTTCAAAATTATAAATTAATCTGTTTAACTTGTTACTTGCGGTATTCACGGGGGTTGTGGTCTACAACCTCTGGGGATACAAGAACCACTGTTCTCCTCCGCCCTCGCCCAGAAGGATGCCCATGTATAGCCGCCTGCGCTATCTTTACTTAAAGAGCTTTTCCATCAGTATGGATGGAGGCATTCATTATAGTTACAGGCTCCCTGTGGAGCCAGTGGTAAGTTGCGTTCATTACTCACCACTCCGCTTTCCACTTCCTCTCTGCATCCAGTACTAATATCACAGCAGGCCCCAAAGCAGAGAGGTGAGCATGGAGCAGAGTGGTGAATGCATCTCACCTCTGGCTGCTCAAACATCTCTCGGTGTGGGGGCCATTATATTACATGTGGGAGAACTGATGGTGCCATTATACTACATGTGGGAACACTGAGGGGGCCATTAGCTTACTTATTTTGGAGGCTTTAAACAAAGATCTAATTTGTTAGCACTTAAGTGATAACTACTTTGGTGGGTACTCTCTTTGGACATTTTCTTACTAGATGGGACCTCGCTTGAAAAGGTTGACAAACAGTGCTTTATACCATGTTGCCAACATAATGGACAGTGCTGGTTCAAGGGGTTGTTCACCTAATGCTTTTATAGGTATTTCCACTGGACCAAAGATTGACCAGTTGCAGTAAATGGCTGTATGTAGTTATATGTTATCCCCAGAATTGTTCTTGGTCATTTTTGTACAGATTTACTTTGTAGTAAGGCTTTGTAGAAGCACCATACTGATTTTTATCAGTAGAGTGAAAATGATGTTAGTCCCGTGCCAGATTCTGATATATTTCATTGCTTTCTCTCCCCGCCATGAGTTATGATCAAGTTTCTTCACTGTAGTGAAGTGAGTGGTAAGATGGGAAAGCCTGCTCCAGACATATCCAACTCCTTCTCACTGCGCCAGCTCACTGAACCTTTTTAGTTTCTTTAAGCCAGAACACGAAGGAAGAGATTCAGAACTGAAAATCGGCTATAGGGTTTAGACCCAGTCCGACATTCAATTTGTATTTTTTAATTTTACTATTTTTGACAAATGCAACAAGTACAGGGATGCCTGTTCCTATACCACTTATGGGATGCGACACAGTGCATGCTCATAGGTGATCTGTAAGATATCTAGGTTGCTTTAATGCTCTGAAATCTCGTGCTATAACTTCACCTTCATAGCCGCCAGTTCTTTGTTAGTAGTTGAACATTACAAGTTGATCCAATATGAAAAGTGTTTGATTAAAACTATAAATAATATAAAACCATATGTGCCCGTGGATATGAAAGGTCCTCTTTAAGCTTTGTTGCTATAAAAAAAAAACCCAGAAAACTCATTCTTAAAGGGGTTGCATCAGGATTTGTAAACATGGCTGCTCTCTTCATATCTCAATTCCTCACCAGTCCACGTGTTTTAAGTATTGCAGCCCAGTTCCACAACTTCACAGCACGCAAACTGATACGTTGGTGTTTGTGGAAGAAAATGTGTTTTTTTGTTTGTTTTGTTGTTTTTTAGGGGATTTTTGAGTCCTGTGTTTCTTTTTCTTGCCTCATATTTATTTTTTGTATTATGGGTATGGAAGTGGTTAGTGTTTGTCGCTGAGCACCAGATGCTTTTCACTAACCACTTTCACATGTATATGTAATGGTCTAGTAATAAACTGTGCTGCCACAATTAAAAACTGATGAAGTGAAGACTGAGTGTAATCTCTGAGTTAGTAGCTAAATATTACTGTATAGCATTTCTATATTTCTGCAGTGTGTGTGTGTATATATATATATATATATATATATATATATATATATATATATATGACATTTTTGCTATATGATCATTGTTCTTATATGAAAAGACTTTACAGTCTCCCATAAACACCTAGTTGGCAAGGAGCTCTAAATAGCCATAGTTTACATCTCCAAGAAGTTTGTGTGGTTTTTGTTATATACTCGGTCTCTGGTCTTATACTCCTGGCAGAGGTAGACATGAGAAAAATTCCAATGCCGCTGCACTGGTGTGGTTACAATATGGTGTAATTTACTATAATTGAAAACATTATTTTCTGTGGAGTTTCTCATATTGTTTACATTCTTTGCTTCAGCTTCCCAGACGGTTGCAAACATTAAAAACGGCAAGATGTAAAACCTGATTCGAGAAACACAGGGAGCAATGCACATGGATTCTGTACACAATAATATACGTTCACAGGGAAGATGAGATACGTTAATGGTGGTCTATTTGCTTAAGTCAGGTATTATTTATGTTAAGCAGGCCCTTAACACTCTGTGTAGACATTAGTGAGGCGGTTTATGCCTTGGATTTCTGATAGCCATGTATAAAGATGTCACATAATGTGTCCCAGGAGAATACAGAGCTTACTTAGCTAGTTTATTGCCTTTTCATTATTTACCAGTAATTGTCATGAAGATTGATGGCTGTCTGGTAGGTGGCAACTTTCATGGTAGAAGGTCAGTGCTGCTGAAATCAGTCAAGCACAATATACAGAAGCAAATGCTTATTAGTATGCAATAGATTCAGCTGTATTTTGTTTCCTTACATGTCATAATAGATACATAATAAAATCTATGCCATAAGTGGTGACTAAGCAAAGAGACCATATAAAATGCAGAACATTGTATAGATTGTAACATTGTATGGTTCCAAAGAAGTGCATAAAGAGACAGTTAGACATACCATGTGTGTGTATATATATATATATATATATATATATATATATATTTATATACGGTACATAGTCATAGTTTCTGGGACATATATATATATATATATATATATATATATATATATATATTATCTATACACACACACACACACAGCATATATATATATATATATATATATATATATATATATATATATATATATATATATATATATATATATAGCTGCAAGTCCCAGCAACTATGCTCACTGGTTCCTGTACACATCTGCATTGTGGTTTCTGTTTATAAACAAAACCATGGCGCAGGTCTGACTACTTCATACAGGATTTACCAGCTGTGTCTGATGGACCCACTGACAGATCGGGTCTGTTGGGTCTACCAAGGTGGTGTTTTCATGGAAAAAAATTTGTGTGCAGCATTTTTTTCCAGCAAATGTGACAGACTGTGAAGGAGGCTTCTGACACAGCCTACAACTCATGCAGCGTAATACCACATTAATATACTTCACATTCTCTATATAACATATACATGTAGCAAATAAAGGAACTCTAAAGTGCAGCACTTTTATTTTTTCTCTTCAAATGTTACAGAATCTGCAAAGGAGGCTCCTGACTGAGCCTGCAACTCCGATATGAATGCAGCCTAATGCCACATTAATATATTTCACATTCTGTGTGTACATATATATATATATATATATATATATATATATATATATATATATATATATATATTAGTAATGCTACAGCAGATTAATGTGCTGTCACGCTGTTTATATTCCTGTAGAGCAGCTTTTTAACTTATTATAGCTTTTCTGTACTTTTATACAGTGTTCTGTTATTTACAAGCTTTTCGTTCTTTTGTCCACTACCTTGCCCTCTAGCTGCTTCTGGAGACCTATTGTTTTTCTTCATTTACCAGGAACCTGATAGCCCGAGTAGGGAAGATGAAAAAACAATTGTGATTGCTCAGCAGTTTTTGTCCAGTTTTTTTCACTATGACCAGCACATTTTGTAGGGATAAAATGTCTGTATTCTTCCAGAGGCTGTGGTGTCCAGTACCTTCCAGTTTAATATACTTAACATAACCTCATACATGGATTGATGTTAAAGGTTGGAGTCTGTCCCCAGGTGTCTTGATGTCAAACCAGCTAGAATGTAATGTGATGGGGCACATTCTGCTTACAAGTACCATACCTTTAGGTAATGTAATAGATGCACCATTTTCTTGAAAAAAAAAATTTTTTAATGGAAATATGTAAATGAGACTGAATGCCACAATAGGGTGGAGTCATACCTCCAAGGACAACCTCCAGGTTTTAATCCAACTCTGCAAACCTGCCTTTTCCTAGCCTGCAGCTTACATGTTGTTTCTTGAGTTACCACACATGTACCTTGTGTTTCCCAGTTGAAGCCTCGGAGGCTCTGGCATATCCCTGTTGCACTTTGTGCCTCATTTGCATATTTCTATAAACTGTTTTTATTTGTTTTTCAGGAATGGTACATGTGTTGGATTATGTAGAGGTATGATGGGGCATAATGCCGTTCTACAGTGCACCGTGATTAGTTTGTTTTCTGGCCATAGTTATGCATCTAGACTGCTGTGAAATCTAGAAGATATTAAGTCATGAATGGTGGTTATTAAACACAGAACAGTGGTTCTGGTGTCATATCACAGTACTACCAGTAATTCCATAGCTATCACTTGTTCAAAGCAGTTTTGGAATTGAGAGCAAATGCCACTGCATATAACTATGCTATAACTAGTGATTCTTCTAGAAACTGCACAGGTAGTACTGTGATCTTGGTGCCATATGAAAGGTAAGATTCTCGTCTTTCTTATAACAGCAAAAACGCTGCCTGTTTTAAAATACCCAAGGGATATGTTTCAAGTGAATTTCTCACACACACTCTCACACACACACCTCATCTTCCCTACATTATACAAGAGCCATACCCCTATTGAAAGTAGTGTACAGATTTCAGCTGTCGATACAGAAAGTGTTTTACAAAATTTATTAATGACACAAATACGCCCAGAAAATCCAAAATTTATTTGAAAGATTAGTTGCAAGTTAAACTTTTCTACATCTCTACCTTTTATGACCACAAACCAATGAATCAATACAGAGATTACCATCTTTATATGGGTATGCAAATTGGTCCCAGCCCAAAAGCACTTTCATTCCAATTTGCCTCCATTTCTTAGGTTCTAGAATAGGATCACAAGTCAACGATACTCCTGCAGTCATGATTGACACTTTCAGATTTTGCCTGTGCCATGGCTGTCTGTAGTTAAACCTAAAAATCAGGCCCCACCCTAGGTGCACTTGCAGGAACGGATCCATAAAAAGATGATTATCGCTGCATCGCTTCATCAGTTTGTGTTCCTATTAAAGGACCCTACAATGCACTATAACCCTCTTTTGCAGAATTTGAATTAACCCTTAGACGTACTGACATTCAGGAACTAATAATGCATACAGCTATGTTTTTGGATACAGTTGTTTGCAGCGTCTTGTGAAATGCAATAACACTATATTTGGGATCTGTGTGTATGCATGCTGTCTTATCATTTATCTAGGTAGGCTCAGAATTGAAGAGAATCAGACAGAATCATAGTAAATGAGGAAACTGAGGAGGTAGTGTTCTTTGTAATGAGGAGGAGAACCTAAGGTTATACCAACTGGGTTTAAGCAAAGGGGTAGGAAAAATGCTTTATTGTTGTAAGTTTTGCATGACCATGAAGACCTTTTAATGGAAGCGATATTGGCCGACATTTATCTATGCAGAACTAGTATATTGTGTGACCTGAGAAGGGAAGACTGCTGTAGACGTGTGAAGCAGAGCTGTGTCCCCTCTTCTCTAATGAGTAACTGTGACTAGAGTGTCAAATCTCAGAGTCGGGTGTAAGGAGGAAATGTGTTGTGTTCCTTTTGATTATGACTTATCACTTGCAAAACGACTCGTTGTACCATGCCGATGTGGCTGATGATAGCCTTGGAGGTTGATATTGCACAGAGCAGACATTAGTTTATCCTTTCCAGCAGACTCAGCAGGGGAATCAATGAAATAGACAGAGAACAGTAATGTACAAAGATTACTAAACCACACGTTGATGAAACTACTTTCTGTGCTCTCTGCACGCAAAGTTTCTTTTCATGTATTTCCAAATTTAACTGTACCTGGAATATTCAGCTTTTTTTTCCATTTGTTCCCGTTCAAGCTCGTCGGTATCCAACATCGCCTGTAGTACTTGTTCAGCTAAAAGGTTTAATTTACTACATGGTACTGTAGTTCCGAGTATTATTATCAAGGATCTCAGTTGTGTAGATTTGCTGCGTTTATTTCCATACATATGTCCAATACAAGTCTCACAAAATGGCTATGGGGCCAAACCGTTGTGAAACAGTGATTTATTTCTGTTGTTCATGGTACAGTATTTCAAGCTTATAAACATGTGGGCATGAGCATAGGGATCAGTGGGAGATCAATAGATAAATGTTCATCTTTGCAACCATTTTATTGCCCCTACGCATCTAAAATAAAATGGCAACTATGCAAATACTCTTTATTAGAGATGAGCGAACACTAAAATGTTCGAGGTTCGAAATTCGATTCGAACAGCCGCTCACTGTTCGTGTGTTCGAACGGGTTTCGAACCCCATTATAGTCTATGGGGAACATATACTCGTTAAGGGGGAAACCCAAATCCGTGTCTGGAGGGTCACCAAGTGCACTATGACACCCCAGGAAATGACGCCAACACCTCTGGAATGACACTCGGACAGCAGTGGGAGCATGTCTGGGGGCATCTAACACACCAAAGACCCTCTATTACCCCACTATCACAGCCTAACAACTACACACTTTCCACATTCCAAAAAACCTCTATCAAAGTGGGAAAATACCTGGAAACCTTCTTTACTCCCCAAATGGATGGACACAAACCCCAATTTAAGCTCAACAAACAGTAACAACCACCCCTTTAAATCACGTTCCCCATGACAACCACGGATGGAATAGACAATGGGAAATCCAAAAGCCCTCACCCTTAACTGTCATTTTGAGTGTGTGTGTGTGTGTGTGTGTGTGTGTGTGTTGTGGTAAGACCTTCCAAAATTCACTTTTCTAGCCCTTAACATGAGCCCTTTCAAACAAAGTTACAGGACCTTAAGCTGAGCTACCAGCAGAGATTGAGGCCCTTGGCATGAGTAGAGCCTTGCACCAGCAGTGTTTTTGGCACTTAGGGTGAATTGAGCCTTGTACCAGCGTGTGTCCCTTAACATCAGGCGGGCCCTAAGTTCTGCGCTTTGCACAAAAGTTCCACATTAACTAGGCTGAATGGTACAAACCTTAGTAGGCCCTAGAACCAGGAACAGGTCTTGCAATGGCTGTCGGATAACGCTTAAAGCACATTGTCCACCAGCCAGTCAGCCTCTACCTCCTCTTACCCAACAGTCTTGTCCTCCTTCCACCCAAAATTCCCAATCTTTCCAGAACAATAACCCCAACTGTCCCTGCTCCCCAGAGCTGTTCTCCCTTCCTTTGACTGTACCGCAACCTGCCCCTCCATTTCGCGATTCCACGGACCTAACAGACGAGTATCTGTGTCCAGATGCTCAAACACTAGAGTCTCCTCCATCTCCGGTCGATATGGTGGCGGATGACCAGCAACCCACCCTCATCGACGACGATGAGACGCAGTTGCTGTCAGGGCAGCCAGTTGACATGCGCATTGTGCAGGAGGAGGAGGCGAGACAGGAGTTGGAAGAGGAGGTGGTGGACGACGAGGACACCGACCCCACCTGGACAAGGCGGATGTCAAGCTGGGAAAGTAGTGTGGATGTTGAGGCAGGTGCAGCACCAAAAAGGGTAGCTAGAGGCAGAGACATGTCCAGAGGCAGAGGTCAGCTGCTTTGCCGAAGCCAGGCCAGACCCGGAATGTCCGAAGATGTTCCCTTTTGTACCCAGCCCAGAAAAACTCCCCCATCGAGGGCACATTTCTCGAAGGTGTAGAGTTTTTTCAAGGAATGCGCCGAGGACAGATATAGTGCCATTCATGCCACTGCCTCTGCTCACAGTGCTGGCGATGCACTCCAGAGGACGAGCCAGGGCATCACTTCATCTGCCTCTGCCACTTTGTTGACTTCTCCCTCATCCTCCCCTTTTCCTGCCACTTCTCCTTTTGCCCGCGCCATCATGCACCTCTTCCCAGCAACTCCCCATCTCCCAGGCCTTTCATTTCATGCTAAAGTACAGCGCAACCCACCCACATGCCCAAGGCTTCAACGGCCTCATCTCCAAAAATCTGGCCCAGGAGATGTTGGAGTCCCGGCTGGGGGACACTCTGCCCTTTTTGGGCAGAGTGTCTACTGCGCCACCTCACTGTGCCGTCCACACCAGCACTTTCCCCCAAACATGAGGCGGTCCCTAAATTCAGCGCTTAGCTTAGCTGGGAAGAGGCGCATTATGGTGCAGGCCAAAAGGGCGGATGAGGGTGAACTCCCCAATGTGTCACAGACGGCTATGTAGGTGTCCTTGCATCATATCCTTGCACCATACTTGGCTGGATTGGGCTTTCATTTTGTGCCAAAAAGTGGTCAAGACAGCGATCCCTCAGCTAATCCCATTACACCATCCATTGCCAACTGCAGCGCTGAAATTACCATCTCTGGAAGTGGTCCAAAATCTTTCTCTGCATTTAGCCAGGCTTGATGCTATGGTAGGCTCCAGGGTTCTCTTAATGCATATTGCATGGGGAACTCAGATGTGTTTCTCAGCACTGAGACCACCACTTCTGAGATCCCAAAGGAAGTAGGCAAGAGATGTGCAGTGCAGAAAAAAAGATGAGAAAATAAGTGTAGGCTGTAGAGCACAGAGGGATCGGAGAGGGCAGAGCTGGTGTCGGCCAGGTATTCCCAGTCAGAAACTGGCACTATATGTCAGTGGCAGGACTTGAGTGTATTTGTAACCCCAATATATTCTTTGCATTCCCAGTCAGACAATGGCACTATATGGCAGTGGCAGGACTTGAAGGTATTTGTAACCCCAATATATTCTTTGCATTCCCAGTCAGACAATGGCACTATATGGCAGTGGCAGGACTTGAAGGTATTTGTAACCCCAATATATTATTTGCATTCCCAGTCAGACAATGGCACTATATGGCAGTAGCAAAAATAGTGGGTGTATATAGCCCCAATTCTATTGCTAGGGGACTTGCAGGGTATTTCTGGGGTGAAGGTGGGGGGGGGCACACCGTTGGAACGGGGATTTGGGGTGTATATATGGGGTATACGGGAATACACTGTCAGTGTATTCCATTCAGGATCCTGGGAAAACTGGGTTGCGGCGATTGAGCCCGTCAGTGCCACATTACACTGACAAGCTTCTCCCTGGAATTGGAGTTATATGTAACCCCAATATATTCTTTGAATTCCCAGTCAGACAATGGCACTATATGGCAGTAGCAAAAATAGTGGGTGTATATAGCCCCAATTCTATTGCCAGGGGACTTGCAGGGTATTTCTGGGGTGAAGGTGGGGGGGCACACCGTTGGAACGGGTATCGGGGGTATATATCGGGTATACGGGAATACACTGACCGTGTATTCCATTCAGGATCCTGGGAAAGCTGGTTTGCGGCGAATGAGCCCGTCAGTGCCACGTTACACTGACAAGCTTCTCCCTGGAATTTAGCTCTTGTAAGAGCTGTTGGTTGTCTTCTCCTTCCTATCCTAGCCTGTCCCTGCTTACCCAGAATCTAAGCCCTAGCTAAATGGACGGAAACCTCCGTCCCCGGTGAATTGCAAGCTCAGAATGACGCGAACCTGGGCGGCGCTCTTCTTTTAAATTAGAGGTCACATGTTTTCGGCAGCCAATGGGTTTTTCCTACTTTTTTCAACGTCACCGGTGTCGTAGTTCCTGTCCCACCTACCCTGCGCTGTTATTGGAGCAAAAAAGGCGCCAGGGAAGGTGGGAGGGGAATCGAGTAATGGCGCACTTTACCGCGCGGTGTTCGATTCGATTCGAGCATGCCGAACAGCCTAATATCCGATCGAACATGAGTTCGATAGAACACTGTTTATTAAATATGTGAGACCAATTGTATCTACAGCTCTTGTGCTGACTTATGCGTACCCTAGGGTTACAGACTGCACACCACCAACCCTGTGTAGTCTGATCCACTTGTCCCCTACATTCTGCTGACGTACATTAAATTAATTCAATATATTTATGTTCCTTTGTAATACATATCTAATGGAATGTACCCACATTGCAGCTACTGCAACCATATCCTCAATTGGTGGGTTAGGTTTTTAAATAGACTATTAAAGGAATTTCTGGCCCTATAAGATTGATGACCTTTCCTATTGGATGGGGGTCCAAGTTCTTAGTTTGCACCCCTTCAAATCTTCGATTGATGACGTTTTACCTGCAAAAGCTCACTGCCAACTGAGGTCTTGCCAGCAAACGTTTGTGGCCCATAAGAAAGCTATTTGTAAACCCCACTCATTGCATATGGCTGTGAATTCAGCCGCAGTATTATGGAAATTTACTGTCATTGTATTGGAGGTCTTAATCATGTGTAGGTAAGATTTTATTACCAAGCTGCAGGTGAAGCAAGATACCATCAACCACTGGTGAAATTCACAGATAAGAACTGCAAATCTTGTAGCATTCAAAGGACATTGCCTGAAGTGTATTAGAAATAATGGATATGACAAATACCTTTTTTCCTTTTTTTTTTTTTTTTTTGTCTTTGAACAGGTTTGGAGTTGGACGAAGGTCACCAGCATCTATTGAAAGACAGAATACACAGGGTGACTTGGTGGCAGGTGGAAAGTCTACACCCAACTGGCAGAGGAGTGATGACAATGTGAATGATCAAATAGGTATCTACATCTTGTACAACTACGTAAAATACCTTTCCTTTTTTGTTTGGTTTGACTCTGCAAATCTAAACATGCTTGGATGGTATCTTTGTGCATGCTCATAGGAATGGTCAGCAGAGATTGTGCTTGCAGCTGACCACTAGTGTGTGTGGCTGGCATGAGGGTAAGAATATACATTGCCACAATCACAAAAAGACTCTCCAACTCTTTTGAATAAATTAAAGGAATTGGATTGGTCTGGGGAATTCAGTTGGGTTACTTTGGATGTAACAGCTCTATACTCCAATATCCCACACGATAAAGGACTTTGGGCGATATCAGAGCATTTAAAAAGAGATATAACCTTGTCAAACACACAACGTACGTTTCTACTAGAGGGTATATCATTTATCCTTAAACACAATGTGTTTATATTTGAGAAGGATTTGTATAAACAACAGAAGGGAACTGCCATGGGCACTAAGTTCGCACCTAGTTTTGCAAACTTATATATGGGGGAGTATGAGAATGAATACATCTATTCTCAACATCAATGGTCAGAAGACATAGTGTTCTATGTCCGTTATATAGACGACTTACTAATAGTATGGAGAAATTCCCCAGGGGCCTTATCTGATTTCATCCACCATCTAAATAATAATGACTGGGGATTGAAGTTCACAAGTAACATCTCGAAATTTCAGATTGAATATCTGGATTTAATACTTAGTTCTGACAATAATAGGATTATCACAAAAACTTTTTTTAAGAAAGTGGATGGGAATAGTCTACTTGACTATTTTAGCGATCACTACCGGAAATGGAAAATAAATGTGCCGTTTTCACAATTTAAAAGGTTAAGAAGGAATTGTTCTCTAAATAAAGACTTTGAAGAACAAAGTAAAATAATGAGGAAACGTTTTGTTGAAAAGCGCTATCCACTAAATTTAATTAAGGAAGCTGAAACAAGAGTTAAACAACTTACTCAAACGGAATGCTTACAACCGAATACCTCCGAAAAAATCAAAATTAAAAATAAGAACACAAAAAACTGGCAAATGAACTATTTAACTACTTATAATAGGTCATATAAAGAAATTAAAAATATTTTAAAAAAACACTGGTATATACTTAAGAATGATCCGGTATTAGGCAAACTGTTACCCAAAGTACCAGTGATTACATTTCGGAGAGCTAGAACTATAAAGAACATTCTTGCACCAAGTAAACTTAGGTCTCCTAAAAAAGAACTAAAAGTTAACTCTAAGCTAACACAGTACGAGAGAGGTATATATCGATGTGGCAAATCTCGCTGCAAGTGTTGTGCTTCCATTGTACATAACTCTAAGAACTTTATTAGCAACAGCACAGGAGAAAGTTTTTTAGTTAAACAAAACCTCTCGTGTGAGTCTAACTATGTTATTTATCTTATTACCTGTAATTGCGGCCTACAATACGTAGGTCGCACAACCTTACCACTAAGAGTTAGGATTAATGGACATAGACATAATGTACAGAAGGGCTATCTAAAACACAGCCTTTCTAGACATGCCTCTGCTCTTCATAATTGTAATTTCGAACATTTTCGTATATCTATTATTGAACAAATCCCTAGTTCGGAATTTAATCGTTTTGAGAAACTCAAGAGAAGAGAAATGTTTTGGATATTTAAATTAAACACCCTTACCCCCAGGGGTCTCAATGAAATGAAAGAATTAGTTACGTAATGGGATATTTTTAATAGCACTAAAAATCTCAGCTAGTATCCCTATATAAGTGTTGTAACAATTTCTTTAGTCCAATTATTTTTCAGTTAACCCCTCTTTCCTTCCCAATTTCCCCCTTATATCGTTACCACCAGCCCAGCTAGTTTCACTGAAACTAGCTATTCACAATAACCTTAGTTCACATACTTAATTCAACAATACAGTCTATTATAACATAAGGTATTTTTTCGTATATAACTACATAGCTTACCAATTAGAGCAGTTTAAGATAAATACACAATTAAATATGCATTTATCCATCGCGCTCCGGGACTGGGTCACAGTGTCCCTAAAATTAGTCATTAATCAAATGTTAAAACAAAGTGTACTGGCAAAAGCGCTTACAAAATGTTTCATCAACTATGGTACACGATTGGGTTCTTCTTCCTTCATACCTTTGTAAGACTTTGTAACTGTTCGTAGAAGCCTTTCCGAATAGACATCCATATTCTATCCGTATCGCTTCGTTAAAACTCGTAGCACGCGTGCGTGGTTCCACTCCACGAACTGCGCATGCGCCAAGAAATTGGACGAGTCGGGATCCCCTTTTCTATCTATATGGATCGTCAAGGTGCAATTGAGCATGCGCGAGACATTGACCTCGCGATAGCGAAGAACACCTGTCACGAATCCATAGTATTTTCGCGGCTTTTTCCTATTTAAAAGCACGCCGATCTATAGGTAAACACTACTGCATGTTGTTCCAGCCGTAACAATAGAGGTAATGTGTTTCATTTTCTTATGACATGTGTATCAATTGATTCTAAAGTATCCAACTGATAAAAAATGTGGATTGTATAATTCATCTGCATGAATGTATTGTATCTAAGCGTATTAATGAGGAATTGAATAGAGTCTCTTAAATACGGGGTCTTTTTTACATAATAAAATGTTTTTATAATAATATCTCTTATTGCCTTTGAAAGATATATCTAAATAGACTAATATTTGAATAACTACTTTATTTGATATAGTAGAGTGTGTGTATATATATACGTATGTATTGTTTATTTTTATTTTTATTTATTTTTTTGGTCAAACAAATGCAGTTATTGTGGAATTTTGTTTTCTCTGTTTTTAGATCTGATGAAGGGGTAGTTTGTATTGTTATACTTCAAAAACCCCGAAACGCGTCATCTTTTTATGAATAAATCATCTACCTTTTTTACTAATACTCGAGTGAGCGCGTTCACTTACTTATATTGGTTTACCAATACTCCATTATAATTTGTTGACCATGAGTCATATAAGTGTTTACGCTGCCAAAACTGCTCGCAACATATAATATTGAGCATATAGCTCTTTGTTTTGCATTTTATACTGAATCGGTTCGCTAAAGATACAAAGGAAGCGCGGTCTCCCTTGAATTTGGTTTTTTCTTTTCTTTTTTGCACAATCACAAAAAGACAGACTGAAATCACATGCACTTGGTGTGCCCAATGGCCGTGCAAATCACTGGTGAAACTGTGTGGCCACTGTGGGTGAGGGTTTCAGTAAAGGCGAAGATGAGACACGCACAATCTTTATTTCAATACTTGTTTATATGTAAACACTGTCACGCGTGAATTCAGTCCACTGGTAACATATTTTCTTACAAATTTACATTTCTATTACATTACACAATTAAGCTGTCAGTGGAAGTAAAATATGAGATGTATAAAGCAGCAGGAGTGTAGAACTGCATTGCGGGTATAGAGGTTTTCTCCTTTCTTGTTATACAGGCTTTGTAGTTTGGGCTTTATGAAACCAACCACATCAGAAGTCTCACAGGAATTAATTGGTTGGCACAGGAGTAATATCCAGTTTTACTTTCTGCTATCCTTGAACAGATAGAAAACAATATATGTATATTGGTGGCACCTGAGCTCCTGCTTTATTGGATTCTGAAATGCAGTTAGGAAGGCTGAGCTGTCTCCGGCCTAATAAACAACAAAGAAGATGCAGCTGATGGAAACCGCATGGGAAATGTCCATGTATTACATTGCAAGGATTGTGGCTTTGCCATTGTCCTTTTAAACAGTACAATACATTGTATCAACTGCTTAAAAAAAAAAAAAAAAAAAAAAAAAAAAAAACATAGTGTAAATGGCTGACTTTGGTTATTGAAAGCAATATAAAGATATAGGGTTTGTCAGATTTTATAATTTTATTTTTTAATTTAAGTCTTGCTGTTTTCTAATATAATTGTATTTAAAAATGTGTCTTATACCAGTTAGAAACCCTTGTCTATATTGTAGAATTGTATAGCTCTTGAACCAGTCAGTTCTATGTAATGAAACAAAGATGTTACAGAATCCGACTAAACTTGCTGGAATAATTTGTTATATGCACTTACAATAATGAAGAGATGCTTTAGTAATACTGTATATACACTGACAATTATGATATGATGCTATAGTAATACTGTATATACTCATACATGAGATGATGCAGTAGTAATACTGACAAACACAATAATATGCTGTAGTGATACTGTATATACAGTACACTGACAATTATATGTTATAATAGTGTATATACATACATGAGATGATGCAGTAGTAATACTGTATATGCACACTGACATCTGTGTAAGAAATTGTAACAGACTACATTTTTCTATACACAGGGCAATGCTGAAAAAAGTATACTGTTATATGCGGTTTTCCAGTGAGCACCCTATGAGCAACATCTGCCACTGTATATCTGTAAGGTGGCATATATTGTAGGCATAAATCATAAGTTTAAGCTTACACATGGTGAATATTCCCATGATACTGTATATGAGGAAATTGTAAGCTAAGCATTTTCCTTTATATGTTTTTCTCTTCACATTGTACTCTTTGCAAATAACAGGGTATTTATGGGAAACCGAATGCCCGCAGCTGCTCTCCCTGGCAGCCCAGAGCAGGCAAAATGTATTGCTCCTATATTCTGACAGAAGAGACGAGAAAAGGGATTGTTGTCATGTCAGCACATCACAACAGCCCTGCAGCTTTCACTGCAAGAATATAGATACATGTAAATGTCTCCTGTCATCTGCTGATGGTGCTTGGGTCTGTACTAGATAGAACTTAGCGGCACCAATATAGAACAAGACAGTCGTTTTGTTGCTAAGAAGAAAATATCTTGTACCTTGAGAAAGTTAGATTAATTCCATGAAATCTGGAGTTGCTAAGTAACGTAAATTCAAGCTTTGGCCATTTCTGGGTTGTCAAGCCATCTGTTCAGCTAGTGTATATGCGCATTTCAGCATGGCAAAGCAGCAATTAAACTGCTCGGAAATTTCTTACAGGACAGAATGTGTGTGTTTATTATGTCGCAGATGTTTTGTTTCTACCAAGATGGTGACAGTGACTTATTTTCTCAAAGATTCTTTTCCTTGATGTAAATGTGTGTGTGTTGTCACTGAATGATGCAGTGGAGGTAGGCGTTTACCGTATGGCTAGGTGCGTAGGTATGATGCTTCACATTTCTATGACTGTGCAGGTTGCTATAAGAATGGCCGTACGTAGGCAGAGAGCGACTATAAAGAGGTAGCTGTATGGAAAATGGAGAGCGTGAAAGTATATGGTTAATGTCAAGATATATTCAGTATCTAAGTAGTGACCATTCGTGCATTATTGTACAAAAGCCAACACCAGAAGCATCAGCAGGGACAGCCATATACCATATATGTGAATTGTGCAGCTGCTTATAAGCAGGGACCTTTCATAGGTCCCATTGGTAGAGGGTGCTCTATGATGACATTTCAAAGTCCAAGAGGCCCAAATTTTGTTCCCATATGGGGCCCCATATTCTGTGCCCACCCCTAAACATACATATTAGTATATCCTTTTTTTTTTGGATGTTTTCATAAAGCAGTAAACTAATGGTTAAGCAGAATAAAGATAAATTTGCACGTGTTGGATCTACCTTGATATGACCTGCTGAGGGTAGATGGAGTCATTAGTTATAATTACTATTATCTCAGTCCTTCAGGGTTTTCTCAGCTCTTCTGCCACCATCTGTAGCATTAAATTATGTGCTAATTACTAATTTATCTCAACCTTAGCAGCGTCAAGATCCTCTCAAAGCTAAGGAAAACATTACTAGTATTCATTAAATGGACCTTAAGTAAACAGAATGCCCCCAAAAAATCCCAGCGCTCCTTCTTTTCCTTTTCCTTTGTATTTTTTTAAAGTGGAGAGAAATACAATTGTAAATATATAAAGAAATATTATCTGTATGTCTCAGGAGCTCAGCCATTTCAGCTTTCGTTTTGCTCACTGTCTGACTCTTAAGACAACTGGCTGGAGCAGTCTCCTACCCTTCTGTCTGCAGTAATACACAAAGCCCTGGTGTGCTCCTCCCCTTCTGTCTGCAGTAATACACAAAGCCCTGGTGTGCTCCTTCCCTTCTGTCTGCAGTAATACACGAAGCCCTGGTGTGCTCCTCCCCTTCTGTCAGCAGTAATACACGAAGCCCTTATGTGCTCCTCCCCTTCTGTCTGCAGTAATACACGAAGCCCTTATGTGCTCCTCCCCTTCTGTCTGCAGTAATACACAAAGCCCTTATGTGCTCCTCCCCTTCTGTCTGCAGTAATACACAAAGCCCTGGTGTGCTCCTTCCCTTCTGTCTGCAGTAATACACGAAGCCCTTATGTGCTCCTTCCCTTCTGTCTGCAGTAATACACAAAGCCCTTATGTGCTCCTCCCCTTCTGTCTGCAGTAATACACAAAGCCCTGGTGTGCTCCTTCCCTTCTGTCTGCAGTAATACACGAAGCCCTGGTGTGCTCCTCCCCTTCTGTCAGCAGTAATACACGAAGCCTTATGTGCTCCTCCCCTTCTGTCTGCAGTAATACACGAAGCTCTGGTGTGCTCCTCCTTCTGTCTGCAGTAATACACGAAGCCCTGATTGCTCCTCCCCTTCTGTCAGCAGTAATACACGAAGCCCTTATGTGCTCCTCCCCTTCTGTCTGCAGTAATACACGAAGCCCTGGTGTGCTCCTCCCCTTCTGTCAGTAGTAATACACGAAGCCCTTATGTGCTCCTCCCCTTCTGTCTGCAGTAATACACGAAGCCCTGGTGTGCTCCTTCCCTTCTGTCAGCAGTAATACACGAAGCCCTTATGTGCTCCTCCCCTTCTGTCTGCAGTAATACACGAAGCTCTGGTGTGCTCCTCCTTCTGTCTGCAGTAATACACGAAGCCCTGATTGCTCCTCCCCTTCTGTCAGCAGTAATACACGAAGCCCTTATGTGCTCCTCCCCTTCTGTCAGCAGTAATACACGAAGCTCTTATGTGCTCCTCCCCTTCTGTCTGCAGTAATACACGAAGCCCTTATGTGCTCCTCCCCTTCTGTCAGCAGTAATACACGAAGCTCTTATGTGCTCCTCCCCTTCTGTCTGCAGTAATACACGAAGCCCTCATGTTCTCCTCCCCTTCTGTCTGCAGTAATACACAAAGCCCTGATTTCTCCTCCCCTCTGTCAGCCAGCAGCCCTAGATGGAACAGATCAGTAGGAGACTAACCTGTCTGTTCTTTGTGGAATTTCCCTAAGACTATTTATTGATTATGTAGAAAATGCTGCAAACTAACCATCCCTAAGGACAAGGTTATCTATGGTTTGTCTGTCTCATTCATTCCTAGGTTTAATTTTCCATTAAATAGTGCCATGCATAGGGTAGTCCTCTACAGAGCATCCTCAGCATACGTTGTATTGGAGAATGAAATGTATTGGCAATACATGAAGAGACCAATAAAATTTCTTGAATATGTTTGAAGCGAAAGTGAGCTGAAAATTGTCTGTTTTACAGAACCAACATGCCACATGCCTGCTGTGTCGAAGGTACATCCATCATACAGAGACAGCCCAACGGGAAGACTCATACGACAGGATCCTGTACTTCACCTATCTCCTCATAAACAGGGACAGGTGTGTGTTATACCTTCTTTCACAGGGTGAAGACACATACATACGCTAGTCGGTGCCGCCAATGTCTTCACTTACATTGTTATATCATGTATTGATTACGGTTAGTTACTTATTACCAGCTGCGCGGCTTTGCCAATAAACCTATAAGACCGTTCAGCCCTTAACAGGAGCACAAGAAGGAATCAATGAATGTAAGCAAGTACACCAACTGCATGGAGCAGCACGGCTGGCGGAGCCCCTTGTGTCCTCACCCCTCAACTACATTTAATTCAATAACTTCTAATTTTCTTTGGAAAATCCTCAATAAAAAATTAAGACCAGTTTAATTCAGTGAATCTAAAGCTCTGGGTAACTGCAGAGGACCCATGTTGGATTGTTAATTGAAATAGTATAATCTATCCTTATTCCTGCCTTAACATAATTGGACGTTAGCTACTATTCCCCTTGTGTAATGCAAAGGAGAGGATCAACATGGTTAATGCCCCGTATCAGTAAGCACCAGCTCATCTGCACTGCTCCACATGCACATAGAGAAGTCACTGTAGGGCCGGTTAGTGACATAGTGAACATACCTTTTTAGTGCGTAAGTGCGGATTGAAGAGCCATTGAGTTTTCTCAGCAACAAAAAACGGCAGAATCACTATATTAGTATCTGTTCTTACAATGCGATATAGGTGGAGGTAAGCGCTCTCTGAACTCTCCTGCTGGCAGAGACATAACTTGAAGCACCTCGTCTTCATTGTAACAAGGGGTCTCAACTGCCATGTGTTGTTGTCTTATGTGAATTATTATGGGATTTTTAGGTATTTTCTGACACCATGACTAGGTCACAACTACTACCTCCGCACCTTGTATAGCTTCTGCCTTTCTATTTTATAAACGTACTGTTACAGATTTTGTAGACACCCATATCTCATTTTACAGAACATCTGTCAGTTTTTAATGTACAGCCTTATGTATGGAGGTCGGCACTACTGATGGTTAAACAGCAAAAGAGAGAGAGAATACATATGGTAGATGTAAAAATGTCTTTATTTACAGACCGACAGCCATTACTCCAGCCATTCAAGCACCAACACACTTTCCAGCAATGCGTCCAGTGCTCACAGTGAAGAGAAGTGGTATGACAGTGGGGACCGGCTGGAGTCCGAACTGAGCAGCTACACCTACATTCAAGGAACATCTGCTGATAGCGGGATTGACACTGCTTCATATGGCACTAACCATGTCGGTTCTGCTGTACCTGGGGCATCGGCCACATCTCCACGCTCAGGCCCTCCTAAAGAGAAAGTGGCACCTCTGTGGCACAGCGTCAGTGATGTTGGGTTAATATCTGATAGGACTTGCGACAGAGACTCCCACGCATTGGATGGAAAAAGAGAATCACCTGTCACTATGGAGAATCACACTAAAGTCCCCATAGGCTCCAAGCCATTAACTAGAGAAAACAGTGCCTACAGCCTCAGTGACGCAGCATCACATACCAGGTAATATCTCAGTGTTACAGCTTGTGTTACTGCATATGTCACTCTGTGGTGTGTTCGCTGCGGTGGTGGGTCCTCTTACTAGAAGATGCAGAATGGGGATTAGAAAGCTGTCGTGTTTTGTTACATCTCCTTTCCACCATTCCTTTTCCCTAACATTAGAAAGTAATTCATTCCATTCCTCTCCCACACAAACTTTACCACATTAGTCCAAACTTGGATTTCATCCTCAAAGGAGCACTAAGCCTAAAACACAGAGCTGCTAATACAGTAAAGCACCAATGCGAATGTCCAAATGGAGTTATTACAGTTTTAGTTACTTAAAGGAACACTAAACAGCATGATAACAGGTAACATGAAATGCAGTTGTGCTCACGACTTGTCAGTCTACAGCATTTTCTGCACAATCTTGAAACTAAGGGCCTGTTCACACTGTGGAAAGTGAAGAGGAATTTGAGGTGGAATTGAGCCTCAAATTCCTTTCCACTTGCTGACCTTTGGAATCCATGGAAAAATTGAGCCAGACACTTATTTTTTCTGCTTCTTGGACAGAATCTAGCGCCAATTTTGAGGTGGAATCGATGAAATCTTCTCAAAATTTTTCCATGTGAATCTACCCTAAATATTTTGTAGAAATCCTACAGAAAACTGATCTCTTGCTGATGTATTCCATCTTAGGCTACGGGGGTGGTAGACAGAACACATCGGGGAGGGGTTCCTGCTCCAGACAGTTGTCTAACAGAAAGAAGAATTCCTTATGTAGTTTCCAGTTTTAGTTGTAAGATTACTGGGGGAAGGGGATAAAGGAAAGACATGACTTTTTGTGTGTGTAGTGTTCCTTTAAAGTATATTTACCACGGGGACAGACATTTTTGTAGATTTTACATTACACAATAAATCACATTAAAGATGAGCCTCTCCCCAGCCCAAAATGGCTTCGTAAGCAGTAAATTACACTCCTCTTCACACATATAGAAGGTTTTAGGTTTAGTGTCCCTTTTAAAATATAGTCCAAAATTTACAATAATGAATATTAGTTCTGGAAGAAGAAAAAAGTCATGTTAGGATTTTATATCTTCCGGTAATCAGTTTGCCATAGTGATCCTGTTCTAGTAACAGTATCCGCTGTTGTATTGAGATGCAATTGTCAGTGTGTGCTTGGTGGTCTCTTAGGCCACTGTAAATGCAGTGTTGTCATCGGGTCAGCAGTCCTATATGTGGCTTTGTGTTTAGGTCAGAAGTTGTCATTGTTGTGCAGTTTTGGGGCAGGAAGAGTTGGTTACGTTTTCCTGTGGCAGCAGTTGTATATGCCGTGTTCTTCAGCAATTGTCAGCGTCACATTGTCCTATGGCAGCAGTCATTTGTGCTTTGTTGTCTTGAGCCCTCGCTTGTCCGTGCAGTGTTGTCCCGGGCTTACAGTTGTCAATGTGTTATTTGTGGAATTTGAGATGAACAATTTGCTAACCCAAATGACTGAATACTTTAACTGGAGAGTATATGAACTCTGAATCTAGATTTTGTCTTTTCAGATAATAGAAAGTTGCACAGGTTTGTCTGAAATGATTGATTTTTTTTTTTTAGTTTTATTGTATGCACTGTTCTGCAAGGTCACACATGTATTTCCAAAAATTTGTAAAGCCGAACCCTGTTGGCTCCCAACTTTGTCCCTGAAAGGAATCTTGTTGGGTATGAAAGGGCTGGACCGCCCTGTCCAATATGGCACCCAAACCATTAATACTAGCCCCTAGGAAACCTACTTTTGTGGCCGCATACCGAAAAAACAATGCAGAGATGATCATCTTCTATACATATACAGATCAGCCTACAAGTGCATTGGAGGTGGGACTTGATTTTCAACATTGCCTACAGACGCCTACAAAATCCCAATTTTTTTGTGAAATCACTGCCTAATGCTGCCCAAGTAGCTGTTATACAAATCTCCATCCTGTGTTTGTGTCACATTTGTCAAGTCTGGTTCACCCAAATGCACTTGCTTGCTGATTTGTATACCCATAAAGATATGATCTCTGAATTACCTACTTCATTGCTACTGTTTCTACTCCTGTTAAAAGCCCCTACATAACTGTTATTGGTTTGGAAGTCACTTTGAACCTGACATACTCCCTTTAAGTTCGTGTACAATGTGAAATTAAAAGGACTATCCAAGGCAATTAAAGGGGCTGTCCTTGATATGGATAGCCTGTCTTTAGTACATTACAGATCTGTGAGGGTTCAGGGCAACATGATGGTTCAGTGGTTAGCACTGCAGCCTTGCAGCACTGGGTCCTGGATTTGAGTCCCGCCAGGAACAACATCTGCAAGGAGTTTGTATGTTCTCCCCATGTTTGTGTGGATTTCCTCCCACACTACAAAGACATACTGATAGGTATTGCTAAGTAGGACTTTTAGACCAGATAATCCCTTTAAGTACAGTACACCGCTGATTCACATTTCACATATTCACATTTTTATATCTGTGCTCAGCCCTCCATCTCCAGTTTTGTGAGCACTTGGATAAACCAAATAAAGTGACAAGTTTATTGTTGTACATCTATATTATAGAATTACCTAGTACTGGAAATAGCGCCCAATATCGCGTCTATAAATACAGTTTGTGCACATAATTCTGTTTGCCCGTAACACAAAGGTCACCTGCTTTGCTTTACTATCTGCTAGACTGCAGTGCACATCAGGTATAACGTAAAGTATTATGTGCAACCTACTGTTCACATCCACTTAGAGTAAAGAGCAGAGGAAAAAATGTCTTAAGACACAAAGATTCTGCGTGAGAACTAAACTGCTAATACCCAGTTATAGGTAGCTTCAAAACTTAATGTTTTCGGCATTGAATTATAGGATTGCAAAAGGTGGCGCTAGTGGCACAGCTTTCTTTTTCTTTAAAGGGAGTTCATTTACATAGCCTTTTCCCATAGGAGTACTACATTGCCTGTAAGACTCCAAACCTCTTCAAGGGCGTTCTTCCCTAAGGAAAAGAGTAGCCCTGGGAAAGAGAAGAAAGCTGCTGAAATCAAACAGCCTGATTCTTTTTTTTCCATTGGGTAAAAAATTCTAAATTTGCCATTGGGGAAAAATTCTTGACACCCCATAAATATTAGGTGGTCGAGCGGTCCAGCCCACACTCTAAACTGTCTGAATAGTTTTACCGTTCTTTTAGTATGACAGTCCAGGTCAACAGTTATTGATTGTACTTGTTGGTTGAAGGAGAATTTTTGCTTTGAGAATCCACTTGTATTTTTGTCTTTTCTTTGCCTATAACCATTATTGTTCAGCATTTGGAATCGTTTGGTTTGACCATATTTAATAGCAGTATAGACACTGGATTGAAGAGTCCAAGTTGGTCGGTCTGATGTGATAAAAAGATGATTTGCACAGTGTTGTGTTTTTATATTTTCCAACAGCTCCAACATTGTAAATAATTTTTCCGCTGTTTAATCCAAAAATTTCTACACAAAGTCAAATTTAATATCTGAATACAAAATCTTTGGCCAAATCAGTTTGGGCTAAAATTTGCCAAACCTACCAATCCCTTGCTGTGGGGCATATATATAAATATCTATTTTTTACAACATTTACCAAAATGTGTGGCAAACCATGGTTCCAACCCTGGATATGGTATAGATTATTTACAAAGTGGGTGACAATCTGAGAATTAAGATTAGCTTTCTCTCATTCTCCCCCAGCACCATGAGCTCTCGGCACTCGGCAAGTCCCGTTGTTTTCACTAGTGCCAGAAGTTCACCCAAAGAAGAGTCTCATTCTGCCACTTCCCCACAGCTTGCACCTTCTTTCTCCTCTTCCTCCTCCTCCCCTTCTGGTCCTAGGACTTTCTACCCTCGCCAGGGTGCTACCAGCAAGTACCTGATTGGATGGAAAAAACCTGAAGGGACTATAAACTCTGTGGGCTTTATGGATTCAAGAAAGTAAGAGCCCTTTATGTTCTGCTCCTAAAATATAATAGCAATGTCCTAATCGCTTGGAACGTCTTCTGAGGTTTTATACTCTTTACCGCAATGTACCGCATTGTAGGATATGCTAGACTCCTTGTGCTTCTCTTGCGACTTTTTAGGGATTTCTTTTTTTTCTGCATGTTTGTAGCTTTACATAATAACAACTAAAGATCACACCGCGCTTAACACACATATGACATAAGACATACTTGAGATCAGGTTTCTTCCTAACAGGTATTCATGCATGATTTTGTGGTGGTCATTACAGACGTAGATATCATTCTCCTTTCCCTGCTTTCCTCCATATCTTTCCTCATTCCTTGTGATAAATTATTCACTTTCCTACCGTAAGCCAGTCTTTAATTTTTAAAGTCCTCCTACTGAACTGTCTCTATTCCCTTCAATGAAAGAAGACACCAGATTGATTGTGTGGAGATGCCACCCACAAGGCTACGTGCATCAATAAGGGATCTACAGGCTTCTCCAAAGAGGGTGTCCACAGTCCAGGAGGAGCTTAAGAAGTTTATTGACATGGAAGGACCACCTACTGGATCAGAGAAGCCTTTAAAGGTACATTATATCCAGAAATTACATATATGGTGCAAGAGACTGACTTTCATTTGATTCCCTTTCTGGTTATAGCACCCCCTAGTGTTCTTTGGGGTCCATCTAATGTGTCCAGTGCTGCTGGATAAATTTGACCCCGTAGCTCAGTAGCAATACTCAGATCCTCTTCTTCATGTACAATGGATTGATTCCTTCTTTTGTGCAGGCGAGCCAGTAAGAATCTGCATACTGTTTCCCCGAAAATAAGACAGTGTCACATTAAATTTTGGTCCTAAAAATATCCTATGTCTTATTTTCAGGGGATGTCTTATTTTATTTTTGTGTGCTGCTGCTGCCACCACTGCGCTACGCTGAGATGTGCTTGCTGCAAAAAGACTATATGAAGAAAAACTTTACAGCCGGCTGAACGCTGTGTGCGGTGCTGCGTGTATACAGGAAAGCTGCTGTGATACCGTACGTTGTATCCACTGTTCCTGCTGCTGTGGGATGAGCTGGGAGAGTGGAACCCCCTGCCACATACAATGCTTAGTGTATGCACAGCGGGCATCTCGCAGCTCATCCTACAGCAGCAGGAACAGTGGATACAACGTATCGCAGCGGCGTCAGCAGCCGGCATACCTGTCCACAGGGAACATCGCACACAGTGTTCAGCTGCAATGTTTTTCTTCATGCAATCTTTGCGCAGAAAGATTATTATTGAGGTATGTCTTACTTTCGAGGGGTACCTTATATTAGGCAATTCAACAAAACCTCTGCTAGGTCTTACTTTCGAGGGATGACTTGTTTTCGGGGGAAACAGGGTATTAGAACAGACTTCTCACCAGAACTGAACACGTTCCAGAAGAGACTCTGAAAGAACACTAGGGGGCAACATACAAGTATGTACCAACACTATTTAGACACAGGAACACGCTTTAAAAAAGATTTAAATAGAAATATTGTTACCTTGTTACAAGAATAAAATACCGTACCTAGAAAATATATCAAAATGTTATGATGCATCTTAAAAAGTAACGTTCAGGCTGCAATGGCTCTTCATGGAAGTGAAATCCAAATGAAATGATGTCTATTAGCAGGATGGATACTAACTCTCAATTGGAAAGCCAGCTTATTTATTGCAGAATTTTATTGTAGATTCTACACTGAAAATTTGTAGCAAAATACAGTCCTAAGCAGGGTAAATCGGTGCCTGGTATATAAGTAGTACGCAGTGCTCACTGATCTCTTAGATCTCCTACATGGTAGTGGTTCCAGGATAGATTCTCTTTAGTGCTATAGATCTATAGATACAATATTGATATCTATAGTTTATCACAGAAAACACCCTTTTAAGGGTATGTCACCAGATAACATATTTAAATAATTTTTTACATTAAACATATTTTCAAGAATTGTGGTGAGGTGTTTTATTTAAAGAGGACCTTTCATCAGATTGGGCACAGGCAGTTCTATATACTGCTGGAAAGCCGACAGTGCACTGAATTCAGCGCACTGTCGGCTTTCCCGATCTGTGCCCTGGGTGAAGAGCTAGCGGTCCCGCTTTAGCTCTTTACAGTCTTTAGCGCTTTACAGTCAGAAGGGTGTTTCTAACAGTTAGCCAGGGACGCCCTTCTTCACAGCAGCTCCTATCGCGCTGTACAGTGTGAGCGGGGAGGAACGCCCCCTCCCTCTGCTCACAGTGCTCGTCCATACACGAGTATTATCAGGAGGGGAGGGGGGGGTTCCTCCCCGCTCACACAGCACAGCGCGCTAGGCGCTGCTGTGAAGAAGGACGTTCCTGATAGACTGTCAGGAACGCCCTTCTGACTGTAAAGAGTTACGGTACCGGGACCGATAGCGCTTTACCCGGGGCACAGATTGGGAAAGCCGATAGTGCGCTGAATTCAGCGCACTGTCAGCTTTCCAGCAGTATATAGAGCTACCTGTGCCCAAATCGGTGAAAGATCCTATTTAACTTGACTTTTCAGTAGCAGAAAGATTAGTGAGGAGCACCATAGGAAATGTCATTGTTCGATGGAGACCAGTTTAGGGTAAAAAAAAAACCCAAAACATCTGATAGGTTCCCTTTAAATATAGATGATAACATGGGAAGTTCTTACATATGTTAAACTTAAAAATGAGATTTAACTTTCATTTAAACAATGGATCCTTTTACAATGACCCGTTTCCAATAACATGGGGGTTGCCCACTTAGGATATTCCAACTATTTTTTTTTATATGCTAAATACTTATTAAGGATCCTATGTAAAGTCTGGAATATTCCCACTGCAATGAGTTATAGACTCCTGCCCAGGTCTGAACTCAGCAGATTTTCAGTATTTGTAATCACACTAAGTGCGCAAGGCAGTGTACAAGAAAATAATCCCCCATGGAGCTCTGAGCACTTTATAAAGGTCCATCCAGGGCACACAGTTTCCATGGCAACAGTGCACTATATACCCCTCCTCTTTGTAAAAGCAAAAAAAAAGTGTTAGAAAATAGCAGGTTTTATCAAGATGTCAGTGTTCTCTTCCCATACTGAGCTGACATTTTTTTTGCTTGGCATTACAGAAGTGTCTAAACATGGTGCTATTTGTTACAGCGTATCTTTGGCTTCGTTTTTCCACGGCCTTCCTTACTGTTTGCTTTCTGTCTCCCTATCTAATTCTTATGACACAATGCTCAGAAGATGGCCCGTTGGGTACTTCCTTGTCATGTTTCATTTTAGCGTGTTATTCTGAAGGATTTCCTAAACACATCTAGCAGTAAACAGAATGTAAAGTGTGGCCAAGCAAACCAAATATTCTGAATGTTTTCTATACATTACAGCCACTCTCTGGGCTCTTTATACTGCTGTCAATTACTGGATAACATTTCTCTTACTGGTGGTTTAATACTTTAACTTATAAAAAATTTTTGTCCTTCACATAAGAAAAATCTGCTCTCAATGCGCTTCTTGGTGAACTTCTGCTGGGCTTCTGTTTATGCACAGTAGCCAAGCTAAATACGCCGAGCTACAGAAGGGACTTCTTTGAGTCTGACCAGTAAAATTTTAACAGATAGATATTTATTTTTATAGGGCTGCCAAGGGAAAAAAAGTATACCTAATGCAGGCTAAAGTGTCTAATGGAGTAAACAAGCATGTACAGGCCCCAAACAATGATGAAAGAGCCAAAAATCATGTATTACATTTCCTCATTTAAGATGTCTTCAGCATGGAATCTTTCTAAATTTTGATCCCCTAACATGGCTTTCCTCTCATTCCTGGTCCCTAGTATGGTATCCCTTTAAATTGTGGTCCTCACTATTGTTCCCCTTTTATTCCTAGTCCCCAACATGATATTCATTTAAACCTTGGCCCTCAGCATGGCCCTCTCCTGCACCCCAGGTATGGTTTCCCCCTCATACCTGGTTCTTAGCATGGATTCTGTCTGATTCTTAGACCTTTATAAATCACATCCCAGAAATGTCCCGTCAAAGTTACTATACCAAGCCCTATAGGGTGGTGTACAGAGGCACTGTTCTCCTAATTCCATCCAGGAGAATAGATTTGCATATTTTTTACCCATAATCCCTAGCGGAGCAGGAATGACTTGTAAGTCTCCGTACTGCCTATGTAGGCACACACTCTCCCTAATGTGGACGAGTGTCCCCAAACCCTATACCAAGCCCATTCTTTTTTCTGGCTAGGGATACAATATAGTTACATGATTCAGTGGAAAATAAGTCATAAGTCCATCAAATTAAACCAAGAGATGGGAGATGATGTATCTAAAGAGAATGGTTAAGGTAAACCAGAACTGTCAGCTTTTGCTGTTGTGGCCAGGTTCTGGGGTAGGCTATTCCACAGATTCACAGTCCCAATGGTGATGTCTTGTTGCGACTAGAGATTAAACTTTCATTTTTTTTTTCCTCCAGAGAGCGCCCCTTGACTCTTGCCTCTTGAGAGTATTTTACAAAATAGATATGTCACGTATGGGCTGTAGTAGCACGTGACACGGGTGTGGCTGTCGGGTCAACTCATTCCACTTACTCAATCTTGCACTGAGCCTTCACTGAGGCTGCATGTTGAATATAAATCGCACCCCAAAACAGTCCATGCACCCCAAATACACGCCACCACCGACTTGATGGGCTTAGTGGAAACCATAGTATCATATACACTCATCTCTCCAACAGTCAAACACAGCTTAAAAAAGTAATGGGTTCTCAGAGCAACACAAAATAACCTTAAATTTAACAATTTAATACCCAAAGGGTTCAGTGCTATATATACAAGAAAAGGTAGGCCACCTCCTACTCCCTGAGGTGCGGAATCAGCACCTTTTTATCTTTTATTTCCTTGGAGACCTGTGTTTCTCTGGGCCCTTGAGATCAGCCTGGGTCATGGCAACACCTGTGCTACAAGCAGGACTTTTTTGTCCATTGATGTGATTTCGCAAACAACGAAAAGGCTCTTGACCCCATGATAGTTAAAGACAGATCCCTTTTTATTTTTAGTCTGTACTTCTGTTCCTACAAAAGTACTGAAGAATGGACCAAAATAAGTGTGAAATCTGTTATGTAGCATGCAGCAGTGCACAAATTATCCTTGTGAATGTGAGAAAATCTCTAAAAGAACATTAAAGTCAAGTTGTCCTTTATGTAAAATATTAGACTTACAGGTAAAATACTGAAAAAAAAAAACCAAGTAGAGCATTATGTAGAGCAGTTGTGTCTCCCTATTTCTACTGTCTGTAGGAAAGTTCTGAAGTAGGTTGAAGTTCCTTGACTTCATTGTCTCACATGCCGATGCACTTCATATTATTCAGATCTTTCATGGAGCATGAGCGCTCTGTCTTGTCTCCCTGACAACAGGGAACCCAGGAAGATGACAGCTGGATCGGAAACCAAAAAAGCAGCTGAATCAATAAACAATTCACTTGTGACTCAGAGGAGCTCACAGTTAGGGGCAGAGCCGCAGAAAACACATCAGACTGTGACACTAGGTTCCGCATCCTGCTAGCTGCCATAGATGTTGCACCATAGCACAAACATGCTTTACAATATTGCTGGATCATCCTAATTATGACCATTATTCTTACATGTGTAGGGTCTCCAAAGTCATCTTCATGTAGTGCCAAACAGGGTAGGTTTTCAAGGGAGTCTGTCACCAAGGTGAAGCATATTAAAAGGAGTCTATCATTGTCGTTTTGCATTTTTACATAATCCTATTTTAATGTAGCCGTTACAAAGGCTATTCTAGGTATATCTCATCTTCTGATCCTTGCAGCCGTTTTCCAGAAAATAATCAGCCATGGAGCTTTCTTCACTGCTCTCTTCTTGCTTGAAGATCCTGCCTGCTCTCCTCCCTGTTGGCGCAAATAAAATCTTGCGCATGCGCTGTACATGCCGACAGGACTAGCTGCTCATGGAAGCAGTGAAGAGGAGGAGCAGGAGGGGGATCTCCAAGCAAGAAAGGGGCAGTGAAGAAAGCTCTATGGCTGATGATGTGGCTGTGCTCAGAGCACAGGGTTAACGCTCCTTGTGCTCCCTGAAGACTAATTCGCATACAAATAAAAGCGTTTTTACTGGAAAACGACTACAAGGATTAGAAGGGGTGAGGTTTCTAAAGGCTACATTAAGATAGGCTTATTTAAAAATGCAAAATGGCAATGATAGACTCCATTTAAACCACCAATACTGTTAAATAGGTCAGGCTCACCTAAATGTAACACCTTTTTCCCATTAAAATTTGTGCCTCCGTTGCTGATATATTCATTTTTGTTTCACAGTATGCAAATGACCAGTATGGAGCATTCAAGGGTGTTCTTGAGTGTAGACAAGCATATAAGAGCAGTAGCAGTTTGGAGCAATAGAGTCTGGTTTGGTGCTTCAGATTGCTCTTTTGCATATTGTAAAATAAATGAGTATCTCAGTAACCCAGGTTCAAATTTTACTGAGGAAAAGATGTCACATCATTCAGGTGAGCCTGCCCTATCTAACTGGTGTAATACATTTCACTCTGGTGATAGACTCTCTTGATAGTATTTCCAGGAGATGCTTTTCTTCCTTATAGGGAATGATGCTGAGCAATATATTGTTTTCAGGGCTTTATTTCACTCTTTTCAAGTAAGATCTGTTCTAATACTGACATGACTTGGAGAGAGCCTGAGAGTCCTGCTTTACCTGCCCATACACATCTGATTGACAGCACTAAATGTATACAGACTCCTACAGGAAAAGCTTTCAATCACTCTGCATAGGAGGGAGAAAGCCGAACTTGCATGCTTCTCTGAGACTCTGCAGTGTTATAACAGCTTTCTATGTGACGATATATATCCTGGAGCTCAGTATCTTTCCTTCTGTTATATGTTGCCTGGAGGAAAGTATTGAAGAACTGACAAATCAACATTTAAAGGTTATTCCCATGTCAAAGTGAGGTGGGGGTCTGACCTCTGGTTTAGCACTGCTTCCCCTTTAAACCTATACCGATTACTCTTAGAGAAAAAACTGTGAGACTTGCTGCTGCATTAAAACTATCTAAATAATTGCTGCAACATTATAGAAATCCTCAGTATTATATATATATATATATATATATATATATATATATATATATATATATATATATATATATATATATATATATATATATATATATATATATATACACACACACACAGTGGCGTAACTAGGAATGGCAGGGCCCTGTGGCGAACTTTTGACACCCCCCGTATCATAACCTTCCACCGCCCATTAGCTCATTGGGTTACCTCCCCTCTTCCTCTTCTCCGTGTCTTCTGCCTTTCGCAGGCATCGGATGAAGTGCTGTAACGGACCATTGGAAAATGGCAGCCCAGACAGAGATGACTACGAATTGGCCTCAATCACTGACATCCTAATATGGACATGTGACAGCTTCAACCAGTCACTAGACTCTTGTCTGTTTCTATATGTGAGGAATGCTTGGATCGGGTATAAGAAAATGTTGAATATATTGCAGCTGATACATTAGTGGTGTTACCAGATCCAATTCATTTGTTGACCTGCCTTTAGTATTCTGCCGTAGAGTAATGGGAATGAGCTAAAGACATCTCTGTAATTAAAAAAAAAAAAAACTATGTAGTGACACTATTTATGAACTTTATCCTTTCTTATAGTCATCTTTTTCTACATCATCAAGCAAAAGATCCTTACACAGGACACTTTCTGATGAGAGTATCTACAGCAGTCAGCGAGAGATGGTGTTCATCAATGCCCGAGCTTCACTTCTGGACCAAGCTCTTCCCAATGATGTCCTCTTCAGTAGCACATACCCTTCTCTGAATAAGTCCTTGCAAATGCGCAGACCATCATACACTATGGGTATGACATCCATACATGGTGAGAAATGTACTAAGTAATTTATACTCGGATATCCTTACCTGTAACCAGAGCTGCACATCCATACAGATAATGCCTAATGTACAAGAGCCCTATTGTTCAGCCTTACCCAAAACATGACCTATGTGCCAAAGCAGATTTCCTAGCCCATCTGCCTTTCAGTTTAATTTTATTTTCACCGTGTTTTGGGGAGCGGCGGTAGTAATTTACACAGGTTTGGAATACTAAATCCCAGCTGTACAATGGCAGGCGCTGATTTAGTAATTTCCAAACCACCTGACAATGTAATGTATATGGCCATCTTATGTCAGTAATAGTATATGCTGACAAAGTGGCGGTGTCTACGGTAGTTTGTTCATGGTACTGTTGAGACAATATGTTAAATCGGATTTTAAGTCTTGCTAGAAGTTGTTGAAATGTTTTAACCTCACGTGACAGATATGAACATTTCTGCTTAGTCAGTCCTTTACGTATGAGCTAGAGAAAAGCATTAAAATACAGTATCCTCCCCAATGTTATCTTAGCATTTCATTACATGGTTATAATTGAAATAAAGGGCTTTATTTCACAGATTTGCCAGGTGAATAAGGTTTATCTTCCTTGGTATTTCTAGGCGAGTTCTCTGCCTCAGACACTTCTCTCACAGACATCCATGAACAGAGAAGACAAGCCATGCCTGACCCAGGACTTATGCCTCTTCCAGATGCTGCTTCTGATATAGAGTGGTCAAATTTAGTAGATGCTGCCAAGGCCTTTGAGGGTATGTTGCACACCTAATGAACTAACACTGGTGTGGTTGGGGGGGGGTTATATTCTTTATTCACTTTATCTGTAATCATAAGGGACATGCATCAATATGGAGAGTAGGACCTCCCTTCTTCTTGCTATCTGAGGTGCACTACAATAAGTGTCCTTACATACTATCTAGTAGTTATACATTAGCATCAAGTTCTCAGTCATTCCTAACATCAGTGACTGTATCAACATATACTGAACAATACAATATGAGAATATAACAACAACATGGCTGCAGCAATTAATCACTGTACCTGTAATCATAAGGGACATGCATCAATATGGAGAGTAGGACCTCCCTTCTTCTTGCTATCTGAGGTGCACTACAATAAATGTCCCACCAGAAACACACCTCTGAGATACATGGTCCCACTCTAGTGTCAGATTACAGGACCTGTAAACTGCTAGTCTGACACTAGGTAATATCCAAATTTTTGTGTGGTGGATCTTTCTCTGTATATATCTCACATTCTTCCCCACTAAATTAATGTCGTCCATGAGATTCCGCATTTCCACAATTATGTGGGTTGTCTTAAGGTAATTTAGTAATTGAGAACAATTAATTGGTGGTGATATCTCCAATAGAGGTCAATGCCTCATTGTGACATATGTTCCTATAAAAATGTCACAAGTTATTTCTAGGTCCGTTGCTAGCTAAGAGACCTAGAAGAGCCAATGTTAGCACTGGTTCTAAGTAGTATTGGACCACCATGCATAACAATGCTACTACAATATCTGAACCTCATTTTATGAGGTGGAGATTGGTCAGGTCTAATTTTTGCATTAAATATGACCACATGACCATGTAACCTCACAGTTTCTATCGCTAAACAACTAGAAACATTGTCAAATAAACAAACTAATTGTAAACGTAACAGTGCAATTGCTTTGAAGGTAAATAGTCTTTATATCCGCTCACAGTTCTCCAGAAAATATGCTGGTGGTAGGTACCATTCAGGTTGTTTCTCTTGGCCAATGGTTTTCACTACCTGTTTAGCATGAAAACTTCTTGGTACCCTACTTGGTTCTCCCATGGTATCATAAGTAAGTGTAACCGGCCTTCGCCTTTCTCTCGCAACAGAAGATCTTTTCAAAGTCTGTTGTCCTGAAGTTTCTGTTTCTTCATCTGTTTCTGGGTCTGTTGATTCAGAGTTCTCCATCCATACTTCTTCCTCTGGAGTTGTTGCAGATTCCTCTGATGACTTTTCTGACTCTGACAGTAGACCTTCAGGTGATGCCAAGATCTCTGATGAATTTTGTGGTTCAAATTCTGCTGCGTCAGGATTAAGTTTACTGCCTTGTGCTGTATAGTTATCTGTTATAGGTGAACTTAATGAACACATTTCATCTTCTTCATCAACACTATCAGTTTCATATCCTACATGCGATGTTGGTTTTGGTCGCTTTGCTTTGGAGGATCTCTCTTGGCCTAACAATTCAGCAGTCTGCTGTACATCTGGAAGATAGTCACAAGATAATAACAGATTACGGTGCAAAATCCTTGATCTGTTGCCACCTGACTCTGGTTTTACCTCATACACTGGACTGTTTTCGTGTTTTCTTCTCACGACAACATAAATCTTATCTTCCCAATAGGAGCGAAGTTTTCCTGGTCCTCCTTTCTCATGTAAGTTCTTCACTAGAACTCGACTTCCTGGAGTAAGTTCAGCACCATGACTTTTTTGATCATAGTATTCCTTGCTTTTACATGCTGACTTCTTTGCGGTTTCTGAAGCTATTTTATAAGCTTCTGCCATTCTCTTTTTCCAGACTGTAACATAATCTGCGTAAGTTTTGTATTTCTCTGATACTGGAGTGTCAAACATTATGTCAATTGGAAGTCTTGGTGATCGACCATACAATAGGTAGAAAGGTGAATACCCTGTTGCTTCACTTTTAGTACAATTGTAAGCGTGGACAACTTTTGACAAAGAGTTCTTCCAGTCTTGCTTTTCTTCCTCTGTAAGAGTTCTCAACATTGACAACAATGTACGATTAAAACGTTCAACCTGTCCATTACCCTCTGGGTGATATGGAGTTGTATGAGAATTCTGAATTCTGCAGTATTTCCCAAGTCTTGCAAATAACTGATTTTCAAATTCTCTTCCCAGATCATGGTGTAATTTTGTTGGAAAGCCAAACTTTAGAGCAAAATCATTAAATATCTTGTCTGCTGCAGTCTTACCAGACTTGTTTGTGGTAGCATATGCCTGTGCAAACCTTGTAAAATGATCCATTACAACAAGGATGTACTCATATCCTCCTTTGCATTTTTCCAGATGCAGAAAATCAATCGATACCATTTCAAAAGGATAGGTGGAGACAATGTTGTTCAATGGTGCTCTAGTTGGTTTATTGGGACGTTTGTCTTTTAGACACTTGCATTCTCTGGTGACATAATGCTCAATATCCTTCTGCATGTATGGCCAGAAAAAGCGTTCTCTAACAAGATTGACAGTTCTTTCTACTCCTAAGTGTCCCATTTGCTCATGGAGTTCTTTGAATACTGTCCTATGGTAGACTTTTGGCAGGACTAATTGTAAGTTATGGCTAGTCTTCCTATAAAGAATACCATCTGAATTGAGGTATAACTTAGACCATTCTCTGAATAAGGCAGTTACAGCTGGTGGTTCTGTTTGTCTCTCCTTCTTAGCCGGAAATCTGTTTTGATGTTTGTAGTGTAGCAGTCTCCCAATGATCTTGTCTTCTTCTTGTGCTTTTCTGATAGTTTCTTTTGGGAGCTGGTTAACGCTTGCTCTGAGGCTTTGTTCAGCTTCTCCAGCTGTACTTTCTACAGTTACAGGGCACCACCATGGCATATGTTCCTCCTCTTGTATCTGAACTGCTTGGACAGTGCTACCAATAGCTTCCATGCTGATTTCTTGGGAACATTCCTTCATATACTGGTCAGGATCTAGTGGCATTCTTGACAATCCATCAGCGTCTGCATTTGCTTTCCCTGGGCGGTATTTAATGCTAAAATTGAAGTCTGCAAGTTCTGACACCCATCTATGGCCAGTTGCATTTAATTTTGCTGTAGTGAGAACATAGGTAAGTGGATTGTTGTCTGTATATACAACAAATGATGGACTATAGTACAAGTAGTCTCTAAAACGGTCACATATTGCCCATTTCATTGCCAAAAACTCAAGTTTCCCCGAGTGCAAATGGTAGTTTTTCTCTGCTGCAGTAAGAGTTCTTGAGCCATAACCAATAACTCTCAACTTGCCATTTTGCCTTTGATATAGGACAGCACCAAGTCCTTCCTGAGACGCATCACAGTGCAGTATGAATGGGATGTTGAAGTCTGGATATCCCATCACTGGTGGCTTAACTAACAAATCAATCAGTCTCTCCAGGATTTCTTGATGATGGGCAGTCCAATTGATGGGCTGATGTGCAGGAAGTTGACTTTTTTCCTTCTGTTTGGATCTATCTCTCTTTGCTTTCTTTTGTGTGGGTGATGGTGAACAAGGCCCTACCGACAGTAGATCATACAGTGGAGCGGCAATCCGGGAGAAATTTTGAATATATGTCCGGTAGTAAGACAGAAAACCTAGTATTTTTCTAAGCTCTCCCACTGTAGATGGAGGTTTGTTTTTCAAAGCCATTACTGGAGCAATTTCTGCTGGATCCATAGTATAGCCATCAGCAGAGACACTCTTACCTAGGAACCGGACTTGTCTTTTGAACAGCTCACATTTCTTCGGTGTTAGCTTGATTCCATGCTGTTGGTAGCGCTGAAGCACAGTCCGTACATGTTCCACATGTTCAGTGAAAGACTTACTGTGAACCAGGTTGTCATCAAGATATGGTTGACAGATACTGTCTCTCAGTCCTTCCAAGCATTCTTCCATGCTTCTCTGAAATTCCGCTGGAGCTGAGCTGAGCCCAAAAGGAATACGGATCCATTCATATAATCCCCAAGGTGTTATAAAGGCTGTCAAAGGCCTACTGGATTCTTCCATAAATCCTTGGTGATAGGCTTTCCCTTGATCAAGCACAGAAAACCATGAACTTCCTGACAAACTATTCAGCATATCTTGGATTCTCGGTATAGGATGACGGTCAGGAACTGACTTCTGGTTTAGTTCTCTATAATCACAGCAGAGTCTCAGGCTACCATCTCGTTTTCTTACACATACTATAGGAGAAGAGTAGGATGATTTTGACTTTCTAATCCATCCTCTATTTATCAGGTCTTGTAGGTACTCCTTCACTTCGTTATGAAGCGGTTTTGGCACCGAAGTATATGTCTTTTTAACGGGGGTGGTGTCTTTTAGATTAATCTTTAATTGGAGTGATGGAATACATCCAACATCAGACTCATCTCTGGAGAAGGCATGACATTCTTCTCTTAACATCTGCCTTACTATGCACTGTTCGTCTGCATCAAGATGATCCGTAGGAACCGGAGGATCCCATTCCTCTTTAACTGAAGACACTTCACCCTCTGCTTTGTCAACATTTTCCACTGTTTGTATGTTTGCAGTCAGAGAAGAAACTTGAACAGGTTTTATGCAAGCTGGATATACCGCTTTGACTGTTTCCAAGTGACCCAACACGGTTTTTGGATCCAGTACAATATCATGTTTAGTGGGGTTCATTACTGGAATGGTTACCCAAGCATAGTTGTCATAAGGTACAATCACAACTGTCTCATCTGTATATATTCCCTCTGGTAACTGTGCAGTGTTACTTGGCACAAAGAGCTTTTCCTGGTTCTTCTTATGAGGTCCCACATGGACACCACACTTGACACCCATTATAGTACCTGCAGGAATAATGGTACGACGTACTCCAGTTCTTACCTCCTTCACAAATGTTTCTGCTTGGCTCACTTGGACGGCTTTTACCACCATCTCTGCTCTTCTTGTCGGCAGTGAAAATGATGCAGCCAGTGTACTCACCAAAGATGATGAAGGGATTTTTCTCAGGATGACTTCCTCAATCACATTATATCCAATGATTGGCTCTTCAGCTACATTATTGTCACTGGATACTAGAAAAGGCACCAGAAGTTCTATGTTGTCATTACCAGAGGACAGCTGGAAGGTTACTTCTATCCAACCAATGAAAGGAATTTCGGTCTTGTTTACCGCTCTCCCGCATAATGGTTCAGAGCCTAGTAATTCTTCCACTGCCCTTACTTCTGTTTGAGGAAGGTACTGCTGCCGCCAACTTTCATTGATGATACTTGCTTGAGCTCCAGTGTCCCATAATGCCTGAAGAGGAACCCCATTTAGTTTACATAGGACCATACACCTTTTTCCTATTAAATTGATGTTTTCTTTGGCCTCTCGACACACTTTCACTCATCTGTAAGTTAGTTGTCGTGCACTTCCTAGAAGTGACTTGCTGTATATTGTTCTGTTGAAGCTCCAGTTGTTGGATACGATCACATACATTTTGGAAATAAGTATGTAGCAGATTTTCTTTGGCTTCCATACCTGAAGATGGTACTTTCTTTGGTTGGGACTGGGGCTTGGCACAGGTTACTGATTGTCCCTCATCAGCAACCTCCTGTCTTTTAACTGTGCAGATCTGGGTGCACAACATCCCCTAGCATAATGTCCTTCTTTACCACATTTGTAGCAGTGGCGACATGTATGACCTTGATTTGATGTCTTGCAGGCCTCACAAATTGGATTCTGCTTATTTCTGGAAGTTACTTGGGATGAAACCAATCTTGGTTCTTGAGAAGTCTTAAGTAACTTTTTCAATTCTGACATCTCATTCCTCAGTTCTTTCACAGCCTCCTCCAAGTTTGTCACTTCTGTATCTCCTGAAGGTGGAACTTTCTTTGATTTTAGCGTAGGTGGGGCGGTTTGAGTTGTAGATGACTCTACTTTTGTAAGTAATCCTTGTTGTGTGGTACCAGCCTGCATTTCGCCAAGTTTGCTGATTTTGCTGGAAGAGTACTTCTTTAATTTCTGTTCCCTCTCTTGTTCCCAACTGGCAGCTTCATTCATTTTCTTTATTAATACGTCATCAGTGACAGTGGGATCATCCAAATAAGGTTTCATTTGGAATTTAATGTGTCCACTGAGCAGTCCTGTTCCTACTGATCTCAGGAATTTCCTTTGAATCAAATCTGTTTCAAATTTTTCCTCTGCTCCCACTTCTCTAGAGGCAAAGAGAAGTCTGTCCTTTAGTTCTATAGCCCTGAAGAGGAAATTTTGAGGAGATTCTTTGCTGTCTTGCGAGATATTTACCAGCCGGTGGTATAAGTCCGAGTTGCTCTCCTCCTTGTAGTATCCTTTTAGGATAGTCTTCAGCTGTGGCAGTGTTAGATCACTTTTCATCTCTAACATATTTCTTATACTCAGGCCAGGGCTTATTGCTTTAACTACTGCCTCAATCACTTCTAATTCACTGTAGCCCTTTTGCAGTCCCATGTCTATCTGGTGCATGAGGTACTTTTGTAGGCCTAACCTAGTTCTCACTGTCAGAATTTCCTATGAATAGAAAACCAAAAGATTAATTCAGTCAAAATTAGCTCTTATGTGACACTTGGGACTGTGTCAGCATGCATAACTTAAGTGGTCACTGACCTTTCTAAACATTTTTGCATAAACCAACAGTTCAAGTCAATATAAAATCATTGTAGTCCTTTTACCAGAGAAAATTACTTCTTTCACCACTTATCAGCCTCATGTCCTTGCTTGCCCTCTGAAATCTCTTTCTGAATACATCTTGCTAGAGCAAGTCGTAACTTCAGATTGCAGTTTACAAGACAAGTCTGTCAGCAGGTATTTAGAGAGAGACACATACTTCTCAAGCTAAATAGGACCTTTCTTTATATACACAGTGCTGAATGGAAAAAGATCCTGGTCAAGAAGTAGTTGATCACAGTAGTTAAAGGTTAACACTTCTTTATAATGTCCTCTATAACCCTAGTGATTATTCTTAGAGCTTGATTTATGGAGCAGATTATCCTCTACTTTCTGTGTGCAGTGTATGGCAGGCATGGTAACAACTAGTGTGTATCTACTAGCTGAGGGGACAATTCCTAAAAATGTGATTCATCATGTACACACTGTTTTCTCACAGCACTGGGGGCGCCAGCAATGCTGTTTGAGTGCTGAGGACCGCCCCCAGTGCTGCGAGAAAACTAATTAGCATATGGATGAAAACCAAGATATCTAAGGAATGACGGCGCGGAGACGACGTCTAAAGGTAGGGGAAGAATAGCCTTTCTTAAGGCCGTTCCTACATGGGATTAGCTAAAAATTAGATTCTAATGATAGAATCCCTCTAAAGAGAACCGGTCACAGAAAAAATACTCTTCAGTCTGCAGGCAGGCAGGAGAAACTAAGCATATTGATGTATAGGGTTTGTGGGAAAAGATTCAGAATTACCTGTCATTTATCTATTCAAATCTCTGCTCTTTCTATGTTGAGAAGTCAAGGAGGTGGTCCTATCTGTGACTGACAGCCTCCCCCCCTATGACTATTCAGAGACCTAGCTGTCATTCACTGATAGGACCGGCTTCTTAAAGAGGACCTTTCATGGTTTGGGGCACAGGCAGCTCTATATACTGCTGGAAAGCCGACAGTGCGCTGAATTCAGCGCACTGTTGGCTTTCCCGATCTGTGCCCCGGGTGAAGAGCTATCGGTCCCGGTACCGTAGCTCTTCACAGTCAGAAGGGCGTTTCTGACACTCTGTTAGGAACATCCTTCTGTACAAGCAGCACCAATAGCGCTGTGCTGTGTGAGCGGGGAGGAACGTCCCCTCCCTCTGCTCACAGTACTCGTCCATAGACGAGTATTATCAGGAGGGGAGGGGGCGTTCCTCCCCGGTCTCACAGCACAGCGCTATTGGCGCAGCATGTACAGAAGGATGTTCCTAACAGAGTGTCAGAAACGCCCTTCTGACTGTGAAGAGCTACGGTACCGGGACCGATAGCTCTTCACCCGGGGCACAGATCGGGAAAGCCAACAGTGTGCTGAATTCCAGCAGTATATAGAACTGCCTGTGCCCCAAACCATGAAAGGTCCTCTTTAATCCCTCAGCATTGAAACAGCAAAGATATCAACAGATAAATGACAAGTTATACTGAAGCTTTTCCCACAAAACTATATTGTTGATCTGCTCCTCTTCTCCTGCTCTGTAACATACTACCTGCAGACAGAACAGCTTTTTTTTATAGGACACGTTCCAAGTCAGGGCGTTGACCTAAATCTACTGGAACACTTAGTCATATCATTCCTATTCAAAAGTAAGCAGCAATTGGTAAAAGAGCGGTCACCGTTTTCCTGTTGTAAGGACCCACTAGAACCAAACTATGACTTGTGTGATGCAGAGCTCACATTCACTTGTAAACTAGGGGTTATGCAGTCTTATTTCTTATTGACTGCAAACACCTAAAGTACTGACAGTTATGTACCCGCGAGTATCCTGTAACTGTAGTTATTGCTGATATAGGCCATGTTGAAAGTAGCTCCCATTCACTTCTTGATATAAACTATGCTTAACAGCCAGACAATAAACAGGTGAAAAATAAGCTAGGCCCCAGCTTTCCTTTAACGGTAACTACAGCATGTTATCAGATAACAGTATGACTGTGTAAGGATATATTCACAGTGGAAAATGGAGGGGAATCTGGTGATAAAGGCAGAACACAAGTAAATAGTGATGGTAGAACCAGAACCGCTTATATCTGAAGAGGCACCTAAGACAACAAGTACTGTTTGGAAGCTGAAAATGCCAATGGTGCTATACACGAGAGTGCAGTTTTCATGTCACTTTCAGCTAGGAATTTTTTATATTGTGTTGATAATGTATGTTCCTGTTTTCACTAGATCAAAGAGCTTCCTTCTTTGCCTCTCCAGATGATGAACATAGACCTGGAAGCTCGGCATCAATGGGTGAACAGTTAGAAGGCCCGGCTACCTCCCAGTCCAGCACTTACTTTGGGTACGACTTCCAGTAATTTCACTCTCTCCATCAACTTACAAGGGATAAGTAAAAACAACTCTATGCATGCAAAAACTTTAAAGGAAAAAAAGAAAAATATATTTCAGTGAAATGAGACCTAATACTTCTTACAGATGAGTGTTTGCTGCAATGCATAAACAAGTATGTTCCATTCATTGAAAAGTGTTCCCTTTAATGGCAACCTGTCAAGGCAATTTGTGACACTAAGCGCCAAAGGTATATACAGTACGTATGGGTATAGACAGCTTTACAACAAGGTTATATGAGATATTAAATGCTTGGTCCATAAGAACCTGGAGGTAATTTAGTTTCCCAAATCTCCATGGCAGCTTCTCTTTAAGGCAATATATTATGTGTACTACCCATGCTACTGTACTACATAAGAATACTTTCAGTACTGTGTGGGAGGTGACTCAGTAGAAGCAGTGGTGCAGGCCCAAACAGTCAAAGACAGGGATAAACAGGAAAATAAATAAACCTTGACTTCAGGCACAAAATGAGCAAAATAAAATACACCCTTAACTTCAGCCAAAACAAAACAAAATCCTGCTCGTCTGAGCGACTAACTAAACAGAAATGATAACCTAACTATACATGTGGTTAACTACCAGGGACACAAACAAAACAAGCACAATATTGTTTCACCGAACTCAGGGTTACAGGACAGACCCAGACGCCTCCTCTCATTACCTGGATCTGCACTGGAGTACAGGATCTGCAGCCCTTTATGGCCCAGTAATGAGGAAAGGACTCATACCTGGGGTTGAAGCCTACTCAAGACCCGCACTGGGCCACACATAAGTTAAAAACTTGGTGGAGATGTAGCGAGATTCCAACACTCTGCCTGTCATCTTCGCCCAGTACATAGTAGACTTTCATATACTGTGGAGATAAGCCTAAGTATGTGGCTGTGGCTATCGACGAAGGCACATTATAAAGTTCTCCACTGGCTACAAAAAGTACAGTGTACAGTACTGAGATGATATAACCTTCCTAAGTTAAATTTTGTCTCTTCTGTATTCAATGCTGTGTTGGATAACCCATGACTTCTTACCTGTTTTTTCACAGGAAAGAGTCCCCCACCTGTCTTGCTACAAAGGTTGAACAGTTGGAAAGCATGCTGAAAATGCTACAGTATGAACTGAAAAAGGTACAGCCATATAGAGGAAGCTTAATAGACAGACCTGTGCACATATAGTCTAATGAGGCTTTATTCACATGGGTGTATTGCACCTCTTCTTTTTGTTGTACAATACAGACCAAAAGTTTGGACACACCTTCTTATTCAAAGAGTTTTCTGTATTTTCAGGACTATGAAAATTGTAGATTCACACTGAAGGCATCAAAGGTTCTTCAAAGTAGCCATCTTTTGCTTTGATTCCTGCTTTGCATTCTCTTGATAAGCTTCAAGAGGTAGTCACCGGAAATCGTTTTCACTTCACATGTGTGCCCTGTCAGGTTTAATAAATGGGATTTCTGGCCTTATAAATGGGGTTGGGACCATCAGTTGTGTTGTGCAGAAGTCAGGTGGATACACAGCTGATAATCCTACTGAATAGACTGTTAGAATTTGTATTATGGCAAGAAAAAAAGCAGCTAAGTAAAGACAAACGAGTGGCCATCATTACTTAAGAAATGAAGGTCAGTCAATCCGAAAAATTGGGAAAACTTTGAAAGTGTCCCCAAGTGCATTTGCAGAAACAATCAAGCCCTACAAAGAAACTGGCTCACATGAGGACTGCCCCAGGAAAGGAAGACCAAGAGTCACCTCTGCTGCGGAGGATAAATTCATCCAAGTCACCAGCCTCAGAAATCGCAGGTTAACAGCAGCTCAGATTAGAGACCAGGTCAATGCCACACAGAGTTCTAAGAGCAGTCACATCTCTACAACAACTGTTAAGAGGAGACTTTGTGCAGCAGGCCTTCATGGTAAAATAGCTGCTAGAAAACCACTGCTAAGGACAAGCAACAAGCAGAAGAGACTTGTTTGGGATAAAGAACACAAGGAATGGACATTAGACCAGTGGAAATCTGTGCTTTGGTCTGATGAGTCCATATTTGAGATCTTTGGTTCCAACCACCGTGTCTTTGTGCGACGCAGAAAAGGTGAACAGATGGACTCTACAGGTCTGGTTCCCACCGTGAAGCATGGAGGAGGAGGTGTGATGGTCTGGGGGTGCTGTGCTGGTGACACTGTTGGGATTTGTTCAAAATTGAAGGCATACTGAACCAGCATGGCTACCACAGTATCTTGCAGCAGCGTGCTATTCCATCCGGTTTGCGTTTAGTTGGACCATCGTTTATTTTTCAACAGGACAATGACCCCAAACACACCTCCAGGCTGTGTAAGGGCTATTTGACCAAGAAGGAGAGTGATGGGGTGCTACACCAGATGACCTGGCCTCCACAGTCACCAGACCTGAACCTAATCGAGATGTTTTGGGGTGAGCTGGACCGCAGAGTGAAGGCAAAAGGGCCAACAAGTGCTAAGCATCTCTGGGAACTCCTTCAAGACTGTTGGAAGACCATTTCAGGTGACTACCTCTTGAAGCTCATCAAGAGAATGCCAAGAGTATGCAAAGCAGTAATCAAAGGAAAAGGTGGCTACTTTGAAGAACCTAGAATATAAGACATATATTCAGTTGTTTCACACTTTAAGTATATAATTCCACATGTGATAATTCATAGTTTTGATGCCTTCAGTGTGAATCTACAATTTATAGTCATGAAAATACAGAAAACTCTTTGAATGAGAAGGTGTGTCCAAACTTTTGGTCTGTACTGTATATTCAATGCTACAAACTGGATCACATCACGGAAACCAGGAAACATTTTCCCAAGGGGTTGGGAAAGGTTTGCCTTTGTTCCCACTCTATGATCTGATCCTGTTTTTGGGACAACATATACAACCTGATGTAGTAATAAGGTCACCTTCACACAGGAAATATTTTTCACTAAGTCTAAATTCAGTGGAACGTATGGAGACAAAAGTGTAATAGAAAGATTTGTGTCCTTTCTGTATTTTGTACCCACCCCTTTGTTTCGAATTGCTGATACTAATGTAAAATACTGACCATGTGAAAGTGTCCTTAAGCTCATCTTGTGCTGTAAGACTCTTTAAATTAGTTTTCTATTGAGCATATTATTTTTGTAATATGTGTGTGTGTGTGTATGTATATATATATATATATATATATATATATATATATATATATATATATATATATATATATATATATAATCGGTGATGGTTGAATCTAACTGGTAACCTGTTGTATACAGAATATTTGTTTGCAGCAGATCTGTCCCCCAAATATGTTGTACTGATTAAAAGGGATTGTCCAAGACAAGTTCACTGAGCATCTGTGCCGGATGGTATGAAAAATATAGGCAATTTCTTACTATAAAATTAGAAACAATACAACAGACTCGTGTATATTAGTCTGCTTTGCTTGCTGTATTCAAGCTCTGCCTACCATTCCCGGGTGCCAAGCATTTTTCTTTGCACATCTCTAAGCAGCCATCACTTTTATGTAGGTCAGACACATGAGTACGTTGTGAGAGTAAAAACTGTATAGTGGACTCAGGAGGGGTACAGAAGACTAATTTCTCATTAAGGCTAGGTTCACACCTGCACCTGGATTGCATTCGGGTTTTCCGTCCCCAAAGCCTCTTAGAGTGCAATTTTTGGGCAGAAACCCAGCAGACCCCATTACATTCTATGGGTCTGCGGGTTTCCACAGATTAGATAAACCCAGACACAGGTGTGAACCTATGTTAAGATTGTAGAAAAAAAATAATTCTAGTTGAAAAAATTATTTTCTTTTCACCAATTACTGTAGTTATCCATTACTTTGATTCTGTGTCCACCTAATGTGTCCACTGCTGGTGCTCAGACATACTTAGTAGCTCAGTTCTATCTCCGGTATACTCTTGTACATGGGCAAAAAAAAAAATTGTGCTACTGTAGACAGTAAACATTACTTTTTTTATATGAAATTGGTCACACTAGATAGGGAGCGTTAAATAAATAAAAGTATAGTGTGTAATGCAATATCTGAACATGAGAATTTTGTAAATAATTCAAAATTTAAATAGGTTTTTTTTTGGTTTTTTTACACACAATCTAACACTCGTTTATAATATTCAATTGTGCAATACTCCATTTAATAACAATGAAATTGGCTGAACTTTTACCCATTGGACTTGTACTTATAACGTGCTGCTCTTTTTAGGACAATACACAACATACTTATGAAGACTGGCATTAATACTAGTCTTCATAAGCCTATTGCCATCGGAGTGGGGGCCTCATTTGTTGTGCTTGGAGGGGAAGTCTATACCAGCTCATAGCTGCCATAGATTTTGAGCATCATTTACGCCAGATTTCTAGTGTAGATTATAATAAATCTGCATACCCTCTCCAAACCCCATTTTTGGTAAAGTGCTGCAGAGTAAGAAAACGTTACAAATTTTTGCACAATAAAAGTTCTGACTCTTTTATGTACAAGGCATAATAAATCTGCCCCAAAATATCTCTTACTCACACTTGTATTGTGGATTCTTTGTATAACGGAAACCAGATTACATTGGACAATGCATCCAGTGACACCTGGAGAACTCCATTGATTTATAATGGGGTCCATCAGCTTCTGTCATGCTGTCCATTGTCATGACTAGGAACATTACGCTGCTGCGCTGTTCAGCCCATATGATATATATGCGATAGATCGTTTATACAGAGTCTCCCACAGAAATGTGAGAATAGACAGATCTGTTATACAGAGAGCGTAAGACTGACGCTAGGTTCACACCTGCGTTCATGTCTCCGTTCTATGGTTTCCGTCTTCTGCATGGCAGAAGACGGAAACCATAGACCGGGTCCGGCCGTGAGCGGCGGTGAGCGTTTTGAGCTCTCCGCCGCGAAATCGGATTTTTTTTATCCGGACACAGAGTAGTGCATGTCCGAGACTGTGTCCGGATTATAAAACCCGGTTTCGCGGCGGAGAGCGCAAAACGCTCACTGCCGCTCACAGCCGGACAGCTTTCTCACCCATTCAAATGAATGGGTGAGAGAGTCTCCTGCAGGTTTCTGTCTCCTGCATCTGTTTTATGCAGGAAATGGAAACCTGCAATAAGGACAGATGAACGCTGATGTGAACGAGCCCTGAGTTATTTCTTCATCAGAACCTTATTGCTGTTCTACATCATTCTTATAATACAGAACATTTTCATTCTGATGTCTGAGGCTTCATCCAGGCACATGTATAGATATCCACCATCACTACATATATATATTTTTTTTCCTCAAAATGTTTTTGAAACATCACAAATGTAACCCAATACTAGTATATAGTTGTTTCCATATTTTCTTATACATGGATTTCCCTGGACATGGCCGTGCCAACCCGAACAAATCTATCCATTGTTCACATTTCTTAATGCCTGAAACTATAAAAGGTTTCCAAATACAGAAAAAAATTAGGTTACACTAGCACTGGGTGGAAAAAATATTTCTCCATTTTTCCAAAATATATTATTATATGTTACTCTCCACATTCACATGATTTAATATTATTGCCCATACACTTCCTTTCCCAGAGGAGGTTTGTGGATCATCTGGTTTTAATGTTGTTAATTGGAGACCTGCAAATAGCTGACGTAGGAGTACCCAGAGATTTCTTGGCAGGTTTCTATGACTCTGTATCCGATGGTTCCTTGCACAGCAGGCAAAGGGGATGGTCCCTGGAATGCTTTTGTTTCGGCATCTCAGTGATATGTAACTGTGCCGACATCTGTCTCCTCTGCCGTACCCCTGATATTTATGTTGTAAAAGATAAACCTTCAATGTTGTTGTTGAATCTTTATTAACTACAGAGTAGTTTTATGCCAAACTCAATTTATATCTGAATCGGCTTCATGTTCCGGAAAGTGATAAGTAAATTTGGAGCATGTACTCCCTGTTTCAGTGAACATTTTGATCTTACTGCAGTAAATATGCAACATTTTGTTAAAGAGATCTTGGACATCCCTTATTCTTGTGTCCTTTAAGGCAGAGTCTGAGTGATTATACCATGGTCACCCATTTGTTAGAATTATGCTACATTTTCTCTTGGGAATACTATAACCAGATTGTCTTATTTTTGGATAAACTTGTTAGGCCATCCCCTTTACAGACTGGCAACAGGGCATTATAATTGTATGATTTATAAGGAACTATGTGGACAGAGAGGTGGCAAAGCATATACAGTAATTTCCAATGGGAATCAAAGTAAAAGCTCCACGTATTTTATGGTTAGCTGTTTCTAGTAGTGACAATCCTTATATTTTAAAGGAATATTCCTATCCCCCGGATCATATTTAATCTTGTAGTTTAACTGAATTGTTCTATCCAATACACTTCTATATGGTTTCATTTGCCATATAGAGCTGATTAAGTCTCTTCAGTGTTTATAGCTGGTTGCCTAGGTTACAGACCACATTTCTGGTCAGCTGATGACTCGATCCCTGTTCCCGGCCACTTATATTTTCTTTCTTTCTCTGCAGAGTGCTTTCAGTTGCTGAGCCTCGATAAGGGCTAGAACAGTTCTTTGGTCATTGTCTCAGTTATATCTGGATGTAAATTCTGACATAACAGTATTTTTGAACAAGCTGAGTATACTCTTTTCTGAAAACCAGGAAGTGGAAGGGAGAAGAAATAGGAGAGCAGTTGAAATCCTGGGATGGGAAACCCCTTTAAGTAAAACACTGTGACATTAGTGACAGCTCAGGTAGAAATGGCCCATAGAGAATCATAAACATGAAATATTCATGAAAGTCCAGCTGATCTTTGTTAAAGAGGACCTTTCTCTGCCTCCTCCAATTGAAGCTCTTAGGATCTATTAATATCTGCTGTTCCACTGATTCCAATACATATGGAATTTTCTCTCTAGCCTCAACTGTTCCTCAGAAGCAAGTGCAGTTAGTTTTGGTACCTGGTATACTATTTAAAGTCCTCTGGCCCTGGCCGTTTTATGTACTGCTTGAAAGCTGACAGTGCACTGAATTCAGGTTTGATGGTATGCACTCAGGTTTTGGAGATATTGTTGCCGTTCGTTTGGCACCAATATCCCTTCATTATCAAAAGGGCAGGCCTTTTGCTCAGTGTCATCGCTGGGCTATGAAGAATGCCCCACCTCCTGACAGCATGCTTCAATGGGAATGGGGGTCATTCCTTGACACAGAGCAGTAAGGCCCACCCTTCTTACAGTGGAGAGATATCGATGTTGAAACTAATAGCACCAATACCTCTGGCACCCAAAAGCGTATCATCAGAGCTCACAGTGCTGAATTCAACTCACTGTCAGATTTCAAGCGGTACATAATACCGCCAGTGCTGGAGAATCTGAAAAGTCCTCTTTAAGCTCTGTAATGTCAGAAGGGCAGTGTCAGGTAGGGGGCATTATTCAGAGCTCTAATCAGAGGCAACCAATAGCAGAGCTCAGAATCACACCCTTGACACCCTCCTGGCAGTACAGAGCCTAAATAGCACATCAGGCACTGAATCTAACAACAATAGTTGCTCAGGAATGGTGAGCGCCAGAGAAATAAATTCTGTGCCAGAATCAATGGAGCAGCAGATATTAACAGATGTAAAGAGCTGGACGTGGTGGTGGTGAAAGGTCCTCTTTAAATGTTGCCTTATGTAAGAGCAAGATATTCTCCTAGTAGTCAAAATAACACAAAAAATGTTTTGCAGTGTCATTAATTGTTTATTTCCAGTGGATAAAAACCAGTCCATGGTCATGTGATGGACACAGTTGCAGAGGGCGTTACAAGACATGTCTGATCACATTCTGTGACTGTACCAAGCTGTGCACCTGTTTCCCCATTACATGTCCATTGACTGGTTTTTATCTACTAGAAGTAAACAGCAAGAAGAGTTATAGAAAATCGTGGGGAAAACTGCTGAAACTGGGCAACCCCTTCTAAAAAAGGAAAATAAAATGCAAACACACTAGTAAACAATATAAATGTGTCACTCCTGTACTGATGATTGTTGTAGTACAACAGCAGCCGCCATACAGCTAGTACTGATACAACACAGTCAAATTGATCCCTAATTATTGTGGGTTTTTTTCTGTAGGAAAAGGAAGATAAAGCAAATCTTCAAGCTGAAGTGCAACTCTTGCGAGAAGACAACCTGCGCTTGCAGGAAGAATCCCAGAATGCGTCTGCAAAATTGAAGAAGTTCACAGAATGGGTGTTTAACACTATAGACATGAGCTAATGGACAATACAGACTGTACAGAGCAGAAGACTTCTTGTGTCCAGTCGTGTGTGTACCGTAGACCTTTAGCTTTAATCGCACCTGGATCCAAGTGTACATATAAAGAAGCCGCAGTGTTTCACATCTCCCTACTTTCTAACCTGCCTGCATGTATTGAAAAGTATCACTTACACATACTGCCGATGTTCTGAGGATTACACAGAATAAGAAACGTATTAGCTGAAATGTGAATTTTTCAGAAGTAAATCTTGTACAGTTTTGAACGCAAAAACAAAATATGCCAAACCTGGTCGCTTTTTAGGCAATAATCCCTTTGCAAAAAAAAAAAATGTTGCCATAAAATGACTATTCTTTTGGTTTTGAATGGGTTGTATCACTTGAAACAATTTTCTGATGCAAATTAGCATAAGAAAGCAAATTAAGCCATCTAGTAAGATAGAGCTTCAATGATGTGCTGTGTATGTTATCCAGCGAGCAATGGAAGTTTGGTTGTGTTTTTATTGTAGTATGGTGTTTTCCATGGTCTTATTAAGACTTTTTTTTTTTTTTTTTACCCCCTAATGTAGATAGTTACTTGTACCTCAATTTTTTGTTTGTAAAATAGCAATAAACCCCAATCCACTGATAAATTAAAGGTACAGGGTTATTATGCAGATTTTTTTTTTGTTTTTTGTTTTTTTGCTATCGCATTGACTCTTCCTTTTCAACTTGTGGAAAAGACCCTCTGCTGATCTCTAAATCAGTCTATTTCACACCCCTCAACCAGTACCCTGTATAAATCATCTACTAAAATGTACAAGACCATAGATTGTGTCTGTCCCTGGTGGACCCTTCTGTAATTGAGCCCTGTTCATATTCAGAAATGTAACAATTAACCTACAAAAAAAAAATCTATTTTTTTTTTTTTTTAATTTAATGAAACACTAATTTGTTTGCATCTTTTATGGTTATGTAGAAGCACATATCACAGCGCACAATTTTCAATTCAATACACTTTGTAGTAACCTTGTAAAAAAATATATATATACAAAAAAAAAAAGTCCCACTTGCCTATAAGCAGCTGTATGAATATTGCGCAGTCATAATTTGGGCTATTTATTTCAGCAATATAGAGGGCGAAGATACGTTAAGTCACCTGCACTTTTTTCTGTTCCACTCTACATAATGGAAACCTACATAGCATCAAAATGAACAGTTTAAAATTTGCCTATAACCGAAATTTTTAAACCAAACCCTATATTTGCTACCAGATTCTATCTAGGCAGAGAGATTTATATTTTGTAAGAAAATGTAATTTGTTCTCTGAAAATATTGTTTGCAATGCTTTTATTGGTAAGGTTTGTGACACTTTGTTTCTTTGCAATGTTTAAAGATGTGCTTTTTTATTTTTGTTTTTATTTGCTTAAAAGGCATGTACAGAAATACTCTATTCACCCACACGGCAAAAGCTTACAGTTTAGTTATTTACCCTACCAGAGTCGTTTGGTAAGATGTTATAATTGAGATCAAAAAAGTGTTTGTGTCTTTTTTTTAATGACTGTATGAAGGAGATTTATATAATAATGCCTGGTATCACTTGTACATTGAATTTTTTTTTTTTCTTTTTTTTTTGCAAGCCTCTCTCAAACGTTCTGAAATCTTTGATTTCTCTTCTTTAGAAAGGGAGGTGCTTGAGGCAGGCTATTTATTAGAATTTTGCAACAAAGTTATTGTATCTGAGGTTGCAGAGAAAACTTGTAAAATCCTGAAAATAAACTGGTTTTAAAAGTTTACTGGTTTTGGTTATTCGTCTTTAAGAAGTAGTATAAAAATATCTAAAGATTTAGATTTCTAAGTTCATTTTTAACTGCAGGCAAAACTCATTGTACAGCCTAAAAAGGATGTGAAGGCTAGTGCAATGTAGTCAAATGCAGTCACAAATCGGGCGGTGGGGGGAACGGGGGGTCAAGGGATTTTATTCCATCAGAAAACTGGGAATAGTGGACGTAAGGGCTTTTTTTTTCCACAGGTTTTATTAAAAAAAATTTCATAGTAGCAAAGTACGAAATACAAAAGAAAATGAAGGCATCATCAAAATTACAACCAAGTCTGAACATAAGGGTTGCATTAAAGGAGTGTTACAGAGGTCTTAAAATATCTGTATAGAATCAAGAAATATGAGGACCTCCGTATGTAGGCATAACTCTTTTCAGAACCAAAAAGAACTACAAAAATCAGCATACTGAGATGCAGTTAAAATAAAACAGTGTCACGGCTAAACACACACCCCATGGCAGGGGGAGGGGGGACAGGGAGAGAAATAGGAAAATGGAAAGAAAAAGAAAACAGTAAAATATTACAGGAGAAAGATGGAAAATGCAAGGAAAAAAGAAGAGCAAAAAAGAGGAGAGGGCCTGACATGGTCACCGATGGTATATTAAGTCTGATAATTCAACCAAGGAGACCAGATCTTTAAGAAGCGGTCATGTGTTCCACTTGCCCAACTCGACAGCTCATCAAACCTGGCGATCTTGTTTACTTTCTCCTTCCACTGGGCGATGGAGGGTGCAGTGGTCTGCAGCCAATAGAGTGCTATTAGAGCTTTCACAGCGGTCAAGAGATGAGAGATAAGAAGGTGCTTCTTCAGTTTGTAAACATCAGATGGAAGGGACAGAAAGAGACTCAGGGCGGTGAGTTCAAAGTGTGGTTGACCCAAGTTTCTAACAATACCTTGGAACTGGTCCCAGAAGGGTTGAAGCAGTAAGGGCCTTTTTTGTACCAAAGATGTGCCACGTCCTATTCACCATATTCTTGGAAACAATCCTACAGGTACAAAAAAAAAAAAAAAAAGTATCCTTCTCTTACAGTACAATGGTTGGGGACGAACAGAGAGGTAAGAGCCTGACAGTCAACAACCGTTCTGATCAGCTGTTGTCAGGACGGGCAGACAGCTCTGTTCTCTGTGTTGTGGTTGAACCCAAGTCATGCTGGTAAACCTGGTCTGACCACTACATAGAGAGAAGAGCTGCTGTTTCCTTCTCCCTTCTCTGATCAATGATTGAGCTGATCGATCCTTAGGATAGGTCATCAATATTTTTAGCTTGGAAAACCCTTTTAATAACCACAGTGATATCACAGCTAATGACCAAGAAACAGTAATTACAGATCACAATGATAACACAGTGATGTCATAACTAATGACTAAGGAGCACAGTGATATCACAAAACAGATGCCGTAAAAAATAAGCAGTGTGATGTCATAGCTAATATCCATGACTTCACCATGTACATTATATCAAAACACAGGGATAATACATATTAGCAAATGGCAATGACAAATGCTAACATGTCTCCACTTCTAAAGCCTAGGAGAAGACTTTAGAAAAAGACAGGATTCAACCAGACTAATGCAAGAAAACCTTTCCAAAGCATTTCCTCTGTTTGAGATCATATGGCATTTTGGCACAAATCTTTAGTATTATCAGACTATTCATAATGCAGTGTGAATAAAGCTATAGTCCAGTGTATCCAAACAAACATAAAAGAAGGATTAGGATTCATGCGCACATTTGTATTTGGGATGGTATTGCAAGGCGCTTACTGAATTGGTTCCCTACTGGAAAAAAAATAACAAAAATGTTTGCCTTATAACGAAGAATTATCCAGATGCCTTTCCTTGAACAGGTTGCCAATAAAGACTGTACATGTAGCCATTCAGAGCTATTTACCTCTATTGAGTTGACATAAGCAGCCTCCAGAGTACTAACGTACTTTGTAATTCCTCACCATTTCTATCATTTGCTCACTTTCAAAAACTTCCTTGTAGCAGATTTTTTATTTTTTTTGTACTATATTGACCTGGGTCTGAATCTTAACCTATGAAAATAGGGCCCTTCCTCAACTCATTATTAGAAATAATATATGGCAGCAGAGCTCTATAAGGAGTATGCAGCGATGTTTCCATTAGGGTAGAAAAAACAGTTGCACCGAGCAACCATTGGTTGCCTGCTCCTTTGGAGTGTATGACAACGTGTAGGATATTCAATAATGGAGTGTTCTAAGCAGCAGTAATCCCAAACATCCATACAGGATGATGATGCAAACAGAGAAGACCAATAGTGGGAAGAAACCGTGCTTACTCTGAGGAATTTTTCAAAAACACGCAACTTTATTTTGGTAACATTAAACACACATACAGTCCTATGAAAAAGTTTGGGCACCCCTATTAATCTTAAATATTTTTTGTTCTAAATATTTTGGTGTTTGCAACAGCCATTTCAGTTTGATATATCTAATAACTGATGGACACAGTAATATTTCAGGATTGAAATGAGGTTTATTGTACTAACAGAAAATGTGCAATATGCATTAAACCAAAATTTGACCGGTGCAAAAGTATGGGCACCCTTATCATTTTATTGATTTGAATTCCCCTAACTACTTTTTACTGACTTACTGAAGCACAAAATTGGTTTTGTAACCTCAGTGAGCTTTGAACTTCATAGCCAGATGTATCCAATCATAAGAAAAGATATTTAAGGTGGCCAATTGCAAGTTGATCTCCTATTTGAATCTCCTCTGAAGAGTGGCATCATGGGCTACTCAAAACAACTCTCAAATGATCTGAAAACAAAGATTGTTCAACATAGTTGTTCTGGGGAAGGATACAAAAAGTTGTCTCAGAGATTTAACCTGTCAGTTTCCACTGTGAGGAACATAGTAAGGAAATGGAAGACCACAGGGACAGTTCTTGTTAAGCCCAGAAGTGGCAGGCCAAGAAAAATATCAGAAAGGCAGAGAAGAAGAATGGTGAGAACAGTCAAGGACAATCCACAGACCACCTCCAAAGAGCTGCAGCATCATCTTGCTGCAGATGGTGTCACTGTTCATCGGTCAACTATACAGCGCACTTTGCACAAATAGAAGCTGTATGGGAGAGTGATGAGAAAGAAGCCGTTTCTGCACGTACGCCACAAATAGAGTTGCCTGAGGTATGAAAAAGCACATTTGGACAAGGCAGCTTCATTTTGGAAACAAAAATTGAGTTGTTTGGTTATAAAAAAAAAAGGCGTTATGCATGGCGTCCAAAAAGAAACAGCATTCCAAGAAAAACACATGCTACCCACTGTAAAATTTGGTGGAGGTTCCATCATGCTTTGGGGCTGTGTGGCCAATGCCGGCATCGGGAATCTTGTTAAAGTTGAGAGTCGCATGGATTCCACTCAGTATCAGCAGATTCTTGAGAATAATGTTCAAGAATCAGTGACGAAGTTGAAGTTACGCCGGGGATGGATATTTCAGCAAGACAATGATCCAAAACACCGCTCCAAATCCTCAGGCATTCATGCAGAGGAACAATTACAATGTTCTGGAATGGCCATCCCAGTCCCCAGACCTGAATATCATTGAACATCTGTGGGATGATTTGAAGCGGGCTGTCCATGCTCGGCGACCATCTAACTTAACTGAACTTGAATTGTTTGTCCAAAATACCTTTATCCAGGAACTGATTAAAAGCTACAGGAAGCGACTAGAGGCTGTTATCTTTGCAAAAGGAGGATCTACTAAATATTAATGTCACTTTTCTGTTGAGGTGCCCATACTTTTGCACCGGTCAAATTTTGGTTTAATGCATATTGCACATTTTCTGTTAGTACAATAAACCTCATTTCAATCCTGAAATATTACTGTGTCCATCAGTTGTTAGATATATCAAACTGAAATGGCTGTTATAAACACCAAAATATTTAGAACTAAAAATGATTAAGATTAATAGGGGTGCCCAAACTTTTTCATAGGACTGTAGCTGCACAGAGGTATAGTCCTTTCAGAAGCCCTACCAAATTACTGCAAGGATACTCCTGTGTTTAACTGTTGGACTTGATAAAGGGGAGAACCCCAAAACGCTGATATGTGTCGTGTTTGATATTACCAAAATAAAGTTGCACGTGTTTTTGAAAATTCCTCAGAGTAAGCATAGTTTCCTCCCACTGCTGGTCTTCTCTGTTTCCATTAGGGTATGGCTTAAAGGTTAAAGGGGCTCTATCATTGGCAAAAGTCATTTTTAATTAATCACATCCTTGCATAGCCTTTAGAAAGGCTATTCCACAACTACCTTTAGTATGTAAATTGCCTCAGTAGTGTTTGAATAAGTCCGTTTTTATTCATATGCTAATTAACCTCCTCGGTGCACAGGAAGTTGTCAGCCAGCTCTCCTCTCCCTTCTGTGTGCTGTGTATGAGAGTAGAGAGGAGGAGGCATCAGTCTGTGCTGTATATACAGAAGACAGTGCATGAAGAGGCTTCCGGGGTGCCCCGAGAACCTAATTAGCATGTGACTAAAATGGACTTATTCAAAATCTACTGAGGCAATTTACATACAAAAGGAATGGGTGGAATAGCTTTTCTAAAGGCTATGCTAGGATGTGATTAGATAAAAATGACTTTTTTGATAGAGACCTTTTAATTCTTAGATCCTGCAACATTGGCACCACTAACTAATAACTTTTATTCAAATTCAATCTGTCAAGTAAAGGGTGTAAAGAGCCGTACTGGGTTTAGTGAGTATTACTTGTTACCTTAGCTCTCCACACCCTTAATTTCAAATATCCAAAGATTATTTTTGGAAGATGTTGGCAGTCCGTGTGATTTCCACGGTATCCGCGTGAATCATGCGGCTATTCTCCATATGTATAGAGACAATATATTGAAGTATTATCGACGCTCCTCTATATAAGACTCCATGTGGTACAATTTTAGCAGTGTCTTATTAGCTTTTTATAGAAAGTAACAGCAACACTAATTGAACTTATTTCACCACATGTCTAGACGTATCCTCATGAATTCTCCTGGTGGAATGGCTGGTTCTGCGAAAGGACTTTATATATATTCCATATACTTTCAAGCTCTAAAAATTGAAGTAATTAAGAGTCTAACATTTTTTTGATTAAGGAGTGTATTAGAGAAATTTAGTAATTGTAAAGGGAGTCTATCACCTACTTCTAGTACAGGGATAGGGAACCTTCGGCTCTTCAGCTGCTGTGAAACTACAACTCCCAACATGCTCCATTCACTTCCATGGGAGTTCCAAGAACAGCAGAGCAAGTATGCATGCTGGGAGTTGTAGTTTTGCAACAACTGGAGAGCCGTACGTTCCCTTTTCCTGTTCTAGTATATGCAAATGTCAACCGAATATAACATAGCACATTACTGGGGTAAATATACCTTTGTTATCTATGTTACCTTTGTAGATTTGGAGAACAACAACTTTGAGGCCAGTTGGTGCCCTGCAGGAGGGACACCATGGACCACTGTTTATACGATTAGACCATTACCAACTCCAGTCTACACAATCCATTTCAGTGACTGAGTTCTCCCAGAACTAAAGGCCTGCCCCCAGTGCACAAACTGCCTAATTTGCAAAACACAGTTTGTTTTGTCTGTCACTTTTGTAGATGTGGAGAAAATAAAGATACGTTGTTTATTATGGTTATTTTCTCTATAGCATGGTGGTGGGAGTTCTATATGCTTGGGGGAGATGGTAGAAAATGTCTCCAATATATTGCTTAGTGTGTTAGGTTAGGGAAGGACAGAGAGAAAATCAAAAATCTATGAACAGATTAGAATGGGGCTTGAAGGGAAAAATAAGTAAAAAATAAAAACAAAAAAAACAGCCAGGTAAACCATATTTACTTATTGATCAGCTTCCTTCAGGCTTTCTGAACTGTACATTTACATAATAACATGTAGAAATTCCGCAAGTGATGTTCTTTCGTCCTAGACCATGGCAGAGTAATTTTAGACAGTTGCTGAGCAACAAATGTCGCCGACACACCGCTGTACTTGTACTTAGTGAGGAAATCAAACCTAATGCACAAAATAAACAGAGCGGCAACCTTTAGATTTCACTCAAAGGTTTCTTGTTTATATTAAAAATAAATAAATAAAAATCATGATGTGTATATCGTATATACTGGAGTTCTACATTACTGTGGGCAATTTGGTATTTTCTCCTCATCTCTGCCCAAAGTAAATGCACAAAATAATCAATAATAAACCAGACAATTATTGTGATGGCAGAAGATTCTTATAAGTGTACTAGGTAGACAATTTTCGTTGCTCTATATGAGGACAGAATATGATGAAGAGAAGCTTAAACTCCGCAGAGAGAAAAGTCCTGCAAGGAGGGCTTTTCTGTCCAACGTTTTCAGTGGAAACCTGGCAGACCCCATTATAGTCTATGGGGTCTGCAGAAACCATAACCGCTTTTAAGCAGATAGGGTCTCTGTCTTTTAGCTCCTCAAGCGGGCCCAAAGGATAGAAACCCGAACCTAGCATGAGTCCTGGTTAACCTGACCACACGCTCTGACTGAGAGTCTTCAGTTTTCTTTATACACACACTAGCTTTTACCCGCGACTTTGTCTGCGGTGTTTGGAGAATTGGGTGGAGAAAGACGTGTGAAACTGTCAGAGCATTTGAGAAATCTTGCTATAAAAATCTTTGTATTTTTGGATATTTTTTATTTTTTTTTTAGGTCAGGTGGTAGATGGTAAACTTGAAATGTACATACTGTATTCGTGAGCGTGGATTTTCAAGTTAACCCCTTAGCGACCCATGACGTAACTGTACGTCATAGGTCGCATGGGGATGTATGGAGCGAGCCAGGACCTGCCACTAACAGCAGCGGTCAGTGCCCGAGCCGATCGCTGCTGTTAACCCTTTACACACTGCGGTCAAACGGCACCGGCGGCACGGTGGCATCGTCTAATAGAAGTGCTGCGATTTTCCTATTCACTGCAATACTGTAGTATTGCAGTGAATAGTATGAGCGATCAGACCCCCTAGGTTTCAAGGCACCTAAGGGGTCTGATCATAAATGTATAACAAGAAAAAAAAAAGTTTTTAAAAGTATTGAAAAAATTAAAAAAATATAAAAGTTCAAAGCACCCCCCTTTCCCTAGATCAGCTATAAAAGTAATTAAAGAACATTAAAGATAAACATATTAGGTATCCCCGCGCTCCAAAATGCCCGAACTATTAGAATATTAAAACATTTATCCCATACTGCGAACAACGTAGCGGCAAAAAAAATAAAAATAGCCAAATAGCGTTTTTTTCAACACTTTGCCTCCTATAAAAAATTGAATAAAAAGTGATCAAACTATCAGATCTTTCCCCAAATGGTATCAATAGAAACGTCATCTTGTCCCGCATAAAAAGACACCACAACCAGCTCCATACATGGAAATATGAAAAAGTTACAGGTGTTAGAACATGATGACACAATTTTTTTTTCTATTTTGCAAAGTTTATCATTTTTTTAAAAGTATCAAAACATTTCAAATACTATATAAATTTGGTATCACCGCGTTCGTACTGACATGTAGAACACAGGTAACATGTCATTTGTACCAAACAGTGAACGCTGTAAAAATTAAACCCATAAGAAAATGGCGCAAATGCATTTTTTCTCCAATTGCACCTCATTCTGAATTTTTTTCCAGCTTCTCAGTACATTGCACAGCATATTGAATGGTGCCAATACAAAGTACAATTTGTCCCGCAAACAATAAGCCATCATGTGACTCTCTGAACTGAAAAATGAAAAAGTTATGGCTCTTGAAATGTGAGGAGGGAAAAACGAAAATGCGAAACCAAAAAATGGCCTGGTCCTTAAGGGGTTAATATACTTCTATATACCACATTGCAGGATTTGTTATTTTCTGCCAAGACATGTAAGTTTTCAGGGCTGTTTTTCGCGGGAGCAAGCGACATAAAGCTGACCATGAGAGAAGCATGGTGTGGCTAAATGTATTCCTGCCACTTTCGTTTGCGCCGCGTTTGATATGGTGTGCCTTTGCGGTTGCATGTAGGCATTGTAAAGGTGACGGAAAACGCAGACCGGGGAAAACGCGGCGGAACCGCTACCATAACATCGCGCTCCGTGTAAAAGTAAGCCTAAATGGAGTGCCGCATTACTGCGTGTGAATGGACCGGAATCTTGGTTGTATTACATTCTTCAATAAAAAAGGGACCTATGGATTAAAAAGAATTAGCTTAAAAAACAGGGCTACGGTTTTCGGGAACATGTCCATTGGCGATGTCATGAGGAAGGGACATGTGGTGGAAAGGCATAGCCGTGCTTTTTCAGTTGATTCTTTGAAGAGGATATGTGACTGGAAGCATTATACCGTGATGTATGAGGGTGAGTTCACATGGAGTAAACGCGCCACGCAATTCGGCGCGCTTACGGCGCGTGTACGCCACGCTTTTTTACGGTGCGCATATGCGCCGCTTTAATGCCGCGTAGACGGCGTATACGCGCACCGTTAAAAAAACGCGGCGGACACGCTCCGTACGCACGGCAAATTGCGTGGCGCGTAGACTACTTGTGAACTCACCGTGAGAGTGTTTTTTACTTGTGTATGTGGTGTAGTGGCGTATTTTATTTATAGGAAGTGTTTTGTGTGACTTTTTGTTTTAGTGCACTTTTGGGGTTTGAACTTACTTGTGTATGTATTGTAGTGGCTTATTTTTTTTATAGGAAGTGTTTTGTGTGACTTTTAGTTTTACTGTACTGTTTGGGTTTGAACCTGCAATCATGTGATTGCAAGTCCCATAGACGGCCGGGAGGGGGGGGGGGGGGTTAACTGCTCATGCCTGCAGTCAAACAGCATTTTGATTGCAGGCATGTTACTATTGAAGGTGCGGGGGGGGGGTTAAGTGTGCATGCCTGCAATCAAAGTACATTTTGATTGCAGGCATGAGGTATACCCGGCAAGCAAAGGAGATTGTATGTGTCTTACTATCGCGGCTGGTGTTAGGGCAGCCGCGATGGTAAGATGTGAATGAGCGTGCTCGGAGGCGGGAATATGCTGGCGGCTGGAAGCGAAACAGGTCGGCAGGCAGGAGCCAGCCTGCGAATGAAAGGGTGGGTGGGTTAATGGCGGCCATGAGCAGCGGGGCTCCACGTGTGGCGGAGACCCGGTTGCTTTGGTCACCACAGGTTAGGAATGCAGGAAAGTGGCCGCCGTGAGGTGGAGCGTGGCGGTGGGCCGAGATGGTCGTCCCGTACGCCGTGGGGCACTGTAGAAGAGCTTGTGAGGTGTTTTTTTTTTATTTTTGAGGGGGGGGAGTGGTGTTGTAGGCCAGAGGTGATGTGATGTGCCAGATGGCCAGGCGACTGTGGTGAAGGACAGAGGAGGAAGAGCAGGGCAGCTTATGTGTGTGCTGCGAACTTACCGGTGAGTGTGCAGACAGTGAAGGAAAGTTGCTGGGTCGGGGCTGAGTGGCGGTGTGGGACAGACTGTGTGTGCGCTCTGTGGTCTGATGTGTGCCGTGAGGGGTCTGCGCGGGAACTGTGCGTGTGGCGTCATCAGTGAATCAGTGAAGTGCATTTGGTGTGAGTGGCCAAGCGGTGGCGCGCGGCTGATAAGAGAAGATGGCGGTGGCACGCGGCTAATGAGAGAAGATGGCGGTGTCAGAGCGGGACCTTTGTTTTTGGGGTTATGTGAGTGTGTAAGGTGTGGAAATACATGTAAATGTGATGGAGTGGGGTTAGGGCTACCATAGAGGCAACAATATGGAGTGTGGAGGTATTTTGGGGCCGGAAATGCAAGGAAGGTGTGTGTGGGGCTAGGAGTCCTACTTTTGGGACTGTCCTGCTAAGGAGCCATGTTGTTTAGCGGCACGAAAAGAATCCGTCCAGCCGTTTTAGCGTGATTGAGGAACAAACATCCAAACACACAAACTTAGTAGGATTCACAAAGCAGATGTGAACAGAACCTGAAATTGTGTAGGTTTGTTTTGTGTAAAAGTTTTTTTTATAAATTACATTAGGCTACAATCAATGTTTTAAAGTTGTATTGCTGTTACACATCTCAGAGCGGGTTCACACCAGCGCCCGATCTCCATTTTGCAGGTTTCCGTTTTCTGTCGGCAGAAGACAGAAACCCGGCATTCAGTGTCCACCTGTGAGTGTCTTCTGCTCTCCGTGGCGAAACCTTTTTTTTTTAAACTGGACACAAAGTCCTGCATGTCTGACTTTGTGTCCAGTTAAAAAAAACGGTTTTGGCGCAGAGAGCAGAAGACGCTCACAGGTGCTCACGGGCGGACAGTTTGCAAACCCATTCAAATGAATGGGTTTGAAAATTGCCTGCTGGTTTCCGTCTCCTGTCCAGTTTCTTGGGCAGGAAACGAAACCTGCAAAATGGAGATCGGGTGCAGGAGTGAACCTGCCCTAACCAGTGCTTACAGTACTGTACAAGTGAGGATAGGCTGACACTTAGAGCATCCTCCATTTGTATACATCACCATTTACTACAATGTTAAAAAAAGGACAAAAACTTTATTTTGTCTCATTTGTTATTGTTGTAAACGAAAGATAAAGTCTGCTCAGAAAAAGCAGATATGATGTCCTTTATGAGTCACAGCACTCACTGGATTTAATCCACTGTGCCTCTTACCATGGCTGACACAAGGCCACTGAGAGCAGTGAGTGAGTGGACGTCACTTATCCTGCCGGAACTAAGTGATGTCACTTGTTCTATCTCACACTTCCATGGTTATAGTAACACAGTGTAAACAATGGGTGGAATAAAGTCACATACCAGGCAAACAAAGCAGAATTTCTAAAGCAATATATTTAGGAAAAGGCTTCAATTTACATAAGCTACCAGTATAGATAGGATCCTTGAGATGGGACAACCCCTTTAAGGACAATAACATAGTTTGCTCTTACACATTTCAGGTCTACAGTGTTTCCTTAACTTCTTGTTCACATCTACCTTAATAGTATGGTGGATGTCAATGATGGACATTTGTAATATGCAAGTAAATTGTTTGTATTTAAAGCCAAATTACTCAGCAGGATATTTTTGGCATGTGGGAGGAAACTGGAATACCCAGAGGAAACCTGTGCAAACATTGGGAGAACATACAAAGTCCATGCAGATGCAGAACCTTAGTACTGCAAGGCAACGGTACTAACCAGTGAGCCTCCATGCTTCTCCTTGTTAATACTTAAAAATATGGCGCCTGTTCAATAGCAGCAGGATCTGAGCTGTATAGACTCTGATCTCTCACATTAATGCCTGAGATCACAGTCCACTTGATTAACTCTTGCCTACAGCCCTGATTCCACCAAAAAAAGCGCTGTGACCCCTTCTCTGCTTGCACTACATTGTTCCATAGCAGTTGTTCAGTGTAACTACAATCTGGTCTTATTCATTTCTATGGTGCGAGGCTGTAATTACATACAGTAACACGGCCACTATAAAACATACAGTGAGCAATGTAAACAGTGAAGAGGTCATTGTACTTGCACGTTCATTATGGCCCCTTAGAAGAATTTATCAGCAGGGTCCCCAGGTGTCAGACTCCCACTGTTCTATTATTGATGATTAAGGATTGATCATCAATAAAAATGAGCTGGACAACCCCTTTAATAAAGCCCAAGTACCATTAATGCTGTGCAATTGCTCCTTATATTATGCCCTTGATGTACTCTGACATAAATACTACCTACTTTATATTAATAGCAAATCCGCCTCAAATTCTTCTTCTATTTCCACTGTAAAGACATTTGTTATGGCCGTGTAGCTTTAGCCGAAATCAAAATCATTAGGATTGGGACAGTTTAGGATATTTGAAGCTAAATTTAATTGAATTTTCTTTCTGAAGTTTTACTGAGCCTGTGCACACATAAACTGAGCTAATTCTTCATCTGACATGTGTTCTCCATGTAATGACCACACTGAGGATATGTAGATTACTACAGAGATCCATTTATCTCTACGGCAAATGCAGACTCTGTACAAACTGACAGTTCTGTAAAAGCTGAATTTGCCAAAAAATGGACCAAGAAGGGGTTATTGTGAATTCAGCTTTTCAGGAATGGTCTACAGGGAATGTACAACTACTACATAGATTAATGAATCTGCACAGCTGGCACAGACAATGCTATGATAGAAATGCAGCATTGACATTATTGTGGACAAAAGTTCAATACCGCCCAAAGTAAGTTCTATTGTCATATGAAATTGCAGTAGTAATAACTCTTAGACCAGGACTATACTGTGCATAACCGCAATGGTTTAGCTGCTATGAATTCAACTGGCAGCTAGCCCTGTGTGATCTACAGGAAAAGCACTATGGAAAACACTTTAACAAGTCTCATCCCTATGCTGTGACTAAGGCCTTGTTCACATCAGCGTTCATATTCCATCCGGGGGAGTCCACATGAGGACTCCCCCGAACGGAATACCAAAAGCAACTGCAAGCGTTGTGCAGTGAAAGCACACGGACCACATAGACTATAATGGGGTCCATGTGCTTGCCGCCAGATCTCTGCAGGGATCATGCGGACAGGAAAAATGGTTTACTATCTGCTTTCCTGCCCGCATGATTCATGTGGGCAGCGCACGGCAAGCACACGGACCCCATTATAGTCTATGGGGTCCATGTGCTTTCACTGCACAGTGCTTGCAGTGAACCAAGCATAAGAGCCGCAGAACAAAGTTATATGAGTTGTAGGTTTTAAATCTGCAGCATATCAGGTATTGTGGGCATTATTGCTACAATGCAAAGGGTGGAAGGCATAGGGGGCCCACAGAGAAACCTCCAGGTAAGCCAAAGAATAAATTGCTAAAGTTTGGGTGCTTTTTGCTGCACTGAATTATGCCTCACAGTAATGGACTCACACACAGTATTATTCTCCACAATTGCCACACACAGTATAAAATGCTGCCAAAAGTCCCCAATAGTATAATACTACAGAGAGGCCTCACATCGTATAAAATGCTCCCCTGTTTCCCCCCACAGTGTAATCTTACTCAGTGGCCTCACACAGTGTAATATGCTCCCCAGAGCCCCAACCTACTGTATAATATACTCCATAATGGTCAGAAGCCTTGAGCCATTTCAGAAGTAGAGATGGGCAATTCCTATGAGTTTTGTTTCAAGAATATTCATGAGGTTCACCACCCAGTTTGTTTTGGTGAATTACTGTACTCTGTTGTCTCCTCAGACCCCAGAGTATAATAAATAGAGACCCAGGGTAGATGAGGAAAACTATGTCATACTCATCTCGTCATACCTCTCCTTGCAGTTTCCATCAGCATTCTGTGGTCACGCATTCTGGGGTCACCACTGAGGCCTATTCCACACTGCTGAGACCCGACCTCAGGCTGCACTGTAGTGTGTGACATCATCCAGAAGCTGGAATTGGACTGAAGAGAACATAGGTTAACTGTTAGATTTCTACAAGAGGTGAGTATAACTGTTTGGTTTTATTTTACTCACCTCTCTTAGGCCCAATTGCCCTCCTACCAGCAAACTTCAGCAGCTTCTGTTCTTGAAGGCTATGCAATGCTGTTCTACAGATACAGATGCTGATCTTTATCAGCAGCTATATCAGGGTTGCACAGAATAATGGCAGTCTTCACATGACCCACAGTTTATAAACCACTGATCTACAGTATCCATCTATCACCTATCTATCTATCTATCTATCTATCTATCTATCTATCTATCTATCTATCTATCTACTATATCAATTTATTGCATTTATCTCAGGAAAAAACAAACAAATGAGGAGATAAGTAGCAAAACTGATGGAGTAGTTGTGGATTTCAATCAATAACATTCCACCTTATTATTGGAGGCACTTTGGAGCATGGTTGCCATAGGAAAGTACTCAGCTTTTCCTTTTCCTTAGTATTGATACATGTCTACCAGTGGCAATTTACACTTAGTTCACACTAGTGTTGCATCTCTGTTGTTCAGGTCCATTGGGGGACCCAAACAAGACAGGCACACCGTTAAAATACACACTGAGCCAGACAGACCCATTGACGACAGAGGGGCTCATCGGTTGTCGTCATTTTAAACTGAATCTAAGAGAGGTAAAAGTACTCCATGTAGGACTTTTCCTGAGATGATTTTTGTTTCACTCTGCAATTAAGCCTCCAATTCCAATGCAGATGTGAATGAAGCCTTATGAAAACCAGTGCAAGAGAAAAATCACACAGTTGTCTGTATATTTCAGGCTGCAATTCTCATTTTCGAAAAGTCATTAAGAAAAGCATAGATTCTCATAGGCAACCATTTTCTGTTCTCAACACATTAAAAACTGTTTAGTAGATACATTTTTAGACAGTTTTTGGAGCAAATTATAATAGAATTCTGGTGCATTTTGCCTACACTAGGTTCACAATAGTGCCAAGGTCTTTGTCATTCAGGGGTGTAACTACCGGGGTAGCGGCTGCCACAGGGCCCGGACCATTAGGGGCCCGGTGACAGCCACTACCGCTCAGGTTTTTTTTTTCTCTTTAATAGGCCGGTACTGGCTGGAGTTACTCCAGCAGGTAACAGGCCCTATTTACTTACTGATCCTGGCAGAGGCTGGGATCGGTAAGTGATGCTGCGGGCACCACAAACACTATTATTATACTCAGGGATCTCTTCAGACCCCGAGTATAATGATCAGAGGCCTAGGAAAGGTAAGGGAACATAAAAAGTGTTACTTACCTCTCTGGGCTCCAGGCAGGCTTCGGGTCTACTTCTGCGACGTCCCTGACATCACATGATTAGGGCCTGCGTCCCGGGTGATGTGACATCCCAGGTGTCATTGAAGATGGCTGACACCACCGAGGAGTGCAGCGGAGCCAGGAATAAGTAAGTAACATTGCTTTTTATGTTTGTATCCCTCCCCCGAGTCTCTGATTATTATTATAATTGTTCTTGGGTGTCCACAGTGGGGCATAAAACTGTGTGCAGGGGCCACTATGGGGCATAATACTGTGAGCAGGGGCCACTATGGGGCATAATACTGTGTGCAGGGGCCACTATGAGGCATAATACTGTGTGCAGGGGCCACTATGAGGCATAATACTGTGTGCAAGGGCCACTATCGGGCATAATAGTGCACGTAGGAATGTGGGGGGGAAGGGGTTTAGGGGAGGGGGGCCATGTCAAAAGTTCGCCATGGGTCCGGCCATTCTTAGTTACGCTACTGCTGTCATTCTATGTGTCTATGTCCCATGACAGACCCCATTTACTATAATGGAGCTCACTGGTTGTCTGGCAGGTTTACGCCATTTGGAAACTGAAAGGAGTGAATAAAACAGTCCTCTGTGCAGGACTTTTTTCTCCACCAATTTTATGGCTGTTTGTTAGATGGATTCTCCAACGAAGACTCCAGCGTAGATGTGAACCCAGACTTAGTAAATCTCAACCTATTAGTTCATCTTCCCCACTGTTGTTTGGGCTTCAGATATTCACTTATAGACATCATTTTTACTTTTTTGTCTACGTCAGATTCATTAACATGATTGTCAAGGTGGTCCTCAAGTCAGACCAATAGGTATATTGGATGGATTCCAAATTACGTCACACTCCGGAGCGTCAGTGATGCAATGACACAGAAACAAGTTGAATCTGGGCTAAAGCATACTTTATTGAACAAATCATCTCTTCTTATACCCAAAGAAGTGGGTGTACATACAGGGTGTATTATAGAGTAATCATTAACTTGGTAGGCGTATATGGGTGTGTCATTGAGTAATCATTAACCGTTAGGATTCAGCAATTTCTATACATGAGTATTACAAGAATATCCCATCCCTAATCATGAATATTCTAACTGTTCTGACATCTGATGATGAGGTTAACTCAGTGCGCATTACGTAGTGTATGTTTTAGTCACCTTACCGCGTGGCATAACAAAGTCTATTTTAATAACCATCTTATCACTTTATTCCAGCCACTTTATTACTCTGTTTATTATGGGGTGCGGCATTATGTCTGCAAATATTCTGATTAATATGGAATATGTGTCAAGCTGACCTGGAGATGCATGTTACAATCTTAAGTTATTGACAGAATGTATACACATATAGGGAATATATATGAACGTATTGATTTCCCTATCATGATGTACATACTCAGGTTGCACAAAGTTGATAAGAGCAATTCAGTTGCATGTTGAAGAGATTTTGCATTTATGACTTACTAGCTGGTACCCGCGACTTCATCTGCGGTGATTGTAGAAGTGGGTATATACAGGCGCGGGTAAGGTTTTCGTAGTGTGTATAAGGTATGGGATATGAAATGTAAGTTTGTATCTTGTTTTTGCTGTAATTCAGAGAATACGTGAGACTTTTGTGTTGCAGTTACTTTGTATTTGAGCTGCTATATATACGGTGTTGTGAGAAACTTTACATAGTGACTTTGGGACAGAGGTATTTGAAGTTAACCCTTTCCCGCTGATGGCATTTTTTGATTTTCGTTTTTGACTCCCCTCCTTCTAAACCCCATAACTTTTTTTATTTCTCCACTCCCAGAGCCATATGAGGTCTTAATTTTTGCGGGACAGATTTTTCTTCATGATGCCACCATTAATTATTCTATATAATGTACTGGGAAGCAGGGAAAAAATTCTGAATGGGGTGGATTTGAAGAAAAAATGCATTTCTGCGACTTTCTTACGGGCTTTGGTTTTATGGCGTTCACTGTGCAACCAAAATGACATGTCCCCTGTATTCTGTGTTTCTTTACGATTCCGGGGATACCAAATTTATATGGTTTTATTGACATTTTGACCCCTTAAAAAAAAATCCAAACCTGTGTTAAAAAATTATTTTTTGAAAAGTCGCCATATTCCGACAGCCGTAACTTTTTTATACATCAGTGTACGGGGATGCATAGGGCGTCTTTTTTTGCGGGGCCGGGTGTACTTTTTAGTTCTACCATTTTCGGGAAATGTTATTGCTTTGATCACTTTTTATTCAAATTTTTATCAGAATCAAAACAGTGAAAAAATGGCGGTTTGGCACTTTTGACCATTTTTCCCGCTACGGCGTTTACCGAACAGGAAAAATATTTGTATAGCTTTGTAGAGCGGGCAATTTCGGACGTGGGGATACCTAACATGTATGTGTTTCACAGTTTTTAACTACTTTTATATGTGTTCTAGGGAAAGGGGGGTGATTTGAATTTTTAATCCTTTTTTTTGTTTGTTTTTAATATTTTTTTTACTTTTTTTAAACTTTTTTTTTTTTGCATTTATTAGACCTCCTAGGGGTATTGACATGGGTGGGCGGTGTCGCGGATTGTCAGAGCGGTGGGGGTCGGCAAACATGGCTGCTCCGGAGCGTTAAAGAGAGCCTCCTGGAGTATGGTTAAGGGGAGGGGCAAAGTGGTAAAGTATATGTATATGAGATTGTGTGGGGTTAGGGGCGAGGCTGTAGAGGGCAATAGGAATTTTGGGGCTTGCTATGGTCCAAATGTGTGAGATTGCAGAGATGGTGGTGTGAGTTTGGGTTTTGTGGGGGTCCTGGCACAAACGTATGTGCGCTATTGTGACGAAAAGTAGCCTATTGTTTAATCGGGTGTATTAACTATGTTTGTGGAAAATTTCAGCCAAATCGGTGGAGCGGTTTTTCCGTGATTGAGGAACAAACATCCGAACATGCAAACATCCAAACACACAAACCCACAAACCCACAAACTCACAAACTTTCACATTTATAATATTAATAGGATTGCAGTCAGTGTGCTAGTGTTGGTGCCCGCGTGCGCTTCTCTGATGCTGCTGTTTATTGAGGTATTTACATGTAAACACACAATTTCACTATTGCATAATACGTCTAAAGCTTTTATGAATATTTATGAATATTTTATGATTAAACAAGAGCCGGCACTGTGCCATTCTGTAGGGACTGTGGTTAGTGAAAAAGCAAATGAAGTTGCTGGGTGAGACTCTGAGATTCTCAGCCAAGAAGAGATTACAGCAAACTATAACAGAGCCTTGGAGGTAATGTAACCAGACCATGGAGCATTTGTTCTAAAACAGAAATGTTGGTTTGTCTTGATGCCATCTTATGAACCACATATTATAATTTCTAATCTACAATTTGGTTTTATAAGTGACCATATAAGTCCAACTTTACTGTACAGTTTTACTAGTGGAGACACCATTGTCAGAGTATTGTAAGAGTATTAGTAAGAGACACCATTGTCAATACAGCTGCAAATTTCTGCACACCTTAATTAATAAAGGAATAATGATTAATAAAATAAATAAATAAATTAATTCTAGAAAACAATTTAAAGGGTTTCAAATCTAGACGAGATGCTAGAAAGAAATGTGAAAGGCGACAATGTGGCAAATGAAAGTATGACAGCACAAATCATTTTTATATGCATCTATTAATTCCCATTCAGCCTTATAAACATAAGTCTATCACTGTAAGGTTATTATCACATGCAGTGGTGCCTCAAAGTGACCCCGACACACACTATTATAATAATAATAATACATTTTATTTATATAGCGCCAACATATTCCGCAGCACTGTACAATTTATAGGGTTCAGATACAGACATACATAACAAAGAACGTCATTTCACACAATGGGACTGAGGGCCCTGCTCAAAAGAGCTTACAATCTATGAGGTAGAGGGGGTGACACAAGAGGTAGCAGGGGCGGCATTGCTTATACAGTGTTCAGACAATTTTGTAATAGAGGTTACAGTCATTACACAAACAAAACTTTGTGAGCCGTCACTAGTCGTGTCCTTTAACATGTGGATAGAGCTTGGACAACTATGTTAGGCTGAAAAGGCATCAAGAACGGAAGGGTTAGCATTAGGAATTGTGATAGGCTTGTCTGAAAAGATGTGTCTTTAGTTTGCGTTTGAAACTGTAGAAGTTGGGAGTTAATCTGATTGTCCGGGGTAGAGCATTCCAGAGAAGTGGTGCAGCTCGAGAGAAGTCTTGTATACGAGCGTGGGAGGTTCTGATAATAGAGGATGTAAGTGTTAGATCATTGAGTGAGCGGAGAACACGGGTTGGGCGGTAGACAGAGATGAGGGAAGAAATGTAGGGAGGTGCGGCATTATGGAGAGCCTTGTGGATGAGGGTGATAACTTTATATTTTATTCTATAATGAATAGGCAGCCAGTGTAGTGACTGACACAGACCCGAGGCATCGCTGTAGCGTCTAGCCTGATAAATGAGCCTGGCCGCTGCATTCAGAATAGATTGTAGAGGGGAGAGTTTAGTGAGGGGAAGACCGATTAGTAAGGAGTTACAGTAGTCAAGGTGAGAATGAATCAGAGAGACAATAAGTGTCTTTAGTGTATCTCTGGTAAGGAAAGGACGTATTCTGGAGATATTTTTGAGGTGGAGGTGACATGAACGTGCGAGTGATTCAATATGAGGGGTGAAGGAAAGGTCTGCGTCAAATATGACCCCGAGGCAGCGGGCATGCTGCCTAGGAGTTATAGTAAGGCCTGAGACTGCAATGGATATATCAGGGACAGATCTGTTAGATGGTGGAAACAGTAGTAGTTCAGTCTTAGAGAGATTTAGTTTCAGATAGAGCGAGGACATGATATTAGAGACAGCAGAGAGACAGTCACTGGTGTTTTGTATGAGTGCAGGGGTGATGTCACGGGAAGATGTGTATAATTGGGTGTCATCAGCATAAAGATGGTACCTGAAGCCAAATCTGGCAATGGTTTGTCCAATGGGGGCCTATTATGTCCCATAGTGGTCCTTACGTACAGTATTGTGCCCATCACGGGCCCCTGCATACACTATTATGCTCCATAGTGGTCCCAGTACACAGTATAATGCCCCATAGCAGCCCTTGCACACAGTATTATGCCCCATAGTGGCCCCTGCACACACTATTATGCCCCATAGTGGCCCTTGCACACAGTATGATGCCCCATAGTGGCCCCTGCATACACTATTATGCCCCATAGTGGCCCTTGCACACAGTATGATGCCCCATAGTGGCCCCTGCACACACTATTATGCCCCATAGTGGCCCTTGCACACAGTATTATGCCCCATAGTGGCCCCTGCACACACTACTATGCCCCATAGTGGCCTCTGCACACAGTATTATATCCCATAGCGGCCCCTGCACACACTACTATGCCCCACTGTGGATCACCCATGAACAATTATTATACTCTGGGGTCTTTTCAGACCTTGAAGTATAATGATTGGAGACCCAGGGGAGGATACAAACATAAAAAACATGAAAGATACTGTTACTTACCTCTCCCTGTTTCCGGTGCACTCCCCACTGTACCCAATCTTCAATGTTGGTACAGACGTAACATGAGCAGGGCCTGTGTCGCGTTATGGCGTTTTTCTGAGCCAAAGCCCGGAGTGGATGGAACAGAAGTTAGAGATGTAAGAGCTTCCTATATATTTCCCATTCCTTTTGTAAGCACTCTTAGCTTTGGCTTAAAAAATGCAGCAACAAAAAAACACTGCATTTCCACAGTGTGGCGTCTTAGCCTAAGCTTGGGGCCCCACATTGCAAAAACGTTGAAATTTAGCCATGGCAGGAAATGCCGCAACAAAAACCGTGACATTTTACAGTATCTGCAAAGTGGATTGGATTCTGGCTAATTCTATCCACAAATTGCAGAAAAATATCCACAGCGGAAATTCCGTAATTTCCAAAACTATTGTTTTTGTAAAACTCAGCATGTCAATTACATCTATTGAAACACTGATATTTTCCATATAAGTATAAAAGGGACAGAAAGACCGCAAAAGAAAACTGAGCAGATTTTCTATGAAATGGTCATGGTCATACCATGGTCTTTTCCCACAGCGTTTTTTGGCTGCTGCTTGGTACATGGGGTATCCTAGGTCTTAAATAAAGACATCCAGTGGCATAACTACCGGGGTAGCAGGGGTAGCAGCTGCCACAGGTCCCGGGACATTAGGGGCCTGGCGACAGCTGCTACCCCTGCGTTTTTTTTTTTCTTAATAGGCCATTACCATCCGGAGTTACTCCGGCCGGTAATAGACCCTATTTACTTACCGATCTTGGTCGGGATCGGTAAGTGACGCCGTGGGCCCCACATGCACTATCATTATACTGATCGGAGGTCCCGGAGAGGTAAGAGAACATAACAAACATTGTTACTTACCTCTCCACGGTCCGTACAGGCATTGGACCTAGTTGTCTGACGTCCCTGACGTCACTTGACCGGGACCTGCGTCCCGGGTCATGTGACGTCCGTACGTCATTAAAGATGGCCAACACCACCAAAGACTGCAACGGAGCCGGAGATGGGTAAGTAACAGTGTTTTATTTGTTTTTCTGAAAAGATCCCAAAGTATAATAATTGTTCATGGGTGTTCATTATGGGGTACAATAGTGTGTGCAGGGGCCGCTATGGGGCATAATGCGGTGTGCAGGGGCCACAATGGGGCAATAGTAGTATGTGCATGGGCCGCTATGGGCATAATACTGTGTGCAGGGGCCACTATGGGGCATAATAGAGCGCGCAGGAATGCGGCGGGGGGGTCGATCGGTCGAGGTCTTTGGTTTTAGTCGGGGAGGGGGAGGGGTGGCCCAAGTGAAAAGTTCGCCACAGGGCCCCGCCATTCCTAGTTACACCACTGATCAATATGTGATCAGTGTAGGCCTACCACTCAAGACCCGCTGAGGTGTCGGAGCTCATAAGCAATGTAACCTCTTCTCTGCTCCAATGACCAATATTTATTGGTCACATGATACAGCAGCATCTCAGTCCCACTCAAGTGAATTCAATTCTCAGCTAAGCAATCAGCTGACAGCTCCTTCTACCAGGCAGAACAGAAGAAACTCCTGGAATCTGCTTGTGTTGGACCCAGCTGACCCAGGCCTGACCCAAGCAGGTAAGAAACACTGTAATACACACCCCAGGAAAAAGGCGGGAAGAGAAAACACCAAACAGGACCGCACCATAATACTCAAACATGTATTTGTATATGTCTAAATGCATTTGGTCAGTGAGGAGGGGTCAGTGGGGAGAGGTCAGTGGGGAGAGGTCAGTGAGGAGGGGTCAGTGGGGAGGGGTCAGTGAGGAGGGGGCAGTGGGGAGAGGTCAGTGAAGAGGGGTCAGTGAGGAGGGGTCAGTGAGGAGGGGTCAGTGAAGAGGGGTCAGTGGGGAGAGGTCAGTGAGGAGAGGTCAGTGAGTAGGGGTCAGTGAGGAGGGGTCAGTGAGTAGGGGTCAGTGAGGAGGGGTCAGTGGGGAGGGGGCCTGGAAAGCCTCAAGCCTGAGGGGGCGGAGCTTGACTGCCAGTTGATGAGGAGATGCAAGAAGAAGTGACATGACTTGTGAGGTAATATTACAGAGCAGTGCAGTCATTGTACAAAATCTGAGGTAAAAATAGAGAGAGAAGGTGAAATGTAGACAACTACTTGTTTATTAAACTGATAAGATTCTTTCATGAGGATTTTTTCTGTCAGCATGTCACCATGTGTGTCAAAGTGACAAATATGCATATACATACATTGTATATGTCCGTACAACAGCTATAGTAAATCTAGTGCATGGCCCTGCATGACCTGCCATACTACAGACGCCATATCTCCCAAGCAGTCCCCACTTTTGATCTAAATCTCTCTGTCTTTCTTCATAGGGCTATTCCCAGCATGGACATTTGTGACATATCCACAGGATATACCATGTATGTCTGATAGATGTGGCTGCCATCTGTAGCTCGTGAACACAGGAGCACTGACTGTTCAGGTGACTACTGGCCACCACATCCATGTTATGGCGGACTGCAAAGGAAGCTGGGTTATGGATCTGCCGTAGAAAGCAATGTGAGTTGTTGGAAGGTAACACAGCAAGCTTGTCTATTTCCAAAATCTCAACCAACTCTGCATTCAGTCAGGTAGTCTACATTCTATGTGGGGGCATAAAAGGGGTCCACCAAGCTTCTGTGGTGATTTCTATCATAGTATCTGTCATTTTGGCAGCAAGACTAGCGATACTACATCATGCGTTATTTTTTGCTATTAAATGTGACAAAAATGATGCTGTTGCCAGTTTAAGGCTAAGGCCCCACAGGCCGTAATCACAGTGCTAAAGCGCTGTGGAAAGAACAGCTGCGTGAACGCATTGCGGTTCTTTCCACAGCGCTTTTAAGAGAAAGTTAACAGAGTTTTCCTCTGCGGACTTTCTCTTAACATTAAATCTACGGGAAAACCACCAGAGTTTCCGTAGATATAATTGACATGCTGCGATTTGCAAAGCCGCAACGTGTGGGGCCCCGGCCTAAGGGGAGTTTAAGATTATTTTTAAGGAACTGCATTGTCTCTAGTTCTACCACTGCTAGCTCTTTACTACGGTATATACCATGCTTGTGAGTTGCTGTACGGTGACCCTTCCCTTTAGATGGTGTGCTACATCCCATTAGGGTGACCCTCATATGTGACATGGACATGAAATGTGTTGGGCACACCTTTTTTAAGACTTGACTGGCACATAAAGTGCCCATGTCACATTAATATGACCTGGACCTGGTGGATGTAGGTGCATTCTCCCTGGCTCGGGATATTTGTCTGGTCTTCTTGGGGCATCAGGAGGTCATCCCTTTTTACAGGAGCTGTCTGGATATATTAGAAGAGTTGGCAAGTACTGTATGCTATAGATCAATGGCAACCTGGTATAAAACTATAGCCACCAGCATGCTCTACACAGGCTTTTTTGTACACTATAGATGGGAAAGCAGAATGTTCACATAGGTATAGAGCGCCCTCTTGTGTTTGCTTTATAGAAATGATTAAACAGGTTCACAATTTTATTATTTACAATCAACAACTTCAAATATCCAAAATCTGTATCTGTGAAAAATGGTGAAACATATAAACTTTTCATACAGGGCTTCATTGGCATATGTTTATATGTGGAATGGTTGTATATAACAAATTGTTGTTTTTAGTCAGACGTTTCTATGCTATACTGAAGTACTGTACAATTCTAAGTATTTATTAGGTTTGTACTCTTTACAAATACATCAAGTGTACACTAAGACTCAGTATTTCCAATGTTGATCCTTATTTTTTAAGACTTCTGCAGTTTGCCCTGACATGCTGGATTTCAACCTCTGCGCCAAATCCTGACTGATAACAACCCATTCTTACTTATCAGTGTTTGGGGTCAGGGCCGGCATTAGGGGTGGGCAAACTGGGCAATTGCCCAGGGCCCCAGCCCTTGCAGGGGCCCCCTGTCGGTGGAATACTTTCCCTATTAATATAGGGAAAATATATGTCAGAAGGACACTGTGTAGCTGCAGCATCGGCTAATAGCAGCCAGCGCAGTAGCTGCAGCTATTGATAGAGTACGCTCCCTTCAGCTCTCTCAGGAGGCTTCCTCCCCACCTCCCTTCTCTGGCTGCCCTCTGCCCACCAATGAGAAGGTGAGGAGAGCCCAGGAGGCGGGGCTTATCCCTATACAGAAGATGGACCCCTGCCGAGCTCCTCCTCCTCCTGCATAGGGCACAGAAGAGAAGAGGGAGAGGATAGCACAGCAAAGTGAAAAAAGAAAACACAGGTACATACTGGGGTCACTATGTCTATTAATTTCAGGCATTTGGGGCATTAATTTAGTTTTAGTAACTCCATGTGCCTCACATTAATAGCAATTAACCCCCTCATGCCCTCACATTAACCCTTGTATGTCTCACATAAGAGTTACTGATATGTGAGACATATGTGGGTAATAATAATGAAGATACTTTATTATTACCTCCATGTCTCTCACATATCAGTAACTCTTATGTGAGGTATACAGGGGTTAATGTGAGGGACATGATGGGGTTAACTGCTATTAATATTCAGCACATGGAGTTACTAAATTGTAATGCACATGACCAGATTTTTTTATCCACAATTGTCCTGGTATAGCGGTCAGTGGGTGACGTGACAGTATTTAGTCCTGTAGGGGCCACTATGGGACATAATGCTGTGTGCAGTGGCCACTATGGGGCATAATACTGTATACAGGGGCCACTATGGGGCATAATACTGTGTGCAGGGTCCACTATTGGTCATAATAGAGCACGCAGGAATGCGTAGGAGGGACTTGGTCGAGATCTTCGGGGGGGGGGCATGTCAAAAGTGCGCCACGGGGCCCCGCCATTCCTAGTTACGCCACTGAGTCCTGGTATAGCTGTCACTGGGTGACGTGACAGTATTTAGTCCTGGTATATTGGTCAGAGGGTGACGTGACAGTATTTAGTCCTGGTATAGCGGTCAGCGGGTGACGTCACAGTATTTAGTACTGGCATATCGGTCAGAGGGTGACCTGACAGTATTTAGTCCTCGTATAGTGGTCAGCGGGTGACGTGACAGTATTTAGTCCTGGTATAGCGGTCAGTGCGTGATGTGACAGTATTTAGTCCTGATATAGCGGTCAGTGTGTAACGTGACAGTATTTAGTCCTGATATAGCGGTCAGCGGGTGACGTGACAGTATTTAGTCCTGATATAGCGGTCAGTGGGTGACGTGACAGTATTTATTCCTGATATAGCAGTCAGCGGGTAACGTGACAGTATTTAGTCCTGGTATATCGGTCAGTGGGTGACAGTATTTAATCCTGGTATAGTGGTCAGTGCGTGATGTGACAGTATTTAGTCCTGATATAGCGGTCAGTGGGTGACGTGAAAGTATTTAGTCCTGGTATAGCAGTCATCAGGTGACGTGACAGTATTTAGTCCTGGTATAGTGGTCAGCGGGTGACATGACAGTATTTAGTTCTGGTATAGCAGTCAGCGGGTAATGTGACAGTATTTAGTCCTGGTATAGCAGTCAGCAGGTGACGTGACAGTATTTAGTTCTGGTATAGCGAACAGTGGCTGACATAACAGTATTTAGTCCTGATATAGCAGTCAGCGGGTAACGTGACAGTATTTAGTCCTGGTATATTGGTCAGTGGGTGACAGTATTTAGTCCTGGTATAGCGGTCAGTGGGTGACGTGACAGTATTTAGTCCTGGTATATTGGTCAGAGGGTGACGTGACAGTATTTAGTCCTGGTATAGCGGTCAGTGGGTGACGTGACAGTATTTAGTCCTGGTATAGTGGTCAGTGGGTGACGTGACAGTATTTAGTCCTGGTATAGTTGTCAGTGTGTGATGTGACAGTATTTAGTCCTGTTATAGCGGTCAGTGTGTGAAGTGACAGTATTTAGTCCTGGTATAGCGGTCAGCGGGTGACGTGACAGTATTTAGTCATGGTATAGCAGTCATCAGGTGATGTGACAGTATTTAGTCCTAATATAGCGGTCAGTGGGTGACGTGACAGTATTTATTCCTGATATAGCAGTCAGCGGGTAACGTGACAGTATTTAGTCCTGGTATATCGGTCAGTGGGTGACAGTATTTAATCTTGGTATAGCGGTCAGTGCGTGATGTCACAGTATTTAGTCCTGATATAGCGGTCAGTGGGTGACGTGACAGTATTTAGTCCTGGTATAGCAGTCATCAGGTGACGTGACAGTATTTAGTCCTGGTACAGCGGTCAGCGGGTGATGTGACAGTATTTAGTCCTGGTATAGCGGTCAGCAGGTGACGTGACAGTATTTAGTCCTGGTATAGTGGTCAGCGGGTGACATCACAGTATTTAGTTCTGGTATAGCAGTCAGCGGGTGATGTGACAGTATTTAGTCCTGGTATAGCAGTCAGCAGGTGACGTGACAGTATTTAGTTCTGGTATAGCGAACAGTGGCTGACATAACAGTATTTAGTCCTGATATAGCAGTCAGCGGGTAACGTGACAGTATTTAGTCCTGGTATATTGGTCAGTGGGTGACAGTATTTAGTCCTGGTATATTGGTCAGTGGGTGACGTGACAGTATTTAGTCCTGGTATAGCGGTCAGTGGGTGACGTGACAGTATTTAGTCCTGTTATAGTTGTCAGTGTGTGATGTGACAGTATTTAGTCCTGGTATAGCGGTCAGTGTGTGAAGTGACAGTATTTAGTCCTGGTATAGCAGTCAGCGGGTGATGTGACAGTATTTAGTCATGGTATAGCAGTCATCAGGTGATGTGACAGTATTTAGTCCTGGTATAGTGGTCAGCGGGTGACATGACAGTATTTAGTCCTGGTATAGCAGTCAGCGGGTGATGTGATAGTATTTAGTCCTGGTATAGCGGTCAGCGGGTGAAAGTATTTAGTCTTGGTATAGCAGTCAGCGGGTGAAGTGACAGTATTTAGTCCTGGTATAGCGGTCAGCAGGTGACGTGACAGTATTTAGTCCTGGTATAGCGAACAGTGGCTGACATAACAGTATTTAGTCCTGATATAGCAGTCAGTGGGTAACGTGACAGTATTTAGTCCTAGTATATTGGTCAGTGGGTGACAGTATTTAGTCCTGGTATAGCTGTCAGTGTGTGAAGTGACAGTATTTAGTCCTGGTATAGCGGTCAGCGGGTGATGTGACAGTATTTAGTCCTGGTACAGCGGTCAGCGGGTGACGTGACAGTATTTAGTCCTGGTATAGCAGTCAGTGGGTGATGTGACAGTATTTAGTCCTGGTATAGCGGTCAGCAGGTGACGTGAGAGTATTTAGTCCTGATATAGCGGTCAGCGGGTGACGTGACAGTATTTAGTCCTGGTATAGTGGTCCTATTTGATAACTCTGTATGTATATAAATATTTTTTAGTATGTGGAAGGGCATGTGCCTTGTTGCTTCCTCACATGATCTTTAAAGATAAGGCACAGAAGCTACTAGTTTGCCTAGGCAAAAAAAAAACCTTACAAATTTACAAACAACCACTTAAAAGACATTAAGAACACCCCTGTAAGTACCAGTGAGAGGCCTGCCGCACATTGAATTAACAGAGTGTGACTATGTTGTAAGTACAAGTGGGACCCCACTTTTAATTTTGCCCAGGGCCCCATTTTGTCTACAACCGTCCCTACTTGGGGTTGATCACAATCTCTGTATTTTTGTTTGACCTCTTGTTTTTTGAGGATTGAACACAGGTTCTCAATGCGATTAAAGGGGTTGGCCACTTTCAGAACAATATTGACAAACAAATGTACAATAAAAAGATATACAATTTTCCAATATGTTTTCTGTATCAATTCCTCACATTTTACTAATCTCATCTTGCTGACATTCATTCTGTTACTTCTAGAGGATAAAACTCTGACCATGGTCATGTGATAAGCACACAGGTGACAGAAGGTGTCTGATTACTGTGCTGTGACTATAACGAGCGGCACCTGTGTGCTCATCACATGACCATGGACCGTAAATCACATGACCATGGTCAGAGTTTTATCCTCTAGAAGTAACAGAATCAATGTCAACAAGCCGAGATTAGTAAAATGTGAGGAATTGATACAGAAAATATATTGGAAAATTGTATATCATTTTATTGTACATTTGTTTGTCAATATTGGTCTGAAAGTGGCCAACCTCTTTAAAATTTGGGGAAGTTCCTGACCATGGGCCAAAATCTCAATGTTTTTTTCAGCAGGCTACTTAGTTATCATTTTGCCTTGTGACATGGTGCTCTATCATGCTGGAAAAATCATTGATCATCACTGCCATACTCCTGGATGGTTGGGAGAAGCTGTCCCTGTGTGTTTTGATACCATTCTTTATCCATGGCAGTGTTCTTAGGCAAAATTGTCAGTGAGCCCACTCCACACAGGAATAGTTTCAGGATGTTTTACTATAGGCATTATACAGGACTCATATTAGTTTTTACCTTTTCTTCTCGAGACAATCATCCTTCTAAATGTCCTAATCAGTGCAAACGGGGGCCTCATCAGAGAAAGTAACTTTACCCCAGTCCTCTGCAGTCCTCTTTACATGTACTTCTGGTAGGATGCCAGTTTATCTTGATGATTTCCTTGAAGAGAAGTGGCTTCTGGAAGAATGATTGTTCGGAGAAGAAAAGGTAACTTCTTACATGAGTCCTGTGTAGAAGAAATGATGATGTGTTAGCTGTGTAGGAGTGTGGTGTCGGTCACAGTGAAGCTGCCATATATTCCACTAGTGATTGTCTGTGAGTACCTGTATATCTGCAGTTACATTCTACACTTTAAAGCAACCACCTTTTCTTGCCAATACAATCCCGTATCATTTCCTCTTGAAAGATGCTCTTACAAGACAACTCAGGAGGAATCTGACACAAATAATAACACAGGGTTAGCATGACACCTCTGGGTGAAACCCGGACCACATGTGGACCTCAAGGGCTGAGGACATGTTCTTTCACTGAAAACCAACCTGTCTGTGTATTTACCATGGCCTGACTGCAGGCATCAGACTGTAAGGAGAGGTGCCCCAATTACATGAAACTAGGCTTTACTGTAGGTCACTGTGAACTTGTAATTAAAGCATATTATTAACAGTATGAGGCTCAAAGAAAGATATTCATCTCTACCAAGGCTTCTCCTTACTTACATATAAGGAGAGACCCATCAATTAAGTTGAGACAAGCATCAAGAAACAGACTTTTATACAGACATCTGCTTTTTTGCATTTGCTCTTCCCTGTAACGAAAACTTAATAACCATCAGCAGTAAAGTGTCTAAGGCTGGGTCTACACATTACTTTTTGCTGAAGAACAGCACTTTTTTAAAAAAAAAATTAGCAGTAATTCATATCATATGTTACTTTACATAGCACCTGTACAGTATTGTCCATTAAACTGAAATCCTCTGGTGTATTGGTCATTACTAGAGATGAGCGAACACTATTCGAAACAGCCGTTTCGAATAGCACACTCTCATAGAAATGAATGGACGTAGCCAGCACGCGGGGGTTAAGCGGCCGGCTGCTGGCAAAGTCTGCGTGCCGGCCGCTTCCATTCATTTATATGGGAGTGTGCTATTCGAAACGGCTGTTTCGAATAGTGTTCGCTCATCTCTAGTCATTACCATGCTGGTGAGATGCATATTAACATGAGCTACTCATTACTGCAATTATATACTGCAGGTCTTCAGCAAAAAAGTGTCATGCTTGTTGATGGCAATCTAAATATATTAGCATATCACCAACTCGTAACTGTATGATCGACAAAACGACAATGTTTTTTCTATGGATAAATGCACATAGCCCCATAGCTTCATTGTTGTACGCCATTAAAAGGCTTGTCCAGTTTCAGACCAATATTGAAAGACAAATAATATTATATATGTAATGAAACATTCTCCAATTTTACAATATACTTTCTGTATCAATTCCTCACAGTTTTCTAGAGCTCTACTTCTTGTCATTCACTCTGCTTACTTCCAATGGATAAATATCAGTCCATGGTCACGTGATGGACAGTCCATGGTCATGTGATTTATACTGCCCCAGTTACAGGAGGAATACAGCAGCCTCCTATACTGTACTCCAGAGTTGATTTGGGTCCTCTAGAACCTAACAGCAATCAGAGTTCTCATCTCCCTAGCATTCATGTGACCACCAGGTCAGAGGGGAGTTGCATCCCCTTGCACCTTATACCCCAAACCATGATGCTGTGGAGACACTAGGATGGTTCTGACCCGATATACAGGAGGAAATTCAACCAGGGATCCAGGAGCAATGAGAAGGTATGTCTCTACACACACAAGTTCAGGCCCCGATCCCCAATGCTGACTGCCTTCATCCATCTAATGAAGAAAAGAGAAGACTGCTCTAAGAGAAATATATTGCTAAGCAGGTGCTACATCACTGCTAGGGATCTGTGACAGTAAAGAATGTGAAGGAGACACGAGTGACAGGCCCTGCAGTAAATTATGTGTTATGTAGGATTAGGAGGAACACACAGAAGCCTGACTCAATATCACACACTCGGAGTGTGACCGAGATGAGCCCGCTGAATAATCAAAAATGTCATCAACATTCTCAAAAATTACTATTGGTGATGCCAGAACCAAAAGCAGTGTTGCTTTTGCCACCAATATTCTTTTCTTAGTAGTAGTAGTACTTGCATGAGTGTTTCCTCCTCTTCCTCCTTTTGTCTGTAGCCTGCCCTGTTTTTTTCCACTCATTTTTTTAATGCACATAGTGCTTAATTATTAACCAAAACCCCCCACTGAAATAATGGAGATTCTTTTCTTACATTAGCAAAGGATGCACTACTAGTGCTACTAAAGCCACAAATACTACTGTACTGCACCAGTGTGTGTGACATATATCTAAAATTACATATGCGTATGCAGTGCACTTGTTTATACATAGAAGCGCTTCAGATTAAAAAATGCTCCACTTACTTCTCAATGTGTATGGATCAGACCACAGTTCAAAGCAGTAAAAAAACATGAAATTCCTATTCTTAAATGTGTTTTTAAAAAATTAGAGCAGACTACACTGTATTGGGTAAATATACCAAATTAAAAAAAAGCCAAAATAGCAAAGCTTCTTTTTTACATTAGCGAAGGATGCACTACTAGTACCATAGCCACCACTACTATTAACTATTGTGTGTGATGTGTATCTAGAATTACATATGCACATGAAGTGCACTAGCAGACTTACTGACTGAACCTGTCATATATACAGTCCTATGAAAAAGTTTGGGCACCCCTATTAATCTTAATCATTTTTGGTTCTAAATATTTTGGTGTTTGCAACAGCCATTTCAGCTTGATATATCTAATAACTGATGGACAGTAATATTTCAGGATTGAAATGAGGTTTATTGTACTAACAGAAAATGTGCAATATGCATTGAACCAAAATTTGACTGGTGTAAAAGTATGGGCATCTCAACAGAAAAGTGACATTAATATTTAGTAGATCCTCCTTTTGCCTCTAGTCGCTTCCTGTAGCTTTTAATCAGTTCCTGGATCCTGGATAAAGGGATTTTGGACCATTCCTCTTTACAAAACAATTCCAGTTCAGTTAAGTTTGATGGTCGCCGAGCATGGACAGCCCGCTCTCAAATGATCTGAAAACAAAGATTGTTCAACATAGTTGTTCAGGGGAAGGATACAAAAAGTTGTCTCAGAGATTTATCCTGTCAGTTTCCACTGTGAGTAACATAGTAAGGAAATGGAAGACCACAGGGACAGTTCTTGTTAAGCCCAGAAGTGGCAGGCCAAGAAAAATATCAGAAAGGCAGAGAAGAAGAATGGTGAGAACAGTCAAGGACAAGCCACAGACCACCTCCAAAGAGCTTCAGCATCATCTTGCTGCAGATGGTGTCACTGTGCATCGGTCAACAATACAGCGCACTTTGCACAAGGAGAAACTGTATGGAAGAGTGATGACGCCACTAACAGAGTCACCTGAGGTATGCAAAAGCACATTTGGACAAGCCAGCTTCATTTTGGAAGAAGGTCCTGTGGACTGATGAAACAAAGATTGAGTTGTTTGGTCATACAAAAAGGCGTTATGCATGGCATCCAAAAAAAACAGCATTCCAAGAAAAACACTTGCTACCCACGGTAAAATTTGGTGGAGGCTCCATCATGCTTTGGGGCTGTGTGGCCAATGCCGGCACCGGGAATCTTGTTAAAGTTGAGGGTCACATGGATTCCACTCAGTATCAGCAGATTCTTGAGAATAATGTTCAAGAATCAGTGACGAAGTTGACGTTACGCCGGGGATGGATATTTCAGCAAGGCAATGATCCAAAACACGGCTCCAAATCGACTCAGGCATTCATGCAGAGGAACAATTACAATGTTCTGGAATGGCCATCCCAGTCCCCAGACCTGAATATCATTGAAATTCTGTGGGATGATTTGAAGCGGGCTGTCCATGCTCGGCGACCATCAAACTTAACTGAACTTGAATTGTTTTGTAAAGAGTAATGGTCCAAAATCCCTTCATCCAGGATCCAGGAACTGATTAAAAGCTACAGGAAGCGACTAGAGGCTGTTATCGTTGCAGAAGGAGGATCTACTAAATATTAATGTCACTTTTCTGTTGAGGTGCCCATACTTTTGCACCAGTCAAATTTTGGTTTAATGCATATTGCACATTTTCTGTTAGTACAATGAACCTCATTTCAATCCTGAAATATTACTGTGTCCATCAGTTATTAGATATATCAAACTGAAATGGCTGCTGCAAACACCAAAATATTTAGAACTAAAAATGATTAAGATTAATAGGGGGGCCCAAACTTTTTCATAGGACTGTATATCAATGTTTGTCTATTGAATTTTATTGTAATTAGTAACACTACTAATTTGCCTGCTCTCCGTGGTATTCCCTCCCTGAATCCATTTAAAAAATGTGGAGAGAAAAGTCCTGCAAGCAGACTTGTGGAGTTTTCTCTCCGCATTTTTCAGGCTGGTAACCACTTCTTAGGAAAATTAGGTTTACCTTTTTCGGGTCCCCAAGCGGACCCAAAGAACAGAAAGCTGAACACTAGTATGAACCTACTGTAAGTACTTCTATAACTATTGTTCAGTTTTCAATGACTTGTAATGCCTATAGCCTAGATAAGAAGAACATAGATATGCATGCATTTTCTCCATTACAGCAACTAAAGGCTGGGTCACAAGTGCACAACCTTATATAGTCTATATGACATCACTGTAAGGTCCACCAACCACTGTCTATTGGCTGAGACTGTCAGATGTTGCTATCATGTGATGACTGCTCTATATTTCCTGGTCTAACATGTGGCGGCAGCCATTTTCAAGTAGCATGGCCATTTTTTGTTCGTCCGAATACTATGTGAGCACAATAGTTGATGGTAATACCACCATACACTATGCAGTATTATCACCATCCATTGCACCCACAAGAATGTCATCCCAGAACAGCGAGTGTTTGATAAAAGTCCATATGACCAAAACATCACTCTACGATGACTCTACCTAATAAATGAATTGAACCCAGGCAGCACGATCTCTCAGTGGTTAGCAGAGTAGCCTTGCAGCAATGGTGATGAATTATTTGCAGCAATGGTGTCCCAGGTTCAAATTTGACCTAGAGAGTGACAATGTCTGTAAAGCACTGTGGAATATGTTAGCACTATACAAATAAGCAAAATCAATAACCATATTCGAGTGCTTTGGTCTATCTTTAATAGAACTTGAAATTGGCAACCTATCATTGCACTTGAATAACATTACTCTAAGTGCTGTTCAATATCTTCCAAATATTGTGCCTGGTAATGCAGAGACCACAGTACTTGTCTGAATGCCGTAGCCCCGTGGGGGTGCTGAGAGTTGGCCCCTCCATGATCTGATATTGATCCCTTTAACCACATGATGAAATAGATGGCCTGTGATGTTATCTTGTTTTCTTTTTGCTCATAGTCGAAAAAGTTCCGAGAGCAACCAATTTCATAAGCAGTAACATAGTAGCAGTAGATGGCAGTATAAGCTAAGAGAAATTATCTAGTTCCGATATGAGCATTCATTCACATGAATCCCTTGTGACCTAAACACACAACACTATGGTATACAAAACCTAGCGGCAACTTGGACCAGTTTTTGTTTATGCAACAGGATGATGTACTGTGCCATATTGCTCACATAACTCACATGACTACAGCTCAATCCAGGAATGCTCAGCTGAGATCTGACTGAATCAAACTTAATCCCATCTGTGTCAGTGTCTTGACATGTGACCGCCACTTTCAGTTTCAAAACAACAGACACCCGACAGACCCCATTATTGTCAATGGATTCTATTTAATTGCTATTTTAGCAGTATACCTGTCCGTTGTTTTGGTTCTCTGACGGACCAGAACAATGGACAGTGTGGCACACACTTAAAGGGGTATTCCCATGTCGCATACTCACCAGTCTTCGATGCTGTAAATTCTTCTTTCTTCCGGCTTTATTGCGTCATTGGTGGGCGGGGTTACATATACAAAGCCAGCAGCGAGAAGTTGTCACTTCTATGCCGCTGGCCCTGCGTGTGCGCTGCTGATGCAGCTAGGCATCGATGTACAGCCTTCACAATGCAATACAGACCTGGCATCCGCTGTAATAGAGAGGCGGATGCCGGGGAGTGTAGACGCCGGCAAAGGTGCCTGCAACATCAGAAAAAAAGGGGATATCCAGCACCAAGGATTTCGGAATCGATATTTAGCTTAAAACTGCATCTTTATTTCGAATCATTAAAAATTAGAACATGTCGGAATAGCAGCATCGCTCCTGCCTTCATGCAGGGCAGGAGCGTAGCGATGTTGCAGGCACCTGTGCCAGCGTCTACACTCCCCGGCATCCGCCTCTCTATTACAGCGGATGCCGGGTCTGTATTGGCGGCCCCTTCCCCCCCTCCAAGCTCACTCCCGTGCACTTAGCCCCTCCTCCCTCCCCCCTGAGAGCAGCAGATACATCACTTGACTTTTGACCAGATAAGTTGTCGTATGTCCGTCTCACAGCGGGGCGAGGTAGGACATAGTGTATATGAGTTCTTGGATATTAGAGAGCTTAGACGAAGGGACAATCCCAGACAGCAGTTGTTGTTAAGGTTTTACTTCTCTTCTCTTCACACAGTCTCCACAGCTATCACATATAGTACATGAATCTTTCATAACAGCTATCACTGTATACTGGCAGTTGTACTTATCACTGGGAAAGATGGATGTCTCAATCAGTTCTGGCCTTCAGCTGCTCAGCTAAACTCCCTTCTGTTCTCACTGTTCTGTTCTACAGTCCCAAGTTCCTAGCTTTGCTTCAGGACCAACATGGTGTCTCTCTTCCCTTTTCCTATTACTCTCCTGGATCACTGTCTCCCTCCCAGCACACCCTGCTGTGTCAGTGACCACTTCCTGTGTCTCTTGTTAGAGCTTTAACTCCACAGGTGCTGGATGATTTTACATCATGGCTGCAGTCTGTCTCTACCTGTCACACTCACCCCCGCTAATTTCATGTCGTCCCTGACATTGGCCCAAAAATATGGCCTCCGTATGGTTAATTTGGACCCAATTGGAACTGTCCTTACTCAAAGGTCAACACCCATTTTTCCTGATTGTAGGACGTCTCCCACATGCAGGATCCCAGTATCTAACTGGTGGATGTCTCCATTGTCCCTTCTACTGTCCTTAGTGAAGAGGTGTGAGACAGTGTCCATAGTACTTCCCTTAACATTAACACATCAATGATAACCATAACCTGACTAAACATAACATTAACAATAACTCCTTTTTTTCATTCTTCAGCTGGAGCTCTTCCTCCGTATTCAACCAGCTCTGAATAACTATCCTCAAAGTAGGTTGACTCTAATCACGATAACCAAACCAGTCTATTCATCACAGTTAAAGTCCTCGGTAAAGTAGATTGCGGGTAAATACCACTCTGGTTGGTTTACCTGATCCTTAGGTGTCCACACCTGTCTGAACTGGACAGTTCTGGGTACTTCTCTTGGTTCTCCTAGAGTGTCATACGTCAGGATCACCGGTTTTCTTACTTCTCTAGTTGACACCTTCCTGCTGGGTAGTTCTCTTGATGGTTCAGTTCCAGCAGCTCCAATGGTCTCTGCTTCCATGTCGCTTGTTAGTTCATTCTCTGATGTGTTCAGAACTGCATCTGTAGGTCCTTGCTCTTCCATTGGACAACCTATTTCTGCATCTTCTAGGGGTTCCTCTGCTCTTACCTCTTCAACCGTTTCTTCAGTAACTGGTGACTGATCATCTGAGACCATACAATTATTGGATGCATTTCGAGGTACAAACTCAGGAGCCTCAGGACATAACTCACTTTGTTGAGGAATGTTGGTTCCGCGTTTGTTCGGTATATGGAATACAAGGGTTTGATCTTCCTCATCTGAACTCTCACTGTCAACACCTCCATCAATAACTACCTTCCTAGGTCGTTGTCTGAGAGGTTTTGATCGACGTTTATCAACTTCCTGAATGGCTTGCTGTGGTGGCAGGTAATCACATGGTAGGAGTAGATTTCGGTGCAATATTCTTGTTTTATTATCTCCTATTTCTGTTCTTACTTCATATACAGGGCTGTCATCAGATTTTCTCCTCACAACCACATAAACCTTCTCTTCCCAATATGATCGAAGTTTTCCTGGACCCCCTTTCTCTCGTAGGTTTCTGACTAACACACGACTTCCCGGTGTCAATTCTGCTCCATGACATCTTCTGTCATAGTATTCTTTGCTCTTTTTCTGCTCTTCCGCATTCACTTTTGATGCTATGTTGTATGCTTCATTCATACGTTCCCTCCATACCCGGACATACTCAGGATACGTCTTGTATGTTTCTGAAACTGGGGTATCAAACATAATATCAATGGGTAGCCTTGGGGATCGACCAAACAAAAGGAAGAATGGCGAGTAACCTGTTGCTTCACTCTTGGTGCAGTTATAGGCATGTACCATTTTTGTTAAGGAATTCTTCCAATCTCTTTTCTCAGCAGTTGTCAGAGTCCTCAACATTGACAGTAATGTCCTATTGAAGCGTTCTACTTGTCCGTTTCCTTCTGGGTGATAGGGTGTAGTGTGCGATCTTTGGATTCTACAGTATTTCCCTAACTTGGCAAAGAGTTGGTTCTCAAACTCTCTTCCTTGGTCATGATGTAGCTTGGTAGGAAATCCAAACTTCAGAGCAAAATCATTGAAGATCTTTTCTGCTGCTGTCCTGCCTGATTTATTAGTAGTGGCATACGCTTGAGCAAATCGAGTAAAATGGTCCATTACCACTAGGATGTATTCATATCCACCCTTGCACTGCTCCAGGTGTAGGAAGTCTATTGAAACCATTTCAAACGGGTAAGTAGTTTGGATGTGGCCCATGGGTGCTCTGGTCGCCTTGTTAGGATGTTTGTCTTTCAAGCACCCACATTTTCTGGTCACAAAACTTTCGATATCTCTTTGCATATAGGGCCAGAAGAACCGTTCACGAATTAGGTTCACTGTTCTTTCTACCCCCAGGTGTCCCATCTCCTCATGGAGTTCTTTGAAAGCCAATCTGTGGTATACTCTGGGTAACACTAACTGTTGGTTCGGTCCTCTCTGACGGTATAAGATACCATCTGAGCTGAAGTATAGCTTTGACCATTCTCTCAGTAAAGTAGTTACTTCTGGTGATTCTGACTCCCTCTCTCGTCTCCCTGGAACCCTGTTCTGGTCCATATACTGGAGGACTCTTCCAATTGTTTCATCTTCTTGTTGCGCTTTCCTGATAGATTCTTTTGACAGTTGTTGGAGGGACATGGAGGTATAATCTTGTTCCCTCACTTCCATAGCGCTTGCTACTGTCAATGGACACCACAGTGGTGTATATTCCTGCTTCTGGATTTCTATCGCCTGAGTGGTGCTCATAATGGTTCCCAGGCAGATTTCCTCTGAGCAAGCTTGCATAAATTCTTCAGGCTCTAACGGCATCCTAGACAATCCATCTGCGTCAGCATTGCATCTTCCTGGCCTGTACTTAATACTGAAGTTGAAGTCAGCCAGTTCTGCTACCCACCTCTGACCAGTCGCGTTCAGTTTTGCTATCGTGAGGACATAGGTCAAAGGGTTATTATCAGTGTAGACCTCAAACTCTTGACTGTAATACAGATAATCCCTAAATCGTTCGCAGATAGCCCACTTCATTGCAAGGAACTCGAGTTTCCCAGAATGTAGATGATAGTTTTTCTCAGCGGCTGTCAATGTTCTGGAACCATAGCCGATGACTCTTAGTTTGCCATTCTGTCGTTGATACAGGGCAGCTCCCAGCCCCACCTGAGAAGCATCACAGTGAAGGACGAAAGGGAGGTTAAAATCTGGATATCCCATGATGGGCGGTTTCACAAGATAATTCACTAGTTCTTCTAGTACTTCCTGGTGTCCTGCAGTCCAATTGATTAGTTGCTGCGCAGAAACAGTGTTTCTTTACTTTGACTGTGATCCGCCTCTGGTCTTTTTCCTATTTACTAATGTGGGTGAGCTGATTGGCGCGCCCAAGAGGGTATATAGTGGAGCTGCAATCCGGGAAAAGTTCTTGATATATGTTCTGTAGTAGGAGAGGAATCCCAAGATCTTCCTCAACTCCCCCACTGTAGATGGAGGCTTGTCTTTCAATGACATTACTGGAGCGATCTCTGCTGGGTCCATGGTATAACCATCTCCAGACACGATTTTTCCCAGAAATCAAACCTGTCTCTTAAACAGTTCACACTTCTTTGGTGTCAACTTTACTCCATGTTGCTGGTAACGTTGGAGTACCGATCTTACATGTTCGACATGTTCAGCAAAGGTCTTGCTGTGTACCACCGTATCGTCTAAGTAAGGCTGGCAAATGTCATCTCTTAATCCTTCTAAACATGTTTCCATACTTCTCTGGAATTCTGCAGGAGCAGAACTAAGTCCAAACGGTATACGGATCCACTCGTACAGTCCCCATGGTGTGATGAAGGCTGTTAAATGTCGGCTGGACTCTTCCACAAAACCTTGGTGATAGGCCTTCCCTTGGTCAAGAACAGAGAACCAGGTACTTCCTGAAAAGTTATCCAGCATGTCTTGAATTTTAGGGATTGGGTGCCGGTCAGGGATTGACTTCCTATTCAGTTCCCTGTAGTCACAACAGAGTCTCAATGTACCATCTTTCTTCCTGACACATATGATCGGGGAGGAATAGGATGATTTAGACTTTTGGATCCATCCCCTGTTGATTAGATCCTGCAGGTATTCTTTCACTTCTTGGTGTAATGGTTTAGGTATAGACATATAACTTTTAGTTACTGGGGTAGTGTCTCTCAAATTGATCTTCAGGTTCAATGAGGGTATACAGCCTATGTCAGAGTCATCTTTAGAGAATGCATGGCATTCTTCCCTCAGCATCTGTTTCACTACCGGCAGTTCTTCAGCACTCAGCTGTTCCAGAGGTACTGGGGGATCCCACAGTTCTGGTGTAGTTTGTACAGGTCTTTCGACTGGACCACCATTGTTACTGGGTTGTATCACCGAATTCATGGAAGAGAACTGCACTGGTCTCACATTGGCAGGATACACAGTCTTAATGGTTTCTAGATGGCCTAACACAGTCTTAGGGTTCAGCCTCACTTCATGCTTTGTCGTATTTCTCACTAACACAGCCACCCGAGCAAAACCACCAGTAGGTATAGTCAATACGGTCTCACCTTGGATAATGCCCTCAGGAAGATCTGAAGTTTCGGTACGAACAGTCTCTCTTGTGGTTTTCTTCCTGGTTCCATTCGTACACCACACTTCACTCTCACCGTTCTATTCGCAGGAATGATGGTTGGACGCGAGCCGAGCTTGACTTCCTTCAACCTCACTGTGTTCTGTGCTTCCTTTATCCTGCTGACCACCTTCTCCGCTTCCCTGCTAGATATGGTAAACGAGGTGGCTATAGCATCTATTAACGGTGTCAAGGAATTAGTTCGCTGAATGACCTCATTGATCACATTGTACCCAAGGATCGGTTCTTCAGCCACCTTTGGATCACTTGTGACTAGAAAGGGTACGAGTAACTCAATAGCATTGTTCCTCTTAGCTTTCAGCTGAAACATCACTTCCACCCAACCTAGAAAAGGAATTTCAGTTTGGTTCACCGCTCGACCACAGAGTTCTACCGGACCCATGAGTTCTGCAACTGGATGAAGACAAGTTTGCGGCAAATGACTTCTTCTCCAATCTTCATTTATAATGCTGGCTTGAGCTCCTGTGTCCCACAAAGCTTTCACTAGGAGTCCATTTAGCTTACATTGAATCAAGCACCTCTCACCAATTAGGCTAATGAGTCTGTCTTCACTACCTGAGAACTGTCCTTGGTCCTGGGGATGCCTGATCAGACCATCACACTGATCGCAGAGTGGTTGATTCCCCTGTCCACCTTGCTGTAACTGTTGAAGACGATCACACACCTGGGGATAAGACTGATACAACTTCTGTATATCTGAAGCTGTTCTGGGGAGGGGTGGCGTTTGTGTTTGGGACTTCATCTGCTTAGAGGTTACCAGCCGCCCCGCACCAGCAACCTTTTGTCTTTTAAACTCTGGGATCGTGACTTTGGACATCCACTGGCATAATGCCCTTCTTCACCACACCCCCAACAATGGACACAGGCGGCATTTCGATTTGGCACTCGACATGCTTCACAAGCAGGTCGTCTTCTGTTCTGAAAACCCCCTCCAGATCTGACTGGTCTTGGCTCTGGTTTAGCGCGAATCAACTTTTTCACTTCCGCTAATTCAGCTCGGAGTTCCCCAAATGCTTTCTCCCAATTAGTGTCAGCTGTTCTCTCTGTCAAAGATGATTTGGTGTGCACCGCATGTGTAGGAGAATCTTCTCGCCTACCTTCCGGCTGATCGCTAGGCATATTCATTTTCAGCTGGCCCAGCTTGGTCATTTTAGTTATAGAGCCCTTCTTTAATTTTTCTTCACTCTCAGACTCCAAACTAGCTGCCTCATTCATCTTCTCAATTAGGGTTTCATCTGGAATGTTAGGATCTTCCAGGTACTGCTTCATTTGCAACTTTATGTCTTTACTTATTAACCCGGTTCCTAAAGATCTCAAAAACTTCTTCTGTACTAGTCCTGCATCAAACCTTTCCTCTGCATCTACTTCGCTGGATGCAAACAACAGTTTGTCTTTGAGTTCTATGGCTCTGAACAAGAAGCTTTGAGGAGATTCCTTGGTATCTTGAGAGATGTTGATGAGTCTATGGAACAGCTCTGAGGTGTTTTCTTCTTTGTAGTGCCCTTTTAAGATCATTTTCAGTTGTGGTAAGGTCAAGTGACTTTTCATTTCTAGCATGTTCCGCAAATTCAGTCCTGGGCTGATAGCTTTTACCACTGCCTCGATAATTTCTTCTGGCTGATAGCCTTTATGCAACCCTGCCTCTATCTGGTGCATCAGGTTTGTGTAAGACAGTTTCTCTTTTTGTTCACGTTCTCCAATCTGTCCCAGGATCTTGAAATCTTTCCTGATGGTGATTTGTGATGCTAGAGAGGTCTGTTGTCTTGACTTCCCTAACCTGGGTGGGTTAAGAGTTCTACTGGGTTCTGCTGCTTGTTCAGGGGTTTTGGTAGATTCTTGCACAGCTCTCTTCAATGCTACCAATTGCTCTTTCAATTCCTGCAGCTCAGTCTGTGGGAGGGATTTCTCCCTCTCAGTGTCCTGCACTGCCTCTTTATACCCCGGTCTCAAGCTGGTGATGAACTTCATTAAATCATTAAGGAATGTGCACAAGACATCCTCCTCCTCACTATCCCCTAGCTCATCCATCTGCTTGTTGATGGCTGTTAAGAGCTGTCTGTGGTTGCATGTCTTAGAGACCTGTTCTTCTGACACTTTCACATGTGCAGCTACAGCACCCAGTTCCTCATAAGTCAATTGAAGGAGCAACTTACTGATGTGGTTCAGCCGTGTCTCAACATCCATAGCTGTCTGTTTGATACTGTGTCTTTAATTATTGTGGCAGTCTTTACCCAGAATCCCACTGCTGGCAGTCTGATCTTGTCTCTAAATATCCCCGTACGGGCCACCAATGTCGTATGTCCGTCTCACAGCGGGGCGAGGTAGGACATAGTGTATATGAGTTCTTGGATATTAGAGAGCTCAGACGAAGGGACAATCCCAGACAGCAGTTGTTGCTAAGGTTTTACTTCTCTTCTCTTCACACAGTCTCCACAGCTATCACATACAGTACATGAGTCTTTCATAACAGCTATCACTGTATACTGGCAGTTGTACTTATCACTGGGAAAGATGGATGTCTCAATCAGTTCTGGCCTTCAGCTGCTCAGCTAAACTCCCTTCTGTTCTCACTGTTCTGTTCTACAGTCCCAAGTTCCTAGCTTTGCTTCAGGACCAACATGGTGTCTCTCTTCCCTTTTCCTATTACTCTCCTGGATCACTGTCTCCCTCCCAGCACACCCTGCTGTGTCAGTGACCACTTCCTGTGTCTCTTGTTAGAGCTTTAACTCCACAGGTGCTGGATGATTTTACATCATGGCTGCAGTCTGTCTCTACCTGTCACAAAGTCAAGGGATGTGTCAACAGAGAAATGAATAAAGTAATATAGTGGACAAATAAACAGTTTTGCTGAAGCAATGTATTTAGGAAAAGTCTTACATTCACATTAACAAGCAGTATAGATAGGATCATTGTAATGGGACAACCCCTTTAAACGTAGCCTAAACCTGTCACATTCTTGAAAACATTCATTTGCAATAAGACCTTTGCAACTTGGTACTTTATACTGATAAGCATATTCAACAGAGCTTAAAGGGATATTCTGAGTCTAAAATATTTATATTGATCATTAGGATAGGTCTCCAATATCTGATTGATACTTGAGAGCAGCATTACTCAGCTGTGAGGAGGCTACGGCAGTCACAAGCATTCACATTCATTGTTCCCATGGTGCAGTAGTATCACTGTCCCATTCAAGTGAATGACTCTGTGCTGGTATTTAGTAAAGAGACCGCACTGTTCACCCATAACATCTCAGCCTCTTCAACCAAATGAACTGTGGGGGTTCTGGATATCAGACAACTATTGATAACCTTATCCCGAGGAGTGGTTAGAGTTAACTCTCAGAACACTCCTTTAAATAAATGGTAGCTATAAGAGTATGATTTTACATAGTCAGCACAAATAAAAAACACTTGCAATCATAGGTAAATGGGCAGAAAAAGACATTGGTGGAGATTTACTGCCTCATTGATGAGTGTAAATGTGGTGCATTTGGCACACAGCCCTTCTTGCAACAAAGATGTATAACTTTTTTTTTGTAATTCAATGTTTATTGAATTACATAAGAAAAACAGGAATGTACAGAATTTATACATATTGATTTTCAACAAAGTACATAAGAAAAATAGGAATGTACAGAAGTCATACAGCAGTACAATCATTGTATAATGTGCAACATTTTTGGTTCTGTGGCCATGCCCATCACGAAAGCAGATAGGAGCAGACATTCAGTATAGCCCAGATAGGCCATCTTTCCTCTTTTTTTCTGTATAAGGGGGCGTTCACACTACCGTCGGTGTCTGACATGTAGTGTCCACTCCTAGTGTCCGCTCAAAATCTGTCACGGACACTAGGAGCGGACACTAGATGTGTCCGTGACACCTGTCATTCACTTGAATGGGCATCGGGTGCGTTGTTTTGCACTCCGTGCCCGTCCTTCCCTGTCCGCAAGAGAAGATGTCCGACTTCTCAAGCGGACAGAAAAACCCTGCATGCAGGGTTCCTCTGTCCGCTTGAGAAGTCGGACATCTTCTCTTGCGGACAGGGAAGGACGGGCACGGAGTGCAAAAGAACGCACCTGATGCCCATTCAAGTGAATGACAGGTGTTACGGACACATCTAGTGTCCGCTCCTAGTGTCCGTGACAGATTTTGAGCGGACACTAGGAGCGGACACTACATGTCGGACACCGACGGTAGTGTGAACGCTCCCTAACTTTGGTGCACAACCTGCAACCACCAATGTCATTCTGTTTGGATCCAAACCAGCCCGATAGTTTAGCTCTGTTCTCAATGTAGTGGCCGAATCAGCTTATGGTAGATCAACTCCCATTCCCTTGGATGGGACCTGTGTTCTAGTGACTCATTGCTGTCTGCTTCCTGCTCCATTGTCACAGCACTGCTTTTACAGAAAAAAAAGCGTCAAATATAAACAAGCACAACATAAAACACAAGTATAACATACGAACAAAAGAAATAAAAGGACACATATCTTTTATATTATTAGGTTATGTTCATACACTTTATATGACTCAAACAAAATCACTAGCATTGGAATATTCATGATTCAAAGCATGGCCTATATACGCTAAGTATAAGTTCTATTTTAAGCGGCTTAGGGCAAAACGGTTACTGTGTTAAGCCTAGGGCTGTCCTATTCCAATCTGAGAAGTTCATGGAATTTCCAAAGCATACTGTATGCCATAAATAGCTTATAGTTTAAGTTACATCTGTAGAACCCTCATATATTGGGAGAATGAAGGTCCTGTAATTCCCTGCTTTGCAAAGTGCAAAGCCCCTCAAGTTCTTTCACGTACTTTTTTTTTTTTTTTCTTCTGTTATCTGTTTTTCTGATGCCTAATCTGATGCCTAATATTTCACCTTGATGGGTACCATTGTAACAAAATGTTATTCCCATCACCTCCCATTGGTCTTAGGTTCAGAACGTGCTCTGGAAGTTACATGTACCTGAAGCTCTGTCCACCCACAATAGCTGTTAATATCAATTATTAATATTATTATCAAGCTTTTGGAGTTAACACCTCAGATTGACCCTGATTTTTCTTTTAGAATTAGCATTTTTGCCCTTCACAGTTGGGTGGAGTTAATGTATAAATATATGGTTGAAGAAATATACATTTCTCCCAGGTTCCTGTCATGTATATTATAAAAGCAGCTAGGAAAGCTTGTAGTAGGAAAGCTGTGCTCCTTGCTGGAGGGTTTTACAAACCAGAAGGTCTGGCTGCTGGAGTAGGGAGGATTGGGTGTCTCTACTCCATTCAGCCTCTCCAGGTTTTGAGTTGAGTAAGTTTAATTCATTGCAATTCTGAAGTGTGTATATAAGGGCACACAGCACACAGGTATATGTCTCTCTCTGCTCCTGGGAACCCAATTGTGCATAAAACTGCTGTGCATTATGCTTGGGAAGCTGTGCAGTAGGCCCAGCTTTCTGCAATAGGGCACCTGTTATAGGTACTGGTCAGATGGCTAAGATTTTATTTTGTATTGTTTGCCTAAAAGACAGTAATAAAACTGGTTGCAGCCAGTTGCCCCATACTTGGCTGGGCTGGACTCTTATTGCTTTGCCAAAAGTGCTTGTCTATTTTTATTTTATTTCTTTTCAAATATACTTAAAATGAGGCACAGATGCAACACGTTAACCTTGTGTTCCTGCAGGAAATATACCGGTAGGAATAGGTAATATAGCAATAACTTGTGACAGCATGACTGCTCAAAAACAAAGTCCTTGAAAAGTTGTCTTTCAATTGTCGACTGCGGTGGCGTGGATCAGAAAAAGAAAGGTAAGAGAAGAATAGCCTTTCTTAAGGCTATTCTGACGTGTTCTTAGTTAAAAAAGGGATTCTAATGATAGAATCCCTTTAACCCCTTCCCGACAGGCGCCGTACTATTACCCATCATAGACGCCGGGTGTCTACTGCTTTAAGCAGTAGACAACTGGCTCTAATGCGTCCGATCGGTCCCCGGACCGATCGGAGGCATTAACCCCTCTGGCGCCACAGTCAAAGACGCCGGAGGCGCCATTTTCCCGGTGGCGCATGGGCGCCGCCATTTTTCCGGTGATCGCCGGCTCCTGGAGCATGCTCCAAGACCGACGTCACGTTGGCATGACAGCTGGGAGCCTTTACAAGGCTCCCAGGCTTGTCTGCAAATTCTCTCTTTTGCAGGCTGGTCTATGCAGCCTGCAAAAGAAAGGATGATTTTTTGCAACGCATTAGCATTGTAATGCATTGCATTAGTGATCAGACCCCCCTAGGGTTCAACACCCCTAGGGGGTCTAATAAATGCAAAAAAAAAATTTTTTTAAAAAAGTAAAAAAATATAAAAAAAAATACAAAAAGTATTAAAAATTCAAATCACCCCCCTTTCCCTAGAACACATATAAAAGTAGTTAAAAACTGTGAAACACATACATGTTAGGTATCCCCGCGTCTGAAATCGCCCACTCTACAAATCTATAAAAATATTTTTCCTGTTCGGTAAACGCTGTAGCGGGAAAAAAAAGTCAAAAGTGCCAAACCACCGTTTTTTTCACTGTTTTGATTCTGATGAAAATTTGAATAAAAAGTGATTAAAGCAATAACATTTCCCAAAAATGGTAGAACTAAAAAGTACACCCGGCCCCGCAAAAAAAGATGCCCTATGCATCCCCGTTCACTGACGTATAAAAAAGCTACGGCTGTCGGAATATGGTGACTTTTAGAAAAAAAAATTTAACACAGTTTTGGATTTTTTTTAAGGGGTGAAAATGTAAATAAAACCATATAAATTTGGTATCCCTGGAACCGTACCGAAACACAGAATACAGGGGACATGTCATTTTGGCTGCACAGTGAACGCCGTAAAACCAAAGCCCGTAAGAAAGTCGCAGAAATGCATTTTTTCTTCAAATCCACCCCATTCTGAATTTTTTTCCTGCTTCCCAGTACATTATATAGAATAATTAATGGTGGCATCATGAATAAAAATTTGTCCCGCAAAAATTAAGACCTCATATGGCTCTGGGAGTGGAGAAATAAAAAAAGTTATGGGGTTTAGAAGGAGGGGAGTCAAAAACGAAAATCAAAAAATGCCATCGGCGGGAAAGGGTTAAAGGGGCTATTATTTATAAGACAGCTAATATTGATAATGTGGACTATTTATGAGAGGGCTGTTATTAAAGGGGACTATTTATAAGGGAGCACTATTATTTATGAGGAGGGCTATTACTGATATGGGGCACTGTTTATAAGCAGGGACTATTATTTATAAGGAAGCACTATAATAGCTGATGAGGGCTGCAAAAATCTATTAGATGGTACAAAGGTGGTTATTTGAAATGTGTGTGAGCATAAGGGGGGTTGATTGTTACTGTTTTGGGGGCAGAAACTGGGTGTTATTAAAGGGGTTGCCACTGGAAATATGATGATGCTGTTGGTATATCAGGATTTGGGGCTCTTTTTTTTTTAATTTTGCTTAGGGCCACAGTTTTTCTAAAATCGGCCCTGAAAAGGCACAGGCTTGGAATGATAATTTAGGTTTCTGAATGAGGGCACAGAACTGGGTGAACATAAAAAAAGTGTTTAGCAGGAATTCTATTTAAACAAGAAAAACATAATGTCTATACAGTATGAACATAAATGAATACTAACAGCAATACAAACATTGCTATAACCTTTCCTAAATAGAACTTAATATGCTTAGATGCCAGTTTACATGTTAATATCTGTTTGGCGTGGGTCCAACACCTGGCTATTTGAAGTTGAGTGCAGCTTGTGCTTACATGTCTGTGACATCATATTCATCCCTCACATAGCCTGTTTGCAACTTAGTCCCATGGGACTGAACCGCTATACTAAGCACAGTCGCTGTACAATACACAGTACAGTGCTGAGCTTGGTAGTAAAGAGACCACAGTCCTCCTCTAAACTCTGCAGCCTTTACAAACAGCTGGTGCCAGGTTTCAAAATTCCCCAAAAAATTGATATTGATGACCTATCCAAAGGCTAGATATAACATTGTGGCCAATTAATTGGTGGTGGGATTGTTTGGATAAATGATCCCACCATTAAAGGGGTGTTCCCATAACTCTTGTTCTTCAGCCTGAAGGCTCTGTACTCTTTTCACTTCCTGGATTTCTCGCACATTGGTGGGCGGGGTTTCACTTGCTCTGCTATCTGCTATGATCCATAGTATGACGCTGATGTGGAAACTGATGTAGCAGAGCTGGAATTGAGTGCGCTTGCATTACATACAGAGGTAACAGACTCCTTATCTCAGTCCTTATAAGCCAAATTCAATTAAACTGGCTGATAAGTGGAAAAGCTGAAAATAGACAGCATAGTAATCCTGGAGCTCTCACCTCCCCTATATGAGGAGCTCCGTTGCTTGTCAGCCCCCCCCCCCAAAAGCAGGCAGCCAGGTCACTTGACAAATGAGCAGATAATCCCAAGGGCCAGTGTCAACAATGAAGTGAATAAATTAAGATAGCGGCTAAACAAAGCAGTTTTGATAAAGCAATGTATTTAGGAAAAGTTTTATATCAACATAAATTAGCAGTATAGATAGGATCCTTGTTATGGGACAACCCCTTTAAATGCAATACTTTTTCAGGCTAAGACCCTGCGTAGCGAACCACAGCGAAAGCGTGCTGCAGAAAAGACTGAGTCCAATTGCTACAATTTTGCGATTAGGCTGATACCCCACATAGCTGGCTACGGTCGTTTTTACATTTTTGTGAGCTGAGTCTTACTCTTGGCTTCCCCAGAGTTCTAAGGGTAAGTTCACACAGAGTTTTTTGGACCGGATTTTGAGGCAGCAGCCGCCTCAGAATCCGGCTCAAAAAAACGCCTCTTGCGGCTAGCTGCAACTGGATGTTGGTGCAGTGCACCAGCATCCGGTCATGGCATTCCGCTCCGGATTAGACGTGATGCTGCGGTGGATTCAGCCGCGGAATCTGCAGCAAGATACAGCAGCTCGCTTCTTTTTTCTACGAGCGGGAAAAAAACACTTGTGGAAAAAAAAGAAGTGAACAGCTCCCATTGAAGTCAATGGGAGGCATTTTTTTGGAGCCGGATTCTTAGGCGGTTTCCCACTTCAAAATCCGATCCAAAAAACTCAGTGTGAGCTGAGCATAAGGAATCCTTACCCCTCGTTCACATCAGCATTTGGATTTCGTCTGGGGGAGTACGCACGAGGACCCCCCGAATGGAATACAAACACAATTACAAGCACTGTGCTGTAAAAGCAGACGGAGCCCATAGACTTTAATGGGGTCCGTGTACTTTCAGCTCTCTGCCTGCACAAATCATGTGGCCAGGAAAGTAGATGGTGAACTACTTTCCTGTCTGCAAGATCCCTGTAGAGAGCTCGCGGCAAGAACACGGACCCCATTATAGTCTATGGGGTCCGTGTGCTTTTACTGCAATAGCGCTTGCATTTGCGTTTGGTATTCTGTTCGGGGGAATCCCTGTGCGGACTCTCCCAGACAAAATCCAAACGCTGATGTGAACGAGGGCCTACATTCCCATTATGTAAAAAAAATACTTTTTGGACTTTATTCAAACTATATTTGAATAAATGCAACCAAGGAAGTTCATGGTTTTGTTCGGCCTCTTATTTTACACTTTCAAGGTCACTTTGATTGATCACTGTGGTTAAAAATATCTGCAAGTTATTATGAGTAAAGACAGACTACTGGAAAATTGATAACGAAGATTAGTTTAGTGATGTCTTTCATTGTCCATTTTAACCTTGAGGGTACACAATTTATAACCATTATATCAAGCACCGCCCTGAAAAGTTTTACTTTATTAATTCATTTCCCCCCAGCTCTGCTATTTTCATAAATGCCATTCATCTTGATGGTGTAAGAACTTCTTTTGAGGTCCCTTTGCACCTGATCGAATTAAGAATCGGTGAAAGCCAATTACTGTGCTATTCTAGTAGCTCTAGAAATCCTTGATTTCAAACTATCCATTCTCCATCTATCCAAAAGCAAGTTTCACTTAACCCTAAGTAAAAATATTAGCCTAATGTTCTAAACAAAGAAATATCAACATGACATTTTAAAGGAAATGTATAATCAGAAAAGAACATTATATAAATTGAGTTTAATTATAATCATATTTTTGCTGCATTTATTATTATACTATGAACTTAAACATTCCTTCCCTCCTTTTTATAATTCATTTGTCAGCTTTGCTGTATAGACAAGGACATTATGAGCAGAGTCATCTCATCATTGGAAGATGATAAATATAAATGTGGCCATTTCATACTGCTGGAGGCCCAGATAACATAGGATAACAACATTATACATAGATAATGCTCTGTATATATCCTGCTGTCACTGGTCCCTAAGGAGAAGGGTGTACTCCATCTCTCCCTAAATAATTTGTAACGTATTTGTCAATCAATCAATTCCCATTCATTTCTACTGCTGTGAAGCACACATACCCTGCTGGACTGTGAGGGTATGTTCACACATCAGTATACCATCCCTCCGTTTGAATTCAGTTTGACACTTCAAAACGGACTGATGCACATACTGATTGTATACTGACACCTTTTTATGCTGATAGCAAATGTTCTCTGTCCCCTAGAAGACAGATAAGGGTATTAAAAGTAGCAATTGTAAACAGAGTAAAGATAAGGAGATATAATAAATGTCCTTATGTCCTCCTTATCTCTACTCTGTTTACAATTTCTACTTTTAATCCCCTTATCTGTCCTCTAGGGGGACGGAGAACATTTGCTATCAGCATAAAAAGGAGTCAGTATACAATCAGTATGTGCATCAGTCCATTTTGAAGTGTCAAACTGAATTCAAATTGACCGATGGCATACTGATGTGTGAACATACCCTTAGGGCAAACAAAACAAAAGGGAAAGACACGTATCTTTATAATATGGCCCTAAGAAGTTTTAGTAAATAAAATATCCATATTTAAAATAATTTTTTCTACATAATATATATTTAAAGAGCACTTTTTACTACCTCCACCAAATAAGCTCTTTGCATCTTTTAATAACTGCTGCTCCACTGATTCCAACACAATTTTTTTTTCTCTAGCCCCCACCGTTTCCAAGCAATATGTGCTATTATTTTGTACTGCCTGGTTGGGCAGTGTGAGGCAGTAGCAGGCAAGGTGTGTGATCCGGAGCTCTAACACTGTTTGCCTCTGACTGGAGCTCTGAATCACACCTCTCACCTGCTCCTGCCTGACCGCCAACCTGACAGTACAGAACCTAATTAGCATATCAGGCACCAAATGTAATAGCACTTATTACCTAGGAACGGTGACAGCTACAGAAATTCCAACTGCATCAGTATAAGTGGTGCTGCACCTATTATAGAATTATTGGTGGTGCCGTACATTTTAAAAGATGTTGGTGGGATTCCTTAATCCAAGTAACAATAGAGTAGAGAGACCACGGAACTCCAATTATATGCGTGAAACGCAATAGCGTTTAAGTATATTATACTCAGCTTGATCACTGTGATAGTTAAAGTATAGAATTTACATCCAGATTAAGAATATGGTGATGTTTCGGCTCAAAGAGCCTTTATCAAGATACATCTGGTATGGAGTAGAAGAGACTACTGGATACTAACAACTGGATATTGTAGAGGTGGTGAAAGGTCCTCTTTAATGAAGTTTAATCACATAATTGGTCATCAGTATCAGATCGGTTGGGGTCTGACCTCATCCCACTCTGCTCCTATTCAAGTGAATGGGAGCAGAGCTGAAATTCCAATCAATCTAATACTGACGACCTATGCTGTAGATAGGTCATTAGTATCAATTACCTTTGGGTCCTGGCCAAACCCTTTAATGGATACGACAAATGTATTATGATCTGATTCATAACTTACCTTGATGGGTTCCATCAACTTTTTTTTTTTTTATTATTATGGGCTACTGGAAATATGTGACTATATCCCAATTCAAAAAAATATCTGATTAATTGCAGATGATTCTTCTAAGCATGTGCCTTAAAGGGGTTATCAGTTTAAAAACAAACAAACAACATATGAGACAAATAACAGGATTCATCAACACAATGGGTGCACAAGGGAACAGTTAGTATTTACCACTGCTGTGGATGTATTTGCAGATAATTTTTGGAAGTCGTATAACTCTAATATATAGAATGAGGCTTGCTATAGCCCTGTACATGATTTGCCCTTTAAGAGCTGTAGTTAAGAGTTTAACAGTTAGGAATACATTATCATGGGATTTTAATAGAACTGTTGGTATCGCTATCTGGAGAGATCTGTTAACCGCAGGAAACAAAGTGAAGGTAGATTGAGTAGAGCTGTCCATTAGACACAACTTACCAAGTCTGCATTTTATTCTGTCCAAGCAGTGTGGTTTAGGTAATATAGATAAAATGATGCAGTACTTAGTTGATATACTTAAAGGCATTCTATCATCAGAATCCCTTTTCCAGTTAATATCATAGTCGAATAGCCTTAAGAAAGGCTATTTGTCCCCTACCTTTATATTTCTGCTCCGCGCCGCTGTTCCGTTGATACACCGTTTTTTCCCGGTATGCAAATAAGTCTTTAGACAGCACCCTGTGCTACCTAAACACTCTCTAGCAACGCTTCCATCTTCTAAAACCGCGCCTCTCCGAAGCGTCCTTCTTGTAGTCTTCTTCTGGCAAGCCTGTGTTCGAAATCTAAATTCCACACAGTCGGCTCTGCCATCAGGCTTTGGACAGAGACAACTGCGCATGTCTGTTTGGCCATTTTACTTTGGACTTTGGCCATTTTACTTTGGACGATTACACAAGCGTACTGTGCCACAGTAAAATGGCCAAACAAACATGCGCAGTCATCTCTGCTATCAGGCACATGCACTGAATTTACATTCCGAATGCAGGCTCGCTGGAGGAAGACTACATGGAGGACACATCGAAGAGGCGTCGCTTTAGAAGATAGAGGCATCGCTTGAGAGTCTTCAGGCAGCTCAGGGGATGGCTTCTGTGCAGTTTTAGCACAGGGGGAACACCCCTATGCTGTCTGGAGACTCATTTGCATACCAGGAAAAAAACGGTATATCAACGCAACGGTGACACGAAGCAGAAATATAAAGGTAGGGGATGAACAGCATTTCTTAAAGGGGCTCTATCATTGGGAAAATTCATTTTTAACTAAGCATATACTTGCATAGCCTTTAGAAAGGCTATTCCACACATACCTTTTGTATGTAAATCACCTCAGTAGTTTTTGAATGAGCCTGTTTTTATTCACATGCTAATTAGCCTGGATTGTGCACCGGAAGTGTCTGTGAGTGCTGTCTGCTATTCTCTGCTGTGTGTGAGAGCAGAGAATAGCAGAAGGTGCTCACAAACACTTCTGGTGCTCTCTGGAAGCTAATTAGCATGTGAATAAAAACAGGCTCGTTCAAAAACTACTGAGGTGATTTACATACAAAAGATATGTGTGGAATAGCCTTTCTAAAGGCTATGCAAGTATGTGCTTAGTTAAAAATGACTTTTTCCAATGATAGAGCCCCTTTAAGGCTATTCTGACATGATATTACCTGAAAAGGGGATTCTAATGATAGAATCCCTTTAACCCCTTAGAGACCTTTGACATAGAATTACGTCATGGGCACAAGGTAGTTTGCGCACCATGAAGTAATACTACGTCATATAATGCCCGCCCGCATTGGATTGCATCGGGGGGTGCTGGTATCGGTATTATGCAGCCTGGGGTCTGGCCAGGGGCTCCAGAATGCCCGGAGCCCCCATGTACCTGGTTGATCCTGCCAGGACCTTCTGACGTCAGGTTGTACCGTCTGCACAGCCTGACATGCTGTTATGCTCTGTGAGACACGTACATGCTGTGTCTCACCGTGCATAATGCTATCAGCAATCAAAGTATTGCTGAATCAAGTGTCCTAAATGGACACATGAAAAAAGTGAAAAAAAAATAGTGTTTGAAAAAAAATTATAAAGTTATAAAGCCCCAAAAATTCTTTTTTCTATAGAAAATGAATTATATATAAAAAAAACTTAAAAATTAATTAAAAAAATACATATTTGGTATCGTCGCATCTGTAACAACCTGTACAACAAAACTGTGGGTATAAGATGATATTAGGGTACAGCCGGACACAGAAGGGAAGAAGGTTATTTGGTTTTTGGAGCACAGACTTAGATGGTTTGGTTCTTGGATGCCATGAGACTTTTGCAGAGACCCTAAAATTGCCCCTACAAAATGGGGTCACTTCTTGGGGAATTCCAGTTTACTGGCACCTCCAGGGCTCTGCAAAAACAACATGGTGCCCAGAAAGTCCCTCTAAATCTGTACCCCAAAAGCTAAAAATCGCAGTGCTCCTTCCCTTCTGAGCCCTGCTGTGTGCCCAAGCAGCAGTTTATACCCACATATATAATTTTTTGCCCCTCGGGATAAATTCTATTAGGGGTGTAATTTCCAAAATGGGGTCACTTTTGAGGGGTTTCCACTGTATTGGTACTCTAGGGACTCTGCAAATGCGACATAGCACCTGAAAATATTCCAGCAAAATCTGCCCTCTACAATCTGAATAGCGCTCTTTCCATTCTGAGCCCCACCATGTTACCATACAACAGTTTCCGACCACATATGGGGTATTGCCGTCTTCAGGAGAAATTGTTTAACAAATTGTGGGGGCTTTTTCTCCTTTAACCCCTTGTGAAAATGAAAACTTTGGGGATAAAGTGACATTTTAGTCATTTTTCATTTACACATCCCAATGTTAGTAAAATCTGTGAAACAGCTGTAGGGTCAAAATGTTCACTATACCCCTTGATGAATTCTGTGAGGGCTGTAGTTTCTAAAATGGGGTCACTTTTATGGGGTTTCTATTGTTTTTGTACTCTAGGGACATGGCACATTAAAACTATTCCAGCAAAATCTGCTGTTCAAACGCTCAGTGTCGCTCCTTCCCTTCCATTCACTGCCGTCTGCTCAAAAATAAGTTTACACCCACATGTGGGGTATTTCTGTGCTTGGAAGAGACTTTCAGATGTATTTTCTCCCTTAACCGTTTGTGAATGTGTTAATTTTAGGTCTAAATGAATGTATTAATGAAAAAAAATGAAATGTCTAAGTTTCACCTCCAGATGATTTTTATTCTTATGAGATGCTTAAAGCATTAACAAACATCCCAAATGCTGTTTTGAATCATTTTAGGGGTGCAGTTTTGAAAATGGGGTGATTAGGGGGTGTTTCTATTATATAGGCCTTTATAATTCCTTTCAGAACTGAAGTGGTCCCTAAAAAATTTGTTTGGGATCCGACGGCAACGGAGGGAGAGGTGATGTGTGGGTTGCCGGTGGTCTCTGCTTGTAAATATCTTGGCATTGTTATCCCTAAAGACCACAAGAGGTTCCTAGACCTCAACATTTTCCCCCTTCTCTCACACTTTTGCACTAAATTCCAGACCTGGGCTGTATTGCCCTTGTCAGTAGCAGGCAGGATTAACCTGATAAAAATGATTGTTTTACCCAAATGCCTATACTTCTTACGTAACTCAGCCGTGCCTGTGCCTCTCCGATTCTTTAGACAGATGGACTTCTTGATAATTTTTGTGTGGGGCCACTCTAGATCCAAATTAAAACTGTCCGCTCTCCAGAGACCAAAGCAGCTCGGTGGTGTGTTGCTCCCTGACCTGTTTCTTTATTAATTAGTGGAACCACTCCGCTTTATAAAACCTTGGCTCTCCCCGGACAAGCTCCCGATACCCAAGGTGCACTTGGCTCACCACCTGGTCTTGCGTATCCTGTGGCCGGTGTTGGAACAGTCTCAGCTATTCAGAGGTAGGCTTTTGCCCATCCACACTTTGGCGGCACAGGTCTGGAAGCAGGCCCTGAAAGTGTCTTCTTATTCTGACACCCCCGCGGAGACCCCTTTATGGGATAATCCTGGTATGCCCGACATATTTGAGTTTTCTAATGCCCGGTCCTGGTGACGATATGGGGTGTCCTCCCTAGCGGATTTGTACACACAAGAGGTGTTTGCTACCTTTGATTCTCTGGCCACTTCTCATGAGATCCCCCCAACATCAATTCTTTAGGTTTCTCCAAATACAACATGCCCTTTCCTCATTATTCCCTGACCAGCCTTGTGCTCTCGGGGTCCTGGGGGCCTTATTTCAGTTCTTTACAACCATCTGATCCATGTGAAAGTGTCTCTAGCTGAGGCCCCGGCACTGATGTGCTGCTGCACCAATATTCCGGAACTGATGGATGAGGCGTTTCAGGAGGTTTTAGAATCTCCTCTATACGTCTCACCCTTGGCTAATAATAAATTCATTCAAATTTTCATCTTGCATCAGTGTTACTTGATCCCTGTCCGTTTACATAAGATGGGTCATTTGCCTGGCCCGAATTGTCTTAGGTGTCCGTGCCCTCATGTGGACTTTTGGCATATACTGTGGTGTTGTCCAGTTGTCCATGCCTTTTGGAGGGGGGTGGTGGACCTTTCCCATTCTCTCCAGAAGTCTTCCTGTATGGTGTATTTGAGGAGGAGATGTGGCAGCATCATACCCAAGTTTTTCTTCAGGAATGTTTATTTTACACCAGGAAAGCCATCGCTTTACGGTGGATGGCCCCTAGGTCTCCATCAATATCCCAATGTCGAAAACTGATTAACTCGGTTCTCCCATTAAACCAGATTATATATAAAGGGAGGGGTTGTCCCCAAAAATTTTATAAGGTATGGGAAGTGTGGTGTGATTCCCCCGTGACGCAATACTCTACCCCCTCGATGCGCTTGGCGTTTGACTCCTTTACTCCCTTAATGGAGTCTTCTGCCGGATGGGTCCACGACTCCTTGTATAGAAACAGTATATGGTTTTGATGATGTAATATGTGATGTTCTGTCTCGGACTACGCTGTTGATGTGGTGGATGGGTTTGGACTAAGATGGAACGGCGATGTGGCTTATCTCTGTTTGCCTGTAATTTTCTTAGGTTTTATGTTGTGCTCCCTTGTTTTTAAATATTTTTTTCATTGATTGTATTATTCGCTCTGTTATATAATCTTCAATAAAACGAGTTTAACTAAAAAATTGGTTTGGGGAATTTTCTTGTAAATCTGGAAAATCACTGTTACACTTGTAAGCCTTGTAACATCCAAAATAAACTAAAATACAATCAAAAGATGATGCCAATATAAAGCAGAGATATGGGAGATAATATTTATTTATGTATTTGGGTGGTATGACTATCTGCCTGAAAAGCAGAGAATTTTACATTTTGAAAATTGCAATTTGTTCCAAATTTCCATCAAATTACCTATTTTGTTTAATAAATAAATACAAAAATATTGATTAGTGTTTACCACTAACATGAAGTATAATGTGTTATGAAAAAATAATCTCAAAGGGGCCACACGGTGGCTCAGTGGTTAGCACTGCAGCCTTGCAGCGCAGGAGTCCTGGTGTTCAAATCCCACAAAGGGCATAAAACCATCTGCAAGGAGTTTGTATGTTCTCCCCGTGTTTGAATGGATTTCCATCCCATATTCCAAAAAAGACATAATGATAGGGAAAAATGTACATTGTGAGCTCTATGTGGGGCTCACAATCTACATTTTAAAAAAAATAAATCTCAAAATCACTTGTGTAAGTTAAAGCGTCTCAAAGTTATTGCCGTTTAAAGTGACACATATCAGTTTTGAAAAAAGAGGCCTGGTCCTTAACGCACTTTTGGGCTGTGTCTCTAAAGGGTTAAAGGGGTATTCCCATCTCAAAGGATCCTGTCTATATCGGCATCTTATGTAAATTCAAAAGTTTTCCTAAATACATTGCTCTAGCAGTGCTGCTATGCTTGCCCGCTACATGAAATTATTCCTACAATTATTTACACATTGTTGTCAAAGCAACAGGTCTGAAACAGGTCACATAATGTAAATCAATGCTCTCTGGGGAGCTGAGTTCTCTCATTGTTTATCTTCATTTAGACAATTTGGATCATTCAATTGCAGTTTGCTGATAAATGCTCGGACAGTATGGGTTATCTATCTATGTCAGTGATGGCGAACCTATGGCACGGGTGCCAGAGGTGGCACTCGGAGCCCTCTCTGTGGGCACCCATCTGTGGCACAGATCATACTGTGTGGAGACAACTATGAAGCAGATTGTACTTTGTGTGGTCCACTGTGAAACAGATTGGTCTGCGTTGGGGTCACTGTGGGGCAGATTGTACTGAGTGGGGGCCCTTAACTATTTATATGAAACTGTATTGGTTTTATAGCAGACGTGATATTATTATAGGTCATAATAACATTGCAGGGTCACTATAAAACAGGTCTGTGCAATTTTAATAGTGAATATTAATTGTTCAAATGTGGATCCGCACAGTATTAAGGTTAAATTGATGTGTTGGCACTTTGCAATAATTTAGTTGGTTTTGGGTTGCAGTTTGGGCACTTGGTCTCTAAAAGGTTACCATCGCTGATCTATGTAAACATACAGATAACATTGAGTTTACGGCAACAATTTTGTCTGGGAGCATGTTCACATGGAGTATTTCATCCAGGCCTAATCAGGAACGGGATGTGAATGCACCACATCAGCTTCCCGTTGCAGCTAGCCGCGCATAAAAGTCCCACGGTGGAATGGGTTTCCGTCATGTGAACTTACCCTAAGTGTTGTCTACAACTACATGCAACTTTGTGTAATGTAATATACATTTACTGTGTATATTTTAGCTATTTATCTAATAATCATGATAATTGTTCTCTCATGGTAAAGGCAATGTCTATATTTACTGAGGTACTTCATAGTGTCCTATCCATCAAACGATCAAAGCCTCCAGCTTTCTGATGAATAAAGAAGGTGAGAAGAAACAGCAGGAAAAATGCTTAGAGAGGGAGATGGGGAAACCCCTTTAAATCTGTACAGTCAATAGGACATGGTGCCCTCAGATAGGATAATCTGAATACATAACAGCTTGCGTTTGAGAGTAACATTTTCTATTAAAATATATACTTTACATAAAGCTGGCATCATGTAAAGAAATAAAACGCATACACACTGTAAATCACATGTTTGCTGAAAATAATTTCTTAAATCAATTGATCTGCAGTTTTACCATGATCCAGCCACTGTCCATGGTCCTGAAATACAGTATACTGTAGATCAGGGGTCTCAAACTCAACTCAGCATGTGGGCAGAGCAAGATCCCAGCCAGTCGGCGGGCCGCACTGCGGCAAATTTAGCTCCACCCACTTTTATGTTGACTCCGCCCATTCATTTTTTATGTGCCCCCACACTATATAATCCTCCTACAGTCACCCGTAAACTATATTTCCCCCCTCCATCTTTCCCCCAGTTACATATACACCCTTCATCTGCCCCAAGATTCATGTCCCCCATCTCTGCCCCCAGATTCATGTCCCCCCATCTCTGCCCCCAGATTCATGTCCCCCCATCTCTTCCCCCAGATTCATGTCCCCCCATCTCTGCCCTCAGATTCATGTCCCCCCATCTCTGCCCCCAGATTCATGTCCCCCCATCTCTGCCCCCAGATTCATGTCCCCCCATCTCTGCCCCCACATTCATGTCCCCCCATCTCTTCCCCCAGATTCATGTCCCCCCATCTCTTCCCCCAGATTCATGTCCCTCCATCTCTGCCCCCAGATTCATGTCCCCCCATCTCTTCCCCCAGATTCATGTCCCTCCATTTCTGCCCCAGTGTCATGCCGTTCTCCACCCTCCCTTCGTCTGCCCCCAGTGTCATGAGCCCCTTCATTCCACCTCAATGTTTAAAGAGGACCTTTCACCATTTTGCCCACAGGCAGTTCTATATACTGCCGGAAAGCAAAAGTATGTGTCAGAAACTCCCTTCTGACCATAGAAGAGCTATGGTACCAGACCGTAAGCTCTTCACACCGGGCCCACATCGGGAAAGCCGACAGTGTGCTGAACTCAGCGCACTGTCAGCTTTCCGGCAGTATATAGAACTGCCTGTGGGCAAAATGGTGAAAGGTCCTCTTTAACACACAAAAAAAACACTTATACTCACCATCCAACGCTCCTCCGCCGCGCTCTGCAGTTTCACTAATAGACCTGTAGGCGCGATGTGATGATGTGACGTCATCACATCGCGCCTATATGTCCACTAGCCGGAACGTAGCGGCTAGTGGATATAATCATCTCGCAATGTATTTAACTCGGATCCGGTGTCCCTAGGCTTGTACCCCTGCTGTAGATAGTGATTTGCATTTCAGCTTTACTATTCATCCCAAGCTCTACTGACACTGAGAAGTACAGCATATTTCTTTAAAGGGGTTGTGTTATTAAGGACACTTCTCCCTTATTCATTTACTTCTTTGGGGCTGCAAGCGCACTGGAGCTCCATTCACAAGTAGGAGGCATGGGGTACTTTCTAACAAGTGATCCTAGAACTATTTTTAGAAATAAAGAATATTGATAGAAAATTGTTTAACGTGCCTTATACATAAATGTTATTACCAAGAGTAGGAGAGTGTGTGCCTACCCAAAAAGGACATTTTTTATTAAAATATAACTTTTATTAGCATAGTTAAAATTCCCAAATGAAGAAAAACTAATTCCCCATAAAAGCCACAGTCCTATGTAGAGTGAATCACCTGAATAGGCTATCAGAAAGTTTACTACCTAACCACTGTGTAAAGCGGACAAAAGGAGTATACAGTATGTTTCAACTGGTAATAGATTGTCTCTCTACCACAGCAGAGAAGACAATTAGATAATGATATATGACTGAAAATAAGTCTACTATCTCAAGGAAAGATAATTTCCCAACACTCACTGAGCTAGATTAACTCTCAAAAATATGTAAAGTTGGACCTCTTTTTCATTTATGCAGTCCTAAAAAACAAAGCTACTGTTAGGGTCTAATGACTCCCCACCCCATTCAACACTATAATGTAGCCCTCTTTCAAATGTTAATATAGGACTGAGTCAGTACACTCTTAAGTACACTCTGTGGGGCATTGATGATTAGCTACCACAAGAGCCTATGCAGCAATCCCTACATAGCTGTTCAAATCTATCTGACGTGTTTCAATGTCCCCTATCTCATGGGACACATCATCAGAGGTATTTTTGCATAGTTTCTACATGCTGGAGTCAGAGTTTCTAGTGATATAGCCCCCAGCCCCCCACCGGCATTAGTGTGTAGCCGTGGCTTTTGGCCTTTTTTCTCACTCTGTATTTGTCTGTTCCTCCTGCTGACCTAGGCTTTTCTGTCTGAGTCCTAATGCTGACCTAGGCTTTTCTATGACTTTGTACCTATATTACTTGCCCTGACCTTCAGCCTGATTCTGACTCTGAACAAATTACATCTGCCCATGAACCCCGCTTTTATCTAATCACACTCTAGCCCGACCTTTGGTGCTCCGTACCAGCATTTCTCTGTTCTTTTTCCAGCTGACCACGAGAGGCAACAACCTGGTAACCTCCTTGTAGTGAGTTCCAGATCCCTATTGGGGGATAAAATGGATGCTACTTAGAAAATACCCTTGGGAGTTTCACGAGTAAATAATGAAATCAACATAAATCATCTTTAATGGAAAATTTTCAGATAGAGCTTCAGTCAGCAGATTAAGTTTATGGATTTATAAATTCCCAAATTATTGGAGTGGCAGAACTATTTAGGCTGCTTTTACACACTGCAGATTTTGTTGCAGAGCACAAACTTTAGTGACTGAAAATCAGTCTCATTCATGTGAATTGTTTTGTCAGCAAGTACATTTATTTCTGAAATACCCATTCAGATGAATGGAACTGAGTTTCTCAATTAATTCTTCATGGCATGACAGCACTACAGAAGGTTGGCACCACACCTAATAGGGAGAAGAAAAATATAAAGGATCTAAGCTCTCCCCCACACTCACAATATGCCAGTGTTTATCTGTCCCTTCTGGAGCATGTCAGACAGTGTTTTCTTTTTTTTTTTCCTGGCCAATAACCAGTAGCTGGGTCTATTCATACCCTTGTATCCTCAGTGAGTAAATAGAAAGGGAGTCTTGGGTCCTCTGGCAAGCTTCCCGCTGCCTTTCTTATATGGACCCTTAATTTCCTAACATTGACTGTCCCATGACCTACTACCGGTGGCATGATATGTACGCTGCATGGCTCTGGCCCTACTCCACCAGCATTGTATGTATGCCATGGTATTGCTAATCCCTCATCAGGGATGCAGTGTGGATAGTGGATAAGTGTCCTCAACTCCTTTAAACCCAGTATGTCTACCAAAAGGGTAAATGTATTGCCTAAAATTCTGGAATTTCCATTCTCATTCCTTCTTCACTTTATGGTAGGGTGATTGCCCCCCAAAATCTAAGGAAAAAGTATATGTGCCAGCTGCTGCATGAAATTCCTGTCAGAGTAAGGGCAAGTTCACATGTGCACTTGATTTCCATTCCATTTTGAGAACCGAAAAATGCACAGCAACAGATCTCAAGGGGCAGATCCATCAGGTATCTATTATGCTACTTGTCATTTTGTCAGATGAACAATTTCTGCGTGCAGGTCTTTTTTATCTACAATTTCTAACAACGATGTGAACATACTTTAAATTGTTTATGGTAAAACATAAACTTTAATGTCATTTAACTAGGATATCTCAAAAGATGCCACCCTCTCCCATCTTAATAACCAGGCAGTTTTTACCACGTTTTTATAAGTTACTTCTCTACTATTGTCAGGCTTGGTGCTCTACTATTTTTCTTACATTGCCTCTTCTCCACTGCCAAGATGCCATTTGATCCAAGTGGCTTTCTCAGATCTACTATATTTCAAATTCAGCCATAATTTTGCTCTGTTACTATTTTAGGTGACCACACTGATCAGCTGCAACCTGGTAATGGTTAACTCTTCTGATACTTATGACTGTTATAATAAAGCTATATCTGTTGTGTTCAGTCAATGACTACTTTCTGGATCCTGCCATTGCATTTCTTTTGTAAGCGCATTTATGCTCAGTTCATTACTGATGATTTTAATACCAGTTCAGTTGTTGACCCACTGCTATCATGAAATCTGCCTCAAGCCACCAGGTCAAATCTGTTTGCGACTAGTGTAGACTTACCATCCAGTTGTCAGCACCCTGTACTTCTGAAAATTAACATGAAGTTGATGTGGCAAGCGATATAATAATGCCACCAAAAGCTCCTACAACAGCACTTATGTTTTTTTGGGTTTTTTTTAAGCAATTTTGTTTTTTCCAGGCTCTCTTCTTTAACTCTAGTGCCACATCCACTCTACTATTATCGTGGATTATGGATAAACATGGTGGCTGCTCAGGAACTGGCATCATAGCTGTCGAGTCTTCTCTGTACTACTGCATTAAAGGGGTTGTCAATGGAGTATTTGTTTACTTACCTGGTCTGGCAGAATGCTTTTGATGGATCCTGGGGTTCTAGTGACATCATAACACCAGGGTCATGTGATTGCAGGGCTGCTTTAATCAGGCCCTATGGTTGCGGGTTCCCCCTCAGACACACCGGATCATGCAGCACAGTCTCACATTTTGGTGATGTCCCGCTGTTCTGGGCGTCAGACAGTGATTTCACCTCTATCTGTGTCCTTAGGAGGTTGAATACTATAGTGGAGTACGGAGTTATTTACTCCATGCTATATTATTCAGCCTTCGTCTGATAATGTCTGCGGCAGGGAAACTTGATATTCGCCAAGACGAGTACATTAGTTGGAGCCTGTAGGTCCACGGGAACGTGGCTTGGTGATTTTTTTTGTTTTGTTTTTACGTTAGTGGTTTGGGGGGAGAGTAGGAAATTAAGTTATGGGGACCCACTGTCAAAAGGTTTGTAACATGTCATTTTGGCTGAACAGTAATCACTGTAAAAACAAAACCCATAAGAAAATGGCACAAGTGCAGTTTTTCTCCACCCTGTTCTGAACTTATTGCCCAGCTTCTCAATACATTATATGAAATATTAAATGGTTCCAATAGGAAGTACAATTCGTCCCGCAAAAAACCCTCATACGGCTCTGTGAATAGGAAAATAAAACAGTCATAGCTTTTGGAAAGTGGGGAGTATAAAACAAAAAATTCAAAAAGTGTCTGTGGAAGGAACAGGATAAAATTAAATTTATTAAAAAAAGGCTTTATGCATCCTATTAATATTATAAATGTGAAAGTTTATATGTTTGTGTGTTTGTTCCTCTATCAGGTAAAAACAGCTCAATGGATTTGGATGAAATTTGGCACATAGATAGTTTGTAATCTTGATTAACACACAGGCTACTTTTTATCCCATTGAATGACATGGCTTGCCCCTTTAATCCAAATTGGCAGTTTGACAATTTTAAACATGCGGGGGGAAAATAAAATCTAATTTGTCACAAAATTCTAAAACGAGAGCTATGAAGGTACCCAGAAGTCAACAGAGTTCTCCTCGAATGGAGCTCAGGGGGATCATCAACACCAACAACATGCTCAGTATACGCCGTCCCAGCAAGCTGCTGAGATGCCGGAACAATCATAGGCACAGCGCAAGGAACAAGTTCAGCGGCAGGCCAACTTAAGAGCTGCCGAAATGCCAGAGCAAGCGGATAATTGACGCCAACACCATGCTCCTTATATGGTGTGAACTGCTGAGATGCCGGAACGAACATGGGCACGGCGCAATGAACGAGTTCAGCGACAGGCCATTATGACAGCTTCCGAAACAGGCGGATCATCAATGCCAACAAAACGCTCATTATATGGCATCCCAGCGAACTGCTGAGATGCCGGAATAATCACAGGCACGATGTGAGGAACAAGTTCAGCAGCAGGACAGCTTGAGAGCTAACAAAACTCCAGAGCAGGCGAATAATCAATGGCAGCACTTTGCTAAATATAGGCGGATCATCGACACCAACAACATGCAGACGAAGTCTCGGGCAAGAGGCGAGTTACATAATATGACAAGTTGATGGGGGTTTGAACACTTCATAGAACTATATTTACAGCAGTAATAAAACACAACAGTAATAATTAATGATGTAAAATGTTAAGATCTGTTATACATACAATAAATATAGATATGTGTAAAATACATCATTAGTATTTTCTTAGACTTAATGACCTAGTAAAGGACCAGATAAATGCGGAAGTGAATGATATTTAGATGACATATCTATTATTTAACACCTGACTCATTATCATGTATTTAATTAACCATTAAAGGTCAGCCCCATTAGGAGCTCTTTAGAAGTTGCAGACTGTAACTGAGTACATTAAAATGTGTTATGTCAGGTGACTGAATATGTTTATAAGTACTGTTATATGATACAATCCATAAGTGTATATAAAGGTTCAACCACAAAAGAACACCCAACCAACCCACAAACCCCCAATGAATCAGTCTTGTGCTGACATTGCAGTTAATTGGAAACAACTCTACATAAGATGAAATTAATACAATAACTTATTGGAAAAACCTCATTGTATGATAGTCCCAAATGGAAACTGACTGACCTCTTCCATATTACAAATTATATTCCCAATGCTCATTATTGACGTTGTATGGCTGTTTTTGTTTTGGCTATTTCAACCACATCCATAGCACACAACAAAATAATGTGTTAAAATGAGTGATTATATTATATACAGTGTAGTTTGGGTAATACTGTACTTGAATAATCTTCTTTTGTGCACGTGAACTTTCAACTTTTTATTTTTCTGCAGTCATTGGTAAACATAACTTTTTTTTGGAGGCAACCAAGATGACCATCATTACAAGAAATAGAAAAACAAGAAATGTTGTTTTTCTATTCTACCACAGGGTTCCAAATACTTATTGGTAGACAGTGTATGCAACTATACAGCAGCTATTAATATAATGCTGCATAACTAAGTAGTATTGCAATTCAGGAGTCTGGAACTAACTGATATTCCCCTTGGGACCTTTAATAAAAGTATTTATTTGTGCAGGATTAGAAAACGTGACTGCTTTCTTCTCAGAAAATGACCTTGTCCATTGGCCACATGGTAATGTTACATTTCCGTCCCTGAAAATGAATGGTACTAAGCTGCAGCATGGCTATGTGACCAAAGGATGTGATGTCACATCCGAAGAAGAAGAAAGCCGTCATGTTTTCTAATCCTGCACAACCCCTTTAACTAGGTGTCCTAGTATGTTTAATGTGACTACACCCATGCATGATTATATAAGGTATGATACAAGCCCTAGCTATTCTCTATCAACAGATTTCCCGTTGAGAGGCAAATTTATATCATACTTTATTTTTTCATTAAAAAAAATGCTGTTTTTAATGTTTCCAATATGGTTTTTATGACTGTTATGACAAACCTGAAATCATTCAGTTTCTTCCAAAGCGAAGGAAACTCTTCCATTGTCTACATGGTATTTTAAAACAGAGCGCTGTTTTCTGCTTGTCCTCACATGACAGCAGCATATTTTTTTTAAGAAAAAAAGCATAACCATGGACTAGTAGATAAAGTGTTTTCTACATTTGCTTTTCTGCTTCTTAAAGACAAAAGATGTCAAATATGTTTAAAACATGTTTTTTAGCACTACATGAAAATGAGCCCCCCCCCCCAAAAAAAAACAAAAAAAACAAGCTGTACCATTACAACTATTAACAAATGGTTTAAGAACCTGGGGATGCTTTCATTGTTATCTCTTCAGCAGCCTTCAAGTCTTATTCCATAGAGATTTTCCTGTTTTATATAAATAAAGCTTAATCATTAAATGAATAAAATGTTCTACCACTATGTATTATAATTTATGATTTAATTTCTCTCTGTTTTCAAAATTTCAGCTTTCTGTCAGTGAATGAGAATACCATCGGGTTTTATTAAGACTGGCATTTTTATTGCAATAAGATATTTGCAATTTATCAAATGGCATACAGGACGCCTTTTAAAAAATGTTATGCCAGCTTTGTCCTGGTGTAAATTTGCAATATAATTTACATCATTTTCAAGTGCACATTACATGTTAGGCTTCAGAAGCGTGGCTCTTTTTGAACAAGTGCTGTGGGTGCACAAAGTAGTAAAAAGTTTTACATTTTAAGCAAAAAATGTGAAACTTTTGTTTTTTATAACAGAAAGCCCCCTCCCCCCCCCCCCACCAGTTGCGAAAATGCTGCATTTTAAAGTACCTGCAAAGTGAATAGGAGTCTAATTCAATCTACACATTGCATTAAAAAAAATCAGCAGCGGGAAAAACTTTTTTTTGAAAATCTCAGCACGTCAATCATGTCTGTAGGGAAGAACTTGCATTGAAAATGCTGTGTTTAAAAAAAAAAAATTAAAATATGTGGGTCCTTAGCCATAAGCAGTGTAATAAATTCCCTCTAGTAAGAAAAAGGTGGAAAGTAGTGGACTAAATGTAGGAAGCAATACGATGAGTATTTAGAGATCAAGGCTGAAATTAGTGTTTACCATACTCTGTTTGTTTTCCAAATCTATGATCTTAGTAATGATGATTCACAAGTGCTTCTAGTAAAATACATACTGGCATATCAAACACAAATGAAAGTGAACTAGAAAATACTTGTATTGAAATATACACTATATTGCCAAAGGCATGTTGACATCTGACCATCAAAAATACAGCACATGAGCTTGTTGGACATCTGTACCCTTTTTTAGGACTACTGTGTAGTAGGCTTTGCTTCCCTGAGAAGACTTACACATGGTTTTGGAGTGTGTTTGTGGGAATTTGTACTCCTCTTGCAAAAATAACATTTGTTAGATTGACCACTGATGTTAAAGGGGTTGTCCCACCTCAAGGATCTATACTGGTAGCTTATGTAAATTGAATTATTTTCCTAAATATATTGCTTTAGAAATGCTGCTATGTGAACTCATTCCTTCCATTGTTTACACAGTGTTACTATAACCACGGAACTGTGAGATCAGTGACATCACTTAGTTCCGGCAGGATGATCAGCTCAGCTAATTGCAATTTAGGACTCGTTCACATCTGCGCCCGATCTTCGTCTGTCGGGTTTCCATCCTCTGCATACAGAGGATGGAAACCTGGCAGACAGTGTCCGTCTGTGAGCGCCGGTGAGCGTTTTGTGCTCTCCGCGGCAAGACCGTTTTTTTTAAACCAGACACAAAGTCCTGCATGTCCAACTTTGTGTCTGGTTAAAAAAAAACGGTCTCGCTGTGGAGGGCACAAAACGCTCACCGGCGCTCATGGCCGGACACTTTTTAAACCCATTCAAATGTATGGGCTTGAAAAATGACTGCAGGTTTCCGTCTCCTGTCCAGATTCAAGCAGGAAACGGAAACCTGCAGAACGGAGGCCGGGACGCAGATGTGAACCCGGCCTTACTAATAAAGCCGAATCTGTTATCTCTCTATGTAAACACACAGATAACACTGAGTTCTCTATAAGCCTCTGAATATTATCTGATCTGCATAAGTATTATGATACTTCATAGTGTCCCATTCAGAGTTGGGGGGATGCAGGAAGTGAGAAGAAGAAACAGAATGCAAACTGCTGAAACAAGGAGATGGGAAAACCCCTTAAGGCCGGGACCCACAGGCCAGAAATGCGGCGTTAGGGCTCATTCACACTACGTATACGGCAGCTTATTCTAAACGTAAAACACGTTCAGAATAAGCGGTGTATAAAGCAGTTCCATTCAATTCTATGGGAGCCGTCATACGAGCGCTCCCCATAGAAATGAATGGGCTGCTTTTTTCACTACAAGCAGTCCCATTGAAGTGAAAGGGAAGCGCTGCGTGTACGGCTCATGCCGAGCCGTACACGCAGCGCTTCCCATTCACTGCCATATACGTAGTGTGAATGAGCCCTTATACAGTAATAGCAAAGTAGATGGGATTCATGCCCACTTTGTGTTAAAATCCGCAGTGCGAACACGCTGCAATTTCCAAAACTGGCGTGATTTTGGAAATCGCAGCATGTTAATTATATATTTATGGCTTTCCCTTAAATATAATGGTAACAGAAAGTCCACGGAGGAAAACTCTGTGAACTTTCTGTTCAAAGCGCTGCGGGAAGAACCATGATGCGTTCCTGCCGCGGTTGTTCCCGCAGAGCTTTAGTGTGGCGTTTCTGGCCCATGGAACCTTAGCCTTAAATAAGAAAGTCTGGCTAACAAAGTTAACAATTCACCCCAAAGGTGTTTGATGGGCTTACATCAGAGCTTTGTATACGACTCCGCACCAAACTCGGAAAAACAGGTTGTTCTAGACCTTGCTTTGTGCATATTTTAAAGGGAAAAAGGTCATGACCCTTCATAAACTGTTGCCACAAAGTTGGAGGCATACAATTTTCCAAAATGTCTTTGTATGTAATAACATTAATATCATTATTCTCTGGGAAATAGGGGCCTAGCCCAAACAAAAACTGTTCCATAATGTTATCTATCTTCCACCACAGTTTACAGTAGGCAGAAGTTATCATTCTGTGAGCGTCTACCAAACAAAAAAATTGCCCAGCAGATGGCTAGATAGAAAAACATTATCCATCACTTGAAGACACATTTCCACTGTGCCAGCAAATCCACTGATAACATGCATTGCACAAACATTATCACATATATAATTTAAAAAAAAAAGTTAGTAACAGGAAAAAAATCTGTGGAAGCAGAAACATTCTATAAGTATATAAACTGTTAAAGCAATGTGGGAGGGTAAATCAACATGAGTAGGTAGCGGAGAATTGGAATCTTGGTCAAGTAAATCCTCTTGCACAAGACCATCTGCTAAGTCAGTGTGCTATTTTGGTTTTTCCCAGATAGCACACTGACCCATTCATTTCTGTAGGCCTGTGCACATGACCATGAACTACACAGTCCTGTGTGTGAGTCGACAGTCCGGGCCACAAAATATGGAGCAGGTCCTATTACGGTCCAATTTTATCTCCCTTCTTCCACCGCTCCTTTTCATTGGCTTGCATTGGTATCTCCACAATAAGACACTGTCACTATACAGCCCTGTACAAAGTAACTTCAAACTTTCAAGAATACAATTTCTGCAAAGTAATAATGCTGCAATTGTGAAGCTTGTTCAGTTTTGTGCTATTATACTGTATCTACATGTCCAAAATTAGCAATGTTTAAAAAAAAAAAAAAAAAAATCTAAAGAAACAAGCAATGATTTACAAGAGAGCACAAAATGTGAATGTTATAAATAATACTTTTCATGGTTATAATTACATATGCCTTACATTTTGCTTATACAGTTTTGAACCTTTATACAATCTACTGTGTTGCAAATAGTATTGCATAAAAATGAAACCTGCATGTCACCACCACATCAACAATCACTATAATCCTCCCCCCTTATGTGACCTCTCTAATCTTCAACCTCCAGCATGCTGATCCCGATGATCCTTCCCCTACGCATACAAACACCAGTGTAATCCCTCTACTCTCTCAAGGTTTTGTAATATACAGTAAATCTACTCTGTTCCTTGTGTCCCTATAAATTATAATTCCAAGAGGTGTAATGAAAAGTTTTGCTATGCAGGGCTCCTTATAGTGAAAATGTGCAGAGGCTGAGATCTGTAGTAAGAATTACAAGTACCTCAATGTTGGAATGCTATTAGTGCAAACGTCTTACACTTAGTGTCAGTACAGTGCATGGAATAGGAGCAAAATTACAAACACAAAGCAAGTTTACATCTCGCGCTGTATAGTAATTGTGGAGTAATTTTTTAGAGTGAATTCAACCTTGGCACAATTTTGTTAATTTCCAATGTGGATTCTGCACAATAAATGTGAAAATGACATTAATCTGAAAAACTTCAAGAATGCTGCAGATTTGCCAATAATTGTTACTGATGTGTTGTAAATTATGTTGTTGCATCACAAAATCTGAAATGTGTAAAAGGAAAAAACTGCGAAAACATTGCAAAATCTCCATTAAACACATGCAGACTTTGCTGCAAATCCACTTCAATTTACTAGAACATCATACACTGCTTAACTTAAGGGCGTATTTCTACTGTTTTTTGTTTTGCTTTCGAGTGAAACCTTTCCATATTGTCACCCAATGGGTTGTGTAGATTGGTGATCCCCACTCCTCACTTCCTTATGATCTAACCTCCTCTCACCCCACTCTTTTCTATGTTTTAGTGGTCCAGTGTTAATTAATTGAGCCTTAAAACCTTTAGGTTGGGGCTCCAGGTGGCATAAACACCTCCATTTATGGGTGAGCATAAGCCATGGCATTTTACAGTCCCTGCAAAGTCGGGATTCTAGTGAATCTTATCTGCACATGGCAGAAAAATACCTGCAGTGGAAATGTTTTGTTTTTGGAAATCGCAGCATGTCATTGTCAACACTGGAGGCTTCCCTATAGGTATTACTGAAGCAGAAAGTCAACAGAGGAAAACTATGCAGACTTTCTGTGAAAGTGTTGTGGGAAAAATCATGATGCATTTCCACCGCTGTTTGCACTGTAGCGCTTTATGGGTGCAGCTCAATACTTAGGACCTTGGTATAAGTTGGTAATTACAACACTATTGGCTAATACTAATACCCAGGCTAATACTAGAATGATCACCTGCTTGTTGTTTTCTATGGTAGGCAGTGGCGTAACTAGGAATGGCGGGGTCCTGTGGCAAACGTTTGACATGGGGGCCCCCCCTTCCTAGACCACACCAAAGACCTCAACCGACCGACCCCTCCCGCATTCCCGCTCTATTATGCCCCATAGTGGCCCCTGCAAACAGTGTTTTGCCCCATAGTGGCCCCTGCACATACTATTATGCCCCATTGTGGCCCCTGCACACAGTATTATGCCCCTTAATGAACACCCATGAACAATTATTATACTCAGGGACATCACATGACCCCAGACGTCACATGACCCGGGACGAATGTCCCGGTCAAGTGACATCATGGACCTCACACAACTAGGCCCGATGCCTGTACGGAGCGTGGAGAGGTAAGTAACTGTATTTTTTATGTTCCTTTACCTCTCCCAGAGCTCCGATCATTATACCGCGGTGTCACTTACCGATCCTGGCCCCTGCCAGGATTGATATGTAAATAGGGCCCGCTAAGAAATAAGAAAACGCAGCGGTAGCGGCTGTTGCCGGGCCCCTAATGTCCCTGTGGCAGCCGCTACCCCTGCTACCCCGGTAGATACACCACTGCTGGCAGTTGCCCTTTGATCAATAATGTCTCATGCTATTATATTCGTCTATCTGTACTTGACTATATTGTATTTGTTTTCTGATGAAGCTTGCAAAAAATTGTTTTGGCACCACAAGGAGTTTCATGGTAAGCCGGTACAGTACAGACAATGCAGGACATGCAACTAAACTACACAGAAGTGGTGCAAAGGTGCAAAGTTTAGGAGGACAGTTACAGAAACTTCAGCCTACACTGTATTGTGAGTCTTTCCCAAATAGGAAAAACCAAGTGGGAAAAAAACACAGTAGCAACGCATCACAGTTCTTCCCCTACAACGCTTTTCACAGATAGTCCGAATAGTTTTCCTCTGCGGACTTCCTACTTCAATTATATCTATAGGAAAACTGATGGGGTTTCCATAGGTATAATTGACATGCTGCGAGTTCCAAAAACTTGACAATTCTGGAACATTTCTGCTGCGCATATTTTTCTGCAACATGTGGATGGGATTCACGGCCGGGACTGTAAATGCCATATGGTGCCCTGGCCTCAAGAAGTTATTCTTTATCCTATGGACAAAGAATAGCCTGCAGATCAATGGGGGTCACACCCAACTGTTCTGGATGGCGCAGTGATTGGGACAGATGTGAAGCGCACCTGTTTGGTAGAGTCTCAGCAGTCAGGACCCTACCGTGTGCCCAAGGTATCTGTGAAGAGTCAGCACTGTGTAACAATTGTCTTGTTGGAGAACCATAAACTCCATGTCTTGGTTGAGAACTTTGCAATCATCAAGTTCATTGCCTCCTAGTGTGTATAAAGTTCTACCAGTTGTATCTGTATCTGCCTGTCTTTCTACCATCCCTGAGAAACCAATCTAACCATATCTCTACCCTGATACAAGACCACCTATATCAATTCATTCCGTTTTAAGAAAAGCATTATTATTGAGTTATAACTAATAGAAATATTTATTTAATCTATATATGATTTACCTTTGTCTACAGCCTAATGCAAAATAATGGTATTTCTGAATACATAAAATGATTGTATTGCTTTGCAAAGTGTAATGATTGCTATTTCAAAGTGGCAATATTTTATTCTAGCAGTAATTCTGTTCCTTGTATTCTTGTGACACATATAAGCTTTCTAATCTAGCACAATGTGATTGTTTTTAGAGTGAGTCATATTCAGAAGATGCTTATCTGATTTTGAAGGCTCATGTTAAATACTTGCAGCTCTGGAGGCGAGCATAAGTGGTGCCGCCTGGAATTTGCCATTTGCAGGTTCAATGTGACTCCTGTATGGAAGGAGCAGTAGTATGCTGGCAATAAGGTACCACAGGGATTATCAACACCTGGCTCTTATCAATAACATTGTTATTGTTAAGAAACTATAATGCCATTGTTTACTAGTCAACTTTTGTAAAAAAAAAAAAATACCCCCCCTCAAAAAAAAACCCAACTAACTACACTGAATATTTGTCATACTGAGAGCTTTGTGATGGTTTTAATAGGGTAGAATAGATCTTGCAATTCTTGCTTCTGCAATTCCAATATAAATAAAATTATACTATGGTCATCCATTTGTATGAATTTCCTCATTTTATATAAGTTATGTTTTTATATTAAGAGGTTTCTTAATCAATAACACCCCAGTATAAACATATACAATTGTTGTTCCTTACTTATCATCTTTGTTGGCCATATACAGATATATCATAAACAGCACTGATGAACCATATAAAACTTAGCAATTAATATAAACCCCTAAAAAGCCCAATATATGGATAATACATTAATCACATACGTGAAGACCCTGCATAATATATAGCCCGATACAGCAATGAGGAAACAGCAAACATTAAATTGATGTCACAGGGTACACATTATATCATGATTTGATCTCACCCCATCAGACGTCGTTGGTAAGTCCTAGGAGACCTATACTTCCCTACAATATCCCTGGGAATGGTCCCTGTGGAACCCAGTCCTCCCGCCCTTACAAGGGAAGGCAGTACCAAGCTGTAACCTCACAGAAAAAAGTATTCCTTATTAGTTCCCACGCGTTTCAGAGTGCATAGGCACCTCTTATCAGGGAACCTCACTAATAAAATGAATCCTAAAAAGAAGTTATGTGAGAATTTCAAACATCAAGATGCCTAGACACAGTGGAGTATGAGCAATGGGAACTCCATCCAAAACATGAGGGGATAAGATCAAAAAAAGCCCCTCCCCAAGCAGAGATAGCATCATCACGGCTAAACTAGGTAGACGGCAGTGGCTACTTTGTGATAGTTTTAATAGGATGGAATAATCTTGCAATTCTTGCTTCTGCTATTCCAATTTAAAAAAAAAAATGCTGTGGTCGTCCATTTGTATGATTTTCCTCATTTTATATAAGTTATGTTTCTATATTAAAAGGTTGCTTAAATAAGAACACCCCAATATACACATATACAAGTGTTTTCCTTACTTATCCACTTTGCTGGCCATATACAGATATAGTCACCTTTTTAAAACTTGCCATGATACTTAATCCATGGCTCGATTGCCTTTTGTATTATTGTATTGGTTTCATGGGAAATTTCTATTTGTGTGAATTTAGGCCAACTAAAATAGTAACGCACAAACAGTTGTACTATTCATGTCTTATATTAACCACAGTGAGTAATACTCCAAGGTGTAGGGGGTTATAACTAATGGACATGTGATTTTGCAGGGAAACCCTCCATTTTACCCTCAACGTTGAGCAACCATTCATCACTTCAGGTGGATGGAGCTTTGTATATAGCAGCTGTCTTCTTTTACCTTAAGCGATCCTCTGTGTTCATGACTTCTCCAAAAGCTAATTGCCAAAAATATTTATTTAGTGTAGCTTTAAAAAGCTTTTTATGAAGGAATTCCACCACACTTTTTGATGCAATTTTTTGAGCCAAAAGCCAGAAGTAGATGCAGCAGAAAGGAGAGAGCGTCTTTTATGTTTCCCATCCTTTTTAAACCTTCTTCTGGCTTTGGCCCAAAGAACTTAATGGAGAACTGCCAAGAAAACTGACTTTTTTCAAAAAGTACTGTGTGTGTGAAACTACCCACAAGAAGATAATATTGGAAGCATGGGTTTCATAGGCATTCTGCCATTAAATATCCTGGTTATCTACAAATCTGCTGATTCCAAGAAGGATTCGTTATTGTTAACCATGACTTGGTGAAAACAGCTTTCAGAAATTCTCATAAGATGTATTAATAGACACATGTGAAGCTGGCAAAGGCTACAAAAGCATAACTAAAGGCCTACAGATGTAGCCATCCTCATCTTGTATCTGATAATTCAGCGCACCCTGATAATTCCATTGAATGCAATGGAAAAAAAATTAAACCTGTATGCAAACATCAATCCGCTCCCTTTTGGGAGTAAGCACCCTGTTAAGAAAGGACCCAATGATAGCAGCAGAAGACTTTACAAACAGCACGATCCTTTGTGCACGTGTCTGACATTAGAAAAATACTGAACAAGAATAGTTTTTGTAGAAGGACACCATGAGGAAAGCCAATGCTGTCCAAAAAAGCATTGTGGATCTTGTCAAATTTGCTCAAGATCTTCTGGATATTCCACAATGCTTCTGAGAAAATGCTCTAAGGACTGATGAGACAAACTTAGTAGCACAAATGAACAATGGAAACCTCACCAAAACCTCATCCCAAATGTGAAGCATGGGATGGAAAGCACAGTTAGGGGATGCTTTGTTGTCTCAGGACCTGGGTGCTTTGCAATCGTTGAGGGAAAAATTAAACTTAAAGCATATGAAAATATTTTACTGGAGAATATAAAGGCAGCAGTTTGTAACCTCATGATGAAGAAATGCAACAAGACCTTGCCCCAAAGCACACAAGAAAATCAACGAATACACTGGCTAGAAAAAAATGTGTTTTGGAATATGAAAGTCCTGACCTAAACCCTATTGAGTCGTTGTGGCACTACCTGAAGAACACTGGGCAAGGTATTCAAGAAATATTGATGAACTGAACAACGTTTGCAGAGAACAAGAGTTCAAAAGTCATCTGTAACATTGTGGAGATCTAGAAATATTTGGTGGAGGGGATTGCTGCTAAAAAAGGATCTACAGATTATTATGCTAGGATTCATTGACGCAAAGACATTGTTACCTATAGAAATACTTTATTAACAAAAAAACAAAAAAAAAGCATGGGCAACCCCTGAAGCAGGGGCGAAATATGTGTTGGGACTGCAGGTGGAGGTTGCGGCACTTCATGATATGGGTCTTTGTTTTTCTTTTTGTGTATGGCGAGTTCTCCAGTTGTGTGACTATACTAAGCAGTGGTGTAACTAGGAATGGTGGACTCCTGTGGCGAACTTTTGACAAGCCCCCCCTCCCCCGACCAATGCCGAGTATAATAATCGGCCTAGAGTATAATAATCAGCCCAGAGTATAATCGGAGACCGGGGGGGATACCAACATAAAAAGCACTGTTGCTTATCTATCCTGGGCTCCACTGCACTTCTTGGTAGTGTCGGCCATTTTCAAAGACCTCCAGAATGTCATATGACCCAGGACGCAGACCCCAGTCATGTTACGTCAAGGACGTCACACGAGTAGACCCGAAGCCTGCCTGGAGCCTGGAGAAGTAACACTATTTTTTATGTTCTCTTACCTCTCCTGGGGCTCTCCTGCCGGGATCGGTAAGTAAATAGGGCCCGTTACCATCTGGCGTTACTCCAGCCAGTAACGGCCTAGTTAATAAAATAAAAAAACGCAGCGGTAGCGGCTGTGGCTGGGCTCCTAATGTCTCAGGCCCTGTGGCAGCTGCTACCCCTGCTACTCCGGTATTTACGCCACTAATACTAAGAACAATTGGCTTTCTGTGTTCTAAATTGTATATGCATATGTACCTGCCATATGTGGATGGTTACTGACCTATTATGTCAAATGTATAAGTGTGACTTAGACAATTATTTGTATAGATATATCTCATATTGAAGATTATATACATTTATGGGTATAATCTTGGATTATACTTGTATCTTTTGGAGTAGTTTATAATAAAGACTTTATATATTGATATATGGATTTTTTTTTGACACAATATTTTGTTGAATATATTATTTATTGCACTTGCTCTTTATGTCCTAGTATTATATCTCCATTGATCTATATGCATCAATTGCCGTGACCTTCTCTGGCGTGTTTTTATGTGTGTGGTTTTTTTAAAAACATTTTTCCTTGTTTTGGATATTAATATATTGATGATGTTTTACTATCATTATTGTGGAGTTATGTTCTTCATTTTTGGACTAGACCATTCCTGATAGGATTTCAAGTTGTAGAAAGACTTTTTTTTGGAAGTATAAGACTATGGCTCGCAAAGTGTGCTGTCAATTTTTTTTCTGCAGATCTAGTCTCTTTTATAGGCCACACCCCCTATGAATAGACACAGGGCTGTCACTTTACGTGACTTTGGGCTATATGAGGCACCATGTACTGAAATATAGAATACTTCTATAGTACGGCTTCCCAGGAGACTTCTGCAGGACCCAGGAGTCCAGGTGCATGGTCTTGAAATTTTTTTACCTTGAATGGAATAAAAACTACTTTGATCCTTCACCCAGTGCTGGAATTTGTCCCTTTGATCTGCCGATGGTGCACCACAAATGTGATATATTTGTATTTCAACTAGGCAAGGCCAGGTTTTGGTTACTGTAACCTGTTTAATGAAGAGCTACAGAAATCTTCTGTCTTCATCTAGTCTTCAGAACATCAGATTGTCAATTCCAGTCTCAAGAACTAATGGAGAGAAAGTAGTCATTAAGCACATGATATGGCGTTGACCAGTGAGGGTACTAGGAATTAGACATAATATGTCCTATTCTTTAATAGCTAATCCCTATTTACTGCGGAGATTTAGAGGCTTCTTTAAAGATCTGAAGTGGACGGGGATTAGAATGTTAGAGGATTTTACTGATAGGCTAATGATAGAAAGGTTTTATACGCTTTCTAAGGAACGTAATCTTCAACAATTATTCATTAAAAAGAGATGATGTAGTGCTGCCTTGAATATGTATTTTGTTAAGAAAATTATGCTGGGCAATGAACTGAAAGTATTTGAGAACACCAAGTATTATTTATTGGTGAACAACACATGGGGTGGACAGTTGACATGTCTAGGTCCCAATAGCATGTTAATACAGTCTCATTGATATGCTTGTAGTGCTGCCACACACTGGGCTACTGCTGTTTTCACTGCACATAGTGAAACATATCTGACAAGGCATGGGCGTTCCATATGTAAATATTACTGCAGGAAGTAAAATGTATTGTCTTCCATTGGTATAATCCAGACACTCCCATGCTGAGAATGTAGAAACTGCAGGTCAGCCAAATTATTCTATACACATCCCTAGTTTATAAGCATAAAGGGTGTCCAAACAAAATGTAACAAGTTTGGGGAGTGTGATGTGACTCTCCCAATACAAACTACTTGCTTTCAGTAAAAGGAGATTCAATTGCAAGCCACCCCTGTCATGGAACAACTTCACCTCTCATGATCTTATTACCCTGTTATAGCTTGTTACCACTTTAATACCTTCTATTTAATTCACAGTTACTCTCTCATTGAAATATATACCCGCTCCACTACTGTACAGGGGTCTTGCACCACACTCTTTATACAGACTGTGTTGATAATTCTATGTGCATGATTTTATTAATGTTTTAGCTTTTCTAATACATTGTGTTTAAAAATCCATATATTGTTAACATATTTTGTACTGTCTTCTATGAATACTTGAATGTTTTTTTTTTTGTTTTTTTTTTACACCTATATAATTGTTCAATAAAGGGTTTAACAAAAAACACATATGAGTAGTCCCTGGTACTTGTTATTGACTGTGAGGATTTGCAAGTTACCATTCGGCATGTAACCCCCTAAGAGACTGTAGCCACAGGAGGAGTAAGGACAAGTGTTGACAGTAAGAGATGACAGAGTTTAAATTGAAGAATAGAAGTGATCCCTTGACCGCTGTATAGAGGTTTAATGCAATGTATAGGAAGATGGCTAAATACAAGTACAGCAATGGGTTAATACAAGGAGTTAATACAAGATATAGGAAGAGTGCAGGGCTATCTGTACAGCCAAGTGTAACATTTAATGATTAATATAATTCACAGAAAGCTGAACTTGAAATTAGAAGAGCTACGTGTGGTCATGAAGAGGACAAATTTGGTGTTGTCCAGGCAAAAATTGACAACTTGTTTTAAGTTTTAAATCAAACGGGAACAGTGAAAATAAAATTTTAAAAATCACTCTTTCCATGGTGGTCCAGTGCCTCTCAGCGTGCTCCTGTGTTCTCGGCATGTGACTGCTGAGGCCAATCAGTAGATTTAGTGTAAGGCTGCTTTCACGCTACAGTGTTTGGTCCGTGATCTTGTTCAGTGATTGTGAGCCAAAATTAGGAGTAGAGACTACAGAGATCAGGTATAATAGAAATATTTGTACCTGTTCTGAGTTTTTAACCTACTGCTAGTTTTGGTACACAATTACTAAAGAAAATCATTGACCAAACACTGACCATGTGAAAGCGGCCTAACTCAGGAAAAGACCAATGAGAAGGCACCAGAGCAGAAGGATCAGAACTAGAGATGAGCGAGTACTATTCGAAACTAGCGTTTCGAATAGCTCGATCCCATAGGAATGAATGGGAGTGGCCGGCGTGCAGGGGGTTAAGCGGCAGGACACTGACCCCGGCTGCGTGCCAGCTGCGTCCATTCATTCCTATGGGAGCGTGCTATTCGAAACAGCAGTTTCGAATAGTACTCACTTATCTCTAATCAGAACGCGTCGGCTGGACACAAGAGCACTGGGGACAGGTGAGTAGTATTTATTTATTTATTCTTTTGAGACACGAGGACTTAATGTTTACGGGGCAAGTTTTTCTTCATAATGGTACCATTTATTATTCTGTACAATGTATTGCGAACCAGAAAAAAATTCAGAATGGAGCAAAATTGGAGAGAGTGCCTTTATGTGATTTTCTTGAAGGCTTCTTTTAGATAATTTAGATAATTTTTTTGTTTTTTGCAGAGACAGGTGTACTTTTCAGTAATGCCATTTTGGGGTATGTTTATTGCGTTGGTTTTTTGTTTCTGTTCTTCAAATTTTTAACAGGCAAAATGGCAAAAATCTGCAGTTCAGCATTTTGTTTTCAGTAGGATCTTTGATCAGCAGGATTGGTGATGGTACTTTTCCTGCTTCCAGGTCTCCCCAATGAATTGAAGAGAAGGCGTGTTTCCATATGTCCCAGTATACTACTAGTCTGTAATATTGCTAGGAGTCTTTTCATAAAGTCCTCAGTAGAGTGAATGACTTCATATGTTCTCTCATGTTCCGGGACCAACGTTTCCTCTTTTTCAATAGTATTACCATGAAAAGGGCTTACTGCTGCCACCATGATGTAGGCCAAGAATCCATGTAATAGAGGAGAGATTTTGTGAGGGAGGCTGTGACACAAAAGGGGGCACAATTACTGATAGGGCATGGTAATGATGGGAAACTTGTGTGCACAGATATGTTGCAAAGAAGTCTTTAAGGGGCCGGAAAAGGAAATGTAAATGCTGCTAAAATGTACATGGAACATGCTGATGGTTGTCAAGAGCTATTGCATCAGGACACCTGAGCCTTTACTAACAGTCCTGCACCCCTCCCCTCCAGTTATGTCCTCACAATTGATACTAACATCCCCCACCATTATTCGGGGAATTTATCAAGACTACCAGTTTGTACATCAGTCTTGATTATCCCCAACTGCCAAAGATACCCTGAGTAATGACATGGTCTTGTCATCAATCAGGCACAGCCTCCAAGAGACTGAACAGTGGGTCCAAGAAACCACAGAGAACCAGCTGGATCCCTCCCCTACTCTTTACTGTACAAGGACTTTCACCTGCACAGCTTTAGAAAGTTCTGGCTTTTGATCTCTTTCACATCTGTGATGACATAGTTACACCAGTGATCACCCTTGTGACATCACATGATCAGGACAGATATTTGTGTTTCGGAATGAAACACTTAGTGACTGTAAGCTGAAATCTTGGAAATCATAAGGAATTGTTACAGAGGATATATTGTAAAATTTTACAACTTTTCATTTGATAAAGAATATTTTAGGATAAATTCATATTGGCATCAGAGGTCCATTCAGGCCTTTGATTACAATATCAATGACTATTATCCTGGGAGTCCCTCTCCTCGGACCACAGCTGAAACTTGGTCTTGTGAATGCACCCTTATATTTGATGAAATTGTGATACCCCTTTAAGCGTCTTGCTGCAGATCTGTATTGTAATAAAAGACCTGCACAGTCATGAAAATAAATCCTTATTTCATTAATAAGACTACAGGAGTCGTATTTGGTTATGACAGGTCCAGTTTATTACCAATGTCATGTACTTACCTAATTCTGTTAAAGAGTGCAAGTGGTTCATTATTACATTTATAAACAAAATGCCGTTGTTTCATCTTCTGAAAATGTTTTGATTTTCTGCCGTTGAGCTGTCAAGTATATAAACTAATTACTTTTATCTGTTTGCCTAAAGATGGCATCATAATTACTCAAAACAAAAGAGTCACTAAACAGAGAAATACACTGGTGCTGAGTGATGGAGAGAAATTCTATTAGGGAAGTACATTTCATATTAGCGCTAAGTAATGTACAAGCAGAAGTGATTAAGAAGACAAATGTATTAAAATACCCTGCTCCATTTTCTGAATCATTTATAGGAGCACAAAAATAAAAAAGCGCAGTAAACCACACCTGGCCCTGAAGCCTTATGCAACATGCAATATTATGGGGATTTTATTTTCATAACAGACATTTTCCCTGATTCATAACTGGCCACATTTTTGGATTTTTTTTTATTTTTTTTTTTTGGTACATGTGGTTTGAAGGATTTAACATTTATTTATTTTTTTGGTTTAGGTTTTTCAAGTTTTTTTTGTTTTTTTTTAATGTGAAGGGAAAAAAAGTAGAAAAATATTTATTTATTATTTTTTTAACAGAACAAAGTACTATTAAAATATTGGTTTCCCCTTTCATTAATTTTTCTGTAGGTGACACATTACAGCGTCAACAGGATGTGGCTAGAACCTGTGACGTGGGCTTGGTACTGATTATTTTTTTAAATTATAATATATTATAGTGTTTGTTTTTTTTATTATATGCCTTGTGCCTCCCTTAAAGTCATAATGATCTCATGACTATTGGGTGGGGTGGGGGGGGGGTGAAGCTGCATCGTAGGATTTCAAAGCTGTACACGTATACTGCTGTGTATAGAGCTATCTGGAAAGCATGAATGATAACATACCATCTCACCATCCCTGTCTCCTGTCACAGGAATCTAGATGTCACTGACAACTGGCTGCTTTCAGCTGTACTGTCTTGACCAGCTGCTATCAGATACATCCTTGCAGAGTTAAAAGGATTCTACCATTAAAATCACATTTTTTTTGTACATCACACGTAGGAATAGCCTTAAGAAAGGATATTCTTCTCCTACCTTTAGATGTCTTCTCCACGCTGCCGTTTGGTAGAAATTTTCGTCAGTATGCAAATGAGTTCTCTCACAGCACTGGAGACGTCCCCAGCGCTCAAAGAGCACTGGGGTGTTCTCAATGCTGCGAGAGAACTCTCCAGCGCTGCCTCCATCTTCTTCAGGAACGGCTTCTTTGCGCGTCTTCTTCCGCAGCTGGGTTCAAACTTCTAGGCCTCGGGCAGAACTGACTGCGCATGCCCATGGGCAACAAGAAAATGGCCACTGTGTAAGCGCTGGGGCCCACCCCCAGTGCTGCGAGAGAACTCTTTCTTAAGGCTATTCCTACGTGTGATATCTACAAAAAAATATGATTTTAATGGTAGAATCCCTTTAAACATTTGCCACCCGGACATATACAATCAATGGAGGGTCAGCAGTAGTTGAGGATCTGTTCACATTACGATAAAACCTTCCATCAGAGTTATATTACTGTGAAGAAGTTTTAGGGGTTGAAAAAATGCTACAACATTAAAATGCTTTCAGAAATAGAAATGATAATAATTTATTTTGAAGAATTTGAATATATTATATATATTTTGTGAGAAGTGGGATGTACTGGTGGTGTTGAGGGCGATACTAGCTCACCAGGGTACACCCTGCTATGGGTCTCCTGGCAGATGGAAGTTTGGATGCCCTTGGTGTTTGGTGCAATAATGAGGAAGGAGGCCTGGGCAGTTTAATCGACATAGTCCATGGCTCACTTTTTAATCAAATAATCTTCAAGTCACACAACATGGAGTGGGTTTTCTACAAAATGGACAGGACAGCTGCTTTTAATTTCCTGTTCCAGCTTTCTATCCCTTTCTTCTATGGCAAATATGGAGTGCCCCAAGTTCTAAGTCCTTTCTTTCAGATACTTTAGGGGAAATGCAGGGCACATTTCAGCCATTGATACAGGTATTTACTGAGTAGCAGTAGAGAGCTTCTAAGCATCTTTAAAGTTTACTATCCAGTGAGATTTTTGGGGCCCAAATGTGTGGAGCAGTTTGTTTTAGGGTCTCTGGACTAACTGCCACTAAAATGGGAAGCACAATTGTTCCATCTTATCCCTATAACACCTTTCATGTTCTCAGACGCACACAGTTTAATATACCGCAAGAAAGCTGATAGTGCGCTGAAATTAGTGTCAGAAGTCTTTGAGGAACACTCCTCCTGACAGTAGTACTGTTCCACAAGAGAGTTTAACCCTAAATTTAAACTCATACACTTCCTTATATGGCAACTAATAGGCAATTGAGAGGCCTTCACACTGCCATAGTAAGACACTGAAATTTTGTGCCATGGGGTAAGAGAGGGGGTGACTTCCTTTCTAACCACTTAAATGTAATTACTATTGATCAAAGCATGTAAAAGGTTATTTTGCTAGAATCTGAGTTATCTCCTAATATGGGAGAGAGTGCCAGGTCCCAACTGCAAATTCTGTTCTCTGGCTAACTATGTGGAGCATTTAATTAGGTGCACTATAGATAGCATACACTGGGAGCAATTGTGTTATCATTATTATATCATTATTGGTGGCATTATTACTCAGTACCTCAAGAACTTTACCTATGGGTTCTGGCCCAGCATCGAGGGGAGAGGATATTAGTGAAGAAGGAATGACAATGAATAAGCCAAGAAAAGTTAGCACACATAGTATGTGCACAATTCGTTTTGCCACTAAGCCCATTTTTACAGAAAATTCTTCCAACCTATAGCATGCAATTCACAAATAGTACATACCTCATTTACCACATCATAAAATGAATATAGAAAAAGTACAAATCACATACTTGGGCGGTGGGAAGACTAACAGTGGGTTGCGAGCCATCAGTGGTAAATAGGCTGTGCAGTGCAGCAAAACAGTCTTGATATGTTGACTAATGAAGAACAGCATTGCACAGTCTACAGAGAGGGGCCCAGGGGAGGTGAGTAAAAATAAACAGTTATACTCACCTATCTTTGGTGTCCAGCTTTGACTTCATTTTCATGCCTCTTCTGACTTCACAAGCTCAGCGCTGAGGCCTCTGATTGGGCTTCAGTGGTAAAATGGGGTGCACTGACATAACACTGGGCAACTGCATCATGGTGTCTATGCACCGTACATGACCTCCTAGAGCGCATGATGTCACAAAAGGCCTAAAGATGAAGCGAGATGCTAGCAGGATGCAGCTGGACAGAGTAAAGATTCCTTGGAAAGGTGAGTATCAATGTTTATTTTTCCTCACCACCACTTATAATACTCTGGGGTCTGAGAAGAATCCTGTGAGGTTCACCCATCTTTAATAATGAAGCAGCCTGAGGCATAATACTCTGTGGGACCACTGTGGAGTATTATACTGTGGGGGGCTGCCTTGGAGTATTATGTTGTGGAGACACTGTAGAGAATTATACTGTGTTGGACCAGTCTGAAGCAATATATTTTCTGGGTTCACTGTAGAGCATTATACTGTAGGGTGGAGGGGGGGCTGCTGTGGGCTATTATACTGTGTGGAGACACTATGGAGTATCATACTGTGGTGGCTCCTCTGTAGCATTATATTGTGTGGGGCCACTGTGGAGCATTGTATATTGTGTGGGGAGAATGAGGGAACATTATATATACTCTGCGGGGGCCACAGGACAGGGAACTGTAAGATACATTGGGGAGGAGAGGGCCCTACATTTTGCCATATGGGACCCCCAAATTTCTGATTTCAGAACAGAATAAAAGGCAGAATATAGTGCTAAAAAGCAGAAAAAGAAGATTCTAGTGGAATAACTAAATAAGGTAGAGGGAGGGTTATTAGCAAAATTCTTATTTAATAGTGGGTCCAGCCTTCAGAAAGTTTGTAAACCACTGACATAGATAACAAATATCAACCTCAAAGAGGCCAAGACATCTATTTTGGGCTCAGGTAAGGGAGGTCTATAGATAGACCCTGCACTATAATGTATATAATAATGAGGACACTGTATATAATGACAAAGAGAACACAAATAATAAGAGATGTTGTTCCATACAATGATAAGGAGGGCACACTATATATAATGTTACAAACCCCCTCCATCCATAGTGCTATGGATGGTAATAACTTCACCTTTAGAGCCCCTCACAGTAATAGTACCCACCTATATTGTGTCTCACTTGTCTGTCTTTATGTTATTTTGCACTGAGCCCCACCAATGTGTTAAAACAGTAATGAGTATTGCAATCTGTCAGATGGATTATTCTGATGGATTAGCTAATAAATGGCATTCTACAATTTGCATTGTAGCTTTTATACATACAGCTATAGAAGTCAAATATCTAACCAAAAGTGTTTTAAAGCAATATACATATAATTCAAGAAGTAAAAACAATGTGAAGGTGTACAAAGCATTCAAAAACGAATATAATATCTGATACTATGGATATTATGTTACTATGGACAACAAAGTCACTTCTCTGATACTGCAGATTTACAAAGCCTTGTCTATTTTCAGGAGAAATAAGTCATAGACCTATATTACTTTTTCAATTGTGTCCACTTTTGAAGATAATTTAATTGTTCAAATGCATCTGAAGTGTCAAAAGATGAAACTTCAGAAATAGTTAATTAAAGCAAGTTACTACAGTTTTCTGCCTACAACAACTATACAAGCCAATTCCTATATAGTCTTAGTTGAACTGAAATGTCGTCCTAATAGCCTGGATGCATCAGAGATAAAGCACATTATTCATTTTGCAAGAATTATATGTTTAACTATACCAGGGGTGTAAATAACAAAGACTGGGCTCTAAAACAAACTTTTGACTTGGGGCCCTTTAACACAAACAGCATAGCACCCCCTTTCCTGACCCCCACATGGTATAATGCCCCATTTGCACACACTATAATGTTGCAAAGTGACCTCCAGACAATATGATATCCCATAGCAGCATCTGCACAAAGTACTATGTGCCATGATGCCAGCCTGACAAATGTGACATCTGTCATGTTACTAAAGAGGCCTGAAGCCAGCAGAGAGTTGTGCCAGAGCCCAGGACAGGTGAGTAGCACTGGATTTTATGTTTGTCATCTCCCCTTGGCCTCCGCTCATTAATATCTGGGGTTTGAAGAGATCCCAGAGTATATTAATAACAGTTTCAGGTCCTGTCGTATTAGGTCCAAATGGATCAAACATCGTGAGATGAATCTGGCAGGGTTCGCCCAACAAATTCTTTTAAAATTTGCTCTCCATAAAATAATGCAAAATCTGCAGTGAAAACTGCCAAGCTGTAATTTTCTTTCCAATTGTTGTGTTTCTACTCGGATTTCAAGTGACTTCAGTCTTCCTTTCTGTTCAGGCTATTCAGCTCCTTAGGCACTCTTGTTAAAACTACTCTATAAATTACTTTGGACAACATTTTCAGTAGTACGAGAATGGTGATAGTTGTTTGTGATTCCTGCTGACTGTTATATGCAAGGATTTGTGTTAATATTGTGCTTATGTTTTCTCAATTCTCATTTTTTTTGTTTATTTTGGGTACTTCAGAACCAGTAGTTACACCAATTTTCCATAGTTGTGGTTTCAGTATGACATAATGGTTATCTAGAACCAATGAATGTTGTATGTTGTAGCAAAAACACTTATTGTTTTTTCTTTATCATAGTACTACTTGGTGTCTGAATTATTCAGAGTTATACTAAGGACAGGACAGGGCTGATGCATTTGTGGATATATGTTCTAGACTGCACAGCACTAATTTTAATTATAAAGTAATATTCAAGGATAATATGCTGCTGAACTGGTGTTTCTAAGCCTATCATATTATCAAATATTGTTTTATATTTAGATATACAGTATTTTTTAAATGTCTGTTAAAGGTGTTTTTCAGGATTACCTTGCTAACCTATTCTTACCATAGACCATCAGTATTAGATCAAATAAAGTCTGACACCTGACACCCCAACTAATCTGAGCTTGCAATCGAGTAACTCCAGTAGGTAATGGGCCCTAATTAGTTTCTGATCCTGGCTCCTACTCACGGCTGCTGGCGATTTCCCATCTGCAGAGGCGGCTGTGTGCAGGACCCGGGATCAGTAAGTGAGGCCATGGGCTCGCGAACCCTACAAACACTACCATTATACTCGGGGGAGGGGGGGGGAGAAGTCTTTTCAGACGCCTGAATATAATGATCGGAAGGTCGGGAGGGGAGAGGGAAAATAAAAAGCACCGTTACTTACTTCTCCTGGCATCGGAAGGCTTTAGGCCTACTTGTGTGACGTCCCAAACATCATGTGGTCCAGGCTTGTGTCCTTATGTGTCAGAACACAAGCCCCAGCTCAAGTGACGTCTGATCTATCATTGAAGATGGCTGACATATGCTGGGAGTGCGCCGGAGCCCAGGAGAGGTAACATTGTTTTTTATGTTCGTACCTTGCCCTGGATCTCCAATTATTATACTATGTGGCCATAATACTGTGTGCAGGGGCCACTATGGGGCATAATAGTGCATTTACGAATGTAGGGGGGGAAGGTCAGTCGAGGTCTTCGGGGGTAAGGGTCCCATGTCAGAAGTTCGCCACGGAGCTCCACCATTTCTAGTCACGTCACTGCACCATACCTAATCAGCTGATCTGTAGGAGTTCTGAGTATGAGACATACAGCAATCCGATATTGATGACCTATCCTAATGACAGATGATCAATATCACAGTCCCAGAATACGCCTTTAATATAGACAGGTGCTCCTAATTCAGAATCTCAGTCAATTACCTGGAGGAGAGAGTGCCCACAGAAAGTCCATCTGTCTTTGAGCTACAGTCTCATTCTTTCACCTGTAAAAACTACAACTTTTTCCTCAAGTGCGACATGATAGCTGCCAGAAATCCAAACCTGATGCATGTTGCTACATGATCACAATTACTTTCAGGCAGTGATACAGTATGATCTTAGACTGGCTGATGGGTATCAGGGTTCAGGGCCAATTCTAGCTTTTCTGCTGCCTGAGGCAAAAAATGAAATTTTGCCCCCTCCCCAGAAGTTATAAAATTAGGCTTGACTACCACTCTGCACCATTCAGCACTGAAGCTGTCTGACTTATGAGTTATGTTAGTGATCCCCCCCAACGCATATACAGTGATTGAAATAGGCACATAGAAAAATAAAACAAAGTTAAACATTATTATTATTATTGTTTATTTATATAGCACCATTAATTCCATGGTGCTTTACATTTTGGGGTTTACATACAATACACAGAATATACAGGTAGATATAATACTAACAATGACTGACTGGCACAGTGGGGTAGAGGGCCCTGCCCACGAGGGCTTACAATCTATCTAAACATAAACACATTAGGTATTCCCATGTCTGAATATGTGCACACCGGCATCCAGTCGTGGCTAGCCATTTTTTGGACCGGATTCTGAGGCGGTCTCCACATCAAAATCTGGTCCAAAAAACCCTGTGTGAACTCCAAAAGGGATCAAAGTTCTGCCTAACATTTTAGGTTTGTGATATGTTGTCCTAGGATTCCAAATTGTTTATTTCCAGTGTAAAGCACAGCATTCATAATTGAACCTGGAGATTTTTTTTCTCTTTTCACGATACTCTTCAGCGATTTTTCTTAAGTGCATTTGTGCTTCAGCAAAGAAGAGTTGAAATATCCATTTTCTACATGAGGGAAAAAAAAATACTTAAATCAAAATTTGCATGTTGTTTAAAACCTGTCAGCTGTCAGCGCCGGCTGTGTGCTTTTAACAAGAAACTTTTTTTTTTTTTTTTTTTAAATGAGCAATCCATATAAGAGCAGCAATAACATCTGGCTTTCATCCAAGCATACAGAGCTATATAGTGCACCTGCTCAAAGCTTTATCTAATAGCCTGCACCTGTATGCCGAAAAGGCTAAGGTGACCCCGACTGTCTTTTTTACTGCATCATAAGTCATCTGCTTTTACATTTCTACTATAACTTAATCTTCTTGCCATTGTGTAAAGGTTGCTCACACAAAGGAGGATGTTAATTTTTAGACCCAATTCGTGAGTTGGGGTCAGGGTTCATTCTTCTCTATGTGTATCTTTTGAGAAAATGTAATAAGGAAATATGTGTATTTATGAGAGAATCTTCCAATTGCTCCTCCTTACCTGTGAGTTAAGACTGCTACATATCATCATTTATACAGTGGTGCTTAAAAGTTTCTGGACCCTTCAGAATTGTTTATATTTCTGTAAAAGTTGACCTACAACATTCACACAAATCCTAAATGTGGATGTATGGAGCCAAATCAAACTGATAAGTCAAAAATAATAGATTTGGGCATTTATTTATATATGCAAATGAGACAAATTTGAGTTACAAAAGAATATGAACCTTTGCTTTCAGTACCTGGTGTGACCCCTTTGTGCATCAATTGCTACATCTAAATATTTCCAGTTATTTGATAATTCTATACCTCAGCTTGGAATAATTTTATTCTAGACCTCTGTACAAAACAGATTAGACTGTGTTATGTTGGTAGGTGTCTTCCCATGAACTGCTCATTTCAGGTCCTTCCATGACATTTCCATTTGATTGAGGTCAGGACTTTGACTTGCCAATTCCAAAATTTTAATCTTATTTTTTAACCATACTTGTGTATTTAGGGTCGTTGTCTTACTGCATCATCCATGTTATCTTAAGATTCAGCTCTCAGGCAGATATCTTGACATTTTCCTTTAGAATTTGTTGGTACAATTCAGATTTCAGCAGGGCATCTTGGCCCAAATGCTGCAAAACAGGTCCCAAGTTGATACTACTGCCACCATGTATCAAAGATGGTATGGGGTTTTATGTAGAAATGCAGTGTTTTCCTTTACCCAAACATAACACTTCACATTTAATAAAAAAGTAGCCAAAACAAGAAAAAAGATGCACTAAAAATAATAATGTCCAAAAGAATTTATTAATATATCATATAATTAAAAGATTATAAAATGCAGATAAAATATGAAAAATACCTGACAGAGTAAGATTGAAACAAAAAGGACCATAAAAATGCTACAGAAAACTGACCATCAAAACTGCCCAAGGATGATAATTACCGTACTCAATGTAAATAGATAATAAATACAATAAATAAATTAATTCATGACAATTGTCTCCAAAATTCATTGGAAATACTTATCGCATTCAGGTGAGTCTGACCTACCTGTGTTGCTGGATTAATTTGCTTCACCCTGATGACCAAACTACAACCATATGTATATTGTTGGCCACAGAAGCCATTTTGTCATAATAAATATAACATACAATTGATAAAAATATTGATACAAATACAACCTTTCTAACCCCTTTCCAACAGTCATCATACTATTACAGTGGATGCCGTGTCTTTAAGTATCTCTGCAGCAGAGTTCACTCTGATCAGGGTTCACTGTGATTGCTGGCATTGCCACTGATCTTAGTTGTAACCCCAAAAGTGAAAAAAGGCCCCGGGGCCAGGAACACCCCTTTGGCGTTACAGGATGGCTCCCACTAACATGATTGCAGGAGCTGTCCTGTTCTGAAGGCTCCCAAGCCTGTCATAGGTATTTAACTATTGAGGCTGGTCCAAACATGTCCAGTCTACTAACACATAAAAATATTTTTCCAATATGGCCAATGCTGTAGCGGGGAAAAATAATCAAATAAGAACCAAGCTAACTTCTTTTTTGACATTTCATCTCCCATAAAAAAATGAGCAAATAGCTATCAAAACATCAGACATTCCGCAACATTCAATAACTACAAAATAAATCTGGCTCCACAAAAAAAAAGACTTATGCATCCCCATACACAGAATTATAACAAAATTATGGGTGTCAGAATATCTTGATTCCAAGTATAAAAAAAATGTTTTTACAAATTTTTTTTTTTTTTTTTTTACGGGTTAAAATGTAAAAAAAAAACCAAAAAACTATGTAAATTTGGTATCACTGGTATTGTACAGTCAAATGGAATAATGTGACATGTCATTTGAGCTGCACAGTGAATGCCATAAAAACAAAGCCCATAAAAGTCGCACAAACACAGTTTTTCTCCAGTTCTACCCTATTCTGATTTTTTTTTCCAGCTTCCCAGTACATCATACTGAATATTAAATGGTACCATTACAAAGTGCAACTTGTCCCACAAATAATAAGCTCCCCTATGGCTCTGTGAATGGAAAGATAACAAAGTTATTTAAGGGGAGTCAAAAATGAAAATTGAAAAATCCCTGCAGTGGGAAGTGGTTAAACCATTTATTAAAACTATTTACTAATCTATTCCTCTCTCTAAATGAAGTTCAGATGACGGAAGTCCTTGGAGCCACCCAATGTAGCCTAAATGACTTCTAATCTTACCTCCAGAAGTTTTAATACTGTCTTGGAGGCATCTATTCACCACACTTTGGTTGATGTGGACTTCTTCCAGTCCACATACCTGATATCTGGCGAGACCAAATGCCTGGAATCACTAACATCTATGGTGTTCAATGCCATATTGGCTCCTCTCAACCTCCAAACACAATATGTCTCCGCACCAACTTTGAGGACACCGCACCTTAGTTGGTATGACAAAAATCTGCCAGCTCATCCAATCATATCCCATCCTGATGAGTAATAATCCCATGGTAACATTAAAAACCAACATCCCACACTGACACAATAAAATGAGATGGGTGGGAGATGTGGTGTCCCCATCACAATCCTTCTGAAAGGGACGATTATTTCCAGGCTTTTAAATTGAAATTTACCCCACTCCTTAAAGGGATTTTCTGGGCAGTTTTTTTATAATTTTTTTTAATAAAGGTCTGTAAATGCTAGTGATGGGTTAATAGGTACACCCATATACTTTTAGCAGTGTTTGGTGTGATTTCTGGGTGTCTCTGGTTGCTGCTGCATCCTCTGTGTTTGTATACATGCTGTAGCTTCCTGCTGTGCAGTTCCTGTGTATCTGCTATACTAACTCCCTATCACTCAGCCCCCCCCCGCCTCTCACTCTGTTACACTCACATTCCCTGTCTCACTAGTCTAGCCCCTCCCACTCTCACTGACTATCAATCTCCCCCATTACTAGCCCCTCTCACCCTCAGTATCTCATTAAATATATTGATACCACCCATCACTAGCCCTTTCCACCCTCTCCGTCTCCCTGGCTAACCTATTGCACCCTTCTAGAAGACAGGAAGACGGGGAGGAGCTGTTCCCCGGACGCAGGAAGGCTTGGTAAGTATTGCAAGAGATTGGAGAGGGGGAAGAGTAATGGTGACGTTCCATTTCGGAAGTCGTGAAACGGAACATTGCCAGATTATCAGAAAGTCATGTGACCATTCCAGGGATATGGGTAAGTATACATTTTTATTTATTTTTTAATTGAAGTAAATTAGAAGATAGGTGGGGGGAGGTCATTTAGTTTAGGGGTTAATTATCAGTTTATCCTGGACAACCCCTTTAACTTACAGCCACTCTGCCTACCCCCTATACCAGTCCCTCCAAATCCCCATTATGCTGGTCTCCCACCAGGCTATGCCCAAAGTACAGCCTCACTGAATCTGAATGTTTTACAATTAATGCAATATATGCAATGTAATAATCCTTCTACAGATACGTCTACTCATTCCTTTATGTGAATTTTTTGAAGAAATCCAATTTCTCACAATACAAATTCTATAATTCATACACAGTTTTATCACTGAGCAATGCACGACACAGAGCATGTTTTATATTTTTATTTTTTGAAATTTTTTAAACAAACATAAAAAAAAAAAACAGGGGCAACACGGGGCTCAGTGGTTAGCCTTGCAGTACTGGAGTCCTGGGTTTGAATCCCGCCAGGAACAACATCTGCAAGGAGTTTGTATGTTCTCCCCATGTTTGCGTGGATTTCCTCCCATTCTACAAAGACATATTGATAGGAGAAAAAAATATGTTCATTGTGATCCCTATATGGGGCTCATAATCTACATTAAAAAAAAAACAACATAAAAAAAAACACTGTTACTTACCTCTCCTGGGTTCTGGCGCATTCCCTGCTGATGTCAGCCATCTTCAATGATGTACAGGAAGTCACTTGAGCCGAGTTTGCATTGCGACACATAAGGATGCAAACCACGGTCCACATGACATCTAGGACCAAGTAGTCCTGAAGCCTTCTGTAGCCCAGGAGAGGTAAGTAACAGTATTTTTTATGTTCCCTCACCAGCACCGCACCTCCCATGAGGCGACCTGAAGCGACCGCTTCAGGCGGCGCTATGCCAGGGTCCCAGGGAGGGCAGCATTTTTGCTTACCTAAGCCAGTCCAGGACAAGCTGGATTGGGGAGGCCGCTGGAGCAGCGCTGCTCCAGCGGCCTCCCCTCAGGCAGAGAGCAGGTCCTCTCCCTGCCTGCTCTCTGCCTGCAAACGCCGCTAAGCCCTGCCCCTTCATGTTGCCCCACCCCATTCGCTCCGCCACGCCCCCTCCGCTCCGCCCCCTCCTCCGGGGGTGGGGGTGGGGCATCTTTCTGTCGTCTGCCTCGGGCGGCTAAAAGGGCAACATCACCCCTGCCCTCACCTCTCCTAGCCCTCCAATCATAATGATAGCAGTGTATGTGGGGTTCGCGGGCCAGAGGCCTTACTTAACGATCCCCTTCTTGCTCACAGTGGCCCCTTGCAGAAGGGGAAGCGGCGGTGGCCGTGATTAGGAGCCAGGATCAGTAAGTAAATAGAGCCCATTACCTGCTAGGGTTACTCCAGTAGGTAACTGCCTATTAAAAAAAATAATTAATTGGGGCCCACCGGACCCGCTAATGTCCCGGGCCCTGTGGCAGCAGCTACTATGGCTACCCCGGTAGTTACGTACCTGGTTTACAGTGTTATGTATTATAATATGCACTACTCTTTGACCATATGATAATAATACATTTTATTTATATATCGCCAACATATTCCGCAGCACTGTACAATTTGTAGGGTTCAAGTACAGACAAAGATACATTACAAAGGAACAGTCAATTCACACAATAGGACTGAGTTTACAATCTATGGGGCGAGGAGGTGACACAAGAGGTAGCAGGGGCTGAATAGGGAGTAGCATTGCTTATACAGTGGTCCAGACATTTTTCTTTTTTTATGTCCATGATATTGGCTGTGCTCATTGTCATTTCTTGTTCTTTATGTGAATTTATTATCTATTTTTTAATTCTTTTACATAACCATTCATTATAAAAGTTGCATTTTGACTGTATTTTAAGCCTGTATTTTATGTGGATAGGTGTAGTAGAAAGTCTCTCCAGCAGAGGGAGCTCGGACTACTGCAGCATCCTCCTAGCAGAGGAGGAGGAGGAGGAGGTGGGAAGCAGCTTGTCCTGTTTATTCCCATCCATCCTCAGCAGCTCTTGTGCACGCATAGGGATGGACCTGTCTCCGGGGGACCCTCAGGCTGCCTTCCCACCACCCTCCTTGGACTGAGCAGGTATTGGGGCTGCCCCCCAAGTGTCAGTGGAACCATGCACCGAGCTTCCAGCAGCCTGTGATAGAGAAAACAGAGAAAGCAGAGGAAGCAGCTGGAGGAGGAGGAGGAGGAGAAGCGGATTCTCTTGTTGCTAAGGTAATCCCAGCTGGGTTACAATGTATCACACCCCAGGATCACAGCTCCATTATATTGTATGCCTTCCTGGTTGAAGCACTATGGTAATCCTGTCTATCCCTGCCATTATGAAATCATATACACCACCTTCCTCCATCAACAACATGAAGCACAGACACATCCAAATCCTAGATACCATGGCAGCCACAGAGATGCCAGGAGGGGGTGCTGCTTGTGTTGGAATTTGTGTAGTGTTGGGGTATGGCACTGCCGCTTTGTCTTGGGGGGGGGGGGGGGGGGGGGAGTGATTACACTGTCTGCCATTGATGCATGTTGTAATAAGTCAGCCTGCAATCTTCTAGCATTCTGGCATTTTGCAATGCCCTTTTCATTAATTTGTATCCGATGCCTGATTGTATTTTATGAGGATTCTCATAGTTTATTGCATTCTCTCTGAAGGAGGATATAGATCATGGCTGAGGTTTGGAGGGGTTTAGTGTCTGTAGGGACTAGAGAAGTAGGTGATGACGGAAAGACCACTTTACAGTGACCTATTGCAACCTGCTGCATTTGATTCAGTTCACAAATATTGATCTTCTCATTTCTACATGTTTTAGATGGCTTACATAGGCATTGTTTGTTGCACTTTATACTCTTAGATGTAGGCTATATTCCGTGGATTCATTTTTACAAACCGCTACCAGGTTCTAGGTGTGTAATGTAAATTCTCTTGATAGATGACATACTTGGAGGAAAGATTTCAAGGATTTGTCCAGTTATTTGTCACTTACTGTTGCAGATTGATAACGTGTGCTGAACTACTATAGCGCCATGTTGTAAGCAACTCATTCTCTATATTATCAATGGATTCAGTTTGATGTGCATGGAGGTGAATGTCTACAGTTGTTGCTCCATTGGTAGTATCACATTCATGGTCCTGTTATGGGGGTTCATATATTTGTGTTATATCTCTCTTGCGGTTATGTGTACATGTCTATAATGTCAGGATAGTATATAATATATACTGGGCAGAACCATTACTATAGGATCAGAATGGTTGATTCTCTATCTGATGTTCTATATTCTGTGACTGACCTGCTTAAATTTGTGTTGTGTCCTTGAAATGGGAGATTATTATAGCTGTTCTGTTGTATAGTTAATATATTTATCTGTGTGTGTGTGGATTAGGATTAATGTGTTTTTTAGATGAGCATAACGCATCACTAAAAGACATAATACTATAATGTATTTTAATATTTATGTTTTTTGTTGGCCTGGTTTAGCAGATACATTTTAGATGTATTTATTATGTTTCAAATGTTTTCTTTTCTGCAATATTACACGTAGATCATAACTGGATTTTTCTTACTACACTTTGAGTTCTATATGTATATTCTTTTGACTATAGCAGGGTGATATTGATGGTCTAATGTTGGGTTGAGTTGTCTAGTCACTTTGTTTCACTCTTAGTATTTTTTCTGGATTGTGTTTGGTTCTATCCTGGTTGGCAAGCTTCATTAAATGTCTTGATCTGAGGTCATCTCAAATGTTAAAATTTCTTATTTTAGTGTTGATCTTGTTGAACTTGCTCCGATAAACTTGTGTTTTATAACTTGATTGATTTACATCTTGCTTTTATGACAGTCTAAAAATAGGACGAGGAAAATGTATACAAATATCAAATACAGACTTGCTCTTTGAAAATCTCATTGTAAAATCATTGGCATTAAGTATAATATTACAGGATCGATATGCTGGTATGACTGCCCTTTCTTCTGCAAAGTCTTTCCATTAGATTTTTGCGCTTGACGTTTTGAATCCATTCAGCCACAGAAGCAAAGGAAAGTCTCAGATACTGGGCAGTCAGCATACCGGTTCACTAATGTTTCCAATGAGTATTGATATAAGGGACCTGGGCACTTTCCCCACTAATTGTGGATTCACTTTATATTTACCAATATCTGTGTGATATGTGGCAGACCATTCCTGATACATATGCTTAACGGATTATCAATAGATGACCTGTCTGTTAGGATATGTCATCAATTAAAGAGCATCTCGGTTTTGGCACCCTCAACCCCTTTGGATCAACTGTCTGAAGCGCCACACAGTGAGCGCCATGTGACATCACTTTCATTGGTCACATGGCCTTTTTGCAGCTCAGTCCCATCCAAATTAATGGGGCTGAGCTGCAAGTCCAGGCTCAGCCTTTGCAAAATGTAAAGTACGGTGCTTGGTTTTGTCTGAAGAGGCCACAGGACTATTTCATATGCTGCAATCACTACAAACAGGATTCAATCCTAACCAATGATAAGTCCATTTCATGCATCCATAGAGCCCCATTACCCCACTGTCCTTTTGGCATACATTATAAAGGTAATTGTATACCTTCTTATTGCACGGTATAGCCTAACAGACTGAACCAACATACACAGTTATGGCACTTTAATCCCGGTGCTCTATATTTGGTAAGTCAAAATCACTAACTCCTACTCTATGGCCGACAGCCATGGTCAGACAGAAGCAGTAAAGCAGTAAAAAATTATAAGCATGATGAAGGTCTGGAGCAAACAATACGGAAGGAGTGGCAGGAAGGGTGTAAGGAAAAAAAATAAGAAACAAGACATGTATCTGGATAGACCAGCTACTTTATTTCCTATAAAACAAAATATGTAACTATCTATCTAATTAATTACACAATATTGATAATTGTAATAATATAATTTAAAGTTATTAATCATTTCATTTTGAACCCAAAATCTGTAACTTTTAATGACACCGACTCCGCCCAAGACATACTTGAACTCCTCAACTGAACCCCAACTCCACAGTCTTGTGTGTGCCTTTATAGTGTTTTAAGTAGAGTCCTCTGTCAGAAGTATAGGTCAGGGATTACTCTCAAGTCCCAACATTAAACTTTTAATAGACAGCTCTGCTGTGATGTTCACTAACCTGAAGTCAGGGATACAGAACAGCATCAAATACATTTTAACGGACAGGGCCAAAAAAATGAACTGACCTAGGACAGTGCAGGTATTAATGTCAATAAGCGGATAGTTTCAGAATCCCTGGGGGTATAGGGAAGATAAAGTCTTGTGGCACTAAAGGGGTTAATTATCGGATTCCCTGACGGATAGCAGTGAAGGGTCAATATTTTATGCAACACTAAGTGGGCTTAGATCTTTAGAATGCAAATTAAGGTATTGGCAAGTGGGCAGTAACATTTTTTTTTTTTTTTTGAGGGTGGGATCTCTGTGTGTTGTGTGCCAGGAAGTCCATAAAAATGTCCATAAATATGTTGTATGCCATGCATCTAATTGACACTATAGGGATATATATCTTTGGAATGGCTGAACAGATTGGATTAAATAAAACACTAAAATGCTCAGTGTGACAGATAATGTATATCGTTGGGCTTTTCAGACCCAGTGAAAGGTCTTCTTTAAGGGGAATAGTGCAGTTGACCACGAGCTGAGTCAGCAGTGTTAAGGTCATCTGTCTGTACAAACTAGTCACCAAACTCTGCTAACTGTAATTTATAGCTTGTGACCAAGGCATTGTTATATAGGAATATAAATGATCATCCACCTGACTGCTGCCACAAACAATCTAGAGAATTAATGGTGGTTCAGTGATTAACACTGTTGCCTTACAGCGCAGGAGTCCTGGGTTTGAATCCTACCAAAAACATCATGCACAAGGAGTTTGTATGTTCTCCCCATGTTTGTGTGCATTTCCTCCCACACTCTAAAGACATACTGATAGAGAATGTATATTGTGAGACCCATATAGGACAGTGACTGACAATGTCTGTAAAGTGCTGTGGAATATGATCGTGCTAAATAAGTAAGCAGAATAAATCTTCTCCTATCATTCTACAAACCTAGATTTATCATATACATTTCCATTGTTTTAGAGTCCTCATTCTTGGTGTCTTCTTTGGTGATCTATAATCCATAAAGTTCCACTCTTAATGGACCATTCTAGTGCTGATGATTTTTCTAAATCCAACGGCATTCTGTTTTACATGCTCTGTGGTTAGGCACGTGAGGGTGTATTCCTTTTCAGCTTGTGTGGCCTACTATTTTGCTTCCCTTCTTTCATGTCTTAATGTCTCCATCTCATGTCTCTATCCCAAGATGTCTTCATTTCAGATCATCACGTCAGGTATACCAGAGAAATTCTACCTTTTATCCCATTCACATGTTGAAGTTCCAGAGGTCTATAGTATGAATAACAGCATGGTGAATGCTTGCTTTTGTACATTGCAAGGCTTCCTAGTTGGTTATGTTTCCTTGTTAGTAATAAATATGGCTAAAATGACTGAACTATCCTTCTCGATTTCTTATTTCGCCATAAAGTTTATTCTATGTTGCTGGACCTGTATTATATGACTTGTGGAGTTGACTATTGATTTACCATATGGGAATAATTCTATTTTTCAGATGGTAAAGGGGGCATTTAGCTCCAGCCAAATGTTTATTCACATCTATCTATCCCATATCCCATTATCAATATGTACGAATGTGTGAATCCCGTGCAATCATTATATGCTTGGCTATATTTCTGTATTAACAGCTTCTGTGAGCTTATTGTATCTCAATTGTATGATGAAAACAAGCCCGCTGCTCACAGTTTAGCATTTAAATAGAAATGTATAATGAATGTAATTGTGGTTTTTTTTTCCAGTGCACTGGTGCATCCCTGGGAAGATATATTTCCCTAGTGTAGTCAATTTTGGGATGTCATGGTGTTATTTATAATATAGTTTCTTTCCTTTGTAACAAAAATACTGTGTTCTACTTTTTATGTGAAGGAAAATCCAGTGCTAGAGCTATAATTCATTGGACAGAATACATTAGACGTTGTACAACTTAGCACTCCTATAAAAATCCTTTGTGTTATTACATATTAAAACTTGCACCCAGTATAGAAAAAATATACTAGTCTGTGTCTTTAACTATTACTTCTTTCTTTACTTCTTATCTGATTGATTTTGGCATATGATGTCAGATTACAATGAAGTCTGTAAAGAGGGGAGGGAGAAGCTGAGAAGAAGATAGGCAGAGATATGAGATTGTCTGCAGCATTAAATGAGTCAATTCTGCCGGGATAAAACTAGATAGCGATTCCTTATTTATCTACAGTCCAAATGTCTTTTTGCTTTGAGGAGCTCTCTGCTTCACATGGTAACATAGTAGATGAAGTTACAAGTCCATCAAGTCCAACCTACAGTGGGGCAAAAAAGTATTTAGTCAGTCACCAATAGTGCAAGTTCCACCACTTAAAAAGATGAGAGGCGTCTGTAATTTACATCATAGGTAGACCTCAACTATGAGAGACAAAATGAGAAAACAAATCCAGAAAATCACATTGTCTGATTTTGTAAGAATTTATTTGCAAATTATGGTGGAAAATAAGTATTTGGTCACCTACAAACAATCAAGATTTCTGGCTCTCACAGACCTGTAACATCTTCTTTAAGAGTCTCCTCTTTCCTCCACTCATTACCTGTAGTAATGGCACCTGCTTAAACTTGTTATCAGTATAAAAAGACACCTGTGCACACCCTCAAACAGTCAGACTCCAAACTCCACTATGGTGAAGACCAAAGAGCTGTCAAAGGACACCAGAAACAAAATTGTAGCCCTGCACCAGGCTGGGAAGACTGAATCTGCAATAGGCATCCAGCTTGGATTGAAGAAATCAACTGTGGGAGCAATAATTAGAAAATGGAAGACATACAAGACTACTGATAATCTCCCTCGATCTGGGGCTCCACGCAAAATCTCACCCCGTGGGGTCAGAAATGATCACAAGAACGGTGAGCAAAAATCCCAGAACCACGCGGGGGGACCTAGTGAATGAACTGCAGAGAGCTGGGACCAATGTAACAAAACCTACCATCAGTAACACACTACGCCGCCAGGGACTCAGATCCTGCAGTGCCAGACGTGTCCCACTGCTTAAGCCAGTACATGTCCGGGCCCGTCTGAAGTTTGCTAGAGAGCATTTGGATGATCCGGAAGAGTATTGGGAGAATGTCCTATGGTCTGATGAAACCAAACTGGAACTGTTTGGTAGAAACACAACTTTTCGTGTTTGGAAGAAAAAGAATACTGAGTTGCATCCATCAAACACCATACCTACTGTAAAGCATGGGGGTGGAAACATCATGCTTTGGGGGTGTTTCTCTGCAAAGGGGCCAGGATGACTGATCCGGGTACATGAAAGAATGAATGGGGCCATGTATCGTGAGATTTTGAGTGCAAACCTCCTTCCATCAGCAAGGGCATTGAAGATGAAACGTGGCTGGGTCTTTCAACATGACAATGATCCAAAGCACACCGCCAGGGCAACAAAGGAGTGGCTTTGTAAGAAGCATTTCAAGGTCCTGGAGTGGCCTAGCCAGTCTCCAGATCTCAACCCTATAGAAAACCTTTGGAGGGAGTTGAAAGTCCGTGTTGCCAAGCAACAGCCCCAAAACATCACTGCTCTAGAGGAGATCTGCATGGAGGAATGGGCCAACATACCAACAACAGTGTGTGCCAACCTTGTGAAGACTTACAGAAAACGTTTGACCTCTGTCATTGCCGACAAAGGATATAGAACAAAGTATTGAGATGAAATTGTGTTACTGACAAAATACTTATTTTCCACGATAATTTGAAAATAAATTCTTACAAAATCTGACAATGTGATTTTCTGGATTTGTTTTCTCATTTTGTCTCTCATAGTTGAGGTCTACCTATGATGTAAATTACAGACGCCTCTCATCTTTTTAAGTGGTGGAACTTGCACTATTGGTGACTGACTAAATACTTTTTTTGCCCCACTGTATAACTTTACATTGTTGATCCACAGGAAAAGAGCAAAAATTCCAATGAGACTGATGTTTGCCACATGTCTAGGGAAAAAAAAATTCCTACCCAACTCCAAACCTGGCAACCAGTAAAAAACCTTGGATCAACTTGTCTTCAGCAACAATTTAAAATCCATCATCTGTATTATTTGCATATTCAAGAAAAGCATCCAGGCCTTCTTGATGTTATACAATGAATCCACCATCACAACAACCACAGTAAAAAAAAAAATAAAAAAAAAATCCCTGTCTATCATTCTGGTGAAATGTAGTAGTCTTTTCTCTAAACTGAAACTGAATAACCCCAAACTAGTTAATTTGTTTTTGTACGCCAATACACCCATTCCCCTCATTATTTTAGTCACTCTTTTTCTCTTTCTAGTTTAGTGATGTCCTTCTTATACACAGGCTCTCAAAATTACAGAATAATCTATGTGTGGGTGTACAAGTGATTTGTATAGAGACATTAGTATGTCATGAGAATCTATGCCTCTCTTGATGCATCCCATAGTTTTATTAGCCTTGGCAGCTGCTGCCTGGCACTGGTTGCTAGAGGTAAGCTTACTGTCCACCAAAATTCCCCAAAGTCTTTTTTTTAGTGGCAGTCTTATCCCAGTAATTCACTACTAAGCAGATAATCTTATGTTTTATTCTTCAGCTGAATTGTATAACTTTACATTTATCTACAGTAAACTTAATTTGCCAAATCTCCACCCATGCTTACTGCTCCTCTTACTCCCCCTGTGGTATTCCTCCTTGCAGGACTTTTCTATCTGCGAGTTTTAGGGAGTGTTCACACTACCTTTGGAATCTTTCAGCAGTGTCTGTGGCTATTGTCTGTACAAGACTTTAGCAATGGACATTAGCTGGTCCGTCTGAAATTTCCAGGCATTTCAGTGGGATTTTATCTTGTCCATTAATGTCCATTTGTATCCATTTACACCCATGTCTGTTTTTTCAAGTGGACAAAAAAATTGTACATGCAGGACTTTTCTGTTTGAAAATACAGATAGCAAGTGTCCGTTATTTTTTTTAACATTGAAGTCTGTGGGCAACGGACTCCTAATGGACAGTAACTGATAGCCGTCAGTCACTGTCCATTTGTGTCCATTATGATAGGTGTCTGTTTTATTTAAAATGGACACCTTCTGAACTGAATCCAGCGATAGTGTGAACCCTACCTTAGGTGGGATCTACGACAGAGTCTCCTACGGAAACTCTAATGCAGATGGGCCTGAGCATGTAGGCTTAAGCCAGAGTAGCACAAGTCATATCCCTGTACTTCAGCCTTCTCAGTGCTGCCCATCCACCAGAATAAATAAAGAGACGGGGCTCACCCAAGTGTAGATGCTCAGTCCATGCAAGCACATCAGTATATGTGCAACTGGATATTTACATTCGGTAGCTCCTGCAGAGAAGATGTTTAGTGATTTAAGTTAATGAATACTAGTTCTATAGTCTGAAGGCATGCAGACAATATATTAGAGTCTCATGATCAAATGCTTACAGTAGTGTATATTTATACTTGGATGTAGGCAGTAAAGAGTACATTGAAGCTATTTCCCCTTTTACGATTTGCTCCAATCTTAAGTCTGTGAAGTGACAACCATCAGAAGCATCAAAAACAGAGCCTAAAGCTGTACCCACATTACAGTTTTGAAACTGTAGTATTAGTTAAAGGGTTGTATCACTATAAACTCTTATTCCCTATCCATAGGATAGAGGAAAAATTTTAGTTTTTATTTGGTCTTTTTTTGTATCCAACACCTCTCCTGCCTATGTTTTTTCACTACTTCCAATTTTCCAATTTTTCCATCTGCACTATAACTCTCAATAGTTAGTAGCCATGTGGGAGGATTCACTAGGCAGGCTTTAGCCATAGTCTGAGCTGGGGTCAGTGCAGTAAAACCAAGATTTTACTGCAATACAAAGACACTGAGGAAAATGTATTATTCTTGTCTGGTTTTTTTGTGCAAATTCACCAGTTGTGCACAGACTGGTGGAGGATGCGGGTCATTTATGAGGAGGCTTGCACCTCCTTATAAATGAAGTGAATCCTCTGCCAGCAGAGGGACCATGAAAATTGGAGTGAGGAACGCTAGTCTTTATAAATTTGGGCCATGTTATTTTTTTTTTTGCTTATGGTATTATCAAAAATATACAAATAGGTAATGTGTCTTTCTAAAGTTATTCCCTAAAAGTAAATTCTCCACAGTATGACCAATTCCTTTGCACCTAATGCATGTAAATAAATAATTGTGCAATTAACATTCTAGTAAATAATTGATTTATTGATGCAAGTAAAAAGAGCTATGGATCATTGTGCATGCTCAGGTATATAGTACTCAAGTGAATTATATAACATCTTAGGGACCAGGAGTTTTCCCCAGTGCTCTGTGCTTCTGCTCTCTGTCATATTACTTATCAAGCACAAAGTGTAATTATATTTCTGTGTCAGCGTCAATCTGAAATTGGAAATGTATGATGGATTATCAGTGATGTGAGATAAACACCCTTCCTATGTTTGCAAAGCCTTAAGCGCTTAGCTTGTGTCTTCTACTGCATGCAAGGTGAGCTAACACTTAGTGATACAAGAAATCCCAGCATGTTAAAAATATCAGTTTATTTTTTATCAAATTAGAAGCTAAACTGATAATAAATTTAGTCTAAATGTTAGTTTGCCAGACTGTCTGTTTTTCCTTCTGCATCCTAAAAATTTTCTTTGTTCTACATAAAAAAGGGTTCATCAGGTTTCTTAGGGTTATACATGTCAACATTTTAGGATTGTCTTTCAGGAGGTAGGGGGAGGTAGGGGAATTTTTTTTTTTCTGGATATAACCATGTGCCCGACCCTTTGTGCTACGTTGCACTGAACCCCTGAATGTGAGATTGACCTTCACTTAATGATGCAATGAAGCACCACGCATGTAAAAAAAATTATATAGTTGAACAGTGTATTTGGGTAAGGTCGTCCTGCTCTTGATACATCTGCCTTTTATTCTAATGATCAGGAGGTTTCAGGAACATATGCTAGCAGAAAAATGAGCCCATTGAAGTCAATCAGAGGGGTTTTTTCATCGCTGAAATTCCACACCAAATTCCTCACCATTTTCCTCTGTGTGAATGGACCCTTTGAAAGTCAGGCCTCGATTTACAGGGTGGTACCTTCCAATAAAATATGCTAGAAGCATGGTTTGCTCTGATATTCAGATAATGGGGCAAAATTATTAAGCCCTGAGCTCCAGAATTCTGGTGTGAAAAGTATAATATGGCAACTGAACATATTTGTGAAATTTGCAGATTTGCAACATTGAGTATATTTACACCATTTACTCCACTTATGAATTATGGATGGGAAAGTGGGTTTGATTCGCCTTTCTGGCTGTACACCAAATTTGTTTTAATACAACTAAGAAAAATTGCAAAATGTATTGCAGGAAGCAGAAAACATAGAAGGACTCTTATTATTAAAGTTGCACCAAATGTATCTTATATGTATCTTATCTTGCATCATTTGATAGATTTGGCACAAATTCTGGCTTTGTAGACTCTAGAGAAACTGTTTTAAAAAAACATGTCAAATGGTAAAGTCTCTCCATAATGTGAGTTCTACTTTGATCCCTAAAGAGTTCTCATGTTTTAACCTTCACATAAGACAAAATAGGATCAATGGAAAAAAGGAGTAGAAGGAGGATAAGCTGGGATATTCATTTTGTGTGTATTTTCCTCTCTCCATAGGATAGAGGATAAATTGCTTATTGGTCCAACCACTAAGACCAACACAGGTTCTGAGAACGGAGTGTTTATTTCAGTGGGAAAGCTGGACCGCCACTATTGGGATCAAGTGGGAGTCTCGGTGATTGGACTTCCACTGCTGATTGTTGTATTATAACACCTTTATTGCACATTTAATGTAGCCTTAAAATGGTTAAAAATATGTATTTCTGTTTATACTGATACATGTTAATCTAAGTAGTTGTTATCACTTTTATGGTCTATTAGGAGCTCCTATAAATGCAGGCAAATTTTGCTTACAATCTATCAACTAGATATTAATCCACTTGAGAATCCCTCTGTATGTACCGTACTTTCATTTTTTAATGCTTTGTGGGTGATGTAATGATGATTTTTTTTGTTGGCAGAACAACTTTCTCCAAAAATAAAAATGCATGTTGCCAGGAGTACAGTTGATGAGAATAATCAGCTTACTGCCTTCATTTCCAGGACCTGCAGGTGGCTGGCCGTATTGTGAATGGATCTATGGTTAGGGTCAGAAAGCTGGAATTAGTCCAGAAGCACTTAGAACGGGTTTAGAGCATAGTATGGTGTTGGCTTTCTTCCACATGCCACCAACATCATACAGCTTAATGAGTGGTGCGGTTGTATATTTGTTGTTTTTTTCTTGTGGTATATAACAGCCTGAGCAATGTATAAATCTCTGTATCTCAGTACCAGCTATTATCAAAATAAGAAACCGGAGATAATTTATCAATGGTTCTATAATTTCTATGTTCTCTGACATAGAAAAAGTTTCAAAGTTTTGCACAAATGCCCTGTTATGCAAAAACTTTTCTGAAAAGCAGACATGACTGGGTGGAAAGGGACACAGCTTTCATGATCCAACATATTTACTAAAAAACTTGTCTAAATAGCACCTCAAATCCACGCCAGCGTGTATTAAAGGGCTATTCCTGGACTATAATATTGAGCTCCACTTACTTTTATAAAGCCAGTTACATCATCTCTATTGATCACATGGCCACACAGCACTTCAGTACCTTTCATATGAATGGCGTTAAGCTGCAGTGCAAAACACAACAACTATACAAAGTAAGGGGCTGTGAAGAGGCCACAACAATGAATATCATAGTTCCAAAATACCCCTTTAATATTGGTTCTTGAAGCGTTGATGCAAGCGCTTAAAGGGGTTGTTCCATCTCAAGGATCCTATCTAATAAATTGAAGACTTTTCCTAAATATATTGCTTTAGAAATTCTGCTTTCTTTGCCTGCAATGTCACCTTATCCCTTCCATTGTTTACACTGCGTTTGTAACATCTCTGCCTGTTCAGGTCACTGCGCCACCCTCTGCTTGCATGCGGCAGTGCAGGAGGCGTGTGCAGTTTAGTTCCTTGCTTAGAGTTTTTCGTTGCACTGTGTGAACACGGCTCTAGTTCTTTAATTGAATTTGCACCACACCCATCTTCTGTCCTTGTCTGCCTCTGTCCATGAAGTAGTTAATTTGGTCTTGCCCTGTGATTGATAGCCTGTCTTCCTGTCAGGTCCAGGTCGGGTTCATCCTCCCCTATTTAGTCTTGGCTCACATTCACACTGGTGCTTGTTATTGCCTCGTGCATGTTGGCTTTCTCTTGCTGTTATTTTACTTGTATTCTTAATCCTGACCTTGGCTTTCCTCTTGACTATTCTTTTGAACTTCGATTTGGCACTGCATTGCTCAACTGTTACCGAACCCTGACTAGCTGACCTCCCATTGTTGTTGTTTGTTTTGTCTGCATTTTGTGTGTCACATATATAGGAAGGGATCATCTCCAAGTTGCCGCCTATTACATAGGATAGGGCCTGGCAAGAGGAAGAGACAGTGGGAGGCTTCAGCTTAGGGCTCACTGTCTCTTGTGCCCCTTCCTCCAGGGTTCTCCAGCAGCTATTGGGGAATTGTCATCTAAGCAATTCCCTAACAGCGTTACTATAACCACAGACCTGGGAGATAGGACAAGTGACGTCACTTACTCAGTTCCGGCAGGACAATCCTTCAGTTAATTGTACTTTGCTGATAAAGCCAAGTGTGTTATCTCTTTATGTAAACACACAGATAACACTGAGTCCATTCTGTACAAGCTTGTGCATATTATCTGATCTGCAAAAGGATTGTGTGTCCCTTTCAGCGAGGGTGGGGGATGAGGAAGGAGAAATACAGGAAGTGAGAAGCACATACTGCAGGCAGCATGGCTGATACACTGAGATGGGAAAACTCCTTTAACCCCTTAAGGACCAGGCCATTTTTTGGTTTCGCATTTTCGTTTTTCCCTCCTCACATTTCAAGAGCCATAACTTTTTCATTTTTCAGTTTACAGAGTCACATGATAGCTTATTGTTTGCGGGACAAATTGTACTTTGTAATGGCACCATTCAATATGCTGTGCAATGTACTGGGAAGCTGGAAAAAAAATCAGAATGAGGCGCAATTGGAGAAAAAATGCATTTGCGCCATTTTCTTATGGGTTTAATTTTTACAACATTCACTGTTTGGTACAAATGACTTGTTACCTGTGTTCTACGTGTCAGTACAAACGCGGTGATACCAAATTTATATAGTATTTGAAATTTTTTGATACTTTTAAAAAAATGATAAACTTTGCAAAATAGAAAAAAAAAATTGTGTCATCATGTTCTAACACCTGTAACTTTTTCATATTTCCATGTATGGAGCTGGTTGTGGTGTCTTTTTATGCGGGACAAGATGACGTTTCTATTGATACCATTTGGGGAAAGATCCGATGGTTTGATCACTTTTTATTCAATTTTTTATAGGAGGCAAAGTGTTGAAAAAAACGCTTTTTGGCTGTTTTTATTTTTTTTGCCGCTACGCCGTTCGCAGTACGGGATAAATGTTTTAATATTCTAATAGTTCAGGCATTTTGGAGCACAGGGATACCTAATATGTTTATGTTTAATGTTCTTTAATTACTTTTATAGCTGATCTAGGGAAAGGGGGGTGATTTGAACTTTTATATTTTTTTTATTTTTTTAATACTTTTAAAAACTTTTTTTTTTCTTCTGTTACATTTATGATCAGACCCCTTAGGTACCTTGAAACCTAGGGAGTCTGATCGCTCATACTATTCACTGCAATACTACAGTATTGCAGTGAATAGGAAAATCGCAGCACTTCTATTAGACGATGCCTCTGGCATCGTCTAATAGATCTAGTGCAGAGACAAGCCTGGAAGCCTTCAATAGGCTTCCGGCTGTCATAGCAACCGATCACCGCCCTCTTGTGACGTTCAGGAGGGCGGCGATCGGCAAAACATGGCGGCGCCCATGCCGCCGGCGCCGTTTACACACTGCAGTCACGTTTGACCGCAGTGTGTAAAGGGTTAACAGCAAAAGAGGGACAAAATGTGCGGCACGCTATGCGCGCCGCGGCAAATTTAGCCCCGCCCACTTTTGTGTTGATTCCGCCCACTCGTTAATTTTTCATGTGCCCGCACACAGTATAATCCTCCTACAGTCACCCGTAAATTATATGTCCCCCCTCTATCTCTCCCCCAGTTTCATATACACCCTTCATCTGCCCCCAGTTTCATGTCCCTCTTCCATCTCTGCCCCCAGATTCATGTCCCTCCATCTCTGCCCCCAGATTCATGTCCTCTCCATCTCTGCCCCCAGATTCATGTCCCCAGATCTCTGCCCCCAGATTCATGTCCCACATCTCTGCCCTCAGATTCATGTCCCTCCATCTCTGCCCCCAGATTCATGTCCCCCATCTCTGTCCCCAGATTCATGTCCCCCATCTCTGCCCTCAGATTCATGTCCTCTCCATCTCTGCCCCCAGATTCATGTCCCCCATCTCTGCCCCCAGATTCATGTCCACTCCATCTCTGCCCCCAGATTAATGTCCCCCATCTCTGCCCTCAGATTCATGTCCTCTCCATCTCTGCCCCCAGATTCATGTCCCCCATCTCTGCCCCCAGATTCATGTCCCCCATCTCTGCCCCCAGATTCATGTCCCCCATCTCTGCCCCCAGTTTCATGTCCACTCCATCTCTGCCCCCAGATTCATGTCCCTCCATATCTGCCCCCAGATTCATGTCCCCACATCTCTGCCCCCAGATTCATGTCCCACATCTCTGCCCCCAGATTCATGTCCTCTCCATCTCTGCCCCCAGTGTCATGCCGTCCTCTCCTTCATCTGCCCCCAGATTCACGTTCCACCTCCACATTAAACTTACCTTCTCCTCCGCTCCCTCGCCGCTCTCTGCCCGCCTCTCTCACTGACACATGCGGCTGAAGGAAGGAGCTGACACAGGTCAGCTCCTCGCTTCGCCGCTGCCCGCCTCTCTCCCTGATACGTGCAGCTGAAGCTGCTGGCGTGCTCGCTTCGCCGCTGCGTCTCTCTCTCGCTGACACATGCGGCTGAAGCGAGGAGCTGACCTGTGTCAGCTCCTCGCTTTGCCGCTGCCGCCGGCTCCTGGCTTGTACATCGCGTCTTATCACACATGACCTGTGTGATAAGGCCCCATGAATGGGCCTAGTCCGGAGGAGGGAGTTTCTTCAGGCCAAATCGCGAGGCAACTCAGCTTGAAGAATTAACATCTTGCTTCTTTTTTCCGGGAGCCAGAAGAAACAGCTCCCGGAAAAAGCTCCTGAGCGTCTCCCATTGATTTCAATGGGAGCCGTCTTTTTGGTCAGGATTTTGAGGCGATTATGGCCTCAAAACCCTGACCAAAAAACTATGTGTGAACTTACCCTAAGGCCGGGTTCACACAGGGTTTTTAGGCCGTACTTTGATGCAGAATCAAAAAAACGCCTCCAATTAAAATCAATGGGAGCCAGTCATTTCCTTTTTTCGCGAGCGGTGTGTTCCCACTCATGGAAAAAAGAAGTGACATGCTCTTTCTTCAGGATGTCCGCCTCACAACGCTCCCTCTGACTAGGCCCATTCATTTGGGCCTAATCTGGAGCGGAATCCCCCGACTGTATGCCGATGCACTGTATGCACTGCACTGGCATCCAGTCGCGGCTAGCCATTTTTTGGACTGGATTCTAAGGCGGCCACTGTGTCAAAATCTGGTCCAAAAAACTCCTCTGTGAATCCTACCTTAGTAGCATATCAATCACTTATTGCAGAGGAACAGTGGGAGCTAGAGAAAAAAATCCATGCCGGAATCTGTGGAGCAGCAGCTATTAACAGATACTCCTAAGTGGAGGTGGTGAAAAGTCCTCTTTAAGTAAGTTAAATCATCAACTGATTAGTGGCTTTAAAAGGGAGTTTTAAAAAATATGGGCCAAATAACAGGATACATCAATACAAAATACCACCTAATATATATCCTGTTAAAATTCAGCTCCGTTTATCAGACTTATTTTCAGGTTATTAACCTCAGCTGTGATGTTTTGTTTGCAAGTTCACTACCCCCTCCCACACAAGCAATTCATCCAACTAACAAAACATCACAGCAGCATCCAAGCCATTCATGGGAGTGATTTATTGCTTAGTCAGATATGCAAAAAAGAGTGTGAGACACAAGACAGACACTGACACCAAACAAACCCTGGAGCAGGGAGGGAATTGCACACAGGGGACAGTGGATAAGGGAGGGATATACAGAGTGAGAGCAGGCAGATGAATCATGGGAATAGTAGTTTGTCTACAGATTCACTGCATGTAAATAACAGTAATACAAGGAACAGCAAGTAAAATAAAACCAAGCAAAGGCTGCACAAGGGAACAGCGAGTATCTAGTACTGCTATGGATTTATTTGCAGATAATTTTTGGAGGCTGGATAACCTCTTTAACTCATTAGGGGCCACACAGTGTTTTTTTTTTTTTTTTTCATAAATCGATAGTTTAAGTGAAGGCAACAAACTTTACAACATACTTCACTAAAGAAATGTGCCTATGTATTTAACTATTGTCTTTACTTGCTATCTTAGTAATTATACTCTGTCCACAAGCATTATCAGTCTACAAGTAACTCGGGAAGGTAGAAAAGAAGAGACAGAAATATTAGGCTGTCTACAGCATTAAGTGAGTCATTTCTGTCAGGAGAAAGCTGGATAGAAATTCCTGGTAACCCCGCTGTGTTCTGAAAGAGAAAGGTCTTTCTGTAGTACAAATGTCTCTCTGCTTTGAAGAATGCTCCTATTCCTCCCCTTCCCTCACTACAGATTTGATTAGTGGCAGAGGGAGGCAAATAAGTAAAGAAACAGGTCATTTTCTTCAATAACGCTTATTACAGAGTTTATTGTCGCCTGCACTATAGATTTAGAAACCAAAAAGTTTAGTTATTCTGTAAGTGAAGGCACAGCACCTTTAGGCCTCATTTGTCCACTTTTAGCAGATGTGTGATATCCATGTTAGGCTAAGGCCCCACAGGACAATACGCAGCGATTCCGTAGATATAATTGACATGCTGCGATTTCCAAAACTGCGTCGGTTTTGGAAATCGCAGCATGTCCGCGCTGCGGTTGAAACGCAAAGTGGGCATGGGATTTGCATGAATCCCATCCACTTTGCAGATACTGTAAAATGCCGCAATTTTTCCCAAGGTGTTTCCGCCGCAGGCAAATCGTGGCATTTGCAGCCCGTGCCTTAATCATGGACTGCATTGCTTTTAAGAGACTTAGGCCTCGCTCACATCTGCGTTGGTATTCTGTCCAGGGGAGTCCGCATGAGGACCCCTCCCAAACGGAATAGCGAACGCAACTGCAAGCGGTGTGCCAGTGAAAGCACACGGATCCCCATAAACTATAATGGGGTTCATGTGCTTGGCGATAGATTTCTGCAGGGATCATGCGGACAGGAAAGTACTTCACATTCTAGATAAAATAGACTATTATGGGGTCCGTGTGCTTTCACTGTACACCGCTTGCAATTGCGTTTGGCATTTGGGGGGGCCCCCATGCGGATTCCCCCTGAAGGAATACCAATGCAGATGTGAACCAAGCATTATGAAGACGTTCATTAATTTTCCCTATGGAAACATGATTTATTTTGGTCCATTTCATGGAACACAGACATCCATTAAAGTGAATGCATCTGTTCCTATTTGAGGACAGCACATTGATGCTTTCCGTGTACTGTCTGTTTTTCACAGATTTAGAGGCATATTATTGTATTGGAAATGTAAAAAAAGTTTTTTTTTTCTCACACCTCAAAAATGGATCAACCACGTCCATTACACAACCTGAAAAAGAAGGATTGTTTGCAGCGCTGTGAACTAAAAGCTGACTTGTGAATAAGGCCTTAGGCTCTATATATGGCTCTTTCATGTGCATGAGTACTACCTCAAAGAAATTACCGTGTCTAAAAAGAGAAAACAGGTGAAATCTGAATACCCAACTTTGTTATTAACACAGCATGCATAGGAAATTTGATTCAGATAGCCATTAGTGAATTTATTATGCTTACTTATATAGCGCCATCATATTCCACAGCGCTTTACAGATATTGTCAGTCACTGTCCCATATAGGGCTCACAATCTACATTCCCTATCAGTATGTGTTTGGGAGGAAACCCACGCAAACACGGGGAGAACATACAAACTCCTTGCAGATGTTGCCCTTGGCAAGATTTGAATTTAGGACTCCAGCACTGTAAGGCTGCAGTGCTAACCACTGAGCCACCGTGCTGCCCACTGTGCACCATGAATTATACTATACACGTGTCGCCAGCAAATTCAGCACCATAACACATGAAAAGACAAAGCCTCTTGGTTCACAACTGTTTATGATTTTTGCCTCGTGCCTTTGGGTGCTATTCTTAGATTTTTCAAGGTTTGAAGCAGATTATAATTTTCAATGAAAATTGTTGTTAAGGTAGTAGAGCATATTACACGGCTGGCTGCTTGCATTACACAAGAACGCTGCTTTCAAGCAACCTGAGTTTATATCTTGGAATAAAGTTCTGAAGCAGATGAAGGCTCTCTGCATGGCAGTACCATAAATAGCATTTTTGTGCCAGCGTATGTTACACTGCTGGGAGCCTCTTATTATAACAGCAGATGATTAATGAATGTCTGAAATAGCAGAGTGGCCAAAAATCAGTTTCACTGTCTATAGAACATGCTGTAATGCATGAAGTGTAATCTGCATTCATATATCCATTAATGAAAAATAAATGATGTAAAATTGCTCTGTGGTCAGATAAATGATAGCAGATCAGCTGTTTAAAGGGGCCGTGGTGCTCATGTAAGTGCTGCAGCCTCTATGTCACAATATAAACATGAACACTCAACTTTTTGTATCAGCTCTTCTGAGTATTGTAGTTTGTAACCTTTTCAACTAAAAATATCAAAACTGCAATACGCAAAAGTTGTTACAAAAAGTACAGGATTCTGAGTGTGTGGTTTTTTTATTCCATAGCCTGATTCCAACTGTATTGTAAAAGGCTGACAGCTATGGTCAGACACAAGCGGTAAAGCTCCACTAATTTATGATTAATGTCACTGATAGAATTCCTATGAAAAGCACCTATGCAACACACTATATATCTCATTAATTATACAATACCAATATTCTTATAAAATAATTAAAAATTATTCATCATTTTATCGTATATACTCGAGTATAAGCCAACCCGAATATAAGCCAAGGCCCCTAATTTTACTACAAAAAACTGGGAAAACTTATTGACTCGAGGATAAGCCTAGGGGGGAAATGCAGCAGCTACTGGAAAATTTAAAAAATTAAAATGGTCGGAGTATTTGGGTGCAGTAGTTGCTGGGTGCTGGGGAAGGGGAGGGAGTGTTTTGGTTGTCTGTCTGCCCCTTCCCTGAGCTTGAGGACTGGGTTTTTTCCCCCACTTGGAATTCAGTCTGGCTGAATATAAGGTATCTGCAGTGCTCCTATTAACCCCTTCCCGACGGAACAGGAGCACTGCAGATACCTTATATTCAGCCAGACTGAATTCCAAGTGGGGGAAAAAACCCAGTCCTCAAGCTCAGGGAAGGGGCAGACAGACAACCAAAACACTCCCTCCCCTTCCCCAGCACCCAGCAACTACTGCACCCAAATACTCCGACCATTTTAATTTTTGAAATTTTCCAGTAGCTGCTGCCCCTATATTCAGTAGACCGGGCACTTTCAGACACAGGGATACCTAACGAGTATGTGTTTCACAGTAGTTTTCTACTTTTATATGTATTCTAGGGAAAGGAGTGATTTAGAACTTTAATTTTTTTAAAATCTTTTTTTTTTGCACTATTTTATGGGAGATTATATACATTAACATTGTGGCTGGTCATAGATCCCCCCCTCCTAAAAATAAATAAATATATATATATATATATTTTTATTTTATTTTTTTTGCTGACTCGAGTATGAGCCGAAGGGGCTTTTTCAGTACAAAAACTGGGCTGAAAAATTTGGCTTATATTAGAGTATATACAGTATATTAAAGCTGTAGATGGAGACAGTAACTTTTTTCTGCACCGCTCAAAATTGACTCAGACCCCAATTCAGCCCTGCCAACTTGTATCCTATAGCACCTGCTTCCGTCGGCTGGACACGCATCCAGTTCGACGCAAGCAAGGTAAGAAGCAATAGCTACTCCCACACACATCTTCTTCACAATATAATGAATCTTGATGGGTACTGGATTTTGATTCTCCCTTGTCTTATCATTACTATTTATTGAATATTTAACTATAGACAATCCTCATATATGGATACAGTATCAGTATACCTAGATTAAAGGGCTTATACATTTTATTAGAATCACAATGGATGAAGTGATTATTGATTACTGAAACTTACCATTTGGTTGCAACATATCACCGGTCAGCAATTTATTTTGTTTTTACCATGCGATTTAGGTTCTCCTCTATGTTAATACATCACCTATTTCTATTTTAACGCTCTTCAAAGCTTACAATATATTCTGTTTCATATAGATATCACTAACTGACCTGTCCACCAGACTTTGGACAAGAACATACTATACGTTATTGGTTAAATGGAAATTACATTTGGATGCATTTGAATTGTGTGTTTTATGTTTTGTATTTTATCTTTGTGTAATACAGCCTATATACTTGAAAAAGGGTGCTGTGCCCGAAACACGTAGTGGGTGCCTTATACAGAAATAAAGTTTATCCATTTGACAATCAGTTGGGTGCGGTGATCCCCTTCAATCCCTGGTCCTTCCTGAACTTGTAACCTAAAGTCTACATAGAGGAGTCACAACTAGAGATGAGCGAGTACTATTCCAAACTCCAGTTTTGAATAGCACGCACCCATAGGAATGAATGGACGTGGCCGCCGGCGAAGTCTGAGTGCTGGCCGCTTCCATTCATTCCAATGAGTGCATGCTATTCGAAACGGCCGTTTGGAATAGTACTCGCTCATCTCTAGTCACAACCCTTTCAAACAGTTGAGGGTGCTTAGGGTCGTACCACCACTGATCTAATATGCGTATTCTGTCCTGAGAATAGGCCTTCAATTTTAAAAGATCTAGATAACCCATTTAAAGGGGTGGTACTTTACCTCATAAAATAATCTAACAAAGCTTTATCAATATTTGGGGAAGCTAAATGGCTCTCATTATAGCCACTATCAATTTTTTTCACACTACTTGGCATGTCAGAAGTGTTACATTCACTTTCTGTACTTGAACCTTTGTTACCTTATTTCATTTTCAATAAAAATATTATAAATAAAAAAAAAAAAAAAATTGTTACAAAACAAAAGGTACGCTGTTTTAAATAGAAATAGATGTTGAGTTTGGGCAGCTTAAGGGTAAGTTCACGTTTTTTTTTGGATCGAAACCTGAGGCGGAGACCGCCTCAGGTTCCAATCCAAAAACCAGGTAGCTGCGACTGAAAGTTGATGCACTGCACTGGCATCCAGCCATGAACTCTGGATGCCAGTGCATGGGCGTAGTCCGGAGGAGGGAGTGTCTTCAGGCCGAATCGTGAGGCAAAACGGCCTGAAGAATGAGCACCTCACTTATTTTTTGGGGAGCCGGTACAAGGTGAAAACTGCCTCAAAATCCTGACCAAAAAACTCTGTGTGAACTTACCCTTAGGGTTAAAAAAAGAATCATACCCTGTCTTGGTGGATTTGGCCTGAAACTACAATGGGAAATGAAATGGGAGGCAGAAAAAATTCTGAAGAGGTGGTTTTTACAAAAAAATGCTAAAAAAAAACTAGGGGTTTTAGGAAACAGAACCCTGTGTACTAGTCAAAAACTGCTTCAGGCTGAGGCCCCACGTTGCGGAAACACAGCTTTTTTTGTTGCAGATTTTTTGAGCCAAAGCCAAGAATGGCTACAAATGGAAAGGGAAATATATAGGAAGTTCTTATACTTCCACCTTCTGCTCAATCCACTCCTGGTTTTGGCACAAAAATGGCAACAAAACCTGCAACAAAAAAAGCTATGTGGGGTTTTAGCCTCAAATATTTTCACAATCTGAAGCAGAATTTTTGTACCTGACAAAGATTGCCCTGTGAATTTCCCTGTAGGGGAACTCACGTAAATCCCCTTTGCCAAAAATTCTCAAATAATCAGTATTCATCCACTGATCTCTTACCATATTGATGCCCTGCAGTAAAATACTGTACTACATGATTTTGGATATTTTTTTATGGATGAATTTTGCTGCGAGTAAGTTGTTAAACTGGTATAAACATTTTCCTTACGTTACCTCTGCTTTTATGCACAGTAGTTCTTTTTATTGGCCTCACCTGAAATAGAATATCATTAGCTGAACTGCTTATGTGGCTGCCTATTTTGGAGCTAAGTGTACTTGAAACCTCATTTGATCCTGCAGGTGCTAGGTAACAAATACACATACTCAATATGTAAAAACCTGCCTCTCTAAACCTGCCTCTCTTGATAGCTTGTTTGCTGGATTTTGTAACTAGCAAGTTACATAAGATGGGCAATAATAATCTGGCTAGTCATACTATTGCTTTGTCAAAACAACATATTTGCTTTCTCTTGCAATTACCTCTATCACTATGGTTGGCAGTGGTATTGCAGTGCATAATGGAAGATAAGATAAAACATAATTGCCAGTGGTAAAGTAGTGTTACATAGAAGATAATTACCTTCATTAATGCTTCTGGCAATGCTCATGTAGTCACAGGCATGTTGCAAATTGTAGTTTTGCAGCAGCTGGAGAGCCACAAGTTGAAGATGAATGATTTAGAGACATCTCCAGAAAAGTATATCTCCAGCTATAAATAACTTACATAAATGAACACTGCATATGACTATAGGAAACTTTGTAGAATATCTTATTATGGATATCTGTCTACTTCTCCATTTATCAACTGTTCCTTATCTCAAGTCTGACTGCTTGTTTACATAAGATTCATATCTGTATTCAGCCTCACACTTACAGCTCTAAGAGGAAGGGTAGAGTAGGAAGCTGCTGGCTATTTAATTGATTTATTGCCTCATTCTTTGCAATGGTAGCCTCTTATCTACAAACCTAGCAATGGTAAAACATCATAAAATAGCACTGTAGCAGCCTCTTCTTCCCCCTTCCTTCTTCATATGAAGCCTTCCCTTCCCCCATGCTGTCTGCATATTACTTTTTTAGTATAGTATATTACAAAGTTTCTTATTTTCACTTGTACTATTCATTTATGAAGAGTTGTTTATAACGGGAGATAACTTTAGAAATACAACCATGCTATGTCAACATGATGACTAACAAAGAGTACTCATATATTTATCTAATCAGAGGTCATAATAATGACCTTCTTCAGAGAAAGCCAAGCATTACACTATACATTGTATAGCAGCTGTTTGTACATGGCCTGTCAAGTGGAAACAGCACACAGCCATGTCAAACAGCTAACACCCAAGACACCTGCAAATCTTCAATTGATGATCTATCCTAAACTTGTAAATCCCATTTAACCCATCAAATGCCATCATCAGATGTGACTACTTTCAGTTTGCAGTGTCAAATGGCTCCTGTATTGCGAGAGCACACAAGCAGTTTGGTTGCTATGGCAGCTGGGAGCCTACTCAAGGTTCCCAAGCCTGCCATAGTAATATTACTATTGATGCTTGGCAGGCCTCAACAGTAATACAAGGATTTTACCATAGATTGCAATACAGTAGTCTATGGAACAAATGGTATAATGACCATAGGTAAAAAAAAAAAAAAAAAAAAAAAAAAAGTGAAAAGTAAAATTATAAAACTTTTTCAAAATTTGGAAAACATTAAAAATAAAATCACCACTTTTATATAAATGCATTGTAAAAAAAGGAAAATAGCCCACTTGCAGATATGTTTCCACGATTTCACTTCTCATCATGTGTCTTTGTTTGGCCTTGCCCGGATGAAAACTCCCATGGTTTGGAGCAAAAGTGATAAATCCACAAATAAAGGGGACATCCAGCACGCCTGAAGTTGTAATAGTAAAACCTCTTCTTTGTTTTTAACTTAGTAAAAAAGTCAAATCATCACACGTGTCACAGGAAAAAGCTGCATCAGATGTCCCCTTTATTTGTGGATTCATCGCTTTTATATAAGTAAGGGTATGTTCACACATCAGTATGCCATCCGTCCGTTTGAATTCAGTTTGACACTTCAAAACGGACTGATACACATACTGATTGTATACTGACACTTTTTTATGCTGATAGCAAACATTCTCCATCCCCTAGAGAACAGATAAGGGGATTAAAAGTAGCAATTGTAAACAGAGTAGAGATAAGGAGGACACAGGGACATTTATTATATCTCCTTATCTTTACTTTGTTTACAATTGCTACTATTAAGCCCCTTATCTGTCCTCTAGGGGACGGAGAACTTTTGCTATCAGCATAAAAAGGTGTCAGTATACAATCAGTATGTATATCAGTCCGTTTTGAAGTGTCAAACTGAATTCAAACGGACGGATGGCATACTGATGTGTGAACACAGCATAAGTAAAAAAATATTAACAAATGCATTAGGCATCCCTGCATCAGAAAAAGCTTGGGACTATAAAAATTATTTATCCAATATCGTAAATATATTGTCTGACCGTGGCACCATTTTACTAGGCACTGCCATATTACCGGTTTTAGCTGTCCCTCAGAGTGAGATCCATAGGCAATGAGCAGTTGCTGTAACAGACTGGAACCCAATGAACACTCCTTGGCTTGTCGTTAGTGCACTTCTATTACAGGTGAATGCTGTAGTGGGAAATAAAATCAAAAGAGCGTCGTCTTCTGGCCTGGCTTTTAATCTTCTATGCATATGCAATCGGCTCTGCCAGAGCCGACTGCACTTGCGCGTGGCCATTTTTTTGTGGCGGCCACAAAAAATGGCTGCGCATGCGTAGAAGATTGAAAGCCAGGCCGGAATACGATGCGTAGAGGTCAGTTCCTGAAGAAGATGGAGGCGGCACTGGAGAGTTCTCTGGCAGCATTGGGGACGTCCCCAGTGCTGCGAGAGAACTCATTTGTATAAAGACGGAAAATGGAATATCTACCGAACAGTGGCAAGGAGAAGACATCTAAAGGTAGGAGTATAGCTTCCAGTATAGATAGGATCCTTGAGATTGGACAACTACTTTAAATCATAAATAAGTTTAATACATATTTATGGTATTGGGTTAATAAATTTGGTATTACCGTGATTGTGCTGAACTGCAGAATATGGGTAACATGTTATTTTAGTTGCTCAGTGAACACCATAAAAACAAAACCCAAAACAAAGTCACTCAAACACAGTGGTTCTCTAATACCATCGAATTCTGAATATTTTTCCAGATTTCCAGTACATCTGTAACATTTTTGCCAGTCCGGGCTTTGGCATCATCATCTGGTCGCATGCTGTGGAGGTGTGTCCAGCTGTGATTTTTTTTTTTTTTTTGGGGGGGTTCATTTTGCACTGTCTGAACACTGTCCTATTCCTTCACCTTGGTAATTGATTTTCCACCACACCCATCTCCTTCACCTTCATTTCCCTCTGCTCCTCTAAAAGGGCCCGTTCACATGGAGTAAACGCGCATGTATCTTGGCAAAATACACGTGTATAAAATACACATGTAAAAATAAGACTCCCATTGACTTCAATGACATTTTACATGTGTATTTTGACGTGTTTTTTTACACGTGTAAAAAAAAAGTCATTGAAGTCAATGAGAGTCTTATTTTTACATGTGCATTTTGCCAAAATACACACACGTTTACTCTGTGTGAATGGGCCCTAAGATTCCCATTGACTTCAATGACATTTTTTTACACGTGTAAAAAAATATATCAAAATACACGTGTAAAATGTCATTGAAGTCAATGGGAGTCCTATTTTTACACGTGTAATTTTTACACGTGTATTTTGCCAAAATACATGCGCGTTTACTCCGTGTGAACGGGCCCTAATAGTTAATTTTAGTCTTGGCCTGTGATTGACAGCTGGCCTTCCTATCAAGTCCAGGGCAGGTTCTTCGTCACTATTTATTCTTGCTTCACATTCACTTTGGTGCTTGCTATTGCCTTGCGCGTGCTGGCTTTTCTCTAGCTGTTTATTCTTGTAATCTGATTCTTGTCCTTTGGCTTTCCCTGTTGACTACTCTTTTGGATATTGATTTTTGACACTGTATTGCTTGAATGTTACTGACCCCTGACTAGCTGACCTCCCTTGTTGTTGTTTGTCTTGTCCGCGTTTTGTGTCTCACGTATGTAGGAAGGGACTGTCGTTCAGTTGTCGCCTATTACATAGGAATCTTAGAATATTAAATCATATCATTCTGAAGTACAATTTGTCCTGCAAAAATTAAATCCTCATACAGCTCTGTGAACTAGCAAATAAAAAAGTTATGGCTTTTGGAAGGACCATATTCACACAAATGTTTGATTTCTATATATAGCATCTGAATTTTTCGCAGATACGATATATATCTGTTCATTTCAATAGATTTATTCAGCATGTCCTCTTTTTTCATGGATGCTGATACATCATATCAGTGAAAGTCAAGTAGCAAAAACAGATGACATCCATTTGTCATCCGTTTTTCTTGGACACAATATTTGAAAATCAAACCAAAAGAAAATATTGATTTCCTTTTCATGGACATGTAAAGTGAATCAGCCGTGCACAGCAACCTCTGTAGGTTGGGGTACTGTCCATAAAAAGCAGGGACCATGGATAAGGATGTATGGTTGCTTTGAGTTTGTGTTCCTTATAGTAATTGTGTTAGGTAGTATACCTTCTGGGATGTTTTAATGCACTATTTACACTATGTGATCAAAAGTATCCACACACCTGGCTGAAAATGACTTACAAGTTTGTGGCGCCCTCCATCGGTAATGCTGGAATTCAATATGGTGTTGGCCCACCCTTAGCCTTGATGACAACTTCCACTCTCACAGGCATACATTCAATCAGGTGCTGGAAGGTTTCTTGGGGAATGGAAGCCCATTCTTCACAGAGTGCTGCAGAGGCCTGGCACGAAGTCGGTGTTCCAAAACATCCCAAAGGTGTTCTATAAGATTCAAGTCAGGACTCTGTGCAGGGCAGTCCATTACAGAGATGTTATTGTCATGTAACCACTCCGCCACAGGCCGTGCAGTATGAACAGGTGCTTGATCGTGTTGAAAGATGCAATCACCATCCCCGAATTGCTCTTCAACAGTGGGAAGCAAGAAGGTGTTTAAAACAACAATGTAGGCCTGTGCTGTGATAGTGCCACGCAAATCAACAAGGGGTGCAAGCCCCCTCCATGAAAAACACGACCACACCATAACACCGCCGCCTCCGAATTTTACTGTTGGCACTACACACACTGGCAGATGACGTTCACCGGGCATTCGCCATACCCACACCCTGCCATCGGATCGCCACATTGTGTACCGTGATTCATCACTCCACACAACGTTTTTCCACTGTTCAATCGTCCAATGTTTACAACTCCTTACACCAAGCGAGGCGTCGTTTGGCATTGACCTGTGTGATGTGTGGCACCCAATCACCTGACCACGTTCGAAGTCTGTGAGTTCCGTGGAGCGCCCCATTCTGCTCTCTCACGATGTCTAATGTGTACTGAGGTCGCTGATATGGAGTACCTGGCAGTAGGTGGCAGCACAATGCACCTAATATGAAAAACGTATGTTTTTGGGGGTGTCTGGATACTTTTGATCACATAGTGTATGTATTTAGTTTAATTTTGTTCTCCTATGCTCATGTGCCACTTGCTGTTGGGGTTTCCCTGCTCCTTATACTAGTTATCTCACACTTAAACACTATATAATGTTTTGAAGTAGATCTTTGATCTGAAATACATCGGCTGAAAAAAAAAATAAATTTTTTACAAAGTTAAGCCAATGAATTAATAATGTTCATTTCATTAGAGATTCTATCAGCAAAGTAATTTATTTTCGCCATCATTGTCTGTATCTAATAAGCTATACTTTTCAACGTCTGTGCAAATGGGGAGGCATCTGAGGACAGGACCCGAACCTATGTCTACAATGAGCTCCCTCAGCCTTCATACAACCATACTTACATAGCCGATACGATCTGGCTGAAAACGACTTTCAGTTATGGTCAGCCTATATGGAAAAATCATAGCTCTGAGCTACAGTGTTTCCTTAACGCCCATAGAAGTGAATGGGAGTTACAGAAACAGTGTCAAAAAGTGAGCTACATTGTTTTCATAACTTCCATTCACTTCTATATAAGCTACGCTGTTTCCATGACAGTCTTCTCAGTGAGTTCACGGCTGGATAAGTAGCGGCACATGGAAACGGGAAAGGAGTTTCATGCTAGAGATAGGTGCAGATCACAGAATTGGGAACCACATCTATTAGACGTTTATGGCATATCCTTTGGAAAACTCTTTTAAGATAAGATAAGATAAAATAATCTAATCCTTTAATAGTCCCACAATGGGGAAATTTCAGTGATACAGTTTCATGGATGGTACAATAGTATATAATAAAAGAGAAAACACATACAAGCTCATGGCAGATAGAGAAATTCTAGGAAATCATAGCAACTAAAAAGAAGGAAACAAAGACACACTGAAGGATCATTTAGTTCTCTGTGTGAAGTGATGTTGATAGTACAGCCCAACCATGGTTGGAGGACACAAGGAGAGGGGTCACAGCATGTAGATATAACAGACAAACGTTTGTTTTTTTTTGCAGAGGTGGGGAACATTTGCAGCTATCACGATAACTTGTGGTAGTTCCTTTGGTAGGTAGTGAGATCTCATGCTCACAGCTGATAGTTTGGTATATTGCATCGGCACTATTGTTCCTTAACCAAAAAAATGTCCCAATGTCCTTCATCACAGCCCTCCTCCTTTCTTTTTACCACTGTGTTCTACCGCCCAAAGAAGTCTGAAGCCATCCAGGGAGACAAGCTGCTGCTCTCTTGCCAGGCTTCCATAAACTTGTGGGGTAGGTGGGTGAAGGTAGGTTCCCAGGCTGTAACAGAGTCCCACGTGTCCACAGTAATAGAAAGAAATACCAGTCAGCTGTAGCATCTTTACACATCAGCAATAGATGCCAAAAATCCTCTCCATGAAAGAAGAAGTCCACACTTCCACGCAGGATTCTCCTCCATGCTTTGTCTGCCTCATGGTGACCATGCTGTCCTTAGCTCGTGGGCGGATGGTAACAGGCACATGTCCACACAGGAAATTCCAGCTGATCAGGTCTTGTCCATGCTTTAACAATAGAAACAAAAGGAAAAAAAACCTCGATTTATAGTTGCTAGTTCATACTGCTAGTTTGCTTGAGTAGAGGATTCTTGAAGATACAGACAAAAAAGAGTGAAAAGGAAAGATAAAGGTTGCTCTCAGCTTGGAACTCTGTATCGAGGCTGCCACTCATGCGGCGCCATCTTGGAGGAAAAAAAGTCCCACTTTTTGGAAATATAGCTTTTTTTGTTGGAGACTTTGTTGCGTTTTTTGGAGCAAAAGCCAAAAATTGGCTACAAAAGTAATGGGAAATATATAGGAAGTACTTATACTTCTACCTTCTGCTCAATCCTTTTGATTACAAAACTGCAGCAAAATCTGCACCAAAACACACTGTGTTTCTGCAATGTGGGGCCTTTTAGCTATGTAACCTATGGTGTCCGCGAGTAACTGCTGTTTTTGTGCACGAGCTTTCCATCATTCAGGTCCCTATGAAGACCTGAACAACAGAGAACTTGGCACAAGTATGAACTTAGGCTTAAGCCCCACATTGCAGAAAAGCTGCTTTTTTTGTTTGTGGCAGATTGTGCGTGCTATATATGTGTGTGTGTTTTTGTTTTTTTGGGTTTTTTTTTTTAATACGAATCCAGTAGTCTTTTTCTATTGGAATCATGGGATCATAGATGGTAAACTTCTGCCTGATATCTTGCAGACATTTCTGCTACTCCAATTAAACTAAATGGGGCTTGCAGAAATCCATGTACTTGTCATCTAAATAGCTCACCCAATGGAAGTGATAGGTGCAACAAATGTAGCTTTAGGGTAATTTCACACAGGGTTTTTTGGACCGGAACCTGAGACGAAGGCTGCCTCAGGTTCCGGTGCAAAATATGGGTAGCTGCGACGGGATACTGATGCAGTGCATCGGCATCCAGTCATGCACTCCACTCCGGATTAGTCCCAAATCAATGAGCCTAGGTGGGGGGGGGGGGGGGAGTTTCTTCAGTCAGATGTCGTGAGGCAAATCCGCCTGAAAGAATGAGCATGTCGCTTCTTTTTTCTGGTAGCAGGAACAAACGGCTCACGGAAAAAAGAACTGACCGGCTCCCATTGATTTCAATGGGAGCCGTCTTTTTGGTCAGTATTTTGAGGCAGATACGGCCTCAAAATGCTGACCAAAAAACCCATGTGAACTTACCCTTAGATCACTGTACATTTTTATTTTGCTGAAGTCAAACATCAAAAACAGTGAACTTCTACCTTTTTGATCTATGACAATGTATCAATTGCTTCTTAGGTTTTTCTGTAATTTTATATACATATATGAATGCTACAGTTATCCGATAGCGATTGTATATTACGTTTGCTACGTTGATATGAATGTCTTTGAAACTGTACACAAACTAAATTATAGATCTGGGATGAGTATAGTGTAGTGTATTCCCACTTGTACCTCACCGATTACTGTAAAAGAGTTCTGCTCCCTTTTCATTAGATGACAAATTATAGTCACTCTCTTCTGCCAGAAAGATCTGCAAGGCTTTCGAAAACAATGCTTCCAGAGATAAAGATACAAAAAAAATGTAACACCTTTGACACATTCACACATATGAGGATTCATACAGTTACAGCAAATTATCTGTTAGTCTGGCAGCCGACCAATGTCAGATAGTGATGTAGAAAAGGCTACTATCAGAGAGAAGTGGAATCCCCTGCCAAAAGATGGAACTCGTATAAAGGGGCCTTTCAAAAGCCAGAATGGGTTCCTCTTCACTACTTACTGGCGAAACGCCTGGGAACCAGTTGTCTCTCCCCACAGCTGACTATCCAGCATAAGTGCTATTTGAGTAATGAAACAGAATGAATGAACATCTGAGGCACTGCAGACATAATGTGCGCGCCTCTTATTACTGTACTTCCAGATGCTATTACACTACTTTGACTTACTTTTGTGTTATAAGCAAGAACTGAGAGAATAACTACATAGCTGAAAATGGAGTTTGCAATAGATTGGAGCTTTAGTGAATTAAATTACTATGTATTTTATATTTTTTCTTTAAAGGGTTCATCTAAATCTATTTTTACAAATTTTAGTGTTTTCAGTGCTGCTAATTTTAGTTACAGTAGTTAATATGTTAAAGAAGAACTAAGTCCATCAAGTACAACCTCAGCTGATCCCTGAGAGAGGCAAAAACCACTGTGTATGACAGAGACCCAATTCTCCATATCCTTCCTGAATCTTGCTGGTAAATAGACAGATCCCTGGATCAATATTCTTCATTAAAGAGGTTGGCCAACTTGTGTTGTATCAAAGCAAAACATTGTATAAACTAAGCAAAAAAAAAAAAAAAAAATGCTCCCTTTTTAAATGTCCCCCATTCCAATGCCGACAGTACAGTCCCTGCGTTATCATGTCCTTGTTGTAGCAGATCTGATGATGTCTTATTCATTGTCATGTTCTGCTGCAGGTTCTCACTGGCCTCAGGAGTGATATGTGCATGAATGGCACATGAATGTTGGGGAAAGCTGGGGACACCCTGGGTGTACTCACAGCAGCCACATACTTACTGGTGGTAAACCATATGCGATATACATTAGCAGCATATTGGATGAGCTTTCACTAAATCACATCCATATGCTGTGACTTAAAACCCATAGCATATCAATTATTGCTGCAGGTTTTACCACTATTGTGTCAGTGTCCTGTGTATACTTAGCCTAAAGGGGTAAAATAATAAAGCTTTTGCCTCTAGAATATTAATAATCAGAACTAAGAATCCTTGCCTTCCCTAATACAGTTCTTTTGGTTGCTAATACAATCATACAATCAGTTTCCAGGAGGAGCCACCTATGGGGCTGGAGTGGGCGCAAAAGAAAACAAAAAGTTATACTTGCCTGTCCCCAGCACTTCATTATCCAATCCTAGTCCCCTTTCTGACGCATGCCTGGGCTCACAGCACCGTAAGTCGTGAGGCTAACATGACTGCTGAGACCAATCAGTGGTCTAAGCGGCTGCTAATAAGGAACCAGCGACATATGCCAGTGAGGCATATGCATCCATTGAGGTCACTTATTGGTCTCAGTGAATCATGCAGCTTCTGCCGCTCCAAGAAGAAAGAGGACTGGGAGCAGATAGTGGACCACTGAGGACAAGTGAGTATGCTTTTTCTTATCTTTGACACCCACCCCAACCATCATACAGGCTGCTCCAAATCCTGGACACTCGTTTTAAAGACCTGAGACGTTTGGTTTGCTAGTGGTCATATGGCAGTTCTATTTAACAACTAGGCATATAATATTTTACCATTGTTTTATATAGCCAAAAAGCGTACTTCTAATTATGCAGCCACTTTTCATCAATTGATAGTACAGTTGAATATACAAAACTTTGTAACAATATCTTATTAAAGATTTTTTTTTTACTTCTCCATTTATCAGTCCGCCCTCCGCCTTTCTTTACACCCAGTCTGTTGTCTGTATGGAATATGTATTTGCACTCAGCTACACACAGAAGTCTATGGAGAGTGTAGGGGAGGAGAAGGAGGCTGTTAATTGATTTATTACATCATATGGTGCAGTGGTAGTGTCTTATCTCGGAGTCTATCATTTTAGCAGTTATGTCTGTATTTTTTCAAGTAGTTTCCTCCATTCTATAAACTTCTATGTAAAAAGTAACTCAGCCTGATAACTAGAGAAGGAAACCTATTTCTGTAATAGGATATATTACTCTACCGTTAATTTATATAAAATTGTTTTAGAATCGATGATCTGCTTTATGGTGCTAACATTTTTTTAAAGGTCTTGTCCCAGCATAACATGATATTATTTGTTCACAATATAGGTTTGATTGTTGAGCCCCCTACCGATCATGAGACATGGTGGTCTCATCTAATGAAGTCTTTGTTCTCTTGTATATGGGAATGATAAAGATAGCCATGCACAACTAGCTCTTGGCAATCTCCACCAATCCCATAGAAAGGGAATGCAGCATAGGTGTGTGATTGTCTGGCAGTTCCAACAGAGGACAACATAAACTTTGTGATCAGTGGTGCAAGATGAAACAATAGAATCTCTAATATAAAGAAAGTATAAAGTATATTTTGTCTTAACAAGGTCACTTATCACCGGTGTGACAAATATGGAGCTAGGAAAACCTGTTTAAAGACACCTTTAACAAGCTCAACTGTTTGCAGCATTTAAGAGGTTCTGCTCCACTGATTCGAGCACAGTTGGAATTTTCATCTCTAGCCCCACCATTCCTGAGCAATAAGTGCTGTTAGTTTTGGTGCCTGATTTGCTATTTAGGCTCTGTACTGTCAGGAGGGTGGTGTCAGGCAGGAGCAGATGAGGGGTGTGATTATGAGCTCTGACACTGGCTGCCTCTGATTGGAGCTCTGAATCGCCTACTCCCCCACCTGACACTGCATCAAACCTAACTGCCCTTGTTGCTCGGGAAGGCTAGAGAAAAAAATCCAAGGGCACTCGAATCATTGGAGCGGCACCTATTAACCGATGGTTGGAGGTGGCGAAAGGTCCCCTTTAGCTGCAGTCACTGCCTATGGACAGTCTTAAATTTATCAATGAACATGTACTCGTGTCCTAAGGGAATAAAATACATTTGTATACTGCCATGACAATGGTAGCATTAGTACTTTCATTTATTCATTTATGTATCATAGTATTCATTGATTTATTGAGCATGTCAGGTGGAGAGATTAGTGCAATACTCAGCACAAATAACATCCTGAACTACTGATAATTTCTTCACAGTCGCACCCGCGTACGTAAAAGAGTCAGCTTAATTCTTTGCACTATCAGTCTCATGCCAGAACCTTACTCCTGAACCGTTTTAGGGCTCCTTGAAGAACTGCCAACCAGTTAATCCTTTTCTCTCTGAGGCAGCTGTTATTAAACCCATTCCACCAGGGTTTCAACACATCTTTGATTTCACAATGACTTTGATCATGACTGACCTGAAATTGAAAGTCTGCTTCAAAGAACCTGTGGGAAGAAAGCCCAACAATGGAAAATTAGTGAGAATCTCACATAGAGATGTCAGTGAAAGTTTCTAGAAATAATAGCATTCTGTGTCTTATTCATTGAAGTAAAACATAGCTTCTTACCAGTCACCATTGGATTTTCTCTTGCTTATTTGATGTGTGTACTTTTGGGTATATACTGTACTTCCTATTTCATAAATAAGCTACCTCTAATGAATTACTGTAAGTAACTGACATTTTTGCAAACCAGCCATATACTCACAATATATAGTCTAATACCTGCACATACATCTTTCCTGACTCTCCCATTAACATGTTTTCTTAGATTGGCTGAGTACACTTCTTTATTTCTATAGGGAAATCTCCTGGCAGATACCCTTGAGAGCACTTATCTCCTGAATGAGGCATGTTGAAATGCATCATGCCTGCTCCTTGTTCCTCTGCGAATATTGTCAGACAGCAAGGCTACCCACATACACATTATATTTACAGTTCAGCAAAATTTATCTACTGTATATGGCCATAGTTATTTCATACATTTGCTTGTGTGGTGTACATGTATACAGCATGTCAGGGATTTTAGAAGGTGATCATGAACCCTGGTTTATATTGACTCTGTAATGACGTCTGTGAAGGAGCCAAGGATCACTGAATGGTTTTCTGCCTGCATTTTTGGGCAGTCTCCACAAACGCGCAAAATATGATAAGAATTTTTAAGGCTAAAGCCCCAAATAGCGAAACGCAGCTAAAAATCACTGTAAGGCCAGGGCCCCATGGGCCAGAAACGTTGCGATTTGCCCGTGATGAAAACGCCAGCCTAAATAGCCAAACTAGTGCAGCATATATAGCAGCTTTTCTTTTTAAATTATAGAAAGCCTCACCAGAACCCAGTAAAACCCTATTATATGTGAATGTGGTCTGTGGGTCACCATTTATATCTAGTTTGAGATAATTATTATGCACACCATCATTTTTGGACTGATATACCTTTTTAAGGACTAATTTTCTGATGATATTGGATTCATTATTGTGCCATTTGTATTCAGTACAATGTGAAGATCAGTAATGAAAGGACACATATTATATACAATTTGTCCTAGTGCATCAGACAATTTTAAGAAACCATTTTTATCGCTATATAATACACTAGTTATGGTGCTGTGAGCAGTGAATCATGGTGTATAAGGGCAAACGTTACAGCGCTAATAGGATGCTGTCGTTCGTATGTCCTACCTTAGAGAGCTAGTTATAAATGTGACAACATATAATTTTCTAATGTTAATGGACATATGGACTGAGTGGTGTCCAGGTGAGAAAATATACGGTACGTTCGCTCACATCTTTGACTTTGATATTTTTGGTATGTCAGAAGGTAAGGAGTGCTTTGATATGATGGCGCCATAAACTTACCAAAGAGCATTTCTAATACCAAAGAGCATGTCAAATAGGTTCTATAGGAATAGGGTCCAAAATATAAAACCCCTATATATACCATCAATAAAACTCAATATGGGAGATTTATGAAGTTATTAGCTTCATTCTTCATAACTTCATCACTGGGGGGGGGGAATAAATGAGTGCATACATGAGGTGGAAATACACAACAGAAATTAATATGCTGAATCAACCAGCACTGATGATATTGTTTAAAACTTAACTTTTAATAACTAATCTCCCCTAAAAGAACACACATATAAATCGATAAAATCCATATAAAGGATACCTTGTGACAGAGAAATTTGTATAAGTATACACCGCTGAGGTTACAATTGGTAACATACACCGTAATAGGATGTAATAAACATGGAACGGTCTTACCACTCAGAGGTCTTCACACGGTCCAAGGGTGCCTGTATATCCCTAGTTGTCCCTAGAGAGCTTACCATGTGACCCCAGTAACTCCCGCCCTAACAAGGGCAGAACCAAACGGAACTCAGTAAAAAATGTAGCCCTGTCAGATCCTACGCGTTTCAGAGCACATCCCTGCACCCATCATCAGGGAACCTAGTTCTAATCTTAATGGTGTAAACAACCAAATAAAGTCTGGAGGCAAAGCCAGCCACACCAGGCATTTGCTAGACACAGTGGTGCCCTGGCTCAGTAGACACCCATATTTCCAAAGGTATCTAGGGATACATATAGTGGATATATCCCTCTTCACACATCAACAGCATCCTCTAATCTGACTTAAACAGACATGGCAGTGGCAGAGACATCATTTTCTCTGTGCATTAAATAGCATTTAGCTCCACCCCCTGTCACGCTTGATCATAGGGGGTAAATACACTGCAACTTACTCTGTCTCTATAGACGAAGACACCCGCCCCTCCAGGCGAATCTGCCGCCATTTTGCTCCTCCAATCACGCGATCTGCCCATTTCATCTCGTGGGATGACTCACCTTTCTGCGCATGCGTCCGGGATTACTACCATGACCATGAATTACTCGGTCACATGTGAGCCATCAGTCCATAATTCTTCACAGTGCACCCCCCACACACACCCATAGTATAATTGTCCCCACATACAGTGTATTGGCCGTGTAGAAACAATGCAGGTACCTCCTTAGGTCAGATTCACACTGGGCAAAGTGGTATGTTCTCATGGCGGAAAATGGCTTTGAAATGCATCAGCATTCTGTCACGGTATCCCGCTCCTGATTAGGCCTGAATGAATGGGCCTAAACAGGAGTGTGTCTCGAGCTGTGGACGCAGCAGCTGAATCAGCCATGGAATCCGTGGCAAGATAGGGCATCTCGCTTCTTTTTTTCCGCTACTAGCTAGCGGAAAAAAAGTGAGCAGCTCCCATTGAAGTCAATGGAAGCCATTTTTGCTGGCAGATTTTGAGGCAGATTCCGTGTCAAAATCCGCTAGCAAAATACTCTGTGTGAACATACCCTTATGAAGTATATTCAAAAATAGTATACTGCAAGTTTATGTGTTTCTTCCTTTTGGTTTGGCTAAAGGTGGTTTCACAAACAGCTTGTTTTGTTAAAGAATAATGAAAAGCTGCATTTTGTGCCAATTTTTCCTGCAGTGTTTTTTTTTAACGAAAGCCCACAGTGGATTCATAAGTAATAGAAAATACAAAAGTAGAACTTATAATTCTCCTTTCTGTTGAATTCATTTTTGGCTTTCACTTGAAAAACTGCATTGCAAACTGGTATTTTTCCAAAAATCCTCCGTGAGAAGCCTCCTTTAATAAAATGTATGAAAAACTGCATTTAAAAGCTTCCCCATGTGAATTTGTCCTCAACAATAGTGAAAACTATGAAAGAGTTTCCCATAAAAATTAAAGTGTCAGTTCTTGGAGTAAGATCAGTGGGTAGGACATTTGCAACAATAAAATTGGAAGTGCACCTGTATGATCAATATAAGGGTAATTTATTCAGTCTTTACTAGCTATTTGACCTTATCCACAGAATTTCCATTAAATCATTTTTGTTGACGTGGAAATGTTGAATTTCTATTTCTGCTTTAATGCATCAATAGTCAGTGTATTAACAGTGCCTAAATGGTTCTAAAACCCCATACAGGAAGAGCAGTAAGAATAAATGAGTAACCTTGCAAAAAATATAATGGCATCCAATTACTCAAAGCCTTGCCCAAAAATAAAAAAGCCATAAATATCTAAAAATAAAATAAAATCAATGCTGCATACGATTCATAACCCTAAATGACAAGCTAGTGGTTTCACTCATCTGTCCTGATCTATTCAGGTAGCTGAATCATTGATCTACTAAGCAAGAAATACAGTTAATGCTGACCTTATATATAACCCCAATCTTAGAAGTTTAGTTTAAGAGGTCTGTTCATATAATGTAATTTAACATAAGGCTCAAAATAGTATAAAATAGGTCATACCGTACTGATCATCCTATTCCAATGCCTTCTAGGTCTCCCTGCTCTTCTCTACTTCCATCTATAAACACAGTAAATGACTGCTCAACCAGTCGGTTGCGTTGACCTGCCAGATTGGCTAAATGGTTTTTGTGTTTAAACAGGACCAGGAGGTGGAACTTGGGCGACCTGGGAAATGGTGGGCGATCAGTATGACTGAATTCATTGAATAACTAGTTGAAGTCATTTTCTCAATACCCAAAAGTTAGAGGAAAGAAAGTCAAACCTGAAAATGATTTCAACATGGAGGTGAAGGTGCTGAGTGCAAGACCTCTGCTAATCTAATAGGTTATCAGTATTTACGTCCTTGAAACCCCCTTTAACTCTGCCTTCACTTTTTATGTGTTCTGATTTTCCAGTAAGCTTGTTTTATATTCACTTGAACCTGTTTTTCCATTATCTACACCGCATGCAGTATATGCTTTCTTTTAATTCACCGATAAATGCCAATGTTAATGCTGTGCACATCAGAGCCTATAGCTACAAGAATAAGATAAGAACATACAAAGTTTTCCCCTTATTTTTTCCAGCACAATAATCTACAGCCAAATATTTCTTCAAAACATTACATTTAGGTTTTATAAATTGTAATTGCAAAGAAACCTTACTTCTGTTCTGCAACATTTTCCAATTATTTGATTGCAGTCAACAATGAAACTATTCATATTTCCATTCTGGTTGCCATGGCTTTTCCACATCTCTAGTCTAATTGTGTATCTTGTATTTGTAAGTTCATAAAACCTGTGCATGGTTTCTAAATCTCACATATGTACATTTTAACTGTACATAAATACATATACCGTATTTTTCGGACTATAAGACACACTGGACTATAAGACGCACCCAGGTTTTAGAGGAGAAAAATAGGGAAAAAAAAATTTTCAGGCAAAAAATGGTAAAATATTTAATGTATGGAAGATGTAGTTTTGGAACAGCTGCAAGGCCACATTGACAGGTGACCCTGCAGCTGTACGGGGATGTATAGGGCGTTTTTTTTGTGGGGCCAGATGTACTTTTTAGTTATACCATTTTGGGAAATGTTTATTGCTTAGATCACCTTTTATTTAATTCAGAGGCAAAACAGAGAGAAAAACCCGGCGGTTTAGCACTTTTGATTTTGACGTTCACTGTACATAAAACTATTAGTAGACCGGGCATTTTCAGACACAGGGATACCTAATGTGTATGTTTCACAGTAATGTTATACTTTTATATGTATTCTAGAGAAAGGAGGTGAACTTTTATTTATTTTATTTTTTTATTATATTTTTTTTTGTGGTTTTTTTTTTTTTTTTTTACTATTTTATTATCCCCCGCCTAGGGGGCTTGAACCTGCAATCATTTGATTGCAAGTCCCATAGACGGCAATACAAGTGTATTGTCGTCTATGGGAGATTCTATACATTACTATCGCGGAGTGTCATAGACCAGCCGCGATAGTAATATATATCTATGACAGGCCTGGGAGCCTTCATTAGGCTCCCAGCTGTCATCGGAACAGGTCGGCTCCTATGGCCTCGCCGTGCAGGAGCTGGCCTGCATCACTAAAGGTATGGGGCCGGTGGGGACCGGCCCCGGGGCTAACTGCCGGGACCTGCGGAGGAGGAGCGGATTTACAGCATGGCCGCGCTACTGCCACCGCTGGTTTTCTTCAGAGGCAGGAGCGTGACAATCTGCAGGCCCCGGCAGCTAAGACAGTCCCCGGCATCTGCTGTAATAGACCGGCAGATGCCGGGGAGTGTCTTAGCTGCCGGGGCCTGCAGATTGTCACACTCCTGCCGCTGAAGAAAACCAGCGGTGGCAGTAGCGCGGCAATCTGCAGGCCCCAGCAGCTAAGACACTCCCCGGCATCCGCCGGTCTATTACAGCAGATGCCGGGGACTGTCTTAGCTGCCGGGGCCTGCAGATTGTCACGCTCCTGCCTATGAAGAAAACCAGCGGTGGCAGTAGCGTGGCCATGCTGTAAATCCGCTCCTCCCCCCACATTCAGACTATAAGACGCACCCTCATTTTCCTCCGAAATTTTGGGGAAAAAAAGTGCGTCTTATAGTCCGAAAAATACGATCCTTTTAGTGTTTATACAAATTAGGGTCTATTAGCCAAGTGGGTGGTAACAATATGGTCTCTCTGGCATCGAGATCTCTGTGTGCTGTATGTCATACCCACTTTTCTAGTATACACTAATTTATATCTACACGTGCGTCTTATAGTCCGAAAAATACGGTATGTGCAGACATAACCATGGCAGACAGATTTAAAACCTCTATTTTTCGCTGTTTACAGTGAACCAACAATATATTGCCAATAAGGTTAATATTTCTAAGTTGCCTCATCTCTTTTTGTTTCATATCTGAATTTATACACAATCCATAGACAAGAAAGAAAGATTAATTCACAATGCAAAATTGTAGAGATATGCCATTACTTTACAATAATGTCAGTGGAGTAAGTAGCTGGTAAAGAAGTTCAGTTATGTGACAACCAACTGTTTCAACATGTAGTACATAGCTGAGAGCATACCGTATCATATACAACCTTATAAACCAGGGGTAGGCAACCTTGTGTGTGCAGTGTGCTGATTAAAAAAAAAAGACTGGTACTCAGTGTTCCTTGCAATAACTGTGAGGATATTCGACACCTACGTGAAAATCATAAAACACAATCCAAGCAATCAGCAATCAATTAATTAGTTGATTAAAGTGTAACTAGACTATCGGACTTTCTTGCATCTCGTTATTCTTTCCCTTGCTTCTCTGTCGAGAGCTGTCCCTGCTTCACACTATGTATGGAGCACTGGCTTATGTAAAATAATGAGAAAATGTAGGTAGGGAAGGGTCACTTCAGTTATATCTCAGCCATTATAAAATGTATAAACTAACATCCTAATCCCAGCTATGTTTTCAACCAGTGCTATCTCTGGAAATAATATCTCATCTTTCATATGAAACCAAAAGCAGGTTTCTATCTTTTATAATGCCCAATATATAGCTGTTGGATTCAGTGTCATAATTAGGAATGGCGGGGCCCGTGGTGAACTTTTGACATGCCCCCCCCCCCGACCAACACCAAAGACCCCGGCCGACCGACATCCCCCCCCCCCCCGCATTATGCCCCATAATGGCCCCTGTACACCCAGTATGATGCCCCCATAGTGGCCCATGCACACACAGTATTATGACCCCAAAGTGTCTCCTGCCCACACCGTTATATCCCATTGTGGACAGCAATGAACAGTTATTATACTCTGGGGTCTCTTCAGACCCCAGAGTATAATAATTAGAGACCCAGGGGGGGGGGGGGGAGATACAAACATAAAAATCACTATTACTTACCTATCCCCAGTTCCGCTGCACTCCCCAATGACGTACAGGACACATATGGACGCAGACCCAGATCATGTGATGTCAGGGACGTAACATTAGTAGGCCCAAAGCCCGCCCGGAGAAGTAAGTAAATGGGGCCCGTTACCGGCTGGAGTTACTCCAGCCAGTAACAGCCTATTGAAAAAGCACCGTTAGCGGCCGTTGCCGGGTCCCCTAATGTTCCGGGCCCTATGGCAGCCGCTCCCACTGCTACCCTAGTAGTTACGCCACTGGTTGGACTTGACCCTGCCCTACCCTTATTTTCTCTGCATTATACACAAGTCTGTACACCCTGAGTGGCAGGAACAGTTCTCAATAGAGAAGCAAGGGATAGAATAAAGAGATGCAGGATTTCACAGAAAGGAAACAACATTTGTTAGTAAAGTATATTACTAAATGTGGCTGTTTACGTGAAAAGGGCCCAGATCGTCGATACTAATTATAGAGAAAATAGTCCAAAACATTTGGGTAAAAAAAAATCACAATTTTGTTTTATGCAAAAATTTTATTTAAAAATATGTCAAGTTTACAAATTTGTTGAGACTTTTAAGAATTTGTACACTTTTGGTGCAGATTTCGTTAGAATTAAAGTGACAAATTAAATCGACAATCTGGGCCCTTTTCACGTAAACAGCCACAAATGTATGAATAAAATTTATTAAATACTGCAAGAAAATCAAAAGTTGTCTAAAGTTAAGTTATTCTTTAGACATGTTTCAGTGTGATCCTTCTCTGGTGATGGGCCTTTGTATGAACAGAGGACTCAGACATTTTCCCATCCCGATCTTCATGTTGAGTAAATTCATACCATTCCAGCCTTGTTGAGATTACTTTAGCATGTTCTGCTGCCATATTATACTTTTACTTGCTGAGAGGTATAAGAACAAATGCTGTCCTCTGACCAGGCCAGCTCATGCCCAGACATAATGCCATATCTCATGCTTCTCTGCTTAATACCTCCTCTCCTACACAGTTGAGAGCCCTGAGCCAGGTAGACATGCGACTTTGGAGCAAGAGTCAGAGGTTGCTGATCTCTGTTAAAGGCTAAGTAGCAGGCCTTGACAATGAAAGTTGCTTCATTTTTATTTGACTGATCAGCCTTATTTATGAGAAGTTTATGTGGTGGATTTTTTCCAAGGAAAGATTTGACATGTATTTGTTGTTGAACATCTGTTGCTATTTTGTCACAGAACTGCACACAGATTAATCCCATTCAATGGGGCCAATCCACATGCAGATACCAGCTACAGTTTCTTCATCATTTTCTCCCTTAACATTTATTTCAAATCCTTGGCAAAAAATGTTGTGGCCTTATGAACGGCAGCATGGAACTCCATTAAGAACAATGGGAGGCATACTGATTTTGGGGTAGAATAAGCAACAAAATCCATGGGAAAATTTTGCGTGGAAAAATCTGCAATATATTTATTGTATTGAATTTCTGTTGCAGATCTGTAGTTTAAAGTGCTAAAGATTTGCATGTGGCTATTTGCCAGAATCTGACACAAGTAGGCACACGTCACAAATATGCAGCAGAAAATTCCTTTGCCATAAGAACAACAATGCAAAAAGAGTCTCTATCACTAGGAAAAGTGATTTTTAACTAATTACACCTTTGCATAACCTTTAGAAAGTTTATTTCACACCTACCTATAGTATGTAGATTGTTTGATTCAGACACATAGAAGATAATAGGAGAGAGGAGGCTGCTGGGAACTTCCTGAGCTGGCTGGAAGCTCATTAGCATATGAATAAAAACGGACTTATTCAGAGACCACTGAGGCAATCTACATACAAAAGATAAGTGTGAAATAGCATTTCTAAAGCCTATGCAAGGATGTGTTTAGATAAAAATGACTTTTCCCATTGATAGAGCCCCTTTAAAGCAACAGAAGGCAGATTTCAGGCAGTTTTATACATGGATTTCAGCACAGAATCCACACCAAAATACATGGTGTGAGAAGGTGACAGGCAGAGTGCTGGAGTCATGGTATATATCTCCCCCAGGTTTCTAACATATGTGTGGTCTTGTGTCCTGGGTTCGTTACTGGGCCATAAAAGGCTGCAGAGCCTGCATTTCTGTGCAGATCCTGAGAGCGAGAGGAGGTGCCTGGGTCCGTCCTGCTATACCGAGAGTCTGGTGAGACCATACTGTGCTATTTTGTTTGTTTGTATGGTCAGTAGTAAGCCACCCATATCATTAGTGTTACTAATGATATACTGTTTAGTTAGTGCTCGGACAAGCAGAGTTTTGTTTGATGTTTTTCTGTATTTTATTTTGCTTATTTTGTACCTGAAGTGAAGGTTTATTTTGCTGGGGGTTTTTTCCCAAATAAACCAGTTTGCACAAAATATTGTGTCCTTGTGTGACTGGTTGGGTCTGCACCATTGCTGCTACTGAGCTACAATGGGTGTTTTACGAGCATTGCATCTGAGACAAGTCAGAGGTGCATCTGAATACCATTCAGTATGCTAGTCAATTAATAAAAAAAACTTCAATATTCGGTCATTTCAATGAACTATTAGAAAATTGCAGTGGCTGTATTTTGTGTTTGTCTACCTAATATATACAGTGAACCAAATTATATTCTCCATAATAGGGAGGTGTCTAGTTGATATATAAGGCACAAACATGGGAACACCAATAAGCCTCTTTTATTCATTTGTCTACATCTGTCAGCATGTTTCAGGCAGTATACAGTATGAATCAGTGTATGTCATGTGCATGACAACTTGTCAGTTTTGCACTCATTTACAAGCAGACAAGCTTTCAGTCTTTTCTTTAGACTGATGATTTTGTCATTCATTGCTATATGTTTAATTGAGCGCACAAATTTCCCATTTTATCTTTACATCTCTCAAATATAAGAAATACACTACTTTATCTTTTAACTTGTTGGCTTTACTGTGTTTTCTTTGCAGTGTCTGTGAGAAATCCCAATCATGGCTCAGTCTTCTGATGCAAGTGTTGTTGGAGTTACAGATCCTGAGGACAACACTCCTAACATGATTGTCTACAGAAAAGTAAGGCTTTTGGTTTCCTATCATTGATGTGGACTATGTAGTGAAATTGGAGCCTGTGATATGTTACATTATCTCACCAGTGTTTTGATACAATCTTTCTGCCCCTATTACTGTCATCACAAAGTCCTGCATGTACGATTTTGTGTCCGTGCAAAAAAAAAAAAAAAAAAGGTTTCCCCACGGAGAGGCTGCATACGGACACCGGAAAACACACATCACAAAACTCAGAGCATCTATGTCAGTTTTCTAGAATAGACATGTCAAACATTTTATTTTGTCATAGAGCCGATTGTTCTTTAAAAAGTTTGACTTTTTGGCTTTTAAACTCTGTACATCACTTTTCCAAAAGGTCGCCCATCAGTATGGGACTTGTCATAGCATTTATAACAAATTGGTATAACTTAAAGCTTAAATGTACCCAGATCCTAGCTGGAGAAGATCTTAGATTCTGGTACAAGGAGTGAATCTAATTTATTTAGACGTATGTGCCTCTTAATAAATTGTGCACTGATCCAATTTGGCACACAGGAGATCAAAACTGGTGTAGAAATTCACAATCTGTAGGGTAAGAATACAGAAACCATATGCTGTGCAAAAGTGGGAAATGTATTGTAACCATAAATAGGAATGAAACAAGCAAAAGTATTTCCAAACAGTGTCGTACTGACCCGCCAGATGACCAGAGAATACAATAATGGTGGAGCAGTAGATAAATAATTTTAAGGGTACCATGATCTATTTACTAGGGCTTGTTGAAAGGTAGGCCTCCACAAACATTTAATGTGGTAGTCCCAAAACACCAAAGGCCGACACCATTTCTAAGCTTGGTCTTATTGAAAGGTTTTATTGTTACAGAACCCTTTCTAGGATCTCATTGTAAAAAAAATGTATCAAACCACAGAACACATACTGTATGTGGCAAGTCACAGCCACTGTGGACTGACTGGAATGAAAGCTATGGAATGGAATTTTTCTCAAATTGCTGAAAAGTTTTTTGATTTTCAGAAGCTTTCCTCTGTCAAATCAAAGAGTTAGGGTGCGTAATAAATCTTTAAATTTCCTGTAGTCGTGACAGTTTACACGGCCACATCAGAAAACACCAGAGACATTTTAAATGTCAACATGTAACGCAATGCCCTATTTTCTCTACAGTGAAGTTCTCACTTTTGTAGCCCATGCTTCCACTGCTATGTTATGGCATTTTACAATCTGAATTAACACTTTCAGACCTATTAACTCCCCGTGTCTATAATATTATTATTATTATTATTATTATTATTATTATTAGTGTTATCATTAACATTATATTTTCTTTACAGAAAAAGGGAAAGTAGTTTTATAACGGTTATTTTATTAATCTTTTTCTCTGTAGTTATTTGGTAGTCTGTCTATACTCTTCCTATCCAATAAATTCATTTTCTAGGGAGATTGTTGTCATCACCATGGGGGAGATTAGAAATTCGCAATGAATGTGTAATTCTATTCCTCGCCATTCTATTTAGTAGTTCTGGAAAAATAGAAAGCACCTGCTCAAATCAGCTTTTTGGGACTTTTAGTCCACAGATGAAAAACCCAAGCAGGACTTGTCTAAAGCAGATAAACTTTAGTGCATTCTTTCAGTTTTCTCATGTAGTGTGCAAAGGAGATTCAGCAGATAGTCTTCTGTCCTGGACAACAGTCACATTTGTCTGGAGGGACCCCATGCACACAGCCAAGTGTGCATCCAGCGTGGAGCCGAGTGTGCAGCGGAATGCACTTAGACTGCACTCGGGTGACACTCCGTGTATCATCCATGATGCACTTACCTCAGCAATTGTTTCTGATCTGTTATGATTACAAAGACCATGATAAGATCTGCTCTATATTCATTATACGGCACCGACCATCAGACACCTCCTTGGATGGCACAATTGGACGTGAACAGGTAGCCTAAGGATACATTTGCATGGTGGAATTTTTACAGCAGAATCTGCTGCAATAATTCTCACTCCTATTCAGTTTAATATGAGGCAAAATATGTGTCCTGCCCTATTTTTCGGTGGATTCTGCCTGAACCTTCCACTGAAATGAATGGGAGTGAAAAATATTTCTGCAGTCAGCAGGAAGATTTGCGCTTTGGGGGAGTTAATATTTGTGCTCGTTCTCCAGTTTGTGCATTCCGCTGGGTTTCCGTCTTTAGCCCCGGTGAAACTGGACAGGAGATGGAAACCCAGCGGTCAGTTTTAAAAGCCATTCACATGAATCAGTTTGTAAAGGTGACCGCCCGTGTCCACCTTCTGCCTGTCCACGAGGAAAACGTTTTTTTAAACCAGACACAAGTCCTACAAAAAAATTGTTTCCCTGCACACAGGCAGAAAGCAAGTATTTGCAGTCACCTTTACAAACCCATTCAGGTGAATGGGTTTTAAAACTAACCACTGGGTTTCTGTCTCCTGTTCAGTTTCACCAGGGCTGAAGATGGAAACCCGGCAGAATGCACAAATCAGAGGACGAGTGCAAGTGTGAAATCCCCCCTAAGATTTTGCATGGTGCTCTATGAAGTTACTCTTTGGCTCATGCCCCACATTGCGGAAATGCAGCTTTTTTGCTGCAGATTTTGCTGCGGCTTTGTGAGCCAAAGTCAAGTATGGATAGAGCAGAAGAGAGAAGTATAAGATCTTCCTATATATTTCCCACTCCTTTTGAAGCCAGGCTCAAATAAACGCAGCAAAATCTGCAACAAAAAAAGCTGCGTTTCCACAATATGGGGCCTCAGCCTTTACCCTCCTTAGAGTTGGAAATGGGAAGACTGGAATAAGAGCTATGCAGGATCAAGGTATAATGGGCGTGCTACTGTAGTGTTGTAGTGAGGATGCAGGTCTTCTGGAATAACTCCATTATGAGATGGTTACTTTTATAGATCAGAACACTTTACTCCATGCTTCCATCATGGCTCCCTGTCTAACAACTCCTCCCCCTAAGCTCAGCTCCTCCTCCATTACTACCTCACTGTTGCTAGGCAGACAAAGTAGAATAAGTAAGCAGAACAGAACATACAGAACATACTTATAACAACATCACAGCTACCAACAAGGGCGCTGTGACTATTTTTCTCTCCAGGGACTATTTATGGCACATGCAGTTTCAAGCAAATTATAACTGAGCTGCGGTATTCCAGCATGGTCACTCTACAGGCTAGAGAGCCTAAGGTTTCCTGCTCTGTGCACTGTATAGCTTTGCTTGTAAACAAAACTCTGCCCATCAGTGTTGGCTAATGGCTGAAAAGATTTGCAGGTCAGCTAAAGGTATTACCTGCAAATTTGTGCAGCCAGTGGGCACCACAGCTGGACAGGTTTTCAGCTTCATCTGGTCGTCGCACTATTGAAACTCAGACTAATATTCTAAGAAAAGCCTTCTCTAATAGTAAGCCAGCATGTTTCAATGAGAAAAATTACATCAAGCTGGTACAAAAAAATATCCTAAATTACCAGCATAGATCTTACACAGTTACACAGTAGACTATGTAATGATGGATAATTCCAGTATTCTGCAGCTTGCACTGAAAAACTAGAAATTGTGGCAGAGGCTAATACGGTAAAATGTAAATACCCCTTTTCATGCTATTGCTGCTTTTATTCACTTTAATTATATGAATTATAATTTTTTTTTCATGATTATGCTTTTCAATTCTTAATTTTTACATGTGGTATCTGAAACTTCTAAAGCTAGCTGAGAGTTATGTAAATGAACTACCAAATTCTTGTAATGGAGCTATTTTAGTAAAGATAAAAAGTATCCCTCTTTCCCCTTAAAGATCAGGTGATCACCCTGATCCCTGGAACCTTCACACAGCAAGCAGGTGGTACTGTCTGGGTGAGCTCTAGTTGGTTGTAAGTTTTGCCCACAGCGATGTTGCGGTCTTACATCCTGGCCAGTAATGACCATTGATGCTTTTACTAAGCAGGTTTCACCTCTGGTTCATGGAAGGGGAAATCCATAATGGGGGAATCTTCTATGACATTGGTATAAACAAAAGACTTTATGAACCAGCATTCAATCTTTATGAACGTTGCAAGTGGCTACAACAGATCCATAGATATTCAACTGGTCATTTATTAATGGCTGTTGCACATAAGAATGGCTACAGCACCTTGACATATTGCCTAAAACCAAGCTAATGAACAGGTTCCATACTAATGGACTATGACGAATCGCCTCCAGTGTGCTTACATTATTAGATGAAAAACTCTGCTGACCTTATCATAAGCACAGGGGGATACGTAGACAACAATCAGCCTACAGTGCACTTTAAAGCTGAGAGTTAAATTATAGGTCAGCAACGTTAGTAAGAGATTACCTCCTTAAAAGAGTACAGTGCATAAAGTCGCAGCTAATATGCGTATAGCTTATAGAAATCTTTGCTATAATAACTTAAACATGGGCTTTAATGTGGGTTTTAAGAACTAGAGATTTGTACGGTAACAGAAGGATTGTGGGGTTTATTAAATCGAGTCCTTCACCAGAACCCAGCATCTCAGCCTAGTATGGGTCACCTGAAACAAGGAGAGTTTTCCTCTCCATTGGCGAGATGTTGTTTATATCAATAAAGTGGTGAGCAGCAATACCCTCATTATTCCATAGAGTTCATTTGCATATTGACAAACGGCAATGACATTAACCTATATGTCTGCAGGGCTTGTTTGATATGCTGGGTTCTGCTGACAGACTCTATTTAACCAGAAGCAGAGTTACATCTGTCCATAGAGGGTGTCTGGTATTGGACAACCTGGTGGACAGGCTTGGCTCTATTTCTGAAAGAAAGTGCATTTCTAAATCCTGGACAACCCCCTTAAACCTTAGTAAAATTAAGTAGAAATAAACAGAAAGTCTTGACCATGATGCTGGTCAGTCTGCAAAGCTTCTTGAATGCACAGAAAAACAATGATGTCCCATGGACTGACAGGTCTCACTAGCTAAAGCCTCTCTCAGCTCTGGATTGTGTCTTTAGTAACCTCCATTCAAGCTTTCATCATATAAAAGACTTAATAAGTATGACAAACAGTATGACTGTACTAGAAAGCTAGATGATACAATAAACCATTTATTTGAGGCACAAAGAAACAAGAACAAAAGGCATCTTTTTGATTTCTTACAAAGTACTTTTGTTTTGTATAGTAAGATCTGTAGGAAAGTACAAAGTAAGCTCAATGAAGGGGCATTTCTTGATAAATAGAGGAAATGTACCAGAATTCATGACTTCTTCATCTTTGCTGTTATACAGAGTGTATGTTGGTATCCACCATAACATCAGAGCACCACCAGTGTTCACAATTTTCATCTTTTTGTACCTATGCATTTTTCCATTTTGTTACTATTTCCAGTATGAAATACTGTTCAGTAATCTGATTATATTTGCCTTATATGTTTAGCTTTAGAATGATAGGCCCTTTATATAAAAGTCACCAGAATGAGGGTTCATTCAAAGGGAGGAAAATGGTGAGGAATTTGGTGTGGAATTTCAGCGCTGAAAAAAAGCCTCCCATTGACTTCAATGGGTTTCTTTTTCTGCTAGGCATTATTTTCAGCGCAGAAAATACTTAAAACTGGAGTAGTTGCCATTGTGTAAGATTATGTCTTAGGCTTTGTTTCAATAATGTTTGTGTTGTCCACTTAATATGTATGCTAGAAACGTTTCGAGTGTACAAGAGAAGCGTATCAATAGGGTTACATCAGCCTGACTAAGGCCAGTAGATTGACGTTTTGGCCACAATCAGGCATAGTGGATTAAAACAATATCCAGCTGAAGGTATATGGTTGGAGAAATTCCAAGCTATACGTGTAATGGAGGCCAGCAATGTACAAACATGGCCTCTTGTATATATAGCAGGGTGTGCAGTGGCGTAACTACCGCCATAGCAGCAGAGGCAGCTGCCACAGGGCCCGGGACATTGGGGGTCCGGTGACAGCCGCTACCACTGCTATCATTAAACTCGGGGTTCTTTTCGGACCCCCGAGTATAATGATCGGAGGGTCGGGAGAAGTAAGAAACATAAAAAACACTTACTTACCTCTCCACAATCCGGGCAGGCTTCGGCCTAGTTGTCTGATGTCTCATGACTCCAGCCTGCGTCCCGGGTCATGTGACATCTGACGTAATTGAAGATGAACTACTTCGGAGGCCGACAGCGTAGGAGCCTGAAGATAGGTGAGTAACAGAGTTTTTTTTTTATGTTTTTCTCCCCCTGGGTCTCCAAATATTATACTCTGGGGTCTGAAAAGACCTCAGAATATAATAATTGTTTATGGGTGTCCACAGTGGGACATAATACTGTGTGCAGGGGCCACTATAGGGGATAATACTGTGTGCAGGGGCCACTAAGGGACATAATACTGTGTGCAGGGGCCAGTATGGGGTATAATAATGTGTGCAGGGGCCACTATGGGGTATAATAATGTGTGCAGGGGCCACTATGGTGCATAATAGAGCACGAAGGAATGCGTAGGAGGAGTCGGTCGAGGGCTTCGGTGTCGGTCGGGGGGGGGGGGCATGTCAAAAGTTCACCACGGGGTCCCGCCTTTCCTAGTTACGCTACTGAGGGTGTGCGTTCTTACTAGAATAACTTGTGGCACAGTTTTGAGGTCTATAGAAAAGTCCAGTTGTTTTCTCTTCCATCAGCTTTTTTCTGGCATCAATGAATTTATTTTTCCTCTCCAACAAAATAGTTTACTTGTTCAAACTAAAAATAGGGACTTTATTATTTTAGGACACCGATACCCCCATTGACCAAAGTGTTTGCCTATGAGTCCTGAAAGCAGAAAAACAACCAAAGAGCCAAAACCGTCATTATGTGGTTATTGTGGAAAATAATGGCCTGTTCATACTGTACCTTCTGGAGTTTGATGACGTTCAGTTTTGAGTACGGTATACAGTATATCTTTTCATACTATGATGGCAGTACTTGTATTCAGCAGTTTGCACCCAGGGAAGGAAACGCCAATAGACTTATGATTTTTTTTATAACCAATGTGACTATGTAAATAAATATACAAAATGTATCCCAAAACAATAATGTTACCATGTACAGACCTTTAATAGGAACATAAACATATCTTTAAGTATTGCTTTAATGTGAGACTGTATATCAGTACAATATATAATACAACCTTCCTTCCTTCCTTCCTCCTTCCTCTCTTACACTATGTTTGACTTGTAATAAGAAAGAACAAAGGATGTATAAAAAAGAAAGTGGATGCAAAGAAAAAAAAAGGTCTAGAAACCGTTTTATGTATCTTACCAAGGGCATATGCTAGTCTCGGCTGCAAAAAACCAGAGCAGACAGAGCCAGGAATAGTTTGCAAAGCAGGGATTTAGGTCTCTTTCCCACTGGTTGTTTGTAATGGGCTCTAGATCTGTCCTTGCACAGATGGCAGTGTTTTAACAACAAGGCAGAAATGACAGCAGAGGAGAATGTAAATGTTGAGGGGATAGGTTAAAGACAGGAAGTGTTGATGGAAATGAAATGACATTGATGTGTGGATCTAATGCTTAATGCCTCCTGGACAGTACAGAGAAGACTTCAGTGGTGCGCTATTCATTGATGTGTAATTGCTCTGCATATTAGTTGTCATTAGCTGTTTTTTTACTGATTTTATTTCAATTAGTTCATACAATATAATGACTCGCTATCTAGAATTTAGCCCCCATTACATATTTTTCATATCTATCTATTTACATATTAATTCTGGTTTCACACAACCAGAATTACTCTACCTAGTACTCTACCTGTACTAGGTAGAGGTATTGCAGCCATAACATCTACTTTTACTTAATTTACTTGTTAAAGGATATCAATGCAGCCCCCGCATATATGTTAATGTAACTTGAATAAAACTCTATTTTCCCCTTGTGAATCAGTGACCCCATTGCTGAGATATCACTGTTTTCATTAATGTGCAAATGAGTTTTGTGGCGCAATGAGGGCATTGCTATTTACCTCTTTGGTGCAACAACATTGCCCTCATTGCTCCAAAAGTGCATTTGCAAAAACAACTTACCTATCTATCTGCAGGGCTGGGTTGATAGGTTAGGTTTTGGTGACAGTCTTACGTTAATATCCTTATGATATAAACAATATACTTTACTGATTTTATCATCCAGATATCTTAGGGTGAGTCACATGATCATGATTAATGTCAGCAATGGACATTAACTATAATGGACACAGACAGAGCCTCCTCTATCTGAGCTTGTTCCTTCTGACTCTAATGTGAACAACATGACGGACACTGTCAGAAAGGTAAAAGATATTATGGAAGAAAGCTTCTATCATATTTTATACATTAGGATGAATGTAAAGAGACACGCAATGGAGGGGGCTCCGTCTGAATCTGTTATTTAATGTCCATTGCTCTCATGCAATGATGGATGAGAGCAACAGACATTAACGTTAGTAGTGGGATCCCAACATTAGTCTACTGTATCTACAGACTGCAGATAAATGCTGCACTAACATGTTAATCTCTGTTACTTGTTGAGAAGGTATATATTTTGTCTGAGCATGTAACATTTATATACTGTACGTATTTACATTTGTATATTCTAACTGGCTGTAAAAAGAAATTTAAAGGCAGTTGTGGCCCCCACCTCACCGGTTACCACCTATTCTACCTATCCTTGTCCTGACCCTGGTAGTGAAAACCCCTATGAGCACTAGTTGTTTCTTAAATTTCCCAGAATCAAATAAGACAAATAACAGCTGTATAGAATAATAAAACAAAATACAACTTCAAAATTCATAGTGCAATACATTTATTATTGTCAAAGTTGTATGCAACAAATCACAAAATAGTAAATGGAAAAATAGCAGTTAGGGGTTTTCCAGGCCTAAGAAAATGTGACTCAAGGCAGGAAATGATTGCTATATAAATTAATAAATATACCCTTTGTGTGTTTTGACTATTTTTTGGCAATTCCTCATATTTTCAGTACTAGTAAGGACGGGATGGTAACAAAGAGTGACTTGGTCACACATTTCTGCTGAACGGTAGAAAATATTCAACACATTTTTTTGTCTATCTGTAAAAAAAAATAAAAAAAATGTATATATACGTATATATTGTGAGAAGGTGACAGGCAAAGTGCTGGAGTCCCTCTATATCAGCTCTAGATTCCTGAGTTATGTGTGGTCCAGTGCAGGTCTGGAATAGATTTCATGTCCAGGTTTGGGTCCTGAGGCTTGTTACTGGCCCATAAAAGGTTGCAGAGCCTGGACTTCAGGGCAGATCCAGGAAGTGAGGAGTTGGCTGAGTCTGTTCTATAACCTTGAGTACAGTGAGACCAATTTGTGCTTGTGTGTTTCGTGTGGCTGGTAGTAAGCCACACGTATAGTTAGGTTTTTACTTCTGTTTAGTTAGTCGCTCGGACGAGCAGGAATTTGTTTTATTTTTGCCTGAAGATAAGGCTGCATTTTGTTTTGCTCATTTGTGCCTGAAGTGAAGATTTATTTATTTTCCTGTTTTTTTCTAAGTAAACCTGTTTGCTGCATAGTTTCTGTCCTTGTCTTGACTGTTTGGCTCTGCACCACTGCTTCTACTGAGCTAACTTCCCCACAATATATACAGTATAACTTGAAAAATCCCTTTAACCTCTTCTGAAGAGTTATGTTAAAAGTCATGATAAAAAGTTATAGCATACCAGAACATTATAATGAAAAACTTCCAAGGCTGCCATATAAATGTTATATTTCCCAGTTTGTTTTACCAGGGTCCCATATAAACAGCTAAGCTTCTTGTAGAACCAGTGCTCTCCAATTGCCTGTGACAAGTCTTCTGATATTGTGACTCAGCTGGTGCTTGTTAACAGAAGGGATACCTGGATGTATAACAATAAAACATAGATCATAATTCTGATTATTTTACTTTCTGGAAAGGTTTACTATCTCCTCTTATGTTTGTATATGGTACAGACATCAACTGTCACAATATCCTATAGGATCTGTTCATATGGTGGAATCTGGCAAAGAATTTGTAGCAGAATACGTACCAAAATGAGCAGCAGATTCTGCCGACTCTGTTTTCGATTGTTTTGAATGGCAGGCTCAGAGAGTCCTGATAAGGTCTGTCTGGGCCTATCCAGCAGCAGAAAGCTGCAACAGAATACCAAAGGTCTGCATTTGCACTCTATGGGGGAAGCCGGGGGTGTAAAATGAAGAGGAATCTGGTGAACCTAGTCTCTCTGCTGCCTGAGGCAGACGATCAAATGACGCCGCCTGCACTGAAACGCAGAGGACAGCGCAGGAGAGGGGCACTCGGCTTGTTTTAAGAGTGGCCGCTCTCCTGCGTTAGTTTAAGAGAAAAAAGTAAAATAAAAAAAAAAAAAATGGCTGCGGCTACTGCCTCATCCAGAGGATGTCCCTAACTTCAGAAAAAGTGGAAGATCAGTCACTCAAGCACTAGTGGTTGGAGCTGAGCAGCAGTTGGGAGTGATTATCTAGATCAGTGAAGTCCAACAGGAGAGGGCACATCCCTAAAGCTCGTTTCAGCTAATTTGCATACTAATAAGATGATGATTTTTATGTAAATGGAGATGCAATGCAGAATAAGAAAGACATCTCTGGAAAGTGTAGAGGCCGCCATACACAGTACTGTCATTAGTTTGATACTGATTGTTCTGCTGACAGATTCCCTTTAAATGACGATGTCTTTGTATTATTATACCTACACTTAGTTCATTTCCATTACTGCAAACTGCATATTTTTCCACGGCTAAAAATGCTCCTCAAAAATGGTAAGAGGAGTATTTTTATGTAAATAATATACCATATACAGTAGCTCATATAGCAGCACATAAAATGTACTACACGTATGTGCTGTGACCTTGAAGGAGTTGTTACCAGAGTCTAAAGTAATAGACCCTAGAACAATTATCGAAAAGTTCACATCCTTAGCAACTTTTTATGGAACCGGGAGTTTTTAGTACATGGTAAAAGAGCCTGTAAGGGCGGGTTGACACCTGCACCCATTCTCTGCTTTCGGGTTTCCGTCTTCTGCCGAGAGAAACTGGACAGGAGACGGAAACCTGCAAAGCGTAGACTGGGCGCAGGTGTCAACCCGCCCTAAATGGTGCTGCTAGATATGCAATGTGTCTTTATAGGAGCATGTTAGTCCTCTTATGGATGAGACTCATGTGGTCAAGCTTTTAGAGAGAATAACTGTCTATTAAATACTGTAGTCCATTTGCTTTGTTGATGCAGAAATACATGCAATATGTGTTTTATATGTCCAGATCCATAAGGAGTTTATGACAGAGATAAAACTGCTAAGCTGTTAATGTCAGTTCCATTTACTCTATTGTGCTTTTATCTGTCAGAGTAATATGCTTATTTTACAGGAAGAAGCTTTTGGTACCTCCTGGGCTGAGAGCAGATGCTGAGCTTAGCTTTCACATCAGGAATCACAACCATCCAATCCAATTTTTTACTCTTTGAGGAAGTGATAAATATAAAGCAACAGCCTATGGAAATACCCCAGTGAATTAACTATAACCATGCTGAAATATTGTATTGCATACTGTTATAACCTGTGAACCACTTTGTCTTTATTTGGCAGATGCAATATATTTATATTATATATAGCCCAGCAATACGTCTGGCATCATTCCCATCTGAAGCGTTTATTACATATACATAACATGTGCCATGAATACCTAATAGGTGAGGAATCAGAAAGTGGGTCCCCTGGCCAATGCTTGTTGACTGCACAATGGCCACCATTTGCACCAGCTTCAGTGGAGAGGTTGTTCTGGTAATTCTCCTAGATTTTCATAGCAAACCAGTGGCCACCTCTCCATTTAAGCCAGCTTGCGGCTGCTTTGCATTGGCCCAAAGTCTCCGTACTGCCTATGTAGGTAAACACTCTCCCTGATGTGTACGATTGTCCCCTGACCTTAATATTTTAAGGGTACCTGTTAGGTCTTTCTTTAACTCACAAACCACAGTCAGTACCACAGAGGCTGACTTCTATGTGATCTTCCCCGCTGTGTTCATAACGTTTGTCTGATGCGCCATCCATCGAAAAATCACTTTTATTCAATATGCAAATGACTTCCAGGGGTGAAGCGCTAATAATAGAAGCTCTTCACGTCTCTAACCCCTGACTCTGATTGACATCCACTTGCCTCAGAGGTGAAGACGTGAGAAAGGGGGGTTAACATGGAGTTGACAGATTTCCTTTAAGGGGTACCTGTCATGTTGAACATGGTGTTGGATCTGCAGGTATCATGTTATAGAGCCAGAGTAGCTGAGTAGAATCCTATATAGTTTTCAGGATATTTTTTTTAAAGTCTGCTCTTTATTTGCTGTAGAGTCCAGTGGGTGGTCCTACTGAATGTTTATGTGTTCGGTTGTGCCTACAAATACAGCAATGTCAATCACTAAGTAGGGCGCCCCCTGTACTCTTATGGATTGAAAATGCAGGGTTTAAATGTGTAAGTTTGAATATATACTGTATTCTTTTTCCTCAAGTATATATATATATATATATATATATATATATATATATATACACACACACATATATACACACATATAATAATCTGTTCAGTTCTGCTCTTGCTGTGCTGCCCACAGATAGTACTACATATACGACGTGACAGTTTCCCTTTATTACTATACATCCAACAAGCAATACTCTATTGTCTGATTCTATGACTCACGTGTTCAGCTAATTATAGTGTAAAGAAGACGAGACACCACTTACCTAGTAGGTTAGGCTGCCATAATGTTGATATAACAAATGTGATTGTATTTTTTACAACGGCTTATTATGCCATACAATCTACCTTGTACTTTTACTATATCCCACATTGATAATAAGAATTGCGAACATTTTTTAATCATTTGGCAGCAGGGTCGGACTGGGGTGTCTAGGGCCCACCAGTGGAATTGTTTCTAGGGGCCCACCGCCAGGACCCTGCAAATCAGCAGCGGTACCAAGACACGACGACTAAAGGTAATAACATGTCGGGAGCCATGCTGCTCACCCACTATACCATGTGCACTACCTAAATGTACTGCTACACCTTGTATGGCAAGTGAACAGCATGGCTCCTATAAATGCTACTATTACCTGTAGCTGCTCGGTCTTGGAAAAGGCTGATCTGCAGAGTTCCTGGCTGTTGTATCATCGCAGATGTAATATTGATGGCTTATCCTAAGGACAGACCATTAGAAAGATGAATAAATCCTTTAGGGCTAGTTCACACGGAGATACATGAACTCCATGTGTGAAGATTCCAACGCAGATGCCAGGCATCCCGTCGTGACATTCCGCTTCGGATTAGGCTCAAATGAATGGGCCGGAGCCTTGCGCCGCGGATGCTGAGACTGATTCAGCCGTGGAATATAGGGCAGATAGGGAAGCTCACAAGCGGCTCCCATTAAAGTCATTGGGAGCAATTTTTGACAGCAGATTTTAAGGCGGATTCTGTCCGTTCAGTCTCGTGCTGGCACCTCCTTGCTGGGAGTCCTGCACCTCATGTGATCGCTGAGACTAGTTAGGTAAAGAATTTCCAGAAATGAGACCATGAGGCCGAACAGACACAGGCGGGGGACAACGGGTTGCTGGAGACAGGTGAGTATACTTTTTTTATTTTATTTTTACACCTCCCTGGTGGCCACCACAGTGATCACTCCAGTTTATAGACAACCTCTTTTAAGGGGATGTCTGGGCCAAATTTTTTATGGCCACTTCACTGGTCTCCCCCAATACATTGGTCTCTTCACTGGTCCCCATAATGTATAGGGTATAGTGATGGGGCCATTATATTGTGTGGGAGCAGTGATGGGGTAACATCCTGTGCGGAAGGGGGATGTTAAAATGTGTGGGGCCTATTAAAGGGGTTGTGCAGGGTTAATCTTTTTTATGGCCTATGCTCAGAATAAGCCATAAATACCTCAAACCTCATATTGCAGAAACACAACGTCTTTGGCTACTATAGAAAAAAAAATGTGTTTTACAAAACCAGCAAAGTGAAATGTAATCAAATTTACCTAATCCGCACACTGCAGGAAAAAAAGATGTGGAACAGCCACAAACTCTCCTGCCTCATCCTGATCATCTCAATATACTCGATTGGGGGCCCCTGACCAATGTATCTGCATTAGTACAATGAGGACTTAACAGTCGGGGCTCGGGGCCTTCTGGGGGATTCACCGGTTCCCCAGTGGGCCAGTCTGACCTTGTTTGGCAGGATGCCTTGAAAGAACTATAAAAAAAATGTAGTCTTTGTACCATATTAGCCAGTGGATATGAAATGTAAAGATTGAGAGTTCTCAGTAGTTGATACCTTTTTTAATGGCTAACAAAAAATGATGACATATTGCGAGCTTTCGGAACTTCTCGGTTCCTTCATCAGGATAGTATAACACAATATCTGAAGACAAGCACATTTATACAGTGGATATACAGGAATACAGTGTCCATCAATCGTGCATCAAACACTCTATTCCTGTATAAATGTGCTTGCCTTCAGATATTGTGCTATACAAGCCTGATGAAGGAACCGAGTAGTTCCGAAAGCTCGCAATATGTCATCATTTTTTGTTAGCCGTTGAAAGAACTAGCCATAGACTGGACTTGTAGTAAAAATTGTTATCGGTGCAGTAGACATTGGACTTTTTTTTAGCAACATTCACAAACAGTCAAATAGAAGACAATGTTTTAATTCAGTTTTTTTTAAAAAATTTTTAATGCATGTATATATGTCAGAAATCAAGATGTATAAATGTAAAGTATATAGATCAGAACACTACAATGAAAATATGCCATGAAAAAAAACATAAATTCTTTATAACAGCTCTATAAGAAAGTGTTCTGTCTCTTACAGCAAGATTTTATATTCTTGCCCATCAGCAAAGGCCCCTGGAAAATGTTTTGTATGTAACCTGCTCAGTATAAACTGGCTGTTTAAGATTAGTTTCCTTGCTTTGTTACAAGTAGGGAGTTATATATATATATATATATATATATATATATATATATATATATATATATATAATTTTTTGTCTAAACAAATATGTATATTTTATTTAAGATTTGAGTGTATTGGCATACTATGAACTAGGCATGCTCATGCTTAGTGAATGTATAGGTTGCATTTTTTGCACACAGCCCTTATAGAGTATACTTTGGTTTTCTATCTATAATGACCTCATTTAACATCTGCTGACTTTTCATTTCCATTAATAAGCAGCATTTGCCTTGGCCTCTTTTCCTGATACGGGGCTTATAAACCATGCCTGTATATGAATTTATGTTGTTTGACTTAAATATCACTTTGCTTAAATATTAACTCTTCCCAACTTGCAATCTGCTATTTCAGTACTTAACTGTAAGGCAGCCCATCAATAGCTTTTATCCTGAGCAAGCAACCTTTCTGCAGCACATCTGAAGTCTTCTTTGCTTTGTGCAATCCTACCTTTGAAATATGGTTGGAGATTTTCATTCAGAGAAAATCTTCTGATTTGTTCACCTGGGATATCCTTCAATATGGTAACAGCCATATTCTCATTCCTCCCATGTGCACACCACCAGCTAGCTGGAGCTTCGAGCCTCTGTAAATTCCTGAAAAGGAACTGGCTGCAGGGAAAGCAAACAGAGGGTCATTTATCAAGGGTAAAAGTAGTCATGGCAACGCTAAAGTGACGATATTTGTACCATTTCTATCGTATGCCTAGGCTCAAATTCAAAGGATTTCCATCTCGGCATCAGTGCGGCTCAGTGATCAGCAAAGCATTTGTCTTTACTATGGTCGGCGGTTAAAGGAATAGACATCAACATATATTTATAGATAAGACATTTGGAATTAAAGAAATACATTTACATATTTGTAATAGACTTGATGTTGTCATTGAAAAATCATTTCTATTATGGCCACATGGCTTCAGCTTCCAAGTATAAATGCAGCAGGTTCTATTGTGTGTCCATGATGCTATCTATTCCAATATTGTTGTTATCTGAGCAGCGAACAGTGAGCAGGAACACGGCCAGATACATCTCATAACTGTGTGGTCAGGGACTGAATATTAATAAAAACAATATCACACAGCACAGACAGTGGAAGTTATTACAAATGAGAGATGTTGTGTAAAAGGATGACATTGTCTCAAGGATTATTAGAATAATGATATATTTCACAGTGCTTTACAACCCAACAGTTCTGTAATGTAGAATACTGACCCTGCTCACAAAAGCTTGCAATGTGTATATATAGGGATGACCTGTTTTGCACAATGGGCCAGTGCTCTTTTATAAAGGCAGGGTAATACACATAAAGTTACTGCTCAGTATCACCATATACACAGATGTGAAGTGCGTCATCTTTTTATAGCAATTCAGATCAGCCTCAAGTTTACCAGGGGTGAGGCCCGATTTACCAGATTGATTGACAGAAATCTGTGAAACAGGCAGAGTCTGAAAAAGTAAATTCTGGTTAGAGGGGTGATGTTCCAGGGTAGAGTCGGATCACTTGTGACTGTCTGAAGGCAAGTCCAGCAAATCAACCGTGGCCATCAATACACTTGCAGGCTGATTTTCATATCTATAACCCGCAGTCTACTAATATTGACTTGGAGGCATTTGGGGCCTGACAGACTCCCTTTAGAAAGCTAAAAATATTTATGCCCTGTCCTACGGATAAGTCATAAATATCATATCTGTGTCCTACACAGAAACCCCTACCAATCAGCTGATTCACAGAGAATGAAGCAGGAAGTAGAAAGCTCTATTTTCTGTGTAGTGACTAGAGATGAGCGAGTACTGTTTGGATCAGCCGATCCGAACAGCATGCTCGCATAGAAATGAATGGACGTAGCCGGCACGCGGGGGGTTAAGCGGCCGGCCGCCGTCAAAGCGGAAGTACCAGGTGCATCCATTCATTTCTATGGAGCGTGCTGTTCGGATCGACTGATCCGAACAGTACTCGCTCATCTCTAGTAGTGACCAAACCGGGTTACTACAGGACATCTTCCATTCAGATGAGCTGACCTGCAGCAACCTGGTCTCACCACTACACGAGAGTTTCTGTTTCCTGCTCCATAATTTGCGCAACAGCTGCTCTGAACAGGTGATTGGTGGTGGCCCAGGTGTCAGACCCCCACCAAGCTGATATTGATGACATAGCCTATCTAGCCTAGAAACTCCCTGAAAAATGTTGTAGCTTGAGATTGTTGTATCCACCGGAATAAGAAATACAGTTTATATCTCAATTTTGCACTGACTGACTCCATTTACCTATATATAAATCTGTATGTAAGGATTTGGGATGCTATATAGGCTACTGTCTTAAAGAATTTAACTGCCTCAGTTTCTGGACATAAAGTACACTTGTTGACAAGTTCAATTACCCAAGTACAATAGTAGTTACAGAACTGAGGCTAACCTTATAACAGGTAGATATTCTGAACAATCAAGTCTCAAAACAGAACCTACTTGCTGATTGTTTTTTAGGTCAAATGAAGACGGTACATTTTGTGCAGTGGTATTAAAAACTGTAGAAATAAAGAATAATAATAATAATGATAATGATATTGTCTTGCTTTTGTTATTTTAGATCATTAAAATTATTTTTATTAAACGACGGACATTTAATAAGGACACAACTTGACATCATAGCTGAATATTAGAGAGAGGTGACAGTTCTGCTCCTACACCCTGTAGCCTCTGGTCATCAATGTATGTCTGGTTGACACTTTGTTATTAACATAACAAGGCTGTGACTTTAGTGACATGTATATGGCATTTATTGTGGTAGCAGTAAACCATATAGTTGATTAACAACTATAATATAATATGGAGTAACCACATTTTGCTTTATATTAGGATTTGCTTGAAATCCTGTTTTGATTTTGCATGCATGGATGCCTTTGAAGTTGGTTATTAGGCTAAAACCTGATGTTTCATTGAATATGTTACGGTGTGTCCGTGTGACAAATTGGGACTGTGTTTCCCCGGCAACAAGGAAATGAGGATTTATGATGCTGTCCCTGTGAAGATTATTATGGAAGTAAAAACAATTCTAGCTCTTTAGTCTTACAAAAGTCTGTTTTGTGCAGTAAAATGAAATCTGAACATTGGAAACCTACATAATAAATAATCTCTTATAGCTCACTTTTCTAGGTTTGCTTCTTAACAAATTGCTGGGTCATTAAAAGTATTATAAAACAATTAATACCAGGTTTAAAAACAACAAAACACAAAGGGCCAAGCACAGTTAAATGAGAAATGTAAGAGAAATGACAATAGATATTGATATTTTTTTAAAAACAATTAATTAATATATAAATAATAGTGCCGGCTTCAGACAAGGCTACTCTCTGAGGGCGAGTTCACACCTGCACCTGGTCTCTGGTTATGGGTTTCCGTGTTTTGCCGAGAGAAACTGGACAGGAGACAGTAACCCAGCGCTCAGTTTTCAACTCGTTCACTTGAATGGGTTTGCAAAGTGACTGCCCATGAGCATCTTGTGCCTCTCCGCGTTGAAACCTGTGTTTTTAACTGGACACAAAGTCAGACATGCAGGACTTTGTGTCCAGTTAAAAAAAAAAAAAACGTTTTCACCACAGAAAGGCAAAAGACGCTCACGGGCGGTCACTTTGCAAACCCATTCAAGTGAAGGGGTTTGAAAATTGACTTCCGGGTTTCCGTCTCCTGTCCAGTTTCTCTCGGCAGAAGATGGAAGTCCGAAAGCAGAGACCGGGCGCAGGTGTGTCGTCTTGTCAACATAAACTTTTTGCTAAAATGTTCCAGAGGATTCTGTATGCTTCAAATAAGGGGCCCATTTGGATGCAATTTTTACAAAACTAACCATCAAGGTCGTGCAGAATATGTTGCACTGACATTACTTCTTACATCCATCTATTCTGCCAATAAAAAAAAGTCTTTTTTTTTTTAAATTCCAGTATGAGTTCTAGCTAAGGCTAAAGCCAGGTGTATTGGGTCCACTGCAGGGTGTCCACAGTTGACATCAGAGCTGCCTACAGCAAAAAGGAAAAGTTATTTTCAACCTTTGCAATGAAGAGTTTGTGGATGGGATTGTGCTGGTGGCTAATGTGCTGCTGCTATATGTATGATCCCTGCCATAAAGGGTTTGCACAGGAATTGGAGCAACCCATGGGGAAGCTGGGGATGGTGTAAAATATATAAAAAAGGCACACTAACCCATCTCTAGAGGCAGAGACGTCTGGGGCATTATCATACAGGCCCAAAGCATTATGGTAGCAGTAGCAGCCTGTTGCCATACAGGCCCAAAGCCTGTGCTAGCAGTAACAGGCTATTACTACTACCACAGGCTTTGGGCCTATATGGTAATATCCCAGACCACGTGACATCTGGCATATTACCATATAGGCCTGATGCCGGCTAGGATTAACATGAGCACAAACAGAATGTCATGCATTTTCCCCCCTCGGCTTATACTCGAGTCAATAAGTTTTCCCCGTTTTTTGTGGTAAAATTGGGGGGGGGGGGGTCAGCTTATATTCGGGTCGACTTATACTTGAGTATATACAGTAATTGACATGCTGCGATTTACAAAAACATGACGATTTTTTAAATCACAGCATATCCACTGTGGATAATTTTTGTTTTATAAATTCTTTATGTATAAACCGTTTACAAAGAAACACAGCAAAACAACAACAAACACTGGATAATTTTCTTCAATGTATAGATGGAATTAGCCAGAATCCCATCCACTTTGTAGGTACTGTAAAACACGGTGTTTTTTGAAAAAAAGATGCTTTTTTTTTTGTTTGTTTTTTTGAGCTAAAGCCTGGATAGAGTGAGGGAAGACCTTCCAATATACTTCCCATTCCTGTTGAAGCTACTTCTGGCTTTGGCTCAAAAAGCTGCAGCAAAATTTGCAACAAAAAAGCAGTTTTTGGGCTAGTTCACACCGAGTTAACGGGCGCGCATTCTGGCACGTATATACAAGTCAGAATGTGAGCGCTCAAAACAGATCACATTCATTTCAATATGTTGTTACAGGTGCATAACGCGCGTAATTTTGCTCACGTAATTTTGCGGCCGCAGCGACACATTGAAATGAATGTGATCTGTTTCGAGCACTCGCATTCTGACCGTGTATACGTGCAAGAATGTGCGCCCGTTAACTCCATGTGAACTAGCCCTTTCTACAACGTGGGACCTCGGCCTAAAGAGGATCTTTCATCATGCTGTGCTGCTTTATTTAGACCTACTATTTAAGACTTATTATACGGAGAACATGTTGTAAGGACAAGTCTGCCCTACTGTTAGCTAAAATGACACACAAGATAATGTACCATTTGTCTAATGAAGCATAATAAAGAATAAAGCAGCCTCATAGTTCACTGTTTTCATGAGGGAAACGCTCCACCCCTCTCTGAGATGATTGATGGATGCCATGGATGCACACAGATGGCAAGAACTGCAACAAGAACACTATTACAGGCCTGCTTTAAAGAGGACCTTTCATGGGTTTGGGCACAGGCATAGAACCTACTGGTATGGCAGGGTTAGCTGGGGCGGTTTATATCACTGTAGTGCCTCTGCACTATGGATGGTATATGATTTGGAACCTACACATTATAACTATGTGAGCTTATAATAGCTTAAATAACAAGACAATATGTCTTTGTGTCTTAGTCACATGATTGACTACTATTTAGTCAGACTTGCAATTAATTTGAGAATAGGAAGCAGTGAAAACATTTTTTCATACTGCAATCTGGTACCCCTGGGGTATGGTTATCATAAAATAATTACTCACATGGGGGTTCTTCTATCATCCAGCAATGATTCCTTCCACATAGCACCTAAGGGGATCATTTTATCTAGCAGTAATTAATCCTCTTGCAGTGTATCATATGTAGTTCTCTAACATACGGGCAAGGCAAGAAGGCTGAAATGATATGCTAGCAATCTTCTGTATATTATTTTATGTATTTGTATATACTTGTATAAAGTCTGGATATAATTTAAGTTTATGTAATGTCCATACTAATTCAAACAAGTAATATAAGAGCAATTTAATATTACAAAATGGGATGTAGAATGTGGGTCAATAGGTAGAATAATAAAGCTTCAATCACTCCCTGAGACCTATTATTTGCTGAAACTGGAGTTGATTATGTCATCGTGCTCTGTAGGCAATAGGGGCTAAGGTTGGAGAATTTGGGCTGATTATAGAGACATGTTTTTGCAATGACAGCCCCTGCCACCAGGGAGCATTTATTTTTTTATGGATAACCTATTTAGACTAAGGCCCCACGTGGCGGAAACACAATTTTTCTTTTGTGGCAGATTTTGCTGTGGTTTTTTTGAGCCAAAGCCAGGAGTGGATTAAGCAAACAGTAAAAGTATAAGCATTTCTTATATATTTCCCATTACTTTTGTAGCCATTCTTGGCTTTGGCTCAAAAAAACGCAACAAAATCTGCAACAAAAAAAGCTGCGTTTCCGCTATGTGGGCCCTTAGCCTCACATTTGGCTAAAGCCAGGAGTGGCTTGAGCAGGAGGCAGAAATATAAGAACTTGCTACATATATTTCCCATCCCTTAGCCGTTCTTGGCTTCAGCTCAAAAAACCACAGAAAAATCAAAATCTGCAACAAAAAAAGTTGAGTATCTGCAACATGGACTCCAAGTGTAATGGAGTTATCCAAACATTCATGGCAGATGTACAGGATAAATATGGGTCTCACTTCTGTTTTGACTGATACTGTGACCATAGCAAATCTTCTGTTCTTTCTATTCACTTTTAATGGAACTTCAAGCACATTTGCTTGACTGTTTTTGAAATTCCCATAGAAGTGAGAGAACCGTGCACGTGTGACCTCTTCTTCACTCATTGCACCAGTCAAAACTGTTATAGGTACTTGATTCTCATTTATCTGTCATTTATGGTATATCCTGTATATTTAAGAGGCATATCACGATTAGGGTACTCATGTGGCTATTACTGTCATAGAAGGCAGTAGTTGTAAGTGGTATGGGAGTAATGTGGCTGTCAATGTCAGGCCTCCTTCACATGAACATAGTGAATACTATTGTCCGCAATTATTGATCCACAATCCGCCAAAAACATGTCCATAATCATGGAGGTGCAGAAAGTCTTAGTATGATTCTTTACACTGTACTGCTTCTCAAACTTGAGCAAAAATAGAATATACTTCATAATTTGTGGTCCTTGTATATGGCACAGACACATGGCCGCGAAAATTCCAGTCATGTGTATGGACCTATCATGTCGTGCTCAAATTTGAGTCTACAAGGGGTAAGCAAATCATGGTAAATAAGTATGTTGGTTATTCTCAGAATTTGTTTCCCTTTGTCTATAGTTTGCATTTGTTCCAATGGACAACAGGCTACATTAGATAAAATAATATATCTCATTGCACCATGAAATATACCATAGCACATGGATGACTGCTGAATGGCTCAGTGCATCTCATTATAATCAGTGTTGATAGTTCTACATAGCATCTATGATAATAGATAAAGAAGAACTGTCATTATATTTCTCTTGGGCTTTCAGACACTGAAATGTCATGTTGTGTTATCTTTGTATTGGTTGTTCTTCTTATGAGCACACATATTTATCCAGTGACCTTAATAGACATCGCCTGGTTCTGTTCTCAGATCTCAGCACATGTATTTATTGTTTGACGTTACTCTTCTTTATAAGTAAGGCCTGGTTCACATCTGTGTTCGGTATTCCATTTGGAATACCAAACACCACACTATACTAAACACCATGACCGACCTAGCCTTGTTCTCTGCTACATTTATAGGATGAAAAGTGGAAGAGATTGGTTGGTAATTGTTCATGTGTTAGGAAAGAAATTCTCCCTTTTTCAGACACTTTTGAGAAAACTGGAAAATATATTTTTTAATATAGCAACTTCATTGATAAAATACCCTCTTTGTCTAAATTAAGGCATATTTGGTGCCAGTGCCCAGGGCAGCACAAGCTATAAATATTGGGTAAAAAACAGAAGTGCATTTAATGTTATTGATAAATAAATCTGTTTTATCCAAACCTTGAGGCTAATATTTATAAATTTGCCATGATATGAGAAAAAACCCTGCAGATCTGAGGACTTATTCTGCAACAAATTCCAACAGGGTTTTTTTTTTTTTTTTTAAATACACTAAAAAAGCTATTTACAGAGAAAAAATATTTTAAGGAATATGTCAACTTAAAGTGAATGTCTGCATCTAAAGGTTCTTGTGTTTTATTTTAATAGAATAATTTTATGCTTAGTTAAAGTAACCTATATGCCCCTTCAGGCTGCCCTTTAATCGCAGCAAAAATCAGGAGTGTAACTACAAGGGTAGCAGCGGTAATGGCTGCCACAGGGCACGGGACACTTAGGGGGCCTGGTGACAACCACTACTGCTGCATTTTTTTTTATAGGCCATTACCTGCTGGGATCGGTAAGTGAGCCCCACAAACATAAAAAAGTGTTACTTACCTCCCCTGGCTCCAGGCAAGCTTCAGGCCTACTTGTGTGATGTCCCTAATGTCACATGGGCCGGGGCTTGTATCCTTATTCGTCATGATGCAAGCCCCAGCTTAAGTGACGACCCGAACGTCATTGAAGATGGCCGACATCTTTGGAGAGTGCACTGGAGCCAGGGAGAGGTAAGTAACAGTGTTTTTTATATTTGTATCCTCCCTTGGGTCTCCGATTATACTCTAGGGTCTGAGAAGACCCCAGAGTATAATAATTGTTCATGGGTGTCCACTATGGGGTATAATACCATGTGCAAGGCTCACTATGGGAAATAATACTGTGTGCAAGAGCCACTATGGGGTATAATACTGTGTGCAGGGGCCACCATAGGGCATAATACTATGTTCAGGGGCCACTATGGGGCATAGTACTGTGTGCATGGGCCACTATGGGACATAATACTGTGTGCAGGGGCCACTATGGCGCTTAACAGTGCATATAGGAATGCGGGGGGGGGAAGGGGCAGTCAATCAGGGTCTTCGGGGGGATGTCGGTTGGTCGGGGTCTTCATCAGGAGTCGGAGGGGATCCCTATTTCAAAAGTTCACCCCGCCATTCCTAGGTATGCCACTGGCAAGAATTATTGAGAAATACAATGATTTGGGCTTCTGTCTCTTACTTGTGTGAATGTGCTGTAGTTGCCAGAGCTGTGATTGATACAAGAGTCTTGAAATGCGTTCTTTCCCTGCCCATTGTCCACTGATACACAGCTTTCTTCCAATGTGTAGCAATGAATAAACTATAAGATCTCCAAAACTACATGATGGTTACATATACTGAAATAATCTTATCTGCCTCTACTTTATACTCTCCTATGAGAGGACTAATAGATTAAATTTTTTAACTTATATTTCTAGTAATTGGAGTTTTATTTTGAATACTCTGCATAGAGTCTATCGAAAGTTCCAACATTTTTAACTGTTTTATATGGTAAAATGATGGACAATATGATGGAAATCCAATGAATTTCAGTCAGTGGGGTCATTCAGGTGTGATTGGTGTCCAACGCATTATAAATCATTCTCTCTGTTGTTTTTTGTTCTCTGTTCCTATGATGGAACAGAAAACCAGAAATTACAGTACAGCACAGTAGATGCAAACCCCATAAACTGTGAATAGAGTTGCATCACACATGTTCGACTTTCACTGCTTTCTGATGTAGGACAAACAGCTATCTTTTTTTTTTCTTTTTCTTTTTTTTTTTTTTTAATGTAGATAGTGAGCCCTATATAGGGATCACAATGTACATTTTTTTCCCTATCAGTATGTCTTTGTAGAATGGGAGGAAATCCATGCAAACACAGGGAGAACATGCAAACTCCTTGCAGATGTTCCTGGCAGGATTCAAACTCAGGACTTCAGCGCTGCAAGGCTGCAGTGCGAACCACTGAGCCACCATGTTTCCCCTAAACAACTATCATTCTTGTGACAGATCCAGCGATCAGACACTTACAGTATCACCTATTTTGTGGATAGGTGATAATTTAAGATTGTGTGACAACTGATGTAAAAGAAGGAAAACCGCAGCTCACGGGTAAATGTGGGTTTTCACCACTAGTGCACAGGATCCAAACTAATAAATGCAAAAAATCTGAATGGAGAAGTGGACATCTTCATTTTTTAAGCCACAGGGTATAGGATATAGCCTATAGCCCATAGGCTGCTCCAAATATGCTAAACAGTTGTTACTCCAGGCTTGGCTCACCTTCCTCTACTGACAGTAACTAATGTAATGCCAAACATCAACCTCAGTAAATGTGTGAGTAGCGTGTCTTGGCTGCAACATTATTTCATCCTGTGAGCAGGAAGTCTGCTAAACCTAACCTTGGATGGGTGGTAGTAAGGGAAGGTAAGTCAGCCATGTTGTATATTGTACACATGTATAAATGTCACTGTGGCACAGAGCTGGGACAAAGAGCCCAGAATAAGCTTGAAATGCGTAAGCAGTGCCTCTACTTGACTTGTAAAGTGAAGCCGAAGCATGGAACCTCTTCCTTTTAAAGTTCCAGATGATGGCTACTTTATTTGGATTGTGTGACAACCCCTTTAAATTTGCTTTGAGGCCCAGACTACAGCAGTCCTAGTGTCTTTTTGACAAGTATTAAAAGCTCATAGAATTCTACAGACAATCTCATGTAAAGGTCTTAAGATTGTGCTAGATTTGTGTGCTGCTTACACAACTGGATCTGTATTCTGTTCCTTTTTATCTATACTATACACTCAGTTGAATTTCTCATGGCAAAAAAATGCAGATGTGTTCATTAATATGCTCCAGTTGGACCTCGGAAACTCATCAGTGGAAAACCCAAATGACTTTCAGCGCTTATTGACTGTGTAATGTAAATGAGGTTCACTGTCACCGAATGTAGTCTGTAGACTATTCGCTGTAATATGATTTTATGAGATTAGATTTTCAGAATAAGGAACAATGTTTAAACTGCAGCGCATTATCTGAAACTTGCCATCACTTTTCAGTGAATTTATATGAGTAGTAATACTTCTATTACGTAGAGTAAATTGTTCTGGATAGAACACTCAGCTATACATGTAAATGTGGTATGTGGTTGTGAATGAACATTTTATGTTTTATATATCACCTGAGTATGGTATTCTTGCAACCTATTATTCTTGAAAGTCTAGTATTTCCAATTATTCTCCTTCCATTTCTCTCAGTCATTTATCACTGCTGCCAAGTATCTGTAACATTCTGTAGCACACTGGAAATATTGACACCCCATACATGCTGTACTAAGGAGACATAAATGTCCATTTACTGTACTTTTTTAAGTTAAAATGAAGTCCAACCTCAGCAATTCCTTATTATGTATATTTGCTTCTATTATGGCCAGAGGGATTTTACTATTATAGCAGAGCAGTTGTGAAGAGGGGATAGAATAAAAGCATGGGTCATGGTTTAATTGTAGATTTTTTTTTTTTTTAGAAAACTGTATTTCTATTAAATTTTATAAAATATATTATACATACAAACAAAAAGAATAACGTAACAAACAATTATTAGAGCCTAGACAGAAAACTGAGAACACAGACATAAAGAGAACAAAAGGGAGAAAAAGAGGAAAGGAGGGACAAGGGGGTAAGAGTCAGAGATTATGAAGAATGCAATACGTATCCCACGGATTCTAGGTAGACTGGAAGGCATCCGTAGAATTGTTAAGGGTAGCCATAAGGAATTCTAGGCTGCGTATGTCCTTTTCCAATGAAGGGCTGTAAGTGATTTAGCAGCAGTACAGAGGTACAAGAACAGCTTGGAGGTCTTCTTGCAAAGGTGTCGAGGAGGTAAGTTAAGAAAATAAATGGAAGGATCAAGCGGGACACCTTGGAGAAAGAGCTCATCAGTTAGAGCCCAAAAAGGCTGAATCAAAGAGCAGTTCCAGAAAATGTGAAACATTGTACCCTGCTCGGTGAGGCTTTTCCAGCAGGTCCTAGGGATAGTAAGGGGTATGGCACCAAAACATAAGTAACTTGTACTGTCTCCTGGAACATTATGCATGTAGAGGACTTGGCCGCTCGGGATCATATGATCTGCCATTGCGCTAGGGAGATCTACTGACCCAAAGCCTCAGTCCACCTGACCATGTATCTGTGGATAAGCGGTGCCTGTTTCTCAAGGGAGGAAAGAATACGGTAAATGCCAGAAATGAGGCCCTTCGTAGAGGTACCAGCATGGCAGGTCCTCTCAAAAGGAGTAGAGACTGACACCCTTGTGGCACCAAAAAAGTATATTTTTACGAATACACAATGTATGACAGCCCACCATTAAGAACTGAATGTGAGGAGGGACCAGAAAGTATATATCATAAAGAGGAATTATCGGGATTGGTAGGAAGGGATAAATACAATGGACATTTAAAGAGGACCTTGCACCTCCTCCAACAACATTTACTGTTTACACCACCATTGGTTCTGTTGCAGTTGGATTATTTTTTTGTAGCCCACGTTATTCATGAGCAATCGCTGCTTTATCACCACATCATACACTCTACGGTCAGGTGGGCAGTCCTTGGCTGGAGCAGACAGTATATTAATTTTAATGTAGGTGACACATAGTGTTATGTTGCCAGGGGCAAGGCTGATGTTGGTGTGGTATTGGAGTTTCTTAAATTTCACTTTATTTCTATTTGCCTTTTTAGGCTGTATTCACACAGAGTAACGCCAGGCGTTTTTTTGTGTGTTTTTTGCACATAGCGCCGTGTTTACGCCGCGTTAACGCCGTGTATACGCCGCGTTAACGCCGCGCTATTTAGCGGTGGCGTTGCCCGGCGTTAACGCGGCGTATACGCGGCGTTTACGCGGCGTAAACGCGGCGCTATGTGCAAAAAACACACAAAAAACGCCTGGCGTTACTCTGTGTGAATACAGCCTTAGAATATCAACCTTTAGTGAGCATTGTAACATTAGAGTTACTTTTTTACAGGAGTTCAGGTTCCTAACCTGAAGTGCAGAGCTGATCTGACTCCAGGACCCAGCAGCTCTCACAGTTCCCAGGCCCCAGGGGATCATATGACGGCTGAGCCAAAAGGAAAGCTTCATCATGAAGTCTCCCATAGTTATATACACAGTGCTTACTGAGAGTTGTGTATACAGCTGTTGGGAAGGCAGGGACAGTGAAAAACCACCCCTGCCTTCTCTCTGGGATGCTGGGATGTTATACCAGTCGGCTTCTTTCAGTTGCTTGATGTTGTGCAGCTGCTGATCTCAGCAAGAACATATATACATGCTTGCAGAAATAGATGCCAACAACCCAAACGTATATAGTGAGTGACCTGACAGCATCTGGTTAAAGAAAAATTACATATATTTGTTATTAGCAGAATCAAAAAATGAAGAGGCTATGGCTTACATATGTGACAATACTTAGGACCCTTTTAGCCCAGGTCTTCATTTACAACACATTGATAAATGTGTCCCATTGTGACACTGCTATGAGCAATTTGTGATTAGAGTGTGGCCTTCCATGATCCTTATGTTTACTGGCAGAACAGCTGTGGCCACCAAGGAGGGAAACTACTTCAAGCATATTACATTAAAAGCTGATTTTAACTGGTACTATAGCTGCTTCATTCTTTTATATGCATTTTTTGTATTCATTTTAGTATGTTTCCTAGTGACAGGCAGATATGACTTATGCCTACTTGTTACCAGACAAATACTTATAATTGTACTACGTAAAAACCTGCCAGGCTGTAGATTGGTGTGCCAGCTTAAAGAGGGTTGTCATCTCACTTGACATACCTACTTTAAAAAATACTTGCATATTCATGCATATTAACTCTGTAGCATAATTTCTTATAACTCTGTGCTGTGCCATTCTGTTATTGCTTTTAGAAATTCCATAATAAATTGACAATTTAGTTTTACAATTACTCTTGTTCAAGGGGCCTATCCCTATAAAGTCAGCACTGTTTGGAAAGCATTCTCCGTTACCAATTCTCAATTTATTTATAGATATCCAGCAGGAGTAAGATGGGAAAAGCACAATACAGAGTTCTAGATATTTTCTAGATTTGTTGTATTATGGGGAACACAATTGTTTACCAACTAGACATGTCAGTGAAACGGACAGATCTTATACTGTAGTTGGTATAATGTGAAAGAATACCGATTAACTTTTTTCCCAATAGGAAGGAGACAGACAAATGCTATCTACACCAACCCCCTGTATGTAGTGTAGTGACTGCTCTCTGTATCAGATGTTTAGAAGGGCCTATCTTATAGCAGATGTACTTTAATATCTCCACAATGGCATTTCTCTCTCTGATATAGTAGACCCTGGAGAAGCTATCTGTCCAACGCTACATGCAGCACTCATACTATACAGTACAATGGAGCTCAACACAGATGGCTCTATACACCATATAGTACAGGAACTGGGTGCAGCCCTAAATAGATGACCGGTGTGGGGGGCTGGCTGTCGGACCCATATTGATGGAATACTTGTAGCCCATTCTAAGGAAATGTCATAGAAAAAAATCACCAAAAACTCCTTTAATATACCATAGTTGGAAAATCCCTTTAACTGTTTCTGTATTCTTTGTTGCTTTATATTGTAAACTCTATCTTCCTCTGTTGGTCCTTATAGTCATGTGACTGGTGGTGTAATAGCTGAGGTGCAAAAGAAATTGGACCCAGTATATATATAATGACATTTAAGTAATTTTATTAACCAATTCACCACTGACAAATTCCTTTTAAAATGAATTGTTTATTTATTTCTGTTATTAGAATAAAACATCTCTACTTACTAACACATTTTACTTGATATAGGAATGATCCTGTTTTCTGAGCAATCACAAGTCATTGTTAAGACTTTTATTTGCAGTAAATACAATGGAAAACACTATTTCGGTAGCTGCCACTCTTCGTTAAATTGGCATCTAGTTATCAGCCTTCCCTTGGCTCGTCTATATGTTGTTATTAGGATTCGATTTGATGTGGATTTTATCCTAAAGGTTGACCCAGGGGCTTTCACCAGTTGGTTAAAACTCAAGTTAAAAATTGTGAGATGCCTCATTGACCAGACTATTTGAGAAGTATAATGGGCCGATCACTTTATCATATATGTTATCTTTTCAATATGCCATTTATTACATAAGAAGGTTTAGCAACTAGCTATGACAAAAAAACAAGATACTTTGTTACAATTTGTCAATAAATAATGTCCGGTGTGATTTCCATTCATGACACAGCAGATTTCTAGGCGTTAGTCCAGTTCTGTCCAGACAGATGCCGGCATATTCTTGGATATGGACTCCAATATTTCAGTGATGCAACATCACAGATCATTCAGATCCTGTGGTTGGCGAGCAGAAGGACTGAGTCCTTGATGTCCCCCTAAATAAATAAGTAAGAGAGTATTACATCTGGCAATATTGGAGGTCAGCAAACCATTGGTGAATCTGACATGGCCAATTCAACATCCTAGTAGAATTTTGGGTATTGGTCAATGTGGAGGAGATGATACTCATGTAATGACATTCTAATTTGTATTGTGTTGATAAAACTTGGATAGATAGTATATTTTTTATGTTAATACGTTTGTGTTGTATTCCCTCAGCTATGAATACCTATTCTATAACTTTACACCATTCTTTTTGAATCACTGAGTATAGTCGCAAGTATCTCTAGATCAGTTTAACCAATCTTAACTCAACTCAAAAACAGCACCGTTAAACAATTCTAAAACATAACCTTTATTGAATAAATTACAAGTCCTTAACCAGTTCAAAAACAATCACATAAAAGTCAGTAGTTCACTAATGCCATCAAAAAACATCAATGGAAACTCTGATGTTAATATCTTTAAACTTGGAAATTTTCATGTACTGGTTACATTTGATGCATTGTTGTGGCCATAGTGTGATATTTTTGCCAAAATATACTAGAGGAACTTTGTATTTATGACTTTGAACTTGGTTATCTCTATGAACAGGGAGACATTTGTTGCATTGATATAGCTGCAATGTTGTTGTGACAAGGTTGTTGTTGTGACACTGGCGCCAGTAAAGATAGAAAGTGACTTATTATCTGATCCTAAGTAGGGGAGTAATAAACAGATATGAAAGGGTGAACCATCATATAAGTAAAAAAAAAAACATAAAAAGATATACTTCACAAAAAAGGCTCATGGTTTGCCAGTTACCCAGCGGGTAACATGATGATATCCGTGTCACAGGCACAATATCCACATGCGCAAAAGAGGTAAGTATGGTATAATGAGGATAAACAATGCAAATGGACCACACCTACTATGTAAATGCCCAACCTAGTTACAAATAGTAACTAGAAGCATAGGAAGGTTGTATTGCATATTCCCCCGATACTATTGATATAAGTGAAATATAACTACAGATATATAACACCAGACAAAAACAAATCACTCTATGAAAGACATATATATATATATATATATATATATATATAATATATACAAAATACTATATATTGTGTGATGTGAAAATTCATATATAAAGTATGTACAATTACAATACAGAAAATGAATATTATGCCTAAAAAGCAAACATAATTATATACAGATTAGTGAAAAAATAGTGAGTATCTTAACCCCTTCCCGACATGCGCCGTAATAGTACGGCGCATGTCGGGTCTGTAACTATGGCGACCGCCCGGCAGCAGGGCGGCCGCCATAGCCGCCGGGTGTCTACTGCTTTAAGCCTGGAAGATCTAGAGCAGGGGTCCTCAAACTGCGGCCCGCGGGCCACATGCGGCCCGCCAAGCACTTCTGTCTGGCCCCCCCCCGACAACGCCGGCAGGCGTGTATTTATAATGAAGCTCCTGGGGAGCTCGGGCCAGGCCATGGAGCGCACTTCACTTTACCTATTGGAGGGCACCGCTCCCGATGTCTGTGCAATCTGCTCTTCCTCCAGCCCACTGTTTAAAAAGTTTGAGGACCCCTGATCTAGAGGCATCAGAAGGGAGAGATATGAGTGTATAACATACAGCATACATAACAGTTATTTTATTGTTCTTAGATTATAGACGTTTGCTTAGGTAAAAAAAAATAAAAAAAATTGTCCCGCAAAAATTAAAACTTCATATGGCTCTGGGAGCAGAGAAATAAAAAAGTTATGAGGTTTAGAAGGAGGGGAGTCAAAAACGAAAAACGAAAATCAAAAAATGCCATCGGCGGGAAGGGGTTAATAAGCCTGATACCTTGAACACCAGATGTAGGACTATCACCTTACATAAATTGCAGTCAATACATTATTTGCTTTATATAATTTTTTGCTCATCAGGATCATTGTGTATAGAATGAAAGTGCATCTCAGAGTCTGTAGTTGTTGTGACGTGATCAGCCAACATACTGTACGTGCAGCATAGTCATGTGCACTAAACTCGTGCCAAGCCAGATATGCCACAAGACAGATATTGTAATGCAGCTGGTGTACTGCATCCCCTTTAAATATATGTTTGTATTGTTTGCTATGATTATACAAATAATTATCTATTTAGCCGGGCATGCGTCCCTTTGCCATGGTAGATGCCACTATAATTAAATATGTTTATATAATTTAAATGTGACCATAAATTGTAATTTAAGTTTCAACTTATTTGAGATAATGTTTCACAGTTGAGTTGCCTCACTGTATTGCACCATAGTGTCCTAAAGGAATTACACTGAACAGTGGGAAGGATTAGAAAACTACATTTTGGACGAAGAAATAATACAAGGGCCATAATTTTTTTTTTTACCTAAGCAAACGTCTATAATCTAAGAACAATAAAATAACTGTTATGTATGCTGTATGTTATACACTCATATCTCTCCCTTCTGATGCCTCTAGATCAGGGGTCCTCAAACTTTTTAAACAGTGGGCCGGAGGAAGAGCAGATTGCACAGACATCGGGAGCGGTGCCCTCCAATAGGTAAAGTGAAGTGCGCTCCATGGCCTGGCCCGAGCTCCCCAGGAGCTTCATTATAAATACACGCCTGCCGGCGTTGTTGGCGGGGCCAGACAGAAGTGCTTGGCGGGCCGCAGTTTGAGGACCCCTGCTCTAGATCTTCCAGGCTTTCTAGCAGCACCACCAGTGTGTCACTCCAGCCAGTGCAATGAGTTCCTCTGGTTACTAAAGAGTTAACACTAGTAGCCCTTTGACATCCTCACTTACCATTCAAGCTTGTGGTGGGTTCTAGTTACATTTCATATAGTTTCCCAGCCCTCCCTTATTTGCTTGCTATTTGCTTCTATGAGCATGCTAGCTATCTAATGTTTGATGTTTATTTACGTTTCTGACCTTGGCTTTTTCTCTTTTAACTATTCTTCCGATTCCTTACTGCACTGCCCGATTGGTTTTGACCCTTGGCTCTCTTGATTGCCGGTGTCTGTTTGTCTTGTCTGTGTTTTGTGTACACACTTACATTACAGGAAGGGACTGTCGCCCAGTTGTCCTCTACTGCCTAAGGTAGTTGAGGCCGGTAGGTAGGGACTGAGGCTGGGTCGAGCATTAGGATTCGCTGTTTCTTTCATTCCCTTCCTCCCAGGTTTCAGCAGCAGCAACTTGGAAATTGCTTAACTGCCAATTCCCTAACACATATGCTATGTAATGAGCATAATAGCTGGCAAAAAGTCTAAATTCCTAAATCTGAAAACATGCAAATAACTCGGTAGCTATGTAGTTGAGTAGATTGGATGAAACCTATAAAACATCCTAAGGTAGTGTCTTTGTATACATCTGGCTAGTCTGTTGGCCATTGCAGTTTAGTCATTTCATCCAATTGATTGCTTAGATCATTGCAGCTAAATAATCTGAATGCAATAGGTCTATAGAAAAGACCATTTCCCCAGTATGTATGATAATAACACTTGGGTTTGATATCAGCTCATACACTCTTCAGCATTTTGATAGCTGGGGAATAGAAGTTGCAGAATCACTACTGTTGTTGAGGCATTTCTTATATCCTTGGTATTTCCAGTTTATCGTTACAGTTCTCAAAATTGGATACATTATATGCTTGCCATGCAGGTCTTGATAGAAGCAGGTTATTTGTGACTTTATTTTCTCCTATTTACTGCCTTAGAAAATATAAAATTCTGTTTAGATGAAACTCTTCACTATGTGATGGATGAAAAGCAATATTTTATGATCATACCTGTTGACCTCCACATTATTCATCTTACTTTACATTGTGCCATCTGCAGAGCATATTTACTTTTTTATGTGAGTTACATTTTAGGTCCATCATGAAAGTATGTGGGAAGTCAGTGAAATGACAAATACCTGGAGTCTCTCGATACGGAGCATAGCTATAGTGGGGGCGGTGGTAGCAGTTGCAACTGGACCGATCCCAAGGGGGTCATATAACACACAAAATATGCCACTATTGTAAATGCCACAGGATAAAGAGGGGCCATTACAAATCTTGCATCAAGATTAAAGCCTCTGCTCAAACTACTACTTTTGTCTGAGAAAAACAATGAGGATCTTTTATTACCTTGAATACCAGTTTTCTGGTGCATAAGACATACAAAATTTACAAACTTGCAATTTTTTGTGTTTTATGGTGCCTTTGCCACTTTCCAGTTGTGGACTAGCCCATCACCCCATCTGATTTATTATCATTTATGGCAGGAAACTGGCTCGAATATTGCCTGCAATGAACTTGCATATTTTTCAGTACATATTCCTATGGCCCCAGTAAAGGGTGGACCTAATTATTTATGTTTGCAGAAATGTTTAACTATTAATGGTCTACAATTTCATTATGGGTATGCACATGGGAAAACCACTTTTCTCATGTCCGTTTGTAGCTTTGCCAGTTATGAACGTTAATTCTCTTCTGTATTTCCACCAGACAGGTTTATTTTAAAGGCATTTTCAGACTGACAAAAGTTACATATAATTTCTCTGTGTTTGTTCCTTTATGTCCTAGTTTAGTGCCCACATTACAGAGCTAGCCGTCTCCTCTACTTGAAGAGTCGGAAGGTACAGGACAGTACATTCTGTGATTACTTCCAGCAAATGAGCACTGTTTAAGTTTACATCTTACATTGTCAGATACTGTCAATTCATCAGTCTAAAATGTGTCTAAATGTCTTCCTGACTGAGGAAAGATCAATATCTCAATGATAATGGCACTTGCATTTTGCAACAGTTCAGTGAAACTGAACAGCCTCTGCTGTGATCTTTCCATCCAGCCTGTACCCAGTAGTCACATAATAAACACGCTGGCTGTGAATGCCCTTATACACTCGCAGGAAAGTTGCACTGAATTCAGGGAGAATCAAGTCACTTAGCATTATTATTTTCCTGATTAAGACCCATGATGGGGAAAAGCAGCTTTTTTGTTGTAGACTTTGCTGCAGTTTTATTAGCCAATGCCTGGAGTGAATTTAGGGAAGGGAAACATATATGTGCTTACTATAAATTCCCCACTCCTGTTGAAGCCCCTCTTGACTTTGGCTTAAAAAAAAATAAAGCAAAATCTGCAACAAAAAACGCGGATTTTCCGCAATGTGGGGACTCAGCTTAAAGAGGACCTTTCAGCACAAACTGCAACTCTTTGCACCCTTCGACAGGTGCCGCTCCACTGATTCTATAGAAGTTGGAATTTTTATCTGACTGTACCCTCCATCCTTACTGAGCAAGAAATGCTGTTAGTGTCGGTGCCTTATATACCAATAGGCTCCCTACTGTGGGCAGTCCAATCCTGGAGCCAACAGACAGATCTACCTGACAGTAGGAAGCCTAATAGGCTTATTGGGTGCCTGAAAAGACTGGTTAGGAATGGTTAAAAAAAATCCAACAGTGCCGAAATTCGTGGAGTGGCACCTTTTAAAGGAAGCAAACAGTAGGAGTTGGTGGAGGTGGTGAAAGGGTCCGTGAGAAAATGGAATGGACAACACACAAATGATATCCATATGCCATCTGTGCTTTCTATTGGCCCCATACATTTCACTGAATGAGTCTGGACTGCAAGACATAGGAATAGAAATAGGACCTATCCTGAGTTTTGGGTCTGGGGTCGCAGCCACCACACAAACCCATGAAAAAAATGTTGTGTATATTGGGTAATAGAGAGAATCTCTATGATAAATCTGTTGCTTGTCCAGTCAATGTTTGCATCACCTATTAGTGTCCCTTCTTGCCTATTTCCAAAAAGCCCCACCACTTTCCCTCTAAGCCCTTTCCCTTATCAAAATAAACAGCCCGACTGGTGCAGGGATCATGAGATTTATGAAGAGGCAATGGATGCACCCCAATTTCATCGCTCTACTCCAGAGGTAATGATACATGCCCCCAATTAATATATTTGGCACAATTTGTGCCAGAATTCTGTTGCATTTTCTTTAGCAAATCTGCTGATTGTCTTCTGTTAGAAAATTGTAGCTGACTTTGTAGCCAGTTGCTTGTTATTTCTTAAATTAATAAAACACCTATTTGACTTTCATGTGCAAGAATAACAGTTATGTGGCCTGTTTAAATGTGAAAGTGCTGCACATGTGTATAAAAGGAGAGAAGAACCTCCACATCATATTGTTTTTTGGGGGGTTTTTTGGTCGTGTTGGGTTGTGTAGACAGATGTCACTCTTTATTCAGTCTTCTCTTGTTTATAAATCCATCATGATGGTGCCAGATTTACATCCAAAGCTGACCATGCACATTTGATGTCTATCTATTAGATGACCATCTAATGCAGGGGTAGGGAACCTTCAGCACTCCAGCTGTTGTAAAACTACAACTCCCAGCATGCATACTTGCTCTGCTGTTCTTGGAACTCCCATGGCAGTGAATGGAGCATGTTGGAAGTTGTAGTTTCACAGCAGCTGGAGAGCCGAAGGTTCCCTATCCCTGATCTAATGTGTCTCCTGACATTCACTGATATCTGAAACTGGGGGAGAGTTGGGAGGTACATTAGATGGTCAAACAAACCCACTGAAATTGGTGGACTAAATTTCAGCTAGTGACCCATTTGTTCTTGGGGTGATAAGCTATTTGTTAGGAACCTGATGCAACAATAATCACTGTAAGTCTTAGGCAACTAGAATCCCCAGGCACTGAGGCAAAAACAGTCGTGAGTGTACTACGCTCTCCTAACTGGAGCGGAACCAGGCCCAGAGTTCTTTGCCAGAGCTCCTGATGGTAGAGTTGGACTTGGTAAAATCCGGGCCCAGATCCGCAGCCACCCAGAGAGTGCCACACACCCAGCGAACTCCAAGTAAAGAGGACTCACAAAAACTCTGACACTAGCCTCAGTGGATGAAGTTCAGGAGAGCAGGTCAGCATGGAGAAACAGACGTAAAGGGCAAGCAGGTAATCCTGAGGTTAATGTAGGTTCCAGAGGAAGCCACAGCGTAGTCAATCAAGCTGAGTCAGTGCACATGACGTCATATAGTAGCAGGAGGGAGAGGCAGAAGCATAGTCAGGAGACAGGTGAGGTCAAGAAAAGCCAAAAGTCATGCACAGGAGGTCAGGCAAACGCCAAATCAGGAGACTCAAAAAGAAGTTGTCTGTAAAGCAAGCCAGGGGTCATACACATACAAGGAGGTAACTAGGAGAATAGGGACAGGAGGCAGGAGAACGCTGTGGAGCTGATTCCATGGAAAAATGAATAACCAGCAGCGGGCCAGGGCCTGAATGAGGCCTAAACAGCCTCTGGCCCATCGCTGACCCCCGGAAACGGAGATCACGTCACTAGAAGGATACCGGAACCCCTGCAGAGTCAAGCGGAGGTTCTGGCCCTCCTCCTTCATGTGTTTGCACTGAACACAAACTTTGTCAAGTCGGTATATGCGATCAGGGTTTTGATGGAATCATCTGGTGCAGTTGGTGATTTAAAATGTATTATACGAGTAAAGTTAAGAATATTCTACATATTCCAATAACCCAATGGAAAGTACATGTTACAGTATTTATTTTAATCAGTATATCTCTTAACTCCCTGGATTTCTCTCATTTTTAATAGGTCTCTAATTGTGGCCTAACACTATGCTGTTATTCAGTTCACACTATTCGGCTCGTGGTAGGGTTATTGTAATGCAGTTAAGAATATAATTACCATGAATATTTGTTTATACATGTCTTATTGTGGATCTTCAACCTTGGCTGAAAATTGTTGAGAAAATGTGATTTTTATGAACAGGATCTCATTTCACTAATCACTCATACTAATGATAAAACAAAATGCTAATGTATTGAATATGTGAACACTGGTCAGCAGCTTGGCAAGAATGAATCACTGGAGAATGCCTAGCGCCTGGAACAATATCCATACAGCATACAAATATCAGAGGACGTTAGGCGGTTAGCAGTCAGTAGTAATGCTATCTAGAAGATGTTTCATATTTTGTGTTTATGTTCATAGCAATATTCAGTACATTATAAAACTATTTTAGTCTATGTTAAAAGTTTCAGATTTGCTTTACTTTTTTTTTTTTTAACTAAAAGGAGGTGTGATGCTAAAATCATTGAAGGGTAGTCAAAAGAGTCTATGGATGTCACCATAGTACGTCAGAATATCTGCAATGCAGATAAAGCTTTTTGGTACTTTTTACGCCTGGTTGGTCCAAACATACAAAATACTCTTTCAACCGACGTGCAGTTAGCAGGAAAAAAGCAAACAAACAGAATAAGCCTAGTACAACTGCACAGGGAAAGCTTCTAAGGAATCATAGTGGTAAAGCAGTGCTTTGGTTCCTTCGTCATAGGATCAGAGGATGTTCAGAATAGGGTGTATATCATATATATATATATATATATATATATATATACACACATATAAAAGTATGTAAATACTGTGAAACACATACCGTACATGTTAGGTATCCCTGTGTCCAAAATCGCCTGCTCTACAAATCTATAAAAATATTTTTATACTGTACAGTATTTAATAAATGTTAATTTTTATATTTAGCAATATATGTGAATTTTTCTTTGAAAAAAATAAGACACCCCCTGAAAATAAGACATGGCGCATCTTTGGGGGCAAAAATTAATATAAGACACCGTCTTATTTTCAGGGAAACAGGGTAAGTTCACACACTGGTTAGATATATTTATTTTTTATATAACCCCAGGTGTTTCATTTAGTTTAGTTAGATAGGTTAGCTCTTTATCAAGTATAAAGGTAGCAAAACACAGTCTAAAGTTGATCAAAACTGGCAAATTCAAAATAATCATTTGTTGAGTGAAATTTAAAACAAACAATTATTTTAACCAAATGTCTTAAGTGCCAAATAGTTGGCCTTGTTTAAAATATTTGTCCAATATTCACTAGTCCATGGATGATCTTTCCATGAAAAAGATCTATCCAGACTCATGTTTCATCTGTCTTCCAATGTCCATGAAAACCTATCCGAAAAAAAGCACCAAAATGATGCACATGCAATGGCCAATATAGACTGAAATGTATATTGTGTCAGTGTAACAATAATTTACCAGCTGTTTGTTCAGCCATCAGCCTATAGTACGTCTATCTAATGTAGGTGGCCACCTTAAAAGATGTTTGAGTATCACTGTACCTGTAAAAAAAAGTTCATCAACCAGAGGGACATCCTATAGCTCTATCCCATGTAGGCCACTCTAATACCACTAGATAGTAGGTAAAGATTAATGACAATTCATGGTGTTGACACATTTAATTCATGTTCTAGTTATTTCAGGAGTGTTCTCATTTTAGAACAGAATGACATTGCGGCTACTGAAGAGTCAGCTGCTTTGTACACAAATACAACCACATGCATCAAAAAATTGAATTCACTTCCTTGAGTACGCCAGGTGCACGTGTCTGTCCTAATTTCCCTTTGAACATTAGAAAAGCACCAAGGCACATGCTATCTAAGCTAAAAATATAGAATCAGAAATTGCTAGCCTTGGGACATAAAAGCTATATCATTCTTATAAATATTTTAATTCAGTGGAAGCCTTTCAGCTATATACAGACATAAAGGTAACCGGGTAAGTAATCACTTGAAGAAGAGAACATTGGTTTGAAGAAGTGAATCCATACTTGTGAGACCATACTTCAGAGGTATCAGCAAAGTCCAATCATTTTAAGCATCTGTATTTCTAGTTGTGTATGTGGGATGGGTGGTAACTTAAAGAGGACCTTTCACCATTTGTGGCACATGCAGTTTAATACACTGCTAGAAAGCCGACTAGAAAGTGCCCTGTCTGTGCCCCCAGTAGGGCGTTTCTGACAGTCAATCAGGAATGCCTTTCCTCACAGTAGCACCTATAGCGCTGTACTGTGAGAGCGGTGAGGAACGACCCCTCAGTACACGTCTATAGATGAGTACAATCAGGAGGGGAGGAGGCGTTCCTCCCGCTCTCACAGTACAGCACTATAGGCACTACAGTGAGGAAGGGCGTTCTTTACTGACTGTCAGAAACGCCCTTCTGACAGTGAAGAGCTACGGTACTGGCACCGATAGCTCTTCACCGGGGACACAGAACAGGAAAGCCGAATTCAGCGCACTGTAGGCTTTCTAGTAGTATATAAAACTGCATGTGCCCCAGATGGTGAAAGGTCCTCTTTAATAAATTACATGAAGTCATTTGAAGGGGTAATTATTTAATGGGCTGGAAAATAGCTGAAATATTTGATCAATGTGTTGACCCCAGACACTAGCATTAACCTGAAATGAGCTGGAGGTGGAGTACCAACCCAAACACCCATATGGATTTCTCACTTATTCCTAAACATAAAACAGGAGAATGGTTAGTTATGGGGTTAGGGCTAATCATGCATGTAATGACCTGAACTGAACGCATCAAAGTTCATTACAATTTGCCATGGCTCTCACCTCTGAAAACAGTAGAAAGCCCTATTTTTGAAGACTTTTTTCCAACACAGAGATTGCATACTATATCTGTTGTGTGAACTTACCCTGTTTCCCCGAAAATAAGACGGTGTCTTATATTAATTTTTGCTCCCAAAGATGCGCCATGTCTTATTTTCAGGGGGTGTCTTATTCTTTTCAAAGAAAAATTCACATATATTGCTAAATATAAAAATTAACATTTATTAAATACTGTACAGTATAAAAATATTTTTATAGATTTGTAGAGCAGGCGAATTTGGACACAGGGATACCTAACATGTGCGGTATGTGTTTCACAGTATTTACATACTTTTATATTTGTTCTAGGGAAATGGGTTGATTTGAATTTTTAATACTTTTATTTATATATATATATATATATATATATATATATATATATAAAATTTTATTTATTTAATTTATTTATTTATTTTTTTGCATTTATTAACCCCCTGTAATACATTACAGACAGGCAACCTGCCTTCAAAAGAAATGACGATTTTTTGCAATGCAATTGCAAAGGTCGGATCACTAATGCAATGCAATGCATTAGTGATCAGACCTTTGCAATTGCATTGCAATGCAAAAAAATCGTCATTTCTTTTGCAGGCTGCTCTATGCAGCCTGCAAAAGAAAAGCACTGCAGACAGGCCGGGGAGCCTTTACAAGGCTCCCGGCTGTCATGCCAACGTGACGTCGGCCCTGGAGCATGCTCCAGGTGCCAGCGATCACCTGCACCAGAAGGGTTAATGCCCACGGTCAGTGTGGGCACCGACCGGAGGCATTAGCGCTGGATGTCTGCTGACACCAGCAGACACCAGGCGGCTATGGTGTCCGCCCGACTCCCGGGTGGCCGGCATAGTTAAACACCCGGCTTTGATTATAACGAGCGGCACCGGTGTGCTCATCACATGACCATGGACCGTAAATCACATGACCATGGTCAGAATTTTATCCTCTAGAAGTAACAGAATGAATGACAGCAAGCCAAAATCTAGAAAACCGAGAGGAATTGATACAGAAAGTATATTGGAAAATTGTATATCTTTTTATTGTACATTTGTTTGTCAATATTAGTCTGAAAGTGGCCAACCTTTTTAAGGTACCTATTTACTTTCCATAGGAATAGCTACAGTTTTACTTAGACCCTCCTTTACCCATGCATATGTGGTACACAGCATGCATCATATTTTTAATCATATTAAACTTTATAAGGTATATATTTATAATTATTTTTGTATATTCATTGGATGGACTCCTTTTTCTTTTCATAAAAGTCCTTTAATTCAGGACGTCCCATCCAGTTTATTGTTTGTTTTTTTCATCATTATATTTTGAGACTTTACTTGGCAGTGTACTGTGATTGATTGGATTGTTGGTTCTTATGTTGTGACTATAAGATGTTGTCACAAGATGTTGTTAGCAGGGTCGGGGCCACACAGTGGCTCAGTGGTTAGCACTGCAGCCTTACAGCGCTGGAGTCCTGGTGTTCAAATCCTGCCAAGGGCGAAAAACCATCTGCAAGGAGTTTATATGTTCTCCCCGTGTTTGCATGGCTTTCCATCCCATATTCCAAAGACATACTGATAGGGAAAAATAGAACACTATGCTAAAAAATCGCACTGCCACAGAAAATGTTTAGCAAAAAATATATAAAGCTTTATTTAAATACATTTTAAAACATATATAAGACAGAAATAATGAATGGGGTGATACAACCAAACAGAACAATGAAGGCCCAAGATGGAATACTAATGGTTGATGAATAAATGACACTTACATTACATATATATAAGGATATGTAAAACATCCATAGTTTCTAAAGTGCATATATAACATACATAGTTTTTTAAAGTGCAAATATTCTGTGAAATAACATGATACCAAGTAATAAATTACCTATGGGTGGACCTTCATGTAGTGAACGCGCCCCGACGCGCATTTCGCCACTACCGTGGCTTCGTCAGGGGAAAAAATGTACATTGTTGAGCACTATTTGGGGCTTACAATCTACATTAAAAAAAAATTAAAAGTAGCTATAAAGTATACCAAAGTATTATTTCTGAACTTACCACTGATGCAGCTACTGTATTTAGTCAGCTGCATCCCTAGTCTATAACTGATCCAGGCTGGTATAACACAATGACTTTCAATAGTTGTTCTCCAAATGCTGACAATTGGTTTTGACTTCTTGATATTTCTCTATTTTTTTCTCTCAATACAATATGCTATAACCTGTATGTGAAGTATCCTTTAATTGAAAGTGTATTTAGTATTCTAACACCTCTGTCACTGTCATGCTATGGATGGAAAAATGTGATGTTGAGCAGAAGGGTATAGCATATGGACTAGCATTTTTACCAGCCTGAATAACATAAGCCTTGATCAAGTGTTTTAGAAAAAGATTAACAGGAACAGCCTTTTATAAGAACAGTCAAAAAAGCTTTGTGAGTTTAGGTACCTATAGGTACAAGTAAACCTGTCTATAGGTGCTGTTCTTTAGTATGGAGCTGTGGTAACTTTGTGCCACTGTAGGGTGCTCTGTGCGACACTGTATTATAAATGTATTCTAGGAGTGAAAAGCTCTGTGATACAGGATCTACTAGAGCATGCCACGGAGGATCTACTAGAGGATCTACTAGAGCATGCCACAGAGGATCTACTAGAGGATCTACTAGAGCATGCCACAAATCTCTGCATGGTGTGAATTAAACGCATTTGATATCCAGTACAGACCATACAGATCTATAGCCATTCTAATATAATTACATACAACTTGTAGGTTGAAGAAGGTCGTGTTCATGGGCAGTTATGGTTATAGCTTTGTACTATCTTCACCTTCACACTATACACACTGATCACAGTTCACTGCAATTTACATCATATACCTTTCTAATGGGGCCTTTTTAACTTCTACAGCAATTTGTGCTACAGTAGCTTTTCTGTGGGATTGAACAACTCAGTAAGTGTTGACCCTGTCCCCTATTATCCTTCCTTGGATCACTTTGCTCCATACTAACATTGCTTACTGGGAACACCCTACAAGACCTGACGTTTTGGAGATTATATAGTCAAGCCTTCACAATTTTGATAGACAATTTTCCTATCTACTGTAGTAAGTGACTATTCACTTGTTGCCAGGGGTAAACCTGCCCCTTTCGCCGCCCGAGGCGAATGACAGAAAGCCCTCCCCCCGAGGAGGGGGCGGGGCGGAGGGGGCGTGACGAAATGAAGGGGCAGAGCTAACCTAAGGGGCGGGGCTTAGCGGCATTCGCAGGCAGAGAGCAGGCACGGAGAGGACCTGCTCTCTGCCTGAGCGTGAGGGGAGGCAGCTGGAGCAGCGCTGTTCCAGTGGCCTCCCCAATCCACCGCTCGGTGTTAAGCCAGTCCAGGACAGCTTGTCCTGGACTGGCTTAGGTAAGCAAAAATGCCACCCTCTCTGAGGCCCTGGCATAGTGCCGCCTGATGCGGTCGCTTCAGGTTGCCTCATGGGAGGTGTGGCACTGCTTGTTGCCTATCCTATCCGACCCCTGCACAGTAAAAATAGAATATGTCTACAATATGTCTACAAGATATTTTCTAAATTAATTGTAATAAATCAAGTGGATGTAAATACAAAACAACCACACAGCCCTGTGTAATAGAAAATTACACTAAAACGGCAATTATTCTATGTGCTACAACCAATATAGGAAGTGTTCTAATTTTACACTTAATAAATACTGCCGCTGTTATAAGTTTTAGGCAGCCTGTACAGGTGTCATTGTTATGAGATAATCCATGGCATTCACGTCACAGTGGCTTTAATCTTGTGGTTGATCATTGTAAGATCTATGAGTATATAATAATTGTATAATAAAGCAATGTTTTTCTATCACCTTCATGGATATTAATGTATGTTTTGCATGCATATAACCAACTATAAGGATGAATATAGGTTAATAGGGTTTCACCTTTAAGAACAATTCCTAATATTTTTAGATCAAATTCTAATATAATGTACAGAGACAAATTTGAGTTGATTCCTAAAATGAAATTCCATCTTTAGTTATCTGCCATTGATCCAATCCCCCAGATTATCACTCGAGTTGTAGTTTTCTACTATACTGGTGCCCAATAGGACCCCTTGGGACTTTAGGTTCCACAGCAGCTAAAATCTGATTTGCAATGCTAATTATTTATCAAATATCCTTATATACAAGTGATCTTCATGTCTGTATTATGTTACACACAAACACAGATCTTTACACAGTGACTTTTTCTTCTCTTATTCAGTATTTTTTCCTTTGTTGTAGATTTATTGTGGATTGCGCATAAAAGATCTATCACTGCTACTTTAAGATCAGCAGTAGACTTCACTAGGATAAAGTATGAGTAGAAAGATAAGCTAAAAGTAGGTCAGCTGGGAAGATACTCTTGTGTTAGTCTAATAAAGATCCGCTTGTATGAAAAGAACACATTTTGCGCTAAACAGAAAGATGTTTATCATTTAATGGGAATTTAGCTAACTGGAGCAATGAAATCAAATTGCTGTGTTGTGGTTCTGTTTGTAGATGTTTCTCTCATTTTACATTTGTAGGGTGATTAAGTAGAATCTTTTTGTTGTATGTTTTTGCCTCCGTCTTTGGCATCTGTAAAAGCTTGGATTGTGGCTAAGCAATAGTCCACAGTTTGGTACTCCGTATCGGCACCAGTGATGCTGAGAATAAAATAATAAGGATTGGCCTATCTGCTTGAAATCTCCATTGTTCCAGTCATGAAGGCAGCATCAAATCTTTGAACCTATATATATAATTTCCTCGAGGATGTGTGGATCTTTTGTCACATCTGTCAGACGTTGCATGGCTTGTCAAGCTAATTATCATATACTTTATAGAAAAAGGTATTATTCAATGACATGGAAGAAAAGAGACTCTGAAGTATTTCTTTATACTGATAAATAATTCAGCTATGACAGAGTCTACCAGTGTCCTGGTGTGTGCGTATATACTGTACCATATATCTGTTTTAATTGAAAGGCTTGTCTCGCTGGAGACAAGTTATTTCACAATGCAGCTATGGTAGCAATGAGCCAATGGTTGTGACTCTTGGCACCCCAGACAATGGTGGAATCCTAATCTGGTCAGCATTACCTTAGCTCACATTTGGTTAAGGACTAAAATTCAATGCAATTTTAATGATTTGCTAGCAAAATCTGTGACAGGCCACAAGCGACAACACAACCACTGGGTAGCCACAAGGTGACACATATACAATAGATATCTTGTGGTAAAACACGGTCATCTTGGGATATGTTGAGCCAAGAAAAAAGTTAGAAAATACGTATATACAGTGGGGCAAAAAAGTATTTAGTCAGTCACCAATAGTGCAAGTTCCACCATTTAAAAAGATGAGAGGCGTCTGTAATTTACATCATAGGGAGACCTCAACTATGAGAGACAAAATGAGAAAACAAATCCAGAAAATCACATTGTCTGATTTTGTAAGAATTTTTTTTTCAAATTATGGTGGAAAATAAGTATTTGGTCACCTACAAACAATCAAGATTTTTGGCTCTCACAGACCTGTAACTTCTTCTTTAAGAGTCTCCTCTTTCCTCCACTCATTACCTGTAGTAATGGCACCTGTTTAAACTTGTTATCAGTATAAAAAGACACCTGTGCACACCCTCAAACAGTCAGACTCCAAACTCCACTATGGTGAAGACCAAAGGGCTGTCAAAGGACACCAGAAACAAAATTGTAGCCCTGCACCAGGCTGGGAAGACTGAATCTGCAATAGGCAACCAGCTTGGATTGAAGAAATCAACTGTGGGAGCAATAATTAGAATATGGAAGACATACAAGACCACTGATAATCTCCCTCGATCTGGGGTTCCACGCAAAATCTCACCCCGTGGGGTCAAAATGATCACAAGAACGGTGAGCATAAATCCCAGAACCACGCCGGGGGACCTAGTGAATGAACTGCAGAGAGCTGGGACCAATGTAACAAAGCCTACCATCAGTAACACACTACGCCGCCAGGGACTCAGATCCTGCAGTGCCAGACGTGTCCCACTGCTTAAGCCAGTACATGTCTGGGCCCGTCTGAAGTTTGCTAGAGAGCATTTGGATGATCCAGAAGAGTATTGGGAGAATGTCCTATGGTCTGTTGAAACCAAACTGGAACTGTTTAGTTGAAACACAACTTTTCGTGTTTGCAGGAAAAATAATACTGAGTTTCATCCAGCAAACACCATACCTACTGTAAAGCATGGGGGTGGAAACATCATGCTTTGGGGCTGTTTTTCTGCAAAGAGGCCAGGACGACTGATCCGGGTACATGAAAGAATGAATGCGGCCATGTATCGTGAGATTTTGAGTGCAAACCTCCTTCCATCAGCAAGGGCATTGAAGATGAAACGTGGCTGGGTCTTTCAACATGACAATGACCCAAAGCACACCGCCAGGGCAACGAAGGAGTGGCTTTGTAAGAAGCATTTCAAGGTCCTGGAGTGGCCTAGCCAGTCTCCAGATCTCAACCCTATAGAAAACCTTTGGAGGGAGTTGAAAGTCCGTGTTGCCAAGCGACAGACCCAAAACATCACTGCTCTAGAGGAGATCTGCATGGAGGAATGGGCCAACATACCAACAACAGTGTGTGCCAACCTTGTGAAGACTTACAGAAAACGTTTGACCTCTGTCATTGCCAACAAAGGATATAGAACAAAGTATTGAGATGACATTTTGTTACTGACCAAATACTTATTTTCCACCATAATTTGCAAATAAATTCTTACAAAATCAGACAATGTGATTTTCTGGATTTGTTTTCTCATTTTGTCTCTTATAGTTGAGGTCTACCTATGATGTAAATTACAGACGCCTCTCATCTTTTTAAGTGGTGGAACTTGCACTATTGGTGACTGACTAAATACTTTTTTGCCCCACTGTAATTATAATATTTCATGGTGGGCTTTAACTCAACGACGTACAGGATAAGCATCAATGAGATGGGTAAGCAGAATACTTTCTAGTTGTTTATTGTACACTCACCGGCCACTTTATTAGGTACACCATGCTAGTAACGGGTTGGACCCCCTTTTGCCTTCAGAACTGCCTCAATTCTTCGTGGCATAGATTCAACAAGGTGCTGGAAGCATTCCTCAGAGATTTTGGTCCATATTGACATGATGGCATCACACAGTTGCCGCAGATTTGTCGGCTGCACATCCATGATGCGAATCTCCCGTTCCACCACATCCCAAAGATGCTCTATTGGATTGAGATCTGGTGACTGTGGAGGCCATTGGAGTACAGTGAACTCATTGTCATGTTCAAGAAACCAGTCTGAGATGATTCCAGCTTTATGACATGGCGCATTATCCTGCTGAAAGTAGCCATCAGATGTTGGGTACATTGTGGTCATAAAGGGATGGACATGGTCAGCAACAGTACTCAGGTAGGCTTTGGCGTTTCAACGATGCTCAATTGGTACCAAGGGGCCCAAAGAGTGCCAAGAAAATATTCCCCACACCATGACACCACCACCACCAGCCTGAACCGTTGATACAAGGACGGATGGATCCATGCTTTCATGTTGTTGACGCCAAATTCTGACCCTACCATCCGAATGTCGCAGCAGAAATCGAGACTCATCAGACCAGGCAACGTTTTTCCAATCTTCAATTGTCCAATTTCTATGAGCTTGTGCAAATTGTAGCCTCAGTTTCCTGTTCTTAGCTGAAAGGAGTGGCACCCGGTGTGGTCTTCTGCTGCTGTAGCCCATCTGCCTCAAAGTTCGACGTACTGTGCGTTCAGAGATGCTCTTCTGGCTACCTTGGTTGTAACGGGTGGCTATTTGAGTCACTGTTGCCTTTCTATCAGCTCGAGCCAGTCTGGCCATTCTCCTCTGACCTCTGGCATCAACAACGCATTTCCGCCCACAGAACTGCCGCTCACTGGATGTTTTTTCTTTTTCGGACCATTCTCTGTAAACCCTAGAGATGGTTGTGCGTGAAAATACCAGTAGATCAGCAGTTTCTGAAATACTCAGACCAGCCCTTCTGGCACCAACAACCATGCCACGTTCAAAGGCACTCAAATCACCTTTCTTCCCCATACTGATGCTCGGTTTGAACTGCAGGAGATTGTCTTGACTATGTCTACATGCCTAAATGCACTGAGTTGCCGCCATGTGATTGGCTGATTAGAAATTAAGTGTTAACGAGCAGTTGGACAGGTGTACCTAATAAAGTGGCCGGTGAGTGTATATTGTCTTAATAATAAAAGAAAGACACGTCTTAGATGTGCTGTCAGACAAGCACAGTTACAATGGGCAGCAAGTTGTCTGAAAACAAAGTCAGAATTTGGTGGGTTTCAGATAATTGAAACTTCTGATCTGAGTGGTTTCCTGTCTTCCCAGGAGATTTTAGATCTAAAAGTGCTGGAAAAAGTTGTATTGTATTACTCATGAAAAATATAACTATTCTACAATTCCACCATGTTCAGCTTCTCTATCATTGCTATAATTGTAATGGAACCATGTACTTATTTTCAGCATAGGTATGACCACAGACACTTGGCCTCCTCCACTTTATTCCAGATGAGTTTGTGAGTCATTTGCTCCAATAAATGATTTGCCTGCCCCTGCACATTTCTACATTTGTGCTTACCGAAGAGCATGATATCTGAGATATTTTGAGAATTATTAATATCACAGTAATAAAGGTTTAAGAACAATACAACACACAAAGAGCTAAATACACAAATGTTAAATACTATACCACCAAGCACATTATTGCTTGGTCAGGTTTTATTGTCTTATCAATGCATTTTATTTTAGACAGGTGTAACATCTCTACCTGTTCAGGTCACTGCGCCACCCTCTGCTCAGATGCTGCGGTGCAGTAGGCGTGTGCAGTTTAGTTCCTTGCTTAGAGTTTTTGGTTGCACTGTGTGAACACGGCTGTAGTTCTTTAATTGAATTTGCACCACACCCGTCTTCTGCCCTTGTCTGCCTCAGTCCATGAAGTAGTTAAATTTGGTCTTGCCCTGTGATTGACAGTCTGCCTTCCTGTCAGGTCCAGGTTGGGTTCATCCTCCCCTATTTAGTCTTGGCTCACATTGACACTTGTGCCTGTTATTGCCTCGTGCTTGCTGGCTTTCTCTTGCTGTTAATTTACTTGTATTCTTAATCCGGACCTTGGATTTTCCTATTGACTATTCTTTTGGACTTCGATTTTGCCCTGCATTGCTCGACTGTTACCGAACCCTGGCTAGCTGATGTCCCTTTGTTGTTGTCTTGTCTGCATTTTGTGTGTCACATATATAGGAAGGGATCGTCTCCAAGTTGCCGCCTATTACATAGGATAGGGCCTGGCAAGAGGAATGGACAGTGGGAGGCTTCAGCTTAGGGCTCACTGTCTCTTGTGCCTCTTCCTCCAGGGTTCTCTAGCAGCTACTGGGGAATTGTCATCTAAGCAATTCTCTAACAACAGGATAGAGTTTTTCATTTAAGACAAAATACTTTGGCATAATTAATCTATGTAATCAAATTAGATATTACATAAAAATATTAAATTATAGATGCTTGAAAGTGCATGGGTTGGAAATCGTGTCCTTCCTTACCTTTCTACATGGATGAGTATGCCTATAAATATATATGTGTTTGTATGTGTGTGCGTTGAGATGATTAGCTTTTCAAAACAATATTGTTATGTAATATTGTATTACAGAGAGATATGTGTCTATATGTAGCCACCTTGTGGCAGTGCTGTAAACTTCAGCCTTTGAAAGGTTTTCTTAGCTTGTTTTATTGGATTGGTTTCATGTAAAATTGGAGTATTAAATCAAATTGAAGCTAAAGTAAGGGTGGACCCATCCGTAACTGTTGTATAGAAGATACTTAGATTTTTGAAAAGGTGGCAGTTGTCCACAAAATACAATCATTTGATAAAATTTTCTGAAAAGGTGATATAAATAGACTGGTTGCTCTGGGAAAATAAAAAAAAAATCTGTTTCATATGATAAATGATTTAGAAGTTATACACAAAAGTTACTATACAATAGAGGTGAGGAGGAATATTGAGTGTCAATTTATTACAAAGTAAGGAAACTGAGAACAAAAGACATACAGTATATCCATCTAGTTCAACCAAGGGATGAGAAAAGATGTGGGTGCAGAGAAGGATTGTCTAAATTTTCGAAATGAGTTTCCCCATATTGATCCAGAAGGAAGCAGGTAATCTACAAGGCATGAACTAATATGCTCCAAAGTGGAAACTTTTCCTGTCTGCCACGCCTTGTTGATTTAATAACATAGGTAGAAAATATTGTACATACAATTATTTAGGGATTTATTCACACAGCCTCTGTGTACTGCCTTAACGGTTCTGTTGGGTACCTTATTTATGGACATGGGTAGAATCAAATGTCAGCAGTATGTTTTACATATAAGGATGTGTCCATGCACCATAATTTGGGGCAGAATTTGCCTCAAAATCACCTGCAAGTTCCATCTGGATTCTGACTCCCATAGCTATCAATTGGAGGCAGCGCTGGATGCTTTTTTTTTCAGGACTGTGCAAAAAGGAACTATCCTGCTCAATTATGCCACAGATTCAGTGGCTTATTCAGCTGAAGCACCCGTGGCACTGATAGCCCATTCATCTGAGGCTATCGGTGATTAAAAACTGGGAAAGCCCAGGGCCTCAAAATGGAGGAGAATCTGAGGTGGAAGTCTGCCTCATATTCTTCTCTGTATACCATGTTAAACAAAAACAAAAAAAATACACTGAATCCATTAATTTCATCTTGGCAATGGGATCATATTTTGTTATTTGTAATCATTCCTGAAAAAAAGATAAATTGCCTTCCTGATTACACATGGCCACACCCTATGTTATTCTTCACATGACAGGAATTAACTTACTTGCATAGTTAAAGCGTACTTACCGTTATAACCAACATGTCATAAATAAGAAGTATAGGTGAATACAAGAAACAGTAATATATCTTAAGAAAAATGGACTTCATCTCTATTTATCAAACCAAGTTACTGTATACATATTAGTCTATGCAGAGGGGAGGGGAAGAAAGAGGCTGCACTTGACTACTCTGTGAATCAATTTACCAGCCAGCAGCATCCTTCTCCTCCCTCCTCCTCCCTCCTTCTCCATAGAGTTCTGTGTATGAGCTGGTTATACCGTAGAGACAGTCTTATGTAAATACACAGTCTAAGTAAAGATAAGGAGGAGGAAAGTGGCTTAATAAGTGGTGAAGGAAACAGATTACTTTAATAAGATATATTACAAAGATTCTTATATTGAAATGTACTTTTCATTTATGAACATAACTTATAACTGGAGGTGTGCTTTAAATTATGAGAGTAAAGATATCTGCCTTTGTCGCTCACTTTCTGCTGCCTCTTTTGCTGAGCAGTAACATAAACATACTTGGGATCTGAATAGTAAAGAAAGCTTTGCTGTTTAGAGTACTTTTTAACCTAGTTAATGCAATCTATTTTTTAACAGCCGCTAGTCTAGATGGAACAACCCATCCAAAATTTAAATACACTATGCTAGAACATCTAATAATAATTCCTTCCTATAGTCACATTTGTATTGGATTTCTTTGGGAGAGTTGTTTGTTACCCATTGGTAAATCAGTCTCACACTATTGGCTGTCAAATGATCACAAAAAGAATACATTTCAACTCATCAACAATGGCCTTATACATAAAAAAAAATCTGAAACAAAGTTTGTGTTACCCAAACAAACCTAGGCTCAAAAATGGAGGCTAAAATCTGATACGTTGTACATTTAATGCTTTTGTATGGGATAGTTACTTATAAATAAGACCCTTTTGGTTTAATTGAGAAATACATACAATATAGCACACGCCTGCCATACACTTGGCATAGTGTAACATTTTAGTGCTGCTCGGCTGTACTATGACTTAATAGGGTTAGGAGTCAGTATCCTCTTACTAGATAAGAAGGTGTCTAGGAGAGATTCCAGGATTGCCGTGTCTGAGACACCTGCTTATCGTATAAGAAGGATGTGAAAACTAACACTATTATCTTCTCCTCCATAATGTTCATCACACATGACAGAATACATTTCAGGCTTAGGCAAAGGGAGCTGTACGTTCTGATGAAAGATTGTGCGATAATTATATACTTATTACTATTTGTGGTGCAATGGTTCAGGTTTTATTTAAAGGGAGTCTATCACCAGGAAAGTCAATATCAAACCAGCCACACTGCATTGTATGAGATATTATGATGAGCACTATTACCTTCAGATAGTCTAATAGATGCAACATGTCCTTGAAAAAACATGTTTTTAGGAATATGGAAATAAGGCTCAAGTGCAATGGGTAGGCTAGGGCTTTGTGTTCAGGTTCGAACACCTAAAGTTCACCATTTCATTTTCATATTTATAAAAATTAACAAAATAGCGCATTTTTAAGTATAATGGTACTCCACATATTGGCCCTGCAATGTTCTATGGCTGGCTTGATATTAAGTTTACTTTAAATATAGCTGTATAGTTATAGCTGAATGTTTTTTTTTACTCAGTCTAACTTTGTGTCTGCTATCTGTATCTTCAGAATCTCTTAAAGAGGACCTTTCATGTCCTCATCAATGTGCGGTATTATATACTGCTAGAAAGCTGACGTGCGCTGAATTCAGTGCACCGTCAGCTTTCCTATTATGAGTTCCAGTGCTGGAAATATTGGTGCTGTTAATTTCGGCACTGATATCTTCCCAGTGTCAGAAGGTTGGGCTTACAGCCTTGCGTCATTATACTGCCAGAGGGGCAATGACGCTAGGCTGTAAGGCCTGCCCTTCTGACAGTGTGGAGATATGGGTGCTGAAATTAACACACTGATATCTTACGCACTGGAGCACATATGGGGAAAGCCGAGGGTGCGCTGAATTCAGTGCACTGTCTGCTTTCTAGTGCTATATAAAATTGCACACTGATGAGGACATGAGCGGTCCTTTTTAAGTTTTCATTATCTGTGTTTCAGAGAAAACTTCTAGAATTGTGTCTAAAGTATAGATTTTATAATTTCACCAGACCTATAAAGCTCTACTTGCCTACACAGCTTCACCTGGACAGTGCCAATATTGGGATTACCAGATTTACTTTACTATGCTGTGCTGACCATGAGGATAGAGCGCTGCAATTATTTGGTAGTTGGGATTCAGTATAGAAAATGCTACACAGTCATCACACAATGACAACATGAGGCTACGCTAAATCCCTTCTGCATTGGAGTCTGCATTTGGTGTAATCAAAATTGCCAAATGAAAAAGTAAGTTAATGGGGTTCATCTGGCTATAGATTGGGCAATGGACCAGAAAAATGCATAAGTCAATGCTAGTGTAAACCTTGTGTCACTGAGCAGTGACATCAGAAGTATCTAGGAGATTGTGTAACAAATATTACATCTGACCAAACATCATCACCTTGCAAGGCACACAGGAAGCAGCAGGGAAACAAAGATGAATTTAAAGAGTAGGTATGGTACTTTTTCTTACATTGTGAACCATATGACACTATTTATTAGGGGTTGGAGAACCCATTTATGTGTATATTTGTCAGACCTGCCTTATTTATTACAAGATACAGGCTGTTAGGCTGTTGCATCATCCATATATATTTTAATGTGACACTCGTGTGAAAGTACAGGACAACATTTTCGTAAATGACCTTTAGCGACATGAGCAGAAAATGTCAGCAGCAGCGTGTAGTGTTCCCTTCTGGAATGTGGTAGGACTATGTCTGTTCCTGATATGACGAGATCTGGTGTAGCTCATAGTCACAAGTACTGTAGGATGCTTAAAGAATATTGAGTTCATGGGATAATTTTTGCTGTTCTTTTTCTATGGACATACATTTGACACTGTTTTATTTGTATACAGTATGTGCATAGATATAGTCCTTCTGATAAAAACTGTATATATATATATATAGAGAGAGAGAGAGAGAGAGAGAGAGAGAGAGAGAGAGAGAGAGAGAGAGAGAGGAGAGCTGTTGATGTTGAGTAATTTATAACTTTATAAAGTTTTGACCCATAAATTAAATACACTTAAGATATTCTATATTAGCTAAGGTGTATATTGCAAAACTTCACATGAACAATGCCAGTCACAATACCACGAAAACCAAATTAGCCAACCACAAATGGCCATCTTAACCATGTCAAGCCACCGCTACGCAAATTATCAGCATCAATGTCTCCCCATATAGTGCCAGCCAAAATTCTTATCAAATTCTTACTAAAACACCCTCCAGTACCCTAATACATGATCAACACAACTGAGCCCTATTTAGTGTCAGACACATTATTTTCCATCCTACACAGCTTCTAAGGGTATAAAGATGTTGATGTAATTTAGAAATATCTAGAAGGGGAATTGCCATTGAGACTGGGTCCACATTGGGTATACTTTAGGTGGATTAGCTTTTTACCTCTATATCCCGTTGCTATGCCAGTTCCTTGAATACTCCCTGAAGAGTCAGTAAATAATAGTAGTGAAAGATATAAGAGCAAGAACAGCAGTATAGAAGTAATGCAAGTTGGGATATCTAGTTAGTGTAAGAATCAGGTTCCAAACGTGGAAAGGGGGAATTCCTAATAGAACAAACTAGCTGCTTTTGGCCAATGGTGGCGGTGGGGGGATAGAATTTGAGGCCTGCAAAGTCACTTCCGATACTTCAGATTAGATACATTGTAGGACCATGTCTGAGTATTCTGATATACCTATCATACCTAGCACTAAGGCTGGGTTCACACTACCACCACTGTCCGCCCCGGGGTTTCTTTCCTAAATTGGACAGGGGATGGGTTGCCGGGCATCAGGTTTAAAACCCATTCATTTGAATGGGTTTTTAAAGGTGACCATTGGTGTCCGTATGCAGCCTCTCCGCCTGGAAGCCATTTTTTTTTTTTTGCACAGATACAAAGTCCTGCATGTAGTTTTCTGGTAAGGTTTTTATTTTCTGTTAAACTATTCAGTCCTGTAAAGTCCTGCATGTAGGACTTTGTGTCCGTGCAAAAAAAAAAAAAAAAACTGTTTCCAGGCAGAGAGCCTACATATGGACCCTGGCAGTCACCTTTAAAAAAAACATTCAAATGAATGGGTTTTAAAGCTGACCACCGACAAGCCAACCCCTGTCTAGTTTCCCCGGGGTTTAGGATGGAAACCCGGGGCGGACAGTGGCGGTAGTGTGAAAGCCATTTAATATAGTTTTAAAGCAAAAAGTTGGAGTCAATGTCCAGATTTGTTATCAGTTGCAACCTGAGATGTAACTATGGCTCATGGGCCCTGGTGAAAAAGCTCAGCTTTGGCCATCTGTGCAACTTCTCCTTATGACCGTCAGTTATGTCCCATCCATATATTTTATCTGAATTTACATTTCCCTTTCCTTGTCTGTCTGGACTCAGACCATCTTGAAGAGTTGTTGATATGTCTGTGCTTGAAAGCTTCACATATTAGTGCCCCCCCACACAGTAATTGTGCCTCTTTATATCCCACAACCTCCGCTAAAGTTTCCTTCTTTGACTATATGCTGTTGGCCAACGATTTTTGCCATTGAAAGTATAATTTTTTTTTCTCTGACAGTGGAAGGTTATGTATCTTAAATATTCTTCATGTGTCTCAACCCAAGGCACCAGAGGCAGGGGTGATAAATGTACGATGAACAGACTACCACCCAGCGAAGGAAATCAGACAACTTCATCATATGTATACATTGCATATGATGAAGTCGTCTACAGGAAACTGTCCGTGTTATGGGGTGTAAGTTTGTATAGGGTGAGGGTTATATCGTATTCCTTTACAGGGGCTTCTCTATTCAAGTGATATTGTTCCTCAAAGTAAAGTGTTTATTTTTTGATAACATGAAAACTATTTTGTGCATCTGCTCTAGTTTATTCTGGTAATCTATGATTTTGTGTTTCATTTTTTGGTTTACCATCTGCTCAGTGCTTACACTTTTACATGAATGAGTGATCTCATCAGGTTCACATGCCAGCTGTCATTTCCACTGTGTCAGTGACCAGCTCAGGAGTCTGACTGCAAGACAGCGGTCACACTGCGGCTCATCCAGAGGGCACAGACTGCTGTGTTGGTAAACAGAGCTGTGGTGGTGTGCTGATTTTATTACCAAGCATGTGGAATCATGATAATAAAGATTAGATAACTCACTTATAGCCAAGGCTGGCTTTCTGTGCTACTGCTTGGAAAAGAGCTGAATTTTAGTTAGATTGCTAGGCTGATTGCAATTGTTTGGAGCCCGACATTGGGAAACCATTTACTCCATTTCTGATTGTGAATTAGACTTCTGTTTTCATTTGGAGATGTTGACATGTGTGAGAATACAACTATGTAATATTTCAGAATAATGTCAAATAAGATGGTAATAATTATTGACCATTGAAGACAATTGCTACAGGTTATTTAATGCAGCAATTTACTTAGTTGGTTTGAAGGTTTTTTTTGCATATTAGAGCCATATGCCTGATGACCGTATGAAGGCACACCGCATCCCTGCAGCTGCATGCTATTAAAGAGTCAAAGATAGGCAACCAACCAAAAATAAGCAACCTCAAATATATGCATAAATGCATGGCTTCCTTTAAACTATACCAAGCCCTAAAGAAATCTGTGTCCTCACCATACACATAAATATCTACAAGAAAAACAATTGTGAGTATGACAGTATAAAAGGAATATACTACACATCCAGTCTAGGTCAATAAACTTGTCATAATTTTATTTATTACATCATACACATATATAAAAAGATGGACATTAGAAGGGGAATCTACAAATACAAACTGACTGGGTAAAAGTGAAGTGCGACAGATGGTATGTGGTCCCTTTAAGTATTTACATACAATGGAATGCACATGGATTAAGCTAATGCCAGAAAAGGACCTCAGCATTGGAGTCCTTTATACACCATATGTGGACATTATATATACATAGCAATAGTACCAATAGGCGCTGAGATATACATCATGATTGGCCACTAAGTTATACACATTGCCACAACAGCTCAAAGAAAATGCTAGAAGTTTAAAGTTACCATGTGGTCCAATATATGTCTCCTATCTACTGGGGAGTGAGTGCCTGTCCTAACTTGTATACCTCCTATTGGCAACATGGGTAAGCCACAGTGCTATTAAACCTGTATATAGTGGTATAGGATACATGTGAACCTATGTTGTTATAGTCACCAATGTGTGTGTATCAATGCTATTACTTTAATGGATAGGAGACATAGATTGGACCACATGGTAACTTTAAACTTCTAGCATTTTCTTTGAGCTGTTGTGGCAATGTGTATAACTTAGTGGCCAATCATGATATATAACTCAGCGGCTATTGATACTATTGCTATGTGTATATAATGCCCACACACGGTGTATAAAGGACTCCAATGCTGAGGTCCTTTCTGGCATTAGCTTAATCCATGTGCATTCCATTGTATGTAAATATTTAAAGGGACCACATACCATCTGTTGCACTTCACTTTTACCCAGTAAGTTTGTATTTGTAGATTCCCCTTCTAATGTCCATCTTTTTTATATATGTGTATGATGTAATAAATAAAATTATGACAAGTTTATTGACCTAGACTGGATGTGTAGTATATTCCTTTTATACTAAGTGTCATACTCACAATTGTTTTTCTTGTGGATATTTATGCTATTAAAGAGGACTTTTTGACCACCTTCACCAATTTAAATCCACTGATTTCAACACAGTTGGAATGTTATGGAATTTTATCTCTAATACCCCCTCCCCCCCCTTGAACAACAAGCACAGTTAGTTTTGGTGCCTGATGAGCTATTTCAGCTCTGTAATGTCAGAAGGGTGGTGTCAGGCAGCGAATGTGATTCAGGCTGGGTTCACACGATGTCTTTTGGCACGTAATGTGGCACGTAGACGCCGCGGGAGCTTTTGCGGGCCGTATACGCTCCCATTGATTTCAATGGGAGTGTGGATCGTATACGCGGCGCTACTTTGCGGCCGTGATTTTGCGTCTACGTGCCACATTACGAGCCAAAAGACATCGTGTGAACCCAGCCTCAGAGCACCAGTCAAAGACCACAAATATCAGAGCTCAGAACCCCTTGCCTGCTCCTGCCTGACTCCACCCTCCTGACAGTACAGAGACTAAATGGCAAATCAGGCACCAAAACTAAATAGAATTGATTGCCTGGGAATGATGGGGGCTAAAGAAAACATTCCAATCCATGGAGCAGCAGCTGTTAAATTGTGGAAAGAGATGGACTTATTGGAGTTGGGGAAAGGTGCTCTTTAAGCCTTATGCGGCTGTATGGTACTTTCTTAAAACACCCTAGAATCAATGCCATGAACAAACCACAAATAATTAAAGTGGCTTTATAGCTAATTAAAATAATAGTTAAAATGGCTCAGAATGGGGTGATACTCACCCTTGTCAATCCCTGCTCTGGTCTGATTATGGCACTACCACATTAGTCCCTGATACAAAGAAGGAAATGCCTGAAAATTCCTATTCAGTCAATCACTGGTCACAATGTTGACCCATCTCAACCAGTGATTGAGTGTGCATAACCTATGTATTGAAAGACACCAAAAAGTAGAAACCACCGGGAAACAGGACAGTGTCAGAAGCTGGAATAACAAATTCATCCCTAAGGAGAGTACTTGTTGAGAATCTATGTGCTATGGTTAGTGGTGTGGAATTCATCAATGTTTTTGGCTGTACTGTACTTATTAAAAAAAAAAGTTTGGCCTATTGGCTGAAGACTCCCTCTGGAGTGGTCTCTGTCCATTACAGACATGTCCCTGCTCCACTGACCTGTGATAGCATAGTGATGAAGGCTTTCGGGAGCATGTCTATACCTTATAGACAGCACTTCAGAGAAAATCAATGACCTTTTTATAATTGAATAGATGTTGAGCCAACAGGTTGACTGGTTACCTTACATACAAGGTACAGTGCCTACAGGTACAGTCCTATGAAAAAGTTTGGGCACCCCTATTAATCTTAATCATTTTTAGTTCTAAATATTTTGGTGTTTATAACAGCCATTTCAGTTTGATATATCTAATAACTGATGGACACAGTAATATTTCAGGATTGAAATGAGGTTTATTGTACTAACAGAAAATGTGCAATATGCATTAAACCAAAATTTGACCGGTGCAAAAGTATGGGCACCTCAACAGAAAAGTGACATTAATATTTAGTAGATCCTCCTTTTGCAAAGATAACAGCCTCTAGTCGCTTCCTGTAGCTTTTAATCAGTTCCTGGATCCTGGATAAAGGTATTTTGGACAAACAATTCAAGTTCAGTTAAGTTAGATGGTCGCCGAGCATGGACAGCCCGCTTCAAATCATCCCACAGATGTTCAATGATATTCAGGTCTGGGGACTGGGATGGCCATTCCAGAACATTGTAATTGTTCCTCTGCATGAATGCCTGAGGATTTGGAGCGGTGTTTTTGATCATTGTCTTGCTGAAATATCCATCCCCGGCGTAACTTCAACTTCGTCACTGATTCTTGAACATTATTCTCAAGAATCTGCTGATACTGAGTGGAATCCATGCGACCCTCAACTTTAACAAGATTCCCGATGCCGGCATTGGCCACACAGCCCCAAAGCATGATGGAACCTCCACCAAATTTTACAGTGGGTAGCATGTGTTTTTCTTGGAATGCTGTTTCTTTTTGGACGCCATGCATAACGCCTTTTTTTATAACCAAACAACTCAATTTTTGTTTCCAAAATGAAGCTGCCTTGTCCAAATGTGCTTTTTCATACCTCAGGCAACTCTATTTGTGGCGTACGTGCAGAAACGGCTTCTTTCTCATCACTCTCCCATACAGCTTCTATTTGTGCAAAGTGCGCTTTATAGTTGACCGATGCACAGTGACACCATCTGCAGCAAGATGATGCTGCAGCTCTTTGGAGGTGGTCTGTGGATTGTCCTTGACTGTTCTCACCATTCTTCTTCTCTGCCTTTCTGATATTTTTCTTGGCCTGCCACTTCTGGGCTTAACAAGAACTGTCCCTGTGGTCTTCCATTTCCTTACTATGTTCCTCACAGTGGAAACTGACAGGTTAAATCTCTGAGACAACTTTTTGTATCCTTCCCCTGAACAACTATGTTGAACAATCTTTGTTTTCAGATCATTTGAGAGTTGTTTTGAGTAGCCCATGATGCCACTCTTCAGAGGAGATTCAAATAGGAGATCAACTTGCAATTGGCCACCTTAAATACCTTTTCTTATGATTGGATACATCTGGCTATGAAGTTCAAAGCTCACTGAGGTTACAAAACCAATTTTGTGCTTCAGTAAGTCAGTAAAAAGTAGTTAGGGGAATTCAAATCAATAAAATGATAAGGGTGCCCATACTTTTGCACCGGTCAAATTTTGGTTTAATGCATATTGCACATTTTCTGTTAGTACAATAAACCTCATTTCAATCCTGAAATATTACTGTGTCCATCAGTTATTAGATATATCAAACTGAAATGGCTGTTGCAAACACCAAAATATTTAGAACTAAAAATGATTAAGATTAATAGGGGTGCCCAAACTTTTTCATAGGACTGTATAACTGGAAGCTCCTGGGTCCCAGTTCAGAATCTTACAGGGCCCCTACCTACCATGTGCCATTCAGAAGAGTAGTATCTTTTATATGGCAGAGGGACCTGCTGAGATTTCCTTAGGGTCCAGGGCCCAGTAGTGACTGCTTCCTTTGCTCCCTATATAGCTACATCCATGTATCATAATGATAAGGATGATGTTTACTAAATAATATACATTTATTTTAAGAAAACATGAAGATCAGTAGTTACCTTCAGCAGGTAACAGGCCCTGTTTACTTACCGATCCCTTCTCATGCCCACTGTCTGTCCTCTTCTGCCTTCCAGGGACGTGAGATGATATGCATGGGACCATATGGTAAGCATGTGGTAATAGTTTGTGGGGACCACTATAGGACATTATACTGTCTGGAGGGACCACTATGGGACATTGAAAGACTGTTATGGAACATTATACTGTGCGGAGGGGCCACTATGGGACATTATACTGTGTGGAGGGGCCACTATGGGACATTATACTGTGCGGAGGGGCCACTATGGGGCGTTATACTGTGTGGAGGGGCCACTATGGGACATTATACTGTGTGTAGGGGCCGCTATGGGACATTATACTGTGTGGAGGGGCCACTATGGGGCGTTATACTGTGCGGAGGGGCCACTATGGGACATTATACTGTGCGGAGGGGCCACTATGGGGCGTTATACTGTGTGGAAGGGCCACTATGGGACATTATACTGTGTGGAGGGGCCACTATGGGGCGTTATACTGTGTGGAAGGGCCACTATGGGACATTATACTGTGTGTAGGGGCCGCTATGGGACATTATACTGTGTGGAGGGGCCACTATGGGGCGTTATACTGTGCGGAGGGGCCACTATGGGACATTATACTGTGCGGAGGGGCCACTATGGGGCGTTATACTGTGTGGAAGGGCCACTATGGGACATTATACTGTGTGGAAGGGCCGCTATGGGACAATATACTTGAAGGACCTATTGGTTGAAATTATACTATGTGAAGGGGCTGTTATACTACATTGTACTGTGTGGAGGAGCCACTATGAGATATTATACTGTGAGGGGGCTGTCATGGGATATTATACATGAAGTGGCCACTATAGGGTGTGTAACTGGGGCATTAAACCATGTGAGGACCAGGAAAGGGAGCATGTAGTGATGAGGAGGGTCCAAGTGAAAAGTTATGACACCCAGTCTTTGCTAGTTACACCCTTGTATGCTCTTTAATGTTTCTACCTACTATCTGCAGGAATGCCACATAGTTATAAGAGAGCTCCAATCTTTTAATGCTGTACAAAACACTTAGGAGCTGCTAAAATTTTAGCTGTCGATATACATATTCTAATGTAAACAATATACGAGGAACCACAAACTGGTGACACATTTTATGATCCAGATACCATATGCAATATCGTTATATGTAGTTTAATGAATATTTGTTCCTATTACATAGTACCTTAATAATTTACAAGGTTATTTCCCTTAAGTATATTCATTTGTAAGTTTTATGGAATCATTTGCTTGGCTTTATATGACAGAGGCTTTTTTCTGCTTTGTCTGGTGTTGTTTTGTTGATCTAGTGCTTAATCTGTCACTGCGGCATGAAATTCTAAACAGTCTCAGTAAGGGGCCAATCCGTGCAATGTACAGCATACCAATGGTTAGGCATGAATAGACAGCCGGCACGCAGACCCATCATAGTTGTTATGCAGAGATAATACAAGAAGATCTTGAAACTGAAGCAGCACTGACCCATAATTCCCCCTGGCCACAAGGCAGAACCAGAAAGAAATGGATTGGACAAGTGATGCATACAGTTTGCATCACATTTTCAGTGCCGTTCTTTAATCTGGTTATTTACACTTTAGAAATTATTGTCTTCCTTCACTCTTACATTTTTTAGCTTGTAAAAGCTTATATGATTTTCATGCATTTTGCATTTTTTCTGATAAAAAAAAACACCCTGAGTGTGCTTAAATAAAAGTGATGCTGAACCAAAACTGCCACCAAAACAAGTAAACCCCCCAAAGCAAAAATGCATTGTATGTAGGACATTTGATATTTCCCTACATAGCTAACATCTGTTTACAGTGGCGTTTTCGTTTTTTTTGGTTTTTAAGCAGTACAAGGTAGTAGAGATGAGCGAACACTAAAATGTTCGAGGTTCGAAATTCGATTCGAACAGCCGCTCAATGTTCGTGTGTTCGAACGGGTTTCGAACCCCATTATAGTCTATGGGGAACAGATACTCGTTAAGGGGGAAACCCAAATCCGTGTCTGGAGGGTCACCAAGTCCACTATGACACCCCAGGAAATGATGCCAACACCTCTGGAATGACACTGGGACAGCAGGGGAAGCATGTCTGGGGGCATCTAACACACCAAAGACCCTCTATTACCCCAACATCACTGCCTAACAACTACACACTTTCCACATTCAAAAAAACCTCTATCAAAGTGGGAAAATACCTGGAAACCTTCTTTACTCCCCAAATGGATGGACACAAACCCCAATTTAAGCTCAACAAACAGTAACAACCACCCCTTTAAATCATGTTCCCCATGACAACCACAAATGGAATAGGCAATGGGAATTCCAAAAGCCCTCACCCTTAACTGTCATTTTGAGTGTGTGTGTGTGTGATGTGGTAAGACCTTCCAAAATTCACTTTTCTAGCCCTTAACATGAGCCCTTCCAAACAAAGTTACAGGACCTTAAGCTGAGCTACCAGCAGAGATTGAGGCCCTTGGCATGAGTAGAGCCTTGCACCAGCAGTGTTTTTGGCACTTAGGGTGAGTTGAGCCTTGTACCAGCGTATGTCCCTTAACATCAGGCGGGCCCTAAGTTCTGCGCTTTGCACAAAAGTTCCACATTAACTAGGCTGAATGGTACAAAGATTAGTAGGCCCGAGAACCAGGAACAGGTCTTGCAATGGCTGTCGGATAACGCTTAAAGCACATTGTCCACCAGCCAGGCAGCCTCTACCTCCTCTTACCCAACAGTCTTGTCCTCCTTCCACCCAAAATTCCCAATCTTCCCAGAACAATAACCCCAACTGTCCCTGCTCCCCAGAGCTGTTCTCCCTTCCTTTGACTGTACCGCAACCTGCCCCTCCATTTCGCGATTCCACGGACCTAACAGACGAGTATCTGTGTCCAGATGCTCAAACACTAGAGTCTCCTCCATTCCATCTCCAGTCGATTTGGTGGCGGATGACCAGCAACCCACCCTCATCGACGACGATGAGACGCAGTTGCTGTCAGGGCAGCCAGTTGACATGCGCATTGTGCAGGAGGAGGAGGCGAGACAGGAGTTGGAAGAGGAGGTGGTGGACGACGAGGACACCGACCCCACCTGGACAAGGCAGATGTCAAGCTGGGAAAGTAGTGTGGATGTTGAGGCAGGTGCAGCACCAAAAAGGGTAGCTAGAGGCAGAGACATGTCCAGAGGCAGAGGTCAGCTGCTTTGCCGAAGCCAGGCCAGACCCGGAATGTCCGAAGATGTTCCCTTTTGTACCCAGCCCAGAAAAACTCCCCCATCGAGGGCACGTTTCTTGAAGGTGTAGAGTTTTTTCAAGGAATGCGCCGAGGACAGATATAGTGTCGTCTACACAATTTGCCTCTCGAAATCGAGTAGGGGCCCTGAGAAGAGCAACCTGTAGCAAGGCCTACATCTGTCCAAACACAGGCTGTTGTCCGTCATTCACACACGCTGAAACCCTACAATACCATATCTTGAGCAGGGTGTGTGAGCTGCACAGACCTTTGATGGAGTTCCATCTACAAAACACAAGGGTTCCTCAAAGTCAGCTCCCAAAGTTTCTGCACCATGAGTTTCCAGGGGTGGCAGAGTTATGGCTAGGGGCAGAGGCATGGATAGGGATGATGTCTAGGGGCAAAAGCAGTGTGGATGTGGAGGCAAGCTAAGCAGGAAAAACTGGGGTTACAAGCTAAGGCATGGACTGGGGTGATGTCTAGGGGCAAAAGTAGTGTGGATGTGGAGGCAAGCTAAGCAGGAAAAACTGGGGGTACAAGCTAAGGCATGGACTGGGGTGATGTCTAGGGGCAAAAGCAGTGTGGATGTGGAGGAAAGCTAAGCAGGAAAAACTGGGGGTACAAGCTAAGGCATGGACTGGGGTGATGTCTAGGGGCAAAAGCAGTGTGGATGTGGAGGCAAGCTAAGCAGGAAAAACTGGGGGTACAAGCTAAGGCATGGACTGGGGTGATGTCTAGGGGCAAAAGCAGTGTGGATGTGGAGGCAAGCTAAGCAGGAAAAACTGGGGTTACAAGCTAAGGCATGGACTGGGGTGATGTCTAGGGGCAAAAGCAGTGTGGATGTGGAGGCAAGCTAAGCAGGAAAAACTGGGGGTACAAGCTAAGGCATGGACTGGGGTGATGTCTAGGGGCAAAAGCAGTGTGGATGTGGAGGCAAGCTAAGCAGGAAAAACTGGGGGTACAAGCTAAGGCATGGACTGGGGTGATGTCTAGGGGCAAAAGCAGTGTGGATGTGGAGGCAAGCTAAGCAGGAAAAACTGGGGGTACAAGCTAAGGCATGGACTGGGGTGATGTCTAGGGGCAAAAGCAGTGTGGATGTGGAGGCAAGCAAAGCAGGGAAAATGGTGGCTAGAGGCAAAGGGATGTCCATAGGCAGCAAGGGCAAAGATGCAAAACTCTCCCGTTTCAAGAATTTTCCTGACTTGTCTCCCCACAAAACATTCCTGGGAGGAGGGCTGAAACACCACCCTCCTCCTCCTCCGCTGTTAGATTGACCCCAGCTACGAGCTGAAAACGCTGCAACACTGGTGTGGGGAGACGTCAGCAGGCTGGGCTGAAGCTCATCAGCTTGGGAGACGGACAGCACACTGCCTCTGAGGTCAGGGATGCCATCCTGGATGAGATGGCAATTTGTTTATCCCCGCTGCCCCTGGGGCCAGGCTTTTTTGTCTTGTTGGAGGGCTCTGGAGCTTGCCAGCCTCCAACACGTTCCATGCCTGGCCCACGTGTTCAATGTAGTGGTGCAATGATTTTTAAAAACATACCCCAAATTAGCTGAGCTAAGGGTGAAAGTGCGGCACTTGGACACCCACTTTCCCAAGTCTACAGTACCTGGAGCTAGCCGCAATACACTCCAGCAAGGCCTACATCTGCCTGAAGCACCTACTGTTGTGCGAGGTCACCACACGCTCTAACCCTAGATACCGTATGTTCAGCAGGGTGTGTGAGCAGCAGAGACCTTTGATGGAGTACCAGCTACAAAACCCAAGGGTTCCTCAGAGTCAGCTCCCTCACTTTCTGCTCCATGAGTTTCCATGGGTGGCAGACTTATGGCTAGAGGCACAGGCATGGATAGGGGTGATGTGTAGGGGCAAAAGCAGTGTGGATGTGGAGGCAAGCTAAGCAGCAAAAACTGGGGGTACAAGCAGCCGGTGGCATCATCACTGACAAGCACAGCTGTCTGTCAGCTGACAGGCTGACTTTCACCAAAATGAACAGACAATGGATAGACTCATCATATACATGTCAGTTACATGACAAATTTAGTGCAATTTGCAAGTCCAAGATGGTTTGGAGATCTGCGGAGAGGAATCTCACCACCTCTTGCGGGTGCCATCATTTGGAAGGCAAGCCCTGGGCTCAGTGGGTGAGAGCAAGCGCAGGATAATCGTCGTTTGGCCTGGCGGCCACTGCCTCTCCCACTGTTGACAGGGCTGGCGCTGCAGTCCAGACCAGCAGCCAGGACACCTCCACATCTGCCTCTGACACTTTGGGGAGTTCACCCTTATCCTCACCTTTTCCTGCCATTTCTCCTTTTGCCCGCGCCATCATGCGCCTCTTCCTAGCAACTCCCCATCTCCCAAGCCTTTCATTTCATGCTAAAGTACAGCGCAACCCACCCACATGCCCAAGGCTTCAACGGCCTCATCTCAAGAAATCTGGCCCAGGAGATGTTGGAATCCCGGCTGGGGGACACTCTGCCCTTTTTGGGCAGAGTGTCTACTGCGCCACCGCACTGTGCCGTCCACACCAGCACTTTCCCCCAAACATGAGGCGGTCCCTAAATTCAGCGCTTAGCCCTAAAGTTCCATGTGACCAGTTTCGAATGGACAAGTGCATGCGGACAGGGACGCTACCTTTCAATTTGGGCACAGTGGTTGAATGTAGTTGAGGCGTGGACCGGGTCGCAAAATGTGGTGGCCTGACTTGTCTCCCCACACAACATTCCTGGGAGGAGGGCTGAAACACCACCCTCCTCCGCTGTTAAATTGACCCCAGCTACGAGCTGGAAACGCTGCAACACTGGTGTGGGGAGACGTCAGAGGGCCGTGCTGAAGCTCATCAGCTTGGGGGCCAGACAGCACACTGCCTACAAAGTGAGTCATGCCATCCTCGATGAGACGGCAATGTGGTTTTTGCCACTGCACCTGGGCCCAGGCATGTTGTCATGTGTGATAATGGCCGTAACCTGGGATTGGCTCTGTAGCTTGGCAGCCTGCAACATATTCCATGCCTGGGCCACGTTTTTAACTCATTGCTGCTAATCTTTTGAAAAAGGTACCCCAATGTTCCTGAGCTACTGGTGAAAGTGTGGCGCTTGTGCGGATAGTTTTTAAAGTCTATAGTTGCCGCTGCTAGCCTCTATGCACTCCTACAACGCCTGTACCTGCTGGAACAACGGCTGTTGTGCGACGTCTCCACACTGCTGGCACTAAACATATCATGTGTTGAGCAGAGTGTGTGAGCAGCACAGACCTTTGATGTAGTTCCAACTCCAAAACCCTCGGGTTCGTCAAAGTCAACTCCCTCAGTTGCTCAACCATGAGTGGCCATGGGTGGCAGACTTATGTGAAATCCCATCCCATCCATTGCACTGGACACGAAACATTAGCATGCGCTCAGCACAACTTCGGATATGGCAGCTGCGTTAAGCAGGGTGCAGGGTACAACACAGACCAGGCCCGAGCACCAGGAACAGGTGTTAGAAATACTGCAGCATCTGCCATTTCCTTCCAATTTTGGGGTTTTGGACCCGCCACCGACTTGTCTGGACCTAAGTGGGGATCATGAGACACAGTTGCCATCAAGGCAAGCTGTGGTCATGTGCGGTTTGCAGTAAGGGGGCAGTGCGCAATTGGAAGAGGAGTTGGTGGATGACGAGGCCACCAACCCCACATGGACAGGGGTGATGTCTAGGGGCTAAAGCAGTGTAGATGTAGAGGGAAGCTAAATCAACAAAAAACCTGGGTAGAAGCAAAGGCATAAACTGGGGTGATGTTTAGGGGCTAAAGCAGTGTAGATGTGGAGGGAAGCTAATTCAACAAAAAAAAAAGGGTAGAAGCAAAGGCATAAACTGGGGTGATGTTTAGGGGCTAAAGCAGTGTAGATGTGGAGGGAAGCTAATTCAACAAAAAAAACAAGGTAGAAACAAAGGCATAAACTGGGGTGATGTTTAGGGGTGAAAGCAGTGTAGATGTGGAGGGAAGCTAAGCAGCAAAAACAGTGGGTAGAAGCAAAGGCATGCAAAACTCTACCCTGTTGGAAGACTTATTCCTAGGTCTGGAACACGTTAATGGCCCCCCTGGACAAATTACTGCCACTCAGGGGCCTAGTGTCACCAGGAGGGACAAGTATAGGCGCATGTTGTGGGAATACCTGGCCGACACCAGCTCTGTCCTCTCCGATCCCTCTGTGCTCTACAACCTACACTTATTTTCTCATCTTTTTTTCTGAACTGCACATCTCTTGCCTGCTTCCTTTGGGATCTTAGAAATGGTGGTCCACTTCCACAGATGGTAACTTCAATAGACAGTGTAACAGGAGTAGCTGAGGGATCGCTGTCTTAACCACTTTTTGGCACAAAATTAACTTCCAAAGCCAAATATGGTGCAAGTATATGATGCAAGGACACCTACACACCTATCTCTGACACATTGGGGAGTTCACCCTCATGCGCCCTTTTGGCCTGCACCATCATGCACCTCTTCCCAGCCACTCCACATTTCCCAAGCTTTTCATTGCAGGCAGAAGTACAACACAACCCACCCCCATGCCCAAGCCTTTAACAGCCTCATCGATAAACTGCTGGCCCTGGAGATGTTGGTGTTTGTTTATGCTTCTGGAGACCCAGGCCTTCCGTCAGCAGATGGCAGCTGGGGCACCTCCCTATGCTGGGCCTAGCCGTTACTACTTCTCTTGGTGTGCTGTCTCTGCCTTGCGCCTGCATGTGTCCCATAACATCAGTCGGGCCCAGAGCTCTGCGCTTTGCTGCAAGGTCCACTTGACCACCGACACATGGACAAGTGCCTGTGGTCAGGGATGCTGCAGTGCTTATCTTTAATGACAGGCAGGGTGAATGTGGTGGAGTCTGTTCCCCGGGTGCAAACTGGGGTGGCCTATCTCCTCTCCCAGGCCAAAATTCATGGCAGGAGTAGACTGAAACCCTACGAAGCTGCAACCTCCACCCCAGCTACTAGCAGAAAACACTGTAACACTGGCATGGGGAGACGTCAGCAGGCCGTGCTGAAACTGATCAGCTTGGGGGACAGACAGCACAGTGCCTCCGAGGTCAGGGATGCCATCCTGGCTAAGATGGCATTTTTTTTTCCCTGCTACACCTGGGGCCTGGCATTTTTGCGCCTGTGATAATGGCTGGAACCTGGTAGCAGATCTGGAGCTTGCCAGACTCAAACACGGTCCACGCATGGCCCACGTTTTCCAACTTGTTGGTGCCATGTTTCTTTGAAACCTACACCATTGTGCCTGATATACAGGTCAAAGTGGGGCCATTTTCGTAAGTGAGAACTAGCCTCTGCTAGGCAGAAAACATTCAGAGCACACTCCTCTCATCTTCGCACCGTTGGCTGGCGGAGGAAGACGAGGGGGTTGGAGTGGCATCTGATGTCCCTATCCCACACGAGGCTAGAGGGTGCACTTCAGTGCATCCCATTGCTTCACCACAAATGGTGTGAAGGGGAGTGGAAAATGGAGGAAATGGAGAGTGACCCTTACAGTTGGGGCCAGCAAAGGCATGCCAAGTAACACACTGGCACACATGGCTGACTTCATCTTGGGTTGCTTTTCAACACATATTTCACATCATGAAGAACAAATAATACTGGATTTTTACAAGCCTCGAACCCCGGTCTAGGTCTAATGTCTGTTCCTTTCTTATATTAGGGGAGAGGGAAAAAAAATTACTTCAGTGATACGTTTAGCGTACATAGACTGACTATTAATGTGTATCCCACTTAGTGTTGTTAGGGTTACACACCGTCACAACCTGGCTAAAGCTTCTATAGCTGTTAATAAAGTCAACATAACTTTACGGTATCCAAAAAGACAGCTGGTACCAACAGAGAGCAAGACAAATGTCAACCAAAGCTGTGAGCTCTGAACACCCACAGTGACTTTGGCGTCATCATCATTATAAGGGAGCGGGTGGTAATAAATAACTTGGCAGTGCCTAAAACCCAAAAAGCTTATACAACTATATTTACATTAAGATACACAAATGACACTTTTCAGTAGCATATCATGAGACAAGCTGATAAGCTCTTCCTTTGTGCAGTGCTATTTGAAAGTTAAACGCTGCCTTTATTTTAATTCTGGAGAAGGTGCAGACATTAGATTTAGAACATGTTGTCTTCATTGTCCAAATCCTCTATATAGGTAACGTGTTTTTCGGGCCGAGCTGTCTGGGAACGAGCTGGTGCAGCACTGACAACCTGGGTGAATATGGCAAGAGCCTGAGATGTAGGGTGAATGAATCCCCAAATTATTTGTGGAATTCCCAGTGAGACAATGGCACTATCTACCAGTAGCAAAAATTGTGGGTGCACGTAACCCCAATATATTCTTTGAATTACCAGTCAGAAACTGGCACTATATGGCAGTAGCAAGAAATGAGAGTATTTGTAACCCCAATATATTCTTTGAATTCCCAGTCAGACAATGGCACTGTATAGCAGTAGCAAAAATTGTGGGTGCACGTAACCCCCATATATTCTTTGAATTACCAGTCAGAAACTGGCACTATATAGCAGTAGCAAAAATTGTGGGTGCACATAACCCCAATATAATCTTTGAATTCCCAGTGAGACAATGGCACTGTATAGCAGTAGCAAAAATTGTGGGTGCACGTAACCCCCCATATATTCTTTGAATTCCCAGTCAGACAATGGCACTGTATACCAGTAGTAAAAATTGTGGGTGCACATAACCCCAATGTATTCTTTGAATTCCCAGTGAGACAATGGCACTGTATAGCAGTAGCAAGAAATGAGGGTATTTGTAACCCCAATATATTCTTTGAATTCCCAGTCAGACAATGGCACTATATACCAGTAGCAAAAATTGTGGGTGCACGTAACCCCAATATATTCTTTGAATTCCCAGTGAGACAATGGCACTGTATAGCAGTATCAAAAATTGTGGGTGCACGTAACCCCCATATATTCTTTGAATTCCCAGTCAGACAATGACACTATATACCAGTAGCAAAAATTGTGGGTGCACGTAACCCCAATATATTCTTTGAATTACCAGTCAGAAACTGGCACTATATAGCAGTAGCAAAAATTGTGGGTGCACATAACCCCAATATAATCTTTGAATTCCCAGTGAGACAATGGCACTGTATAGCAGTAGCAAAAATTGTGGGTGCACGTAACCCCCATATATTCTTTGAATTCCCAGTCAGACAATGGCACTATATACCAGTAGTAAAAATTGTGGGTGCACATAACACCAATATATTCTTTGAATTCCCAGTGAGACAATGGCACTGTATAGCAGTAGCAAAAATTGTGGGTGCACGTAACCCCCATATATTCTTTGAATTCCCAGTCAGACAATGGCACTGTATACCAGTAGTAAAAATTGTGGGTGCACATAACCCCCATATATTCTTTGAATTCCCAGTGAGACAATGGCACTGTATAGCAGTAGCAAAAATTGTGGGTGCACGTAACCCCCATATATTCTTTGAATTCCCAGTCAGACAATGGCACTGTATACCAGTAGTAAAAATTGTGGGTGCACATAACCCCAATATATTCTTTGAATTCCCAGTGAGACAATGGCACTGTATAGCAGTAGCAAAAATTGTGGGTGCACGTAACCCCCATATATTCTTTGAATTCCCAGTCAGACAATGGCACTGTATACCAGTAGTAAAAATTGTGGGTGCACATAACCCCAATATATTCTTTGAATTCCCAGTGAGACAATGGCACTGTATAGCAGTAGCAAAAATTGTGGGTGCACGTAACCCCCATATATTCTTTGAATTCCCAGTCAGACAATGGCACTATATACCAGTAGCAAAAATTGTGGGTGCACGTAACCCCAATATATTCTTTGAATTACCAGTCAGAAACTGGCACTATATAGCAGTAGCAAAAATTGTGGGTGCACGTAACCCCCATATATTCTTTGAATTCCCAGTCAGACAATGGCACTGTATACCAGTAGTAAAAATTGTGGGTGCACATAACCCCAATATATTCTTTGAATTCCCAGTGAGACAATGGCACTGTATAGCAGTAGCAAAAATTGTGGGTGCACGTAACCCCCATATATTCTTTGAATTCCCAGTCAGACAATGGCACTGTATACCAGTAGTAAAAATTGTGGGTGCACATAACCCCAATATATTCTTTGAATTCCCAGTGAGACAATGGCACTGTATAGCAGTAGCAAAAATTGTGGGTGCACGTAACCCCCATATATTCTTTGAATTCCCAGTCAGACAATGGCACTATATACCAGTAGCAAAAATTGTGGGTGCACGTAACCCCAATATATTCTTTGAATTACCAGTCAGAAACTGGCACTATATAGCAGTAGCAAAAATTGTGGGTGCACATAACCCCAATATATTCTTTGAATTCCCAGTGAGACAATGGCACTGTATAGCAGTAGCAAAATTGTGGGTGCACGTAACCCCCATATATTCTTTGAATTCCCAGTCAGACAATGGCACTATATACCAGTAGCAAAAATTGTGGGTGCACATAACCCCAATATATTCTTTGAATTACCAGTCAGAAACTGGCACTGTATAGCAGTAGCAAAAATTGTGGGTGCACATAACCCCAATATAATCTTTGAATTCCCAGTGAGACAATGGCACTGTATAGCAGTAGCAAAAATTGTGGGTGCACATAACCCCCATATATTCTTTGAATTCCCAGTCAGACAATGGCACTGTATACCAGTAGTAAAAATTGTGGGTGCACATAACCCCAATATATTCTTTGAATTCCCAGTGAGACAATGGCACTGTATACCAGTAGTAAAAATTGTGGGTGCACGTAACCCCCATATATTCTTTGAATTCCCAGTCAGACAATGGCACTGTATACCAGTAGTAAAAATTGTGGGTGCACATAACCCCAATATATTCTTTGAATTCCCAGTGAGACAATGGCACTGTATAGCAGTAGCAAAAATTGTGGGTGCACGTAACCCCCATATATTCTTTGAATTCCCAGTCAGACAATGGCACTATATACCAGTAGTAAAAATTGTGGGTGCACATAACCCCAATATATTCTTTGAATTCCCAGTGAGACAATGGCACTGTATAGCAGTAGCAAAAATTGTGGGTGCACGTAACCCCCATATATTCTTTGAATTCCCAGTCAGACAATGGCACTATATACCAGTAGCAAAAATTGTGGGTGTATATAGCCCCAATTCTATTGCTAGGGGACTTGCAGGGTATTTCTGAGGTGAAGGTGGGGGGGCACACCGTTGGAACGGGGATTTGGGGTGTATATATGGGGTATACGGGAATACACTGTCAGTGTGTTCCATTCAGGATCCTGGGAAAGCTGGGTTGCGGCGATTGAGCCCGTCAGTGCCACGTTACACTGACAAGCTTCTCCCTGGAATTGAAGTTATATGTAAGCCCAATATATTCTTTGAATTCCCAGTGAGACAATGGCACTATATGGCAGTAGCAAAAATAGTGGGTGTATATAGCCCCAATTCTATTGCTAGGGGACTTGCAGGGTATTTCTGGGGTGAAGGTGGGGGGGGGGCACACCGTTGGAACGGGTATCGGGGGTATATATCGGGTATACGGGAATACACTGACAGTGTATTCCATTCAGGATCCTGGGAAAGCTGGGTTGCGGCGATTGAGCCCGTCAGTGCCACGTTACACTGACAAGCTTCTCCCTGGAATTTAGCTCTTATAAGAGCTGTTGGTTGTCTTCTCCTTCCTATCCTAGCCTGTCCCTGCCTACCCAGAATCTAAGCCCTAGCTAACTGGACGGAAACCTCCGTCCCCGGTGAATTGCAAGCTCAGAATGACGCGAAGCTGGGCGTCGCTGTTCTTTTAAATTAGAGGTCACATGTTTTCGGCAGCCAATGAGTTTTGCCTACTTTTTTCAACGTCACCGGTGTCATAGTTCCTGTTCCACCTACCCTGCGCTGTTATTGGAGCAAAAAAGGCGCCAGGGAAGGTGGGAGGGGAATCGAGTAATGGCGCACTTTACCACGCGGTGTTCGATTCGATTCGAACATGCCGAACAGCCTAATATCCGATCGAACATGAGTTCGATAGAACACTGTTCGCTCATCTCTACAAGGTAGTCATTTATATTACCCATGTCTAGCACATGTGCCTGTCTATCTTCTATTTCTGCAAAGCACTGCAGAGATAATACTAAAACTGACCTTATATGACCTCACACTGTAAGGATGATGTCATCGCAGGTTCTGAAAACCACACCAACTGATGTTGAAAACAGTAGATGCCATAATGGAGCAGGTAACATCAGGTGCTGTTGGATTTGCAGTGGATCGAGTAGGGGGCCCTGCCTCCTGTGACTGTTAGTATGAGGCAGGACTTGCTGTATTATCCATGTCAAACAAGGTGGTTTAAGGTTAGGGTTGCATATAGGAGAGGCATAGTTAGCCTCTACTTCAACAATTCAACAACCAAAAATGCAGAGGCTCAGAGTTTGTGATCTATGACAGGCTGGCAGGTGGAGTCTGCCAGACCACACAGGTAACAATCACAGAACTGAGGCAGCGCCACCCACTGAATCCACAACACACAACACACTCCATTCTAGTTTCATTAATAACACTGGGGAAGGTTATCAAGGCTTTGAGAGATGAGGGGAACTATGGGAAGTAATTGAGAGAGAGGGGATATAGGGCTATAGGTAGAAGATTATGTGATGAGCAGAGGCTGAGTAGGGAGGCAATATGAAAGAACAGGTAGGGTAAAGGAACTGGGGAGTAGGAGTGTGATGAATCTGAGATCATATGGTAGCTAATTACAATATTTGCAGGCAGCAGAGAGAGACCCTATTTGCACATCAACATATGCTAGAAAAATTAGATCAAATTGTGATCATGGTACTTATTAAAGAAAAGAAAAATAAGGAAAGACACAGTGAGTAGATAACTATTAGCGCTGAGGGGCTGGCCTTTCAGAAAACATAATGAGAACAAAAAAAAATCTCTAAGAAAAAAATGCTTGAAAAAATAGGGAGTAATGAGTGTTTTGATTAAAACTACAGGGCAGTTTTATGAAGATTGCCTTTGTCATATCTTCATATCTCCTGCACTTATACCTCCTCAACAATCAGACATTATCTCTGCCACTCCAGCACTAAAATATATGACAGGTCTTAGCCAGAAAATTATATAACTGATATAAATCTGGGCCAAGCCATTCTCCTCATCATACCCCTTTCCAGAAAGTAGCAAGAGTGTTATAAAAGAGAAAAAAGTCACAATTCTTATGTTCAAAAATATTGCAACCTTGTATTCTAGAAAACAAGTACAAGACATGATAAATCTGCGCTTATGTGTAAAACCAAACCATTAGTCCAACTCCAGCAATTGTAAAAATGAAATAAATATTACTCACCTGTTAAATTCCCTGTTGTTTGGGCATTGGACCTTTGGTGCTGCAGATATGGCATGGCACATACCTGTTACCATGTTATGATCATCACCCATGTTCTCCTTTAACCTGACTCCAATATCATTCTCTCTGTCCTGACCTCTGCCTCATTATCACGCTTTGCGACACCTACACTGACCTATTGCCTGATTTGTGGTACTGCACAGACTTAGCCTGTCCTGACTTTGGGTTGTCCTTGGATCACATCTGTCTCCTCTGAGGCATGCACCAGCATTGATAACACATATCTTGACCTGTCTTGATCCAGACCATTCGCTGCTATGGGGGCCTGTGAAAGAAGGAGGGCCCTGCACAGAACCTCTCTTCCTTTCTAGAACAATAAGTTTTTTCCAGCAGCTACCACTAGGGGGAGCTCACTGCTTTAAAATTCTTACAGTGCCTATAGGCTTCCATGGCAGATGTATGTCCTGAGCTTGCACTAATAGTAACTGCAGGATCCCAGAGCATTTCCAGTCAAGCAGTGGATTTTAAGGTCATTGGAGACATTTACCAGTGTATTTATGCCACGTTTCTGGCACAAATACATTGAAATGTATAGTATTTAGGCTGAGCTCCATATTTACAAAGGTTAGGAGTCATGAATTGTTAGGTGGGGACCCATAAATTCTATGTACAGCTCTGACACAAAGAGTAATCCAAGACATAGCAGCACAAACCAAGGTTGAAAAAACCGATGGAAAAAAATACATAAAAGTGAATGGAAACTGATGATCATCCATTTACATAGAGCCAGTGTTAAATCAAATATATTAGTTTGTCTATTTTTTTTGTGGGATACAAAGGTGTGATTTGTCCTACAGTTTTTTGGATTCTATGTAACATTGACTCTCTAGAAATTGATGGTCATCAGTTTCCATATGTTTTTTTGGAATCAGTTCTTTCTATCCATAAAATTGATGAGTTAATTTCATGACCAAAACATAATGTGAATGACCTCGTAGTAACAGAGGTAACGTAGAGTTACCCCCTATATTATAGAGTTCACATGTGTGTCATGTTTTTTTCATATTACATATCCTGCAGATAGTCTAAATTTGTAAACTCCTGGACAACCCCTTTAATCCCCGTAGGGTTATCAATGAAACTTCTAAAACAAAAAACTAATTTTATCATAACTGAGCAGACAAAAAAATGTTAGGTGGTACTCAGTGAAATAGATGAGATCTGCCAAAGGTTCTGATGCTTTACAGTATGTTACAAACAAAACCAGGCAGATCGTAGAGAGTGGCCATGTATAACTGATATGGTTACCAGCCGACATGTTCCATGTTTTTGCTTGGGAGCTTATCGTATTGCCGTCACAGGCAGAAGTGGTCAGGCAGGCAAACAGCAACATAAAGGGAATCATTTTTTTTCCTAAAAATCAATAATGTTTAGGGTGAGATCTCCTCCCTCCCCATTGATGCCCAGATGACCTTTTCTGTTAAGTGTAGCATGTAGTCTGTGCTCAAATAGTACCTGGGGAAAAGAATGAAAGTGAATGTTGTAAGCGGAGAGCCTGACGCCTTTAATGCTTCAGGTGTTGGCTGCACATTGCCAACTGTATCAGCAGCTTAATCTTCATTTACCCTGGGTGACCTTCTTATATAAATATTGACGGGCAAATACTGAGCGTGTGTACTTTATATAGTGCTTGATCTCTGAGACCAAAAATGACTATTTCATTGGCTCTCGTTATTAAAGTATAAAAAGAGAACATACATAGAATTGTTCATTCTGTTCTTAAAAAGAAGGATGACATGATAAAGCAGGATGCTACACCATTGTATTCAAGCAAAGCATTCGTGTACCACGCAGTAAAACAGCATTCATTTTTTTTAACATGTATTGCTGTGTGATGTGGCACGTATACGGCGTGTGAGACTTTGAGCGCCGTATACGCTCCCATTGATTTCAATGCTGCAAAATCACGGCCGCAAAATAACGCGGTGTATACGATCCAGGCTCCCATTGAAATCAATGGAAGCGTATACGGCGCTCAAAGTATCACACGCTGTATATGTGCCACATCACGTGGCACATTACTCCGTGTGAATGGACCCTAACTGTGCTTTTGTATAAACATACAGCTTTTCAATTGCACATATAAGATAAAACAAGAACATAAGGATGAGTATTACTGTGCTTTTGGACAGATAGGAGGGAAATTTATCGAAACTCATATTTCATATCTCAATTCTGATCTCCTTTACATCCGTGTTAGAGGTGCTTATTTATTAAGAAGCACCAAATTTCATGCTCCAGGAATGTGTATAATTTATTAGTTTTCGGCATACATTTTCATAAATTTGTCAGGCTATGCAGCCATACTTTCTCCCACAAACCCCAGCTATGACCATTTGTTATAAAACGATTTTCTTATAAAGTGACAGCTAAAAAGCACTTTGTGCCGGAAACGCATTGCGTTTTTTTTCCGCAATGCTGTGTTTTCCTATGTGGAATTTCCGTCTCTATTATACCTTTACAGAATACGCCAACGTTTCCATAGGTAAAATTGACATGCTGCCATTTACAAAAAGACATCTACAATATATGGATAGGATTAGCTACAATCCCATCCACTTTGTAGGTTCGGTAAAACACTGCGGTTTTCACCATGTGGGGCCCGAGGCTAAAATGGTAAAAAGTCACAAAAGACTGCGTTTCACAAAAATTTGCAACTTGGGCTGTGATAAATTTTTTATTTTTGTTCATTCACTCCTGTTCTTGTCTCCATTGGTGCTCACAATCTAAATTTCAAATGAAACCTTTCCTTCTTAGTAATTCTTGCTAGAATTAATATCTCCATGTTCTGGGAAAAACACAACTTGGGCTTTTCAGACCCGGTGACAGGTTTTCTGTATGCCTTCTTATGAAATCAAAGGCATTCTGAGATACTGTACAGCCTGTAGGCTTTTATAAATCGAAAGTTGTATAGAGTGGTAATACACGAGCCCTTAGGCTTATTTTTCATTTCTACACACTAAAAAATCCAATAGACACCAAATATTACTACATTTATTTTTATCATTCTACTTTTTTTTTTTTTTTTAAAGATACAGATTTAGTCACTGTACATTATGGGACATCTTGAACAGGCAACTTAAAATACATATGTCGTATATTGTGTTCATTAAGGGGCAACACGGTGGCTCAGTGGTTAGCACTACAGCGCTGGAGTTCTGGGTTCGAATCCTGCCAAGGACAAAACATCTGCAAGGAGCTTGTATGTTCTCCCCGTGTTTGCGTGGAGTTCCTCCCATAATCCAAAGACATACTGATAGGGAAAAAAATGTACATTGTGAGCCTTATATGGTGCTCACAATCTACATTTATTAAAAATTTAAAATATATATTTTGTATTCATTAAATTTTTTTGTGATGACGTTTGCTGACTTTAGTGCACGTGATCTGGGGAGCATGTTATTTTATAATTGTGATTTATGTCGCTTGTACACTCAGTAATATACTTTGCCCATCTGTTTCAAGCCGGGCCATCATGACAAATCATATATTAACATCTACAAATCACTATGACTGTGGCTGTTAATTCACATTTTATTTTTAGCACCCGGTTAGTGCCTTCATATTGGAAATCACAGCAAGCTAGCCATGTCTATGATTTAGATAGTAGATTTAGCTGCCTTTCAATGATTGCAATCATTCTGTCATCTTACAATTATGCTATTACTATTTGTGATTCATTTTATCCGTATTGCTCTTGGTTTTACTGAATAGGCTTTATATAAAGCAGCTTTCAACCAATGTAAAACACCGATGGGGCTCTGACTTGTAAACAGCTGTCATTTGTAATTGGATGACTATAAGATCACTGCTGTGCAAATAAAATACTGAATGCTCAAGTTCTTCACTTAACCCAAATAAAAAAAACATCCTTTATTATTCGGTGCAATTTTTGGATTTTCTGGAGCAATTGTGCTGATGGAAAACATATAGGTAGAATTTAAGGAGTTTCTAAGGAATGCATGAAAAAAAGAAGCCCCTCCTGATATTGGGTTTTAAAGCCCCTTCCACTTTACCTTCTGTCCTAGATGTAAAGTTGTCCGATGTAAGCAACCCTTATTGACTTGGCCCATTAGGACTTATGCAGGTTTGGGCAGTTACCCCAGAAATCATTTTTTATTTTATTTGGTGAACTGTTGTTTCCATCAGATACTAATTGCAGGGAGCAGGATATCTGTCTTCTGGGGTAATAGGGGAAGTCTCCTGGGACGAGTGCCATTGCTGGATCTTAACATCGGAAGCTGGCTTCTGGAACTGGCTAAGATTTGGGCATATGGAAAGTAAAGAGGGGAGCTTGCTGCTCAGTATTTTATAATAATATTAATCTTCTCTTGATACAATAACTTTTCCTCAGATTCAGAATATTCCTTGATGAGGGATAGTGTAAATGTTGGCTACAAATATACAGATGTGTCCTCCCTTACTAGAAATTAGCAAATTTCCCAAAATTCATTCCTGTTCATATTCAGATTTGTGATCCAGGAGGCTATTCACAGTTACTGGAACTAGGTCAATGACCTAGTTTCAAAGGCTGACAGTAACCTCCTAGACCAAATGATCTAAACCAACCAGAGACATCTGTAAGATGAATACAGCAGTTATTGGCTGGTCTAGATCATCAGGCCCAGGGGGTCACTTTCGGTCATTGAAACTAGGTGCTGGATTTGCAAAATTTTTGGAAAATTCGAACCAAATCCTATTTGTGTGCAATCCATTTTCTCAGCTCTATCCCTTACCTGCCCCTCTGGGCTGGACATGCCCAGATATGTGTATGACAAGTTATACACCTTTTGTAAACACCACATTGATTTTTTGACAAGTTATTACCTAGTAATATACTAACTATAACTATCCTATTAGTGCCTATATATGACCATCCAGTGGGATAGGGGGAAATGTAGTCTTTCATGACTTTTGCTAACATGTGATGAGATTTTGTTGACTTGTTTTCAAGAGAAATTGAAACCCTTAACCAAATTTGAGATCAGTTAAAGAGGACCTTTCATCAGATCGGGCACATGCAGTTTTATATACTGCTGGAAAGCTGACAGTGCGCTGAATTCAGCGCACTATCGGCTTTCCCGATCTGTGCCCGGTGTAAAGCGCTATCGGTCCCGGGACCGTAGGGCTTTACAGTCAGAAGGGTGTTTCTGACACTTAGCCAGGGACGCCCTTCTGCCCAGCAGCGCCTATCGCACTGTGCTCTAAGACTGGGGAGGAACGCCCCCTCCCTTCCTGATAACACTTGTCTATGGACGAGCTGTGTGAGCAGAGGGAGGGGGCGTTCCTCCCCGCTCACACAGTACAGCGCGATAGGCGCTGCTGGGCAGAAGGGCGTCCCTGGCTAACTGTCAGAAATGCCCTTCTGACACTAAAGCCCTACGGTACCGGGACCGATAGCGCTTTACACCGGGCACAGATCGGGAAAGCCGATAGTGCGCTGAATTCAGCGCACTGTCAGCTTTCCAGCAGTATATAGAACTGCCTGTGCCCGATCTGATGAAAGGTCCTCTTTAAGTGTGGGCACCTGTATAGTAGCCCTACTTCACCTTCACATCACAGTCTAATTTAAGACAACACCAACACAAGTTATATCGTGCTACATCATTTCTAACACTTCCCTTAGTTGGTTCGCTAAAATCCTTACATTTCTTGTGCCAATTATGATAATAGTGATGAAAATATTTAAAATACCTGGAATTATTGAGGAAACAATTGCACATTTGAGTATATACTCCTCCTCTCCTCCATGGCTTCTCTACTGCTGATTTAGTGTGAGCTGGTCATCATTCAGCCTCAGGCACCAGTCCTGCCTGCTCCTGTTTTCCAGACACATTTCAATGCACCAAAACCCTCCTATAGTTTAAGAGCACATCTATTGGACACTGAATCTAGAGACCACTGATAATTTTTATTAATTAAAAATATATTATACTAGACTGGACTGGTCAGTTAAAGGAAGTAATCTAGTAAATCAGTGTTCTACTTTACCATAACCCAGGTATATGCTACCTGTATATAATAGTACTTGAAGTGCAATGGAAATATAAGTAATATTTAATAATATATAAAGGACCATGGCATGTTTTTGTGCTCACACTTTAATGCTTTAGCTGGTACACATAGGTTTTTTTAATAATACATTTATAACAATTGTGGTTTAATGGCCTGCTAGAGAAGGATTGGGTTACTATAGGGCGGACCAATTCTTTGTTTAGAATCAGTTCCTAGGTCAGAGGTAGGAAACCTTCGGCACTCCAGCTGTTGTAAAACTACAACTCCCAGCATGCATACTAGCTCTGCTGTTCTTGGAACTCCCATGGAAGTGAATGGAGCTTGTTGGGAGTTGTAGTTTCAGAGCAGCTGGAGTGCCAAAGGTTGCCAAAGGGGTGTTCTAGGTCATATGATTGTACCATGTTTTGTCATGACTGGGATTTCTATCATATTTTGCACTTTTCCCCAAACTATTAGCTGTCGTAATGCACGTTCTACTTAACCATGAACGAGTATGCATTTTCTTCTTAGTGTGATATAATAGCAGTTATGTGTGTCATGAGCCAGTCAGATGTCACCCATTACTGCCCCCTCATATCTCAAAGCATTCAGTCTTACACTTTGTCAAATAAACTGCAGCTGCATCCCCCTCCCTCCATGTACTCTTTTAGATGAAATATTTTGGTGACTAATGATTTTTCTGCGCATTTACCAAGATTCATCAGGCAGTGAAAAGGAAACTACAGGCTACTTGGAGGTGAGGGAAATTCAATTTTCCCTTAATAAGATATATTACCAAGTTGCATGTATTCACATGTACTACAGATTCATGCAAAATGATGTCAGCTTTAAAAGCCATGAAAATATGAAATGACTATAAAAGAGCAATTTTTATTTAATTTTATAAATTGCTTCTTTATACTTGGACGAGTTTCCTGCAAGCTTCACCAACTTGCTTTATAAAGCCTGTTATATGTGATTGTAATGAAAACAGATAAGGTTAGCTGACAGCAGTGTGTAAACATATCCCTGCGTGCGGCCTGTTGTTGTTGCTTGGATACCTGTGTGAGGTGGATGTGTACATTTGCAGAATCATGACTTGCTTTGGAAAGGTCTGGCCATCAACCAAATATGATTTGGCAGGTGGAAGCTTTTATATTTATCTATGGAACATGGCAAAAATCAGATCCTCGAATTTGCACATGATAAATTTTCCTGTTTGACAGGCTTAGTGGTAAACAGAGTATGTTATTTACTTCTTATTTTATTTTTTTTTATAGCACTCCTTATAAATTTTATATAATATTATATTCATTTACATAGTATAGTTCTCACTATGGTCTTTATTCTTGCAGAGAGGTATGTTTAAAGGGGACCAGGCAACCTTGATAAGATATTTGTGAAATAGCTGTACAATAAGCATTTTGCTGTCATGTCGTAGAGAAAATACAGCCATCTTGGATGGTATCTTTCCAGAGAGTCTCACAGCATCAGTTCACCAAAAATGGAGTGCATTCTGTATCTTTTTGCCGTCCATGGTTTTCATGGATTCATTAAGTTTAATAAGCATGTTCTGATCAAAAAGTAGACAAAAGGATTCAATGTTTCATTTAGTTTCTTGGACATCTGAATAGACATATAAAGTAGATTACAGTGGGAAATATTTATCAAAGTAGTCTAAAAGCAAAACTGTATTAGTTGCGCAGAGAAACCAATCACAGCTCAGCTTTCATTTTATATTTTGCTCCAGAAAAATTAAAGCTATAATGTGATTGGTTGCTTTAAGAAGCTAAGACAGATTTGCTTTTTGACCATTTTCATAAATCTGTCCCAGTCCAAGTTTTGACCATATGGATCAAGGACGTGGCTCGGCGGTTAAGCTTTCTACACTTGAGAAAGGGAATGTTTTAAGCACGAAATGCGTTGTTTGAAGTACATTTAATAAAGCCGTTTTGTTTACTTACCTGTGGTGGCAGCGCAGTTCCTACAGTCTAGAACTCCCAGTGAAGTTCAGTCCAGGTCTTTGATCCATATCTGTATACACCTTGAGGGTGTTAGGAAATCTGCTGCTGTAATCCACATAGAGAGGGGCCCTCTGACACCCCATATCTAATTGTTTTTCCCACACCTTAGTTCTTGTATATTTATTGCACACATATTCCTACAATTCACCATTCTGTCTGTATATGATCAGACGCCATCTTGATTTTTTTTATTTTTCTTCATTTTCTGCTATGAATCCCACAATGTCACAGCATAATAGTGCTAGAAACATAGAGAGGCCGCTAGAGACAATACCATCTCTGCCTGCTAGCTGACAGTATAATTATGCTTCTCTCTAGTCTCTTGTAATATTTTAAGAGACCATAAGTATATAGTCAGGCAGGCTGTACCCCCTATGGAGAAAACATGACCCAAAGAGAATGATCCTATGAATTTTCAGATAGCACCAAATAGATAAATGTGGTAATATTAAATTATATAAATCAAGGATAGTGTTGCTTTAAGATTACATCAGATGGACATTTTTGCTGCACATTTTGCAACAAAAAAAAATATTATATGTAGATTTAGACTTGGAGTTTGATACAGATTTGTGTAGATGTGGTAAAAAGTTGACATGCTATAGATTTAAAATCCATGTCAATTTCAATATTTTAATTTCTGAAACATGTAGATGAGATTTGTTAAAATACTGAAAACTTTACTGTTACTATAGAACACTGTGTATTTTCCACCTGCATATCTGGACAGAATATCTGCAGTATATACATTAAATGTGAGTATAATCACTGCAGGGATACATTATCGCAAAGTATACAGTAGAATTGCTACATTTCTCTGTTCTAAATTGAATACCAGACATCTACCTATATTGTAGTCTTGTAGAATCTATTTATTTGTTCTCCCTTGCTTTTGAAATTTCCCAGCATTAGTCATTCTTAAAATTCTCTAAATTAAACTAATAAATAAGGGACCTTATTGGGCTTGTGTGGGCTTAAGAGCCACATCCATTTGGTAGGTTTCCTTGTGCAATTCTTTTGGCCTCATTTACACATGCGTCAGTAATCCATTCGGGGGAGTCCACATGCCCCCCCCCCCACAAATAGACTATTTAAGGCATTGGCAAGCGGTGTGCAGTAAGAGCACACAGACCCCATAGACTATAATGGGGTCCGCGTGCTTTCTGCACGGTCTCCACACAGAACATGTGGACAGAAAATTAGTTCACGATCTACTTTCCTGTCCACATGACTCGTGCAGAGACCATGCGAAAAGCACATGCACTCCATTATAGTCTATGGGGTCTGTGTGCTTCCATTGCACACCGCTAACCAATGCATTTGGTAGTCCATTCGGAGGGTTCCCCATGTGAACTCCCTTGAATGGATTACCAACACAGATGTGAACGAAGCCTTACTACCCAGTGGCATGCTAAACAGGTGTTTAGTATTCATATGTTTCCTGGGTTTAAATCCAACAAAGGCCAACATTTGCATGGAGTTTATATGTTCTCACCATGTCTTCATGGTTTTCTCTAGATGCACCAAAGACTTGGACTTAGGGAATTTATACTGTGAACCCTATTGGGAACAATGAGTGATTGCAATATTTGTAAAAAGTGGTACAGAATATGTTGGTGCTATAATAAACATGAGAAATAAATACATTATTCAGTGACACAATCTGGATTGCAGATGCTGTCCTCGAACAACACATTTGTTATGCTTTACCTTCTTCTTGCCTTTTCTAGTGCTAATCCATGACTGTAGAATTAGGCACAGAATAGATACCTGTGTAAGCTGCTGATTATTGACTCACGTGCAAGTTTCTGCTACTGATGTAGAGTATTTAATAAAAGCATAGATGTACAGGATAGTCATCTTGTGACAAAATATCACAAATCATGTTGTTTTGACAATCTGGTCATTATGTAATATTTGGAACTGTCCAGCCAAGAGATAATGTAAGGAAGGACCTATCTGTACTTCACAGGTGCACAGATAGTCACAGCACAGTAATCCAATATCTGTCTTTTAATGAGCTGTGCATTTGTGTGTCCATCTCATGACCATGGACTGATTTTTAGCTACTGGAAGTAAGCAGAATGAATGACAGCAAGCAGAGATCCATGTACTGTATCTTTTTATTATAAAAGCAATAACATTTGTCTCTCAATTTTGGTCTAAAAGTGGCCAACCCTGTTAAAGCAGTTTTACTTCTTTCATCACCTCCACCAATTCCAACCAATTACAATTGTTTTTTTTTTCTCTAGTGACTACCATTCATGAGCAATCAGTGCTGTTATTTTCAGTACCCATTATGCTAAGTTGATAGGCCAGGTGGGTTGTCCTGGGCTGAAGTGGACAGTATGAAACCACCCACCTTATAGTAGAGAGCCCAATTAGTATATTAGGTATTAAAATTAACAGCACTTATTACTCAGGAATTGGATGGGGATAGAGAAAAAATTCCATCAGTAGAGGAATCAATGAAGCAGCACAATGTTTTGATAAAGTCTTAGGCTAAGTACACACTCCATTGTGCCTTCTGCTTAGAACTGAAACCACTGTGCATTACTGATTCTGTTTTATGATTAATACCAACAGTACCCAATAGACCCCAGTAGTTTACATTGGGATGCATAGGATTCCATTGAGGCAATTGCTGTTTGTAGTGAAAATATAATGCTAAATGAAATTTGTACAAAATGCTCAAAATGAAGCCTGTGATGCAGATATGAACGGAGCCTTACCTCTGCAGTTTTGGTGCAGCTTTGTGCCTAGCCTTATTATGAATCTGAATTTTGCCTCAGTCAGTTTTTTTATATTAAAAGCATTAAAGACATTAGATGAAAAATTGATTTGATTACGTGATCACAAAATTTCATGGCTCCACAGTAATAACCCTGACTGCAATGATTTAGGGAGTTTTATTGGATTTTGCTACGCATCTCATTTCCAGGTATCAATATTCTGAGACTTTGCACTGTTTACTGACCGATAGGTTGGATTTTTAATGATAAATCAATAAATTGAATCTGTGGATTGTGGAGTTTGCTCACTGTTTTAATTCTTATGCCATAAAAAGGCTGACATAAAAGATTTGTTGACTGATCCTATAAATTTCAGTGACTGTAATCAGATGGCAAAATACCCATTTTGGCTTAAATTTACATCTATTCCTTCCATTTCTTTTTTCCATGCTAGAAGCACATTTTTGTGGGGAAAATAGATGCTATAAAAGTATACCAACAGTGTTAGGATATAGAGTATCTACCAAAAGAGCCGAAGTGAAGGGAACATCAAACAATGGAGTTTTTTACACCCAGAATGTCAAAACTGATGTAATTTAGTTAGTAGCGAGACGTTTTTTGTGATAGCAGGTACACAGATAGAGCAATAAATAACATGCTTGCCTGGTTTTTCAATAAGGCTAATGATTTTTGAACAAACTTTAGACATATTCTTTGTACCATGGACAGCTCCTAAAGTTCAGTACACTGTCAAATGCTCAAGAGATGTTTCCTTTAAAAACCATGCTACTGCAATTTATGGCATACGTGCTTGCATTTTACAATATATTAGAATTTTTAGCATGCTGTATGTGTTTACTGTACTATTTTTATGCATTTGGATAAAGATGGGGTTTTTTGTACTGTTTATAGTAAATGATCTGTGATCTCTAATAATATCCTGTGCCACAATGTACTTTTATGACACAGTGAATACAGCTGTATGACTAATCAAATTAGAAGGGTGTTGTTTCTCACTTTCCAAGTTCCACAACCATCTTGTGGCTTTATCCTTCCCTGCTTTGAGTTCTGGTCTTTAGCACAGTCCTGCCATTTTGGTTTTACGCTCCACTGCCGCGCATCTACAATATCGTCAGTTGGCTGGAACAACCAGATCAGGTCTGGCTACCTATATAATGATTCCCTGTGCTGCTATGGCTGGTTTGATTCCTGACTGACCCTGGTCCTGACCTTAACCCTGTTCCTGGTTATTATCTGTCAGGATTCTCTATCCGGCTGCTGCACCTTTTAATGTTACCATACTACCTAGGAAGCTTTTGCAGTTTCAAAGTCTTCCTGGCTTGGACCAGTTAGCAGCTGAGGAGGCGTATAAAGAACCTTCCTGACACAAGCACCGATTAGTTAGTTTGCTTCCTAGTTTGGCTCTCCATTTTGTCTCTGTAGACTTGTTTAATTACTCACCTTTGGCTTGCTCCCTGGATTTCCTATTTGTCTCATGATTCTGCTTTGACATGCCCATTTGGATTTGTGACCCTTGCCTTGTTTCCCGGATTCTGCTCTCGTCTCTTAATTTTGTATATTACTTTCTCCCCTGGTTTTGACCTGTGCTTGTGCGACTTCTCTTGTCTTCATGTCACTGTATAAGTTTTAGTGGAATTTGTGTTGGTTTCTGCAGCAGTGTATTTATTATCGATACATCTTTCTGTTTAGTGACAATTCAGATTCCCAGGTTCAGTCTTGCAGTGAGGTCTGGTGAAGGCGTCTGGGGAGCTGTCTTTTCGCTGAGGTGTGCTAGTTTGAAATAGCAGTGTCTACTGTTCACAGTTATCAATCAATCTCCTGCTTTTGCTTTTATTGCTGCCTTGAATCTAACCCTAACATTACCTCTGCTTTGCCCTTTGGATAACTTGAAAGGTACCAGTTGTTCTATTATTGGCTTTATTTCTAACTATACCCATCTCTTCCATTAACCTGACTTCTCTCTTGGTCATGACCCCTGGATACAGTTCTGACCATTGCTGTTAATCCATGACTGTTTTGGGAACATTACTTGGGAATCTTCTATGGCAAAATTTGCCTCTCCTTACTTGGGGTAAGGGTGTGAAATAGAGGTTCATTTAGACTCTGCACCCTAGTCTAGCCAGACCTAAACAGATGGCACCATAGAGAGTTTATGTTCCATTATGTAATAGCACTCAAGATGTGTCAAACACAATATGCATTACCATAAATATCTAAGAACCTTGACTTCTGTGTACTTTACTACTACCTGTTTGAGCCAGAGTGACTGGCTAAGCTACCCCACTGGTTTTCTTCTTCTGCTTTGACTTCTGCTAGTCATGACCATGTCCACTACCAGAATCTCTTCTAGACTAGGTATGTGCTGTTATAGGGGTTGTTCCTGACATTGTGAATATACTTTTTATACATCAGAGTACAACTTTATTGCTGAGAAGATCAACTTTTAATCCATTTACAAACTAGCTGTTCAGTATGGCTGGAGTGTGGCCACACTTGCTAGAGCAGGGGAGAATGGGTGCTCTAGAAGACTCGGCCATACCTTGGCTCCACCAAACAGAATACAAATTCTGCATGTAATCTGGGTGCTGGACCCCCACAGATCATATACTAATAAACCATCCTGTGGATAGGTTATCAGTATGAAACATGTATTAGGGCCAGAAAATCCCTTTACATATGTCAAAACCAGTATCTTATACTAGCCATCCACCCATTGCTCTGGAAACAACCACTGAATTTCTAATATATAATAGCACGCATGTCTCTTCTTGTTTCATCTAAATGCTCAGGTACAGCCAACTAAGAAATACAATTAGCACTTCATCTAAAGTGCAAATAATATCACTTTAGGTGTCATCTCCATCTGACTACACTTGCAACAACAAACAGGGAATCCCTCTGCAGTGTTAAACAAGCTAAGACACCTACAGTGATATATAATCCATATGATTTTTATATGGCTTTAGTAACTTGGGTTCATTTTTATATTTACATTTTCTGAGCTTCTTGTTGACAAATCAGGTCTCATTAATATGCAATATGTTTGTATGTGTTACAGTTTGTATTTAGGGAGCACTGAGAACAGTCACCCGCCTACAGTATGTGTGTGTGAAAACATTGCATATTTATAACCTCATATACAATACATGTGCAGCACAGCAATTTCAGCGCAGCAGAATGTTTGAAATGACTTTGACATTAATAAAATGATATACTGAATCGTTCTACTTCAATTCTATCTTGTACATTTTATAGTAGTTTGATTCTAACTTGTATTTGATGCCTGCACAATAGAGAATGGCTTTAACATAGGAACTGCCAGTGATAAGCAACTGCTTAACAAAGATCAGGACCCAACATTTCCAGAAACCAACGTGTTGTCAGACCTGTCATGAGAGCAACAGAGTGACGGACACAGCAGATGGAGCATCCAACATTTGCATCCATCCCCATTGTCACTAATGTAAACCAAAAGATGTAAGCTTTGTTCCATCATGTTTATTTACTTTTGTAACAGAAGAAAAGGTGCTGAATGTATGAGAGCAAATGCACATGGACACCAGTCAGAGCTTGCTTCATTTGCATTCTACCTTCAATGTTTGTTCCACTAATACGATGATGGATGAGAGCAGCGAACATTAACAGTAGTGTGAACCTACTCTTACATGAGAAACATTCAAATGAATGTTATCCATGTGAGAGCTGCTGATATAGCAATACCAAGCAGCTGACCCCTGCTTTTATGTCCATAAAAATATAATAGATGGGGGTTGTAATAATGATGGTTCTGTTTTCCAGTGATTCTATAATTTCAAGTGGTCATATCTCAGGATTGTAGGTACATAAAGGGGGTGTTCCAGTTTGTATATACTTGGCTTTCCTTTTGGCCGGGGAGTCTCTTTGTGGTCCCTGGTCTTTGGCCAGCACAGGAGCGCATGATCCAATCATTGGCTAAGCAGTGAAGTTGTGTCCAAACAGGAGCACAAGCGGTCAGCCATCACTGGCTTATGTGCTTGTGCACAGGCAGAAGGTAGAGCTGGGACAGGTGAATATTTACTGATTGTTCTTTTTAAGTTTATAAATGTGTGAAAGAAAACTGGAATACCTCTTTACATATTAACAAAAAATGAAACTTAGCTGAAAGTCTCTCCTTTATAGGTATATAAATCTGAGCCATAGGTATGTTTTAACTGCAGAACCACAAGAATGGAGCCTTATACATGTGTGCATAGGGTATACACCCCCCAACAAAAAATACATATTTTATATATGTTAGAATAAAATATATTAACACAATAAATAATTGGCCTCTGTGCCGATTTTACTGTGCATGTAACCTCATTCTTGCCCTTTGTATGTGGGGGAATACAAAGATGAGGAAACACACATTCACCCCTGGTAAAGCCATGGAGCATCATTCTGTTAATGATTTCACCTTATTTTTTCATTAATCATGACTGTTCAACTGTTTCTCTTACTCGGGTTAACCTATCAAAACGCTTGTTAATGAAATACAGTTTGTATCATTGATAAACTCAGTTATTTCTTAAAGGACAAATTCATTTTTTTCCTTTGTTCTTCAGATGAATACAAACATAAACCATACAAAGGTATACAGATGAAGGTGCTAGAGCAAAGATTTCCTAGACCTCCGACCAACACTTTAACTGACCCATTTTACAGCTTATTTAACTGATTATGTACCAGTAAAATTAGCTTGGAATTCCAGTTATCTTGTTATCTGCCCTTTGAGTCTCTGTGAAAAAGTATTATGCTAACATATTTTTATTTGCTATATTGTTGAGATATTTGCTCTATAAACAGTGGGGCATGTGGGCTATCTTCCTTTCTGAATTGCTGTTGCCTGCTTGTGTCTGTTTGAAAAAGTGCTTCATGACTAAAAAAGGCCACTTGGATCCCACTTTTAGTATTTCTCAGTGCAAACAGCAGAAGAAAGCAGTATTGCCTCTCCTTAAGGGTGCCAATATGCTGGAACAGTACCAAACCGGTTCACCCTATACTGTGTTCTGTGACTGTAATAGAGCCCGCAGTTGACCGGTTGTGTGCCATTATAGTTGACAGCTAAGCTGAGTTCCTATGAGAGACTCATAGCTATAAAACTGTTTGCCAAACTGTTTGCCCTTCAGAAACTTTTAAATGCTAAGCTATGTGCCCACCAAAGAGCCATAACCACTATGCTATATGCCATTAGAGACCACAACTGCCAAGTACCAAATAAAGACTTCTACTGCCAATCTGGGTGTAACCTTTACTCATTGTTCTCCAACTAAAGCTGTTCTTGCTTATTTCAGTACAATGCCTATTTTGGATATTGTGTTGGTATCAAGGTCTTCACCCCAAAACAGACACCCTCTTACAAGTACTTTTTTGTCACAATGGAAGATTTAACTTCTACAGTATAGGGTCACCCTTCTGCATTCAAAAATCTCTTTTGTAACTTTGAATTATCACATACTAAGAGGAGGTAGTGCTCCAGGACTTATCATGAATTAAATGGTTTTTTTAATGTCTTTTAGTGCTAGTAATGGGCTAATAGATGCACCCATACACCTTTAGCTGTGTTTTGGGTGGTTTCTAGGTGTCTCTGGGAGCTCCCGGTATCTACTGCATTTGTTTACGGGCTCATGCTTCCTGTTATGTAACGTCCTTACTAACCCCTCTCACCTCACTCCCCCCACCCTTCCTCACTCCCCCTTCCTTCCTCACCCCCCCCCTTCATTCCTCACTCCCCCATTCCTTCCTCACTTCCCCCTTCTTTCCTAACTCCCCCCTTCTTTCCTCACTTCCCCTTCCTTCATCAATCCCCCCCTCCTTCCTCACCCCCCTCCCATAACTCCCTCCCTGTCTCACTAGTTATCTCTGTCTCACTAGCTATCCCGCCCTTCCCTACCTGCTCAGTCTAAGCCCCGACCCATATTATATACTTACCCTCCATGCTTCTTTTGGAGAGACTGTACTGATTCTCAGTCTGTGCGAGCTCCTCCAGCGATGATCCACCTCTACTGCAAATGCATGGATGTGAAGAAGAGGTGAGTTATCTACAGCTATGTGTAGAGTGCTTGGAGATGAGCGCGTACCCTGCAGAATAAGACAGGAGGAGCAGCCGTCTCGTCAGAAGAAGTGTGAAGGGTCAGTATAATCGGATGGATGGAGGAAAGAATAGTAGTGTTGATCCGTTTTCAGAAATGGGGAAACAGATAGTCACCAGATAATCAGAAAATGTTCCTGGGGCGGTCACATGAGATATGGGTAACTGTACATTTTTTTTACTAATTATGTTACTTAGAAATTAGGAGAGGAGAGCGTGTTTAGATTAGTATTGGGATTTCTAGTTATCCCCTTTAAGTATTGACCTGTGTGACTCCAGAATCCCAATGTTACTCAGTAGCTGGATGGAGCACAGCAGTTTCTGTGTAAGCAAGTAAAACAATTAATACAAATTTCACACAATGTTTCTAAATGTGTTGTTCCACCCTGAAATTTTTAATGATACCCCATGCAGGCACAGACATCTGTTGTCCTGCTCATTACGTGTGGCTGAAAATCCTAATGAATAGAGCAATAGATCCACTCCATACTCACTTTTTGCAAGTTGTTTCCTTTAAACAGGCCTAAAGCAAACTGACGATTACTATAAGAAATAAAAATCTACAGTACCTTACATAGCCTTCAGGATGATAATTTTAGCATCTCTTATTCCTCACTGAACATAGTTGCTAATATTTCCATCGTGTCTCTAAAGCAAACTGTGATGCTTTATGTTCTGCTGAAAATAATTGACATATTTAGGATACTGCGGAAGCCTGAGACACATTAAATATTTTAGAACTTCTATGGTCTAATGACAGCTGATCTGGAAATTTTGACACTAAAATGACTCTAAAGCTAAGCAATCAATTTAGCTTTGTATTAATGAGGCAAAAGAGAAAAAAAATGTCATGTTGCCTAAAATATCTTAATTCAAGGTTATAAAAGCACCCATGTTCATTTATTCTTATAGTAAATTAAGAGGATGATGGTAAAAAATATAGACATATAACTTCAAACGCTAGAATTTTTTTTTGCATATTTTTTTTTAAATCCTCTTTTTATTATGTAGATGTCCAGATTTTTCTGATTTTACAATGAGGTCATCCAGCACACATGGGAGAAAACCCAGTTATCCTATTAGAAAGGGAATTGATATTCTACTTAGGTATCATCAAAACACCTTTAATCACAATGTTCTCACTTAGCAAGTTCTTAGTAATTGGGACACTACACATAAAAATTCCAAATTCGTTGTCATACTTTAAACTCAAATAGGTCATATTTTTTTTTATTTTGAAGTACGGTATCAAACTGTGTTCTTATTTATGTTAAAGTAGAACTCTCACAATTCTTTTTATTCTCTGAAAAATGATGTCATTTGTATTATAGGTAATATTATACCAGCTACCAGTGGCTTTGTGAGTTATCCACTTTGTATTCTATTCCTCAGTTGTGTCATTTGACCAACGCTTAAATTCTCGAGAAAACTGAATCCCATCCACATAGCAGGGAATGTACAATGCCATGTTTTTTGTCGCAGTGTTCCTGCTGTGGCAAAGCCTTGGTGTTTCCGCAACATGGGGCCCCGACCTTAGAAGGGTTGTGCCCCTAGATATTGACAGGGCTGCACTGAGACTTTTTGTGGTCTACAAGGATTTATTTTATCAGACATGTCTAAAACTGAAGTCTGCATGTGTGTAAAGTCTTTGGCCACTTTGGGAGTTGCCCATAGTTTATTCTGCCATTGGCTACAGACTACATTGATGTTTGATCCACATTAACAAGAAATACATTGGTAGAATTTGGATGATGTGATAAATAATATTACTATGTACCCCACATTACTGAGGTCTAGTGTATTCAAGATCAAGTCACCACAGAGGACAGAATGAAAATATTAGCGATATTCCAACTATTTTTTTTTCATCTGCCGAAGCTTAGAGTACAAAAATATACATACTCACTTCTTCCAGTAAAGAGTCTCCATTTGGATCCACAGTCTCCCTGATGTTTGACCCACACATAAGGGGGCAGCTAGTCACTGGTTGAGATGGGATACGCCATAAGAACAGATCATCACCCTCTCTTCCGATTAAAAAAAAGGACTTAATGTTGATTATGATCTAATTCCAGAATGTCACAAACTCTTATACTGTGACTGTTTTAATAGAAATTGATGGTCTTGTTAATAACATTTTGTGTTGATATTGGTATATTCAGTTGTATTCTTGTCTATACCGAGAACATGGTTAGATCTGGTATATTCCTGAAATGAAATTACCAAATAAACTTTTACTGGAATCGTTGTCACTTTTTTTTATGCTTCTGTTCCACGCGATGTGTCTCAGTTTATGATCTTCCATTGGGAATTATTCATCATTTTCAAGTGCGACTGACATTCAATTTTGTTACAGGCTAAAGCTGGATTTTTTCCCAATGCTCCTTAAGCAGCTTTTTGACAGCCAAAAAAAAAAAGATTTTAGGATTCAGAGCAGCCCTTTTTTAAATGCTTTACAGTAAAAGCAGAAAATAAATGTTGTCATTCTTTTAATTACAGTTTTTAGTCATCTTTTTCTGCCTACACACTTGAAGCTTGGGCATTTCTTTGAAACATTTAAAATATTTATTACATACTCGATACATATATAAAATGATATTTTACACAGCACAAAATGTTTAAAAAAATATTTTGTAGAGAAAATTTGCAAATAAATTTATATAGCTGTAATATAAAGAAATCTGAAAAATGTTTTCACAAATAATATAACAAAGTTTTCCTAAGCTGGTTTGTTCCTGTGTTGCAACAGTATAGTGGCTATAAAGTATTATGAAAATCCTCAACAATGAACAAATATTAGTAATAAAATGTAACATTTATTAAATAAATACATTAAATCAAACCTCAGGTAAAGTAAGAATAACAGTCAGTAGCAAAAAGACAATACCCATAATTGGGCCAACATGGAAAGGGGTGTACCCCTACCACAGAAAGCGAGGATCAGCAATACACTGTCTACCAATAAGTATTTGGACACCCATGCAAATGAAGATATCTGTGTTTGTGATGTACATCACGCCTTCAGCCATTAAATAGGAAACAGCATTGGCATTAGTGCATTGGCGTTAGTCGCATGCAAGATGCCACGAAGGGCAGAGTTGTCTGATTTCGAGAAAGGGGTAATTGAGGGTTACCACAGAGATGGTCGATCCTTAAGGGACATAGCAAGCGAACTGAATTACCCCAAATCAACAGTGGCCTATGTGATTACAAAGTGGAAGGTGAACGGTGATTGTCGGAATGTGCCCTGAGTCGGCAGACCCGCGAAAATGGGAGATAGAGACCGACGGGTCCTGGCCAGAGAAATCACACCCAACTGATGGGTGACATACACCAGGAGTTTCAACAGGAATCCGTGCCGTTTCTTGCATATTGTGTCGATCAATACCATCCATAAGGAAGCATCTGCTGGAGTCTACCAACTATTGAATATGCAGAAATGTTGTTTTTCTATTCTACCACAGGTGTCCAAATACTTATTGGTAGAAAGTGTATAGGCTTCAATACAAAAAGGGCATTTCTTACCCAATCAGACGTATGCAGGTGGCAGCATCATGGAGCCAGACAGTACACATAGGCAGCCAGATTAGAACCTAATCTGCCCCTTAAACATCTGTCACTTACACCCCCATTGACTCCGAACCTGACAAGTGCAGTACCAAGCTTAATCCTCTCCAAAAAGACATACCCTCAGTCCCTATATGGTTCCTGGTGGGACCTAAGATACCAAAAATGTTAGGTGGAAGCCCATAGTAAATGGGTCAATTTCCAAATCCCAGTGGTGGATGGAAAAAAAACAGCCAGCAGTAGATAACTAAAGTTCCCCCTTTGTCAAAAAACAGAATCAGGGGAGAAAAAAAATCATCTATCTATCTATGTAACATATTGGCAGTGTTTGTATCTATAATTGAAGCCTATATTGCCGATCCTTGCTTTTTGTGGTGGGGTATACCCTTTTCCATGTATAATATACTTTCAGCTAGGTTCAAAATAATCATGTTGAAAATTGAGGAACATTTTGGCATAAGCTTGAGCCCCACCAAAAAATAACAAATTTGTCATGATCAATTTTTTTTAAAACCAGTTGGGGGCAAAAACAAATGTAAATGTAGTTTTATCTACAAAAATATAAATGTAGTATAACAGTACTTTTATTATAATCAGAATTTCAATGCATATCAGTAATCCTGTGATTATTTTGGTCAACTGCAGCATACTGATTTGCTAGAAAGAGGAGTAATATGATGACATACAGATTTCCTTAATATTCTTAAAACATGCTTTTCATTTTGTAGATACAATATGAATAGGTAGAAAAGTAGATTAGGACAAGTAATGCAATCTGGTTTTGCCTTTTAAATTTATCACTTTAACTTGGGTAAGTGGTTTATGTAACGCCTTACCGTTAGAGATGAGCGAACACTTTTTTATCGAATAGATATTCGATCGAATATCAGGCCGTTCGAGGTATTCAAATCCAATTGAATACCACGAGGCAAACGCACAAAAAATGTGTATCCCCTCCCACCTTCCCTGGTGCTTTTTTTGCACCAATAACTGCGCAGGGGAGTTGGGACAGGAACTACGACAACGGAGGCATTGAAAAAAAATCTGAAAAAGTAATTGGCTGGCTAAATCAGGTGACCTACAATTTATACGAATGGTGGATTTAACATTCGGTTAATTTGAGACTGTGAACTATGTGACCGTGAGACAGGGATAGATGTACAGGCAGGGTTAGCTAGGGATTACCTTTATTTAGGTGGGAATGTTACTCACCCATCTCTTTGGGGCTCTATCTGGTCGAGATTCCTGTCAGCTTGCGATATGTGGGAGCTGACTTTTTCCCATAGGAATGCATTGACCAGCGTTGATTGGCCGAATGCCATACAGAAGTACAGAATTCGGCCAATCAACGCTGGTTCTGCCAGAGGCTCGTCTGTGAGGAAGTGGAGTCCAAGATCGGACCAGAATGGAGACTGCTGTGGACTGATCTTATACTCCGCCTCCTCCGGCAGAACCAGCGTTGATTGGCCGAATGCTGTACTCTGTATGGCATTCAGCCAATCAAAGCTGGTCAAAGCATTCCTATGGGAAAAAGTCAGCTCCGCATATCGCAAGCTGACAGGGATCCCGAGGTAATACAGTGACTTGGGCACGTTAGATGCCCCCAGACATGCTTCCCCTGCTGTCCCAGTTGCATTCCAGGGTGTTGGCATCATTTCCTGGGGTGTCATAGTGGACTTGGTGACTCTCCTGAGTCGAAGAGTGGGATCTCCTGAAACGAGCATTTTTCCCCATAGACTATAATAGGGTTCGATATTCGTTCGAATAGTCGAATATTGAGGGACTATTCGAAACGAATATCGAATATTTTACTGTTCGCTCATCTCTACTTACCATTAATGTTTTTTTTAATTCGGATGGGGGGGCTCAGGGAAAAGGAATATATTGGAATATGTCTAGTTCAGTGCTTAAGGAGGTGCATGACATAGGAATTTGAAAGAACACTAACAAAAATAATTTGCATCAGGCACCATGTCTATGGACTAGGCTTAACACATTGGGGCCAATTCATTTTGTCCTCCATACCAGAAAACTAGCGTAAAGGGATGATCTTGAGGCGCATGTTTAGTGGAAGGCCTTTTTTGCACAAAATGTGCCCCTCAAGCCCAGATCCGCACCTCGCCCACTACATTGTATGAAGGTGTGAGTTACAATGGAAATCTACAGTAGTTCAACTGATATAGGTTTCTTTTATGGCACAAGGACGGCAGACAAATTTATCAAGCGGCCGCAGTATCTTCATTAATCTTTCTGCCTCTGTATATGAAGACTGACGTAAGATACATCAGTCTTAATAAATTTACACCGTTGTATCAGTTTTGCCTTGAGTTGAAGTTGCTGACAAAATTTAGTACTGTTTTTTTATCTACAGAGTTTTTGATATTTTTCGAGTCACTAGCAACTGTCATTTTTTAGAAAAGAGGAAACTTCAAGTACAGCCATATTGTTTGTCACTTTTGGGGTATAAGAAAATGATGACTGTTATTGTATCTGCAAGCGTTATTCAATATATAGTATAGCGACAATTTATGATCAGTTGGCTGAGAAGAATGCCAGCTTGGACTAATGCATGCAAGCGATCTTGAGATCCATATTGGATGTATTTCAAATAAAGTTGGCAACCCATTATATCCTATGAGACCTTGCCGCACCATATGCCTCGTATTTCACAGCAGTACATATATCGTCACATAGACTTTATTCTAGCCCAGAAGGCTTTGTTACAGAAGAGATTACTAAGGCAAGTTTTGCTGTGGTTGATTTACAAAGGCACAACCTAGCATATTTTAGTAAGAGTCCTATTTCTTTATTGCTTTGTGTTGCCTTGGGGAATGGGAACACGTTATACATTAATTACATTCTGAAAAACCACCTGGCAGTCCACCATATCAGTAAATTTACCCCAATGTGTCTCCCATAGGACATACATTTTCCTAATTGAGTTATATTTCATACACAGCTTCTTGCATCAGAGTCCCCATCCCAAAGTCTTCAGTCAGAATATAATACAGCTACAAAGTCTATCTCCCAGTAACTAAGAATATCACCAATTTGCCTCTCAAGCTCGGCAAATCAGCAGAGAGAATTTTTGCACATATCCCTAGTAGTTTACGAGGGACATGAACATCTCCACAACTCCACAACTGGTATTTTCCAACAAAATAATGATCGCTCGCACAAAGCAAGGGTTTCCGTCTCTGCCAGATTGAAAAACTTCCTTGTACTGCCCTATCTTCAGATTTATCACCAATCAGGATTTATGGGACCAAGTGAGAATGTGCCGGATCTAAAGGCCCACGTACAAAATCTTCAAGACCAACCGTATATCATCTTGTAACCAGGCATTAGACAGCCCAGCAGGATACTAGCGCTTTCTTTCAATTGTACAGTTTTCCCAATAAACATATATTTTGTTGTAATTACTTGCATATATGATCTTTACATTCACACATGAAAGTTTCAGTCGATTTCAACAACTCCTTCTTTGTGTTATTTATTTTTGTCAGTGTTTGTAATTCTAGTACAGTGTAAATGTTGTTGAAACCTTTTCAGTATCATCTGTCGTGTGTGTACAGTACACACAAAATAACACTATTTCTGACCGTCATAAGAGTTGTCCAATATTTATCATCAGTTTCCTTTATTTAAAGAGGACCTTTCACCATATCTGGGCACATGCAGTGTTATATACTGCCGGAAAGCTGACATTGCGCTGAGTTCAGCGCACTGTCGGCTTTCCCGATCTGTTCCCGGGGTGAAGAGCTTACGGTCCGGTACCGTAGCTCTTCTATGGTCAGAAGGGCGTTTCTGACCATTAGCCAGAGACGTCCTTCTGCCTCACGGCGCCTATCACACTGTGCTGTGAGAGCCGGGAGGAACGCCCCCTCCCTCTCCTGATAATGCTCGTCTATGGACAAGCTGTGTGAGCAGAGGGAGGGGGCGTTCCTCCCCGCTCCACAGCACAGCGTGATAGGCGCCGCGAGGCAGAAGGACGTCTCTGGCTAATGGTCAGAAACGCCCTTCTGACCATAGAAGAGCTACGGTACCGGACCGTAAGCTCTTCACACCGGGCACAGATCGGGAAAGCCGACAGTGCGCTGAACTCAGCGCACTGTCAGCTTTCCGGCAGTATATAACACTGCCTGTGCCCGGATATGGTGAAAGGTCCTCTTTAAATAAGTCATGTTTAAAGTTTGAAACCATGTTGCATGTAAAAAGCCTGACCTACCTTACTTTGATATGTGATAATACTGTAGTTCCTTGGTCTATAAGTTGAGTTATATCATCAGAATCTTTGGAAGAAAAAACTGTTTTAGAAATCTTCTTCTAGGGCTTACGTGTAATGTGACGTCAGACCATTGAAATCTTGGCATAAAAACTTTGATTCTACTTAATCTTTGTAAAAGATTGCATCAACAGATTACATAAAATATTTCTTTAGAGGAGCATAAAATAAATGATTCCTTGGCCCGGCATATTGATGACGTTATTCTAATGGCCTTCTAGCCATTAACCTCTTTCACAAAGCTCATTAGAGAAATTGAGAATTTTTGGCCAGGATTGTGGTTTCAAAGTGACTTGCTGCAATATGAGGCATTCTATACTGTATTTATACCCATACAGTACAATAGATGGTCATTGTTCAGCTGTAACATTCATTATCTTAAGTATATTGGCACAAACATCTTTAATTTTTTTTACACAACTATAAATTGGCAATTTCCTTAACCTATCTAGAATGATAAACACATTTCAAGCCAATTCTCCCACACTTCACCAAATAGCAGTCTGTAACTCCCATCTAACATATTAATAGGAAAAGCTGAATGTGCCTTATTCCATTGGTGTATCAGAGTATAATGATGATCAAGACACTCTTCTTCTGACATGTTTGTGCTTACCTTACTGTATTTTGAGGTATTAGGCTAAGGCCCCAAGTTGCGGAGAGAAAGCTTTTTTTGTTGCAGATTTTGTTGTGTTTTTTTGAGCCAAAGTCAGGAGTGGATTGAGCCGAAGGTAGAAGTATAAGACCTTCCTATATATTTCCTATTCCTTTTGTAGCCATTCCTGACTTTGGCTCAAAAAACCGCAACAAAATCTGAAACAAAAAAAGCTGCGTTTACGCAACGTGGGGTCTCACCCTTAAAGGGGTTTTCCTGGCTTCTCAATTGATGACTTATGTTCAGGATAGGAAATCAATTGAAGATCTGTGAGGCTCTGACATCAGAGACTAGTAGCGCACTGCGGCCTCTTCACATGAAGCCTGTGCAGCATTGTACCATTTTTCTCAGTTCAGCCCCATTCACCTGAATCAGACTGAGCTGGGAACAGGCCAGGTGACTGAAGAGCATGTTGTCACATGGCTTCTGAAGAGTATTTGATGGCTGGGCTTAGTCAAAGTCTTTGTCTAATTCCATGAAGTAGCTTTGAGTTACCCTACTTAACATGTGCTATGTATATGACTGGTGTCTTCTTATGTTATAGAGAAACCTTTGACCCCCCCCCCCCCCTTTCCTCCAAGGGTTCAGGTCCCAGTATCAACTGCATCCTCTGCATACCCTATAACTACACCCCTGGTCTTAGTGTAGACTTGGCAAATGGGGTTGACTTCTGAAGCAGCCAGTTGTTCTACAGCCAGACAATCAAAGGGAGAGGGACTTGGCTATGCTTCTGGGACATATAGAGATTTTTTTTTTTTTTTTAATGTAGATTGTGAGCCCCATATAGGGATCAAAATATACTTTCTTTTGTCTCCTATCAGTATGTCTTTGCAGAAAGGGAGGAAATCCATGCAAACACAGGGAGAACATCCTGGCGAGATATATAGAGATTTCTTGATATATTTCCTGCTTTAATCTCAAAATAAGACAAAATAGTATGAAATGCGATAGGAAGAATAGGAACATTTTTAAATAATGGTTTTTTTCAGAGCTTATATCAATGGCCAGTGGCCTAGTTAACCGGTTGTTTGCTCTTCCTGCCTTTTAATTGACTCTATATAATTTGTTCATTAAATATTTCATCTGGATTTATTGTTAATCGGTTTCCCTTGTCTGTGGCGTATCACTTATAAATCACAAAGTCAATGTCATTGCCCTAATATTTCATTATAACCGTGTTTGTTCTCAGTGAATTTATTAATTGTCTTTCTCTTCTATTTTCTTATTTTTAAGTTATGTTCCCTGCCAAACAAGCCATGGATTTATGTGAGCATGATTGTAAATAGATGGAGCAGAGCATGGAGTCTACATGCCAAGGGCACAGCTCAGCTCTTTTCAGCTCCTGATATTGGAATGTGTTTCTTTCCTTGTTCAAAAGGAAGGGATAATTGGGAATCCTAAGCCCATTGATCTCGAAAACTGCCCCAGTTGGGCTTCTTTTTACATGTCCTACTTCCATGGTTACTGTAGCCTATAAATCATATTATGAGCTGAGCATTTATATTTGTTAAAAAGTCTCTTCTGCTCACATTCAAAAAACCTTGTATTATAACTGAGAAATATTCCCATGCATATAAAGCATAATGGCCTTATAAAGTGTTCACATCTATATGTCAAAATAACAATTTAAAAATCATTTTCTTTCTGTTGTCATGTAATTGCTGATCATAATAGCTGATGGCTGTGTGCTGCATTTCTTCTGTCTCTTTTACTGAAAAATGACTCCTCTAAGCAGAGATCAAAAGACACTTGTCCCTATGTAAAGATACCACAGAAAAAAATTACAAAGCACAATACAGTAGGTAGGGGCTGAATTATGGAAATTATTGTATTAGATTCATCGCCTTAACCAGTCGTTGGCTGGGTGGGCTTTTTCAGCCATTACCTGCTTTGCTGAAATGGGAGCAAGAAGTAGATAGCAACTGGTAGCATCAGTACAGGAGCGATACAGGGCTCTGAGTGTAATTTTTTAATGCCATTTTGAGGCCACAGTCGCCAATTTTTGTATTGTACAATCCCTATAGAGAAGGTACAATACATTGAAATGCTATGGAAAATCGAACAATGATGTAAAAGAGATAAACATTATAAGTAATTCAGAAACATGGGGTACTATGTCACAAGAGACTGGAGATCCTATAGGTCCTACTGCAAAAAAAATATGGATTGGTAGACTTTAAAGCTCACAAGTGTAGCTGTGCTTGGAATTTAATGAAGAGGCTGCAACGCTCACCTGAATACGGCCTCTTCATCCAGCTGATCTATGGGCATGCCATATGTCAGAACACCACTGATCATATATTGATGACATATCCCAAGTCTTGGGACACTTTTCCTCTTCTGATCAGCAGTATTACAGACATTAAACTAGGGCTGCCAAATCATTCTGTACTTGGAGTAAAACCTTAGTTCTAAATGTGAGTGTTCCTCCGTCCTAACAAATTGAACAATTTTTCATAGCCAGTCATGGATTACATGAGTTGTAGTAGAAGCTCATTACAGATGAATTGGCAACAGTCACTAAATAGTACTATAGGGAAAACTACAGTATAAATGTCATGACAGCGATGCCTCTTATCCCTCAATTTTTTGCTGTCCTTTCATTTCATTAAGTGTCCCTGTGGTCGTCCACTACCGTAGGGCTTTGGTATTCATTGACGTGGCTTTAGGTAATGGAGGGTCCTGGGACTACCTAACTGTTGCCTAAAAAGGTATCTAAAGTAAGTTGCCTGAAAGATGGATAACAACTCCTAACTTTTTTTATCTATATCTATATATAAAAATATATATATATATATATATATATATATATATATATATATATATATACCATATATATATATATATATATATATATATATATATATATATATATATATATATAGAAGAAAATTATGGGTTGGCCAGTAAGGGCAAAATTGGGAGCGGGGAATATTCAAATGATTTTTTTGGACACTCCCATGATCCAAGTATGATGTTGTTGTAGAGTTACTGTATATGTACCTGCCTCTGTATAGTTGGTCAAGTGACATGCACTAATGAATGTATTTTTGTGAATACTGATTTAGTTTGAAGAATTGATGAATAATGATCAGAATGTGCTATAAGTATTCAATATGAGTGAGTGAATGAGTAATAAGCTACATCATGAACATCATGAATAATACTGTATGCACAGTAGAATATGAATATGTATGGCAAGCACTGAAAACAACACAAACATCCTATTATTGAAATTGTGTGCTAAGATTGTACATCACTTATCTCGAAAAACAACTATAAATGCCTTTTCTAACATCCATTATCCTGAACAACTCCCAGCTGGCCCATATCTTGTAGAGAGGCTTGAAATTAAACTGAAGTAGCAATTTAGGGCACAACATAGCAGCGATATCCAACAGGCCCTTTGAAGATGACAAAAAGACGGACCAGTTTCAAGTGTTTGTTAGGTATAAACTATTGTGTGCCATCAAACACAGAGCAGCAGGTACTAGACACAGGAGGTGTATTTTTCTCAGTGGGTTTTATAATGGAGTTGTCTTTTTTTTTCTTTAAAACTTGAGTTCTCTCTGCTGTATCTTCAGTATTCTTAGATTTCCAAGACTCTATGTGTCCATTTGTGGTATGCTTCTGGGCAGAAGGCATTATGTCTTTTCTATTATTCTTTAGTTTAGGTTTACGGTTACCAATCTTATTCTGCTTGGCATTCGAGCTTTTCTCTTAACCACCTTCTACTTATTTGTTTAAATGTGTTTGTGTTTGCTTTCCTCTCTTCCCTACATGTATTATATTTCTATATTTCTAATGTAAAAATCTATACCTCTTTTCAGCAGAAAATAAAAATATAATTTACACATATGGTTACAGTGAATGGGACATATTTATTTAGCTACTTGTGCTTTTCTTGGAGTAAATGGCAGCTTTTTGTGGTCTTTTTTATCCTCTGCGATATATTTATTAAGCATTTGTATCTTTTTCCAGATGTTCTCACCACTTTTGCTTTTTATTGGGAAAAAGGGACGCAGCCTACATTGAGATCCTTTCCACTCTGTATTTATAACATGCACCTATTTTAGGTAAAGGGACCATGTTGCAGAAACACTGCTTTTTTTGCTTCAGCTTTTACTACGTTGTATTGAGCCATACCTAGTAGTGGTCACAAAAGGAATGAGAAATATGTAGGAAGCATTTATAAGTTTCCCTTCTGCTCAATTCACTCCTGACAAAAAAAAGCAGCTTTTCTGTAATGTGGAGCCCCACGGGATAAACCATGGCGGGAACCCCATGTTTATTTTTGCAGATTTGCTGAGAAACATAATACTTGGATGTCCAATACTTGTAGTCCATGTCTTTTTTTTTTTTTTTTCTAAAATGTTGGTGCACTAGTATAGCCTGCCCCCTTCTTTTGTTCTTTGCCTTGGAAGCAGCACTCCTCCCATTCAGCCCAGGTTTTTGTAAGGAATTACTTACAAGCACTCTATCCATTGTGATTCTTTTTTGGGATCTGTTCACATGGTGCAGTGCTGCATGGTGGATGTAATTGCCACGATGCTGTGCCTTTGGGGTGGTGTGGTCTAGAGCCTGAGGTCTTTTATTGGCATTAGGGGTACTGGTGGACTGTTGAGTCGCTCTCCCTGTGGGTGTTGTGCTGCAGGGGTGATGGTTGCCACGCAGCACTGCACCTAGTAGAGTAGGGACTAGAGAAGAGATATATAGAGGTGGCTATGAAGTGGCTAGTGGGCTTTACACCTTGATCAAAACGTATGCTAAGAACCTCATGTTCATTTTTGTATACTTTGCTAGAACACATAGATCAATGTATAATACTTGGATGAGCAGTCCATGTCTTTTTTTGTTATTAGAAAATGTCGGTGTCGTTATAACTATAGTTCCTGTAGATATCTGACTACAAATACCTATTTTGTTGCATGGACAAGACAACTTGGATGATGTAGTACTGCTGTTGCCATTAAATTTAAGCTGCGTATATGATGGGTATTGCAAACCTCAATATATAACCTCAATATCACAATATGTATCCTCTAATGTACCATTTCCTGTGCAGCAGACCTGCACAGTAGCTGATCAGCATCCCTCCTCTGTGATGACTGGGCAAAGCACCACAGAAAGTGGAATTGCTAAAGATTATTGACTTCAGGGTTCGAAGTTCTGAACACATATTTACTATGTCTGCTGAAATGGTTGCTATGGATTGATGGCATGCGCACAGCTGGTATTATGAACAGTGAATGAGACTTATTCATGCAGAAGATTTAAGGAAAATATAATTAATTCTGAATATATATATACATATATATATATATATATATATATATATATATACACACACACAGTACTGGACAAAAAAGTTTTAGACAGGTGTAGAAAAATGGTACAAACCAAGAATGATATCACAAAGAGAAATGTTAATAGTTTATTTTTGACACTTAACAAAAGAAGTGAACGAACAAAAGAGAAATATAAATAAAATCATTATTTGGTGTGATTACAGTTTTTCTTCAAAACAGCATCAGTTTGTCTAGGTACACTTAGGTCCACGTCTAAATGCATTTTTGGCCACGGCTGAAACGGCGCAGAAAAAACACTGCCTTTCACATTAGGCTTAGTTCACATGGGGGAGGGGAGAAGGACAGATTTTGGCAACGAGAGTGACGCGGGGAGCTGCATCACTCTCGAACCAAAATCCGCCTGCCACGACTGTCGTGGCTTCCGACAGTTGCGGCTTTTCCCTCCGGAGTAGGCTCAAATCAATGGGCCAACCCCAGAGGTTGCTGCTGCAGAATCCGCCTGAATAAAGGGCAGCTTGGTTCTTTTTTCAAGAACACTAGCGGTCTCCATAGACCACCATTGTGAGGGGGCGGATTATGATGTGGATTCCGCGCCATAATCCGCCCCTCTGTGCCCTTGTGAACAGGCCCTTACTGTTTAATCTCATCCAATCTCATCCATTTTACATATACTGGCTAAACCCATCCACATATTGCAGAAAAAAATCAGCAGTGGAAATGCTGTGAATTAAAAAACATTTGCGTTTTTGCAAATCTCAGCATAGCATGTCAATTATACTTACGGAAACGCTGGTGTTTTCCATATAGGTATAATAGAGGCAGGAAGTCTGCGAAGGAAAACTATGCAGATTTTCTGTGAAAACGCTGCGGAAAAAAGTTTGAGTTGGGCCTTAGCCTTATATTAGACACTGTGTTTGAAGAAACTTGGTAGTTAAGTTGTTCCAAACATTTTGTAGAACTAAGCACAGATCTTCTGTGGATGTAGGCTTGCTCAGATCCTTCTTTCTCTTCATGTAATACCAGACAGACTGGATGATGATGAGATCAGGGCTCTGTAGGGGCCATATCATCACTTGAAAGACTTCTTCTCCAAATGGCAGTCACACCATATAGTGATGTAGTTTAGATTTCTATTTTGTTCATTGACTTTGCATTTTGTTCATTGACAAGAATAAACTAATCCCACTTCTATTTTTTTGGAGCATACACAGTAAGTAAACGGCAATTTTCTTGTGGCCTGTTGGCATGCGCAGTCGGCTCTACCCGAGGCCTGTAAGTTTCACCACCTTCGCCGGAAGAAGACGTGTGAGGAGGATGCACCTGAAGAAGATGGAGGCGTTGCTGGAGAGTTCTTTCGCAGCATTGGGGATGCCCCCAGTGCTGTTTGAGTGCTGGGGCCCGCCCATAGTGCTGCGAAAAAACTTATTTGCATACCGACAAAAACCCAGGATTTCTACGGAACTGCAATGCGGAGAAGACATCTAAAGGTAGGAGAAGAATAGCCTTTCTTAAGGCTATTCCTACGTGTCAACCAGAAAAAAGTGTTTTAATGGTAGAATCCCTTTAATATTGTTTCAGCACTAAGTAAGAAGTCACTTTTAAGGCCAGGTATCTTCTCTCGATTTCAGAGAGTTGGCGTTGGTTGCATGACTCGTGTCCCCCACCTCTCCGTTCATGCACGGCATTTAGTTTGTGTCCATATACAGGTAGAATAAAGCGATCACTACAGACAAATAAATAAATATGTTTGTGGATGAATAGCTGATCATTGTATGTAGAAAACAAATCGTACAAATATTTTTTGTATCTGTAGGGTTAACTCATGAAATTCAAAACCTCAATCCCCCTTTCCCATTTCTCTATCTTTTACTTTTAGTATTTTATATTTTTCTAGAAGCAAGGCCATTGTTTCTGGATTTTTCCCCATTGCATACCACCGATGTACACTTAGAAAGGCCCGACTGTTTTTGTTAAGTGTGCATTTATAATAAAGAAAAAAAAAAAAAGTCTCAGCCGTTGCTATAGAAACATGTGCGTCTGGCAATGTCTGTAAAGTGGAAAGGCTTTCTGCCGGTCTGCGCAATCAGTGACTCAGTGTCAGGTTATGTGATTCAGTCCCTCCTATCTCTTTGCTTCACCAACCTGTAAGACATAGACATATAATCCATAACCAGGGACATTAGCTTGATACACATATATCAGTCTGCTTTGTCTCCACTTGGCCTGTGTGCAATAGGATTCCATTATCAACTAATTTGCAGTGCAGATGAGCGGCATGAATAGAGAGAAATCCCAGCCTTCCTCTGAGACAACGCGGAGGGCTTTTGTGCCGATATACACATTACAGTATTGACAGTAGATGTGCAAAATGCAGAGCTAGATGAGTTTCTCCGCTGCACAATTTACTAATCTTACTGGGAAACTCCACTTAGAACTGTGGCTCCCCATGTCTCATATCACTGTTGTCTCTTGGGGATTGTATATAATAAAATATCGAGCAAAATCTGCCTGGCCTATGTCATGAATATACTGGATGACAGCCGTAAATCTGTCTGTCCTTGTTTATTCCATTGTCACTAAATCAAAGATGCCTCTGGTTTCCTGTAGATAGTAACTACTAATATGAGTGTGGCTGCACAAGGCACAGTCTGCATTCTCTTCTGTAACTTTAACTTTGCTCACAGTTTGACACAATAGTTATGATTTGGCCGTTATATTGATTTGGCCATTATTTCCTTGCAGGAACCAACTGATCTGTGGGGCTTATGAGACAACCCCTTCACAAATGCTGATATGCAGAGAATGGAGCAGGAAGCAGACAGCTCTGTTCTCTGTGTAGTGGCCAGATTAAGTTAGTGCAGGACCACTCCTATTTATTTGAATAAGAGCTAAACTGCATTGACTGGGTTCTGTTACTACACTATAAACCAGAGATGTCTGCTTGGCATCCAGTCACGGCTAACCGCAGGAAGCATTTTTTGGAGGCGGATTCTGAGGCTGCATCCGCATCAAAATCCAGTCCAAAAAACTCAGTGTGAACTCATCCTATGTTTACACACAAGGCTAAAGTACTACTGAAGGGATTGTTTCCAAAAATCTTAGTGCAGCACAGGAGATAAAGGACTACTGTGTAATCACATGTCACTGCTATATAGACACACACACACACACACACACACACACACACACACACACACACACACACTGTTCTAGGCCACCTTACTGTTATCTAGTATCTAGATAATAAAATGCCCACATTCCTGATGTAGTAATCTACTGTATTTTACAGGGTGACTGGATAGAGGGGTGGCTTTCTGCAAAGTCACAGGTAAGGTTAAGTTGATGTCTCTGTAGAGTTCTAACAGATCCATCCTAAAGATCCTTAAGTGCTTCATGTGCGTCTTTGTGTGCAGTATTTTTATTAAAGATATATGGTTGTATTTATTAGTCTAGCAAGAAGTAGGGAACACAGGGAATGGAGTATGACCAACCACACTGTACAGGGTCTATAGTATGTAACTGTGGACAATGGAGATATATAGGCCTCAACAGAAGCCGGGATATTTTTAGTCAAGAATTTTCGCAAAGTTAGGCTATGTTCACATCTGCACCAGAGTCTCCGTTGGAGTGTCTGTCACAGTGTCTGCCTGAAAACCAGTGGAGGAAAATGTCTGGTCTCAGTTTAGAATGGGGTCTGTTGGACTCCAATGGACCAGAACATCAGAGAAGCAATTCCAGTGTGGATCTAGCATAGAATCACTGAACATAATAGTCCTTCAAGTCCGACTTTTTTTTGGCAATTTAAGTTAAATAGGATGGACTCGAGATGGACGGATTCTTTTTTATGTTCTTCTGACTCTCAAACAGACCAGAACAGACACAGCTACGCAGCTGTGAACCTAGTGTTACACTACTTTGTTTTATATTCATTGAAGCAATACATAGAGGTGAAAAGCTGGACATAGCCTTTAGCAGCAGTGGAGGGACTTTGCATTGTAACTACTGAGTTTTTACAATACGATGCAGTAAATTGTATTTTCAGTAACACAAATTTCTTTACAAGCTCGTAAAAAGGTTTGCTAAATGCAACACTTTGCCTTCTAAAAAAAAACTTCTCCATTTGGATCTTAATTTTGTAAGATTGAGGTGCTTTCAGTAATCAGATCAGTAACATGCCGTATGAAATGTGAAACTAATTACTTATCATCCATGTCTCTGCGGATCTTGCACAGAGTGAGTAGATAGGCTCAGCAAACTGAGTTAGTGAAATTAATTCCAATGATGCATGAAGAGATTTGAGAATGATTAATAGTCATTGGTCAAATGAGCATTTTACAGTTTTTGTCTTGTCAGGGTTCAGCCTGGGGGACATCTTGAAAGGAATGAACAAAAGGAATGAAACAAAGATTGTAAATATAATTCATTTGTAAAAATATGCAGAGAGGTATATTGAGCTTTCTGTGCTTGCTAAGCATGGAATGAACAGGAAGGATGTATAGTTTATAGTGGAATGAGCCCTTATACCATGTAAACATTTATATGGTGAATTCCCTGTGCTTTTACAACATAGAATGAACAGGATTTATGTAAGATTTTACAGTTGTATGAACACATATTCATATCCCTATAAACACATGTGTTTGGAAGGAACCTGATGCAACAATAATCACTGTAAGTCTTGGGCAACTAGAATCCCCAGGCACTGAGGCAAAAAGAGTCCTAAGTGTACTATGCTCTCCTCTCCGGTGCAGAACCAGGCCCTGGAGTTCTTCGCCAGGGTTCTTGATGGTGGAGTTGGACTTGGTAAAATCCGGGGCCCAGGGCTTGGTAAAATCCGGGGCCCAGACCTGCAGCCGCCCAGAGAGTGCTACACACCCAGCAAACCTCAAGTAAGGAGGACTGAGAAATACCCAGACACTAACCTCAGTGGATGAAGTTCAGGAGAACAGGTCCACATGGAAAAACAGATGTAAAAGGCAGGATGGAAAACCAGGGGGTCAAGTAGGTTCCAGAGGAAACCAAAGCGTAGTCAATCAAGCCGAGTCGGTAACTGGAGGTCACATGGTAGCAGAAGGAAGAGACAGAAGCGTAGTCAGGAGCACCTGGTCATACACAGGAGGTTTGCGGAATAGTCAAAACAGGATCCAGATAAGGGAGGTCAGGAGAAATCCAAAAGGTCATGCATAGGAGGTCAGGAAGATGCCAAATCAGGATCACGAAGGAAGAGGTCTGTAAAGCAAGCCAGGTCATTAATGTGCAGAGAATCCAGGAGTAACAGGGACAGGAGGCATGAGACAGGCACAGAGAAGATCGCTAGGGGAGCTGATGCCGCAATGAAAGGAATAACCAGGGCTAGAATGAGGCCTAAAAATCCTCCGGCCCAAACCAAAACCTCTGCAAATTCAAGTGGAGGCTTCCAGACTACCCCACACCAGGACCAGCCGCATCATTCCGGCGGGTCGGGAGCCTCCGTGCAGAACAGCAGAGACCCCAGCCCATCCTAACAACATGTATATTGTACTTCCAGTGTTTCAAAGATATGGAATGAAAAAGGTATATACAGTATGTAGGTTATAATAAAGGAATGAACATATATTTTATATAAATAGCTCCCTAAAGAACCTCTGTCTTGATAGACTTGGAATGAACAACATATATGTGCACTTTATGTGGAAGTGGAAAGGACACATGTTCATTTAACAAGATGTGCACTGAATTTCCGATGATTCTTATAGATGTAATGAACACAATATATGTGTAGTGTATAGTGGACGGAACATATGTACCATATAAGTAGATGCATATTGAATTCCATGTGCTTTATGCTTTAGACTTGGAATAAACAGCATTTGTGTAGTTTACAGTGCAGTGGACACATATATCTCATAAGTAGATTTCCAATGAATTTCCTCTGCCTGATAGACATGGATTGAACAGTATATATGTGTATTTTGGTAGTGGAATGCACACATATTTCATGTGAGGTCCTTAAGGGGGCCATTTGTTGCACATTCTGCTTATCTACACTTTTTAATTCTGAAAAAATATATAGAAACTTAGGTTCTGTATACACTAGCAATATAACTGCAAAGTGGATGTGATTCTGGCGTTTTCCATTTAGGTATAATAGGGGCAGAAAGTCTGTAGACAAAAATGCTGTGACATTATTGTAAAAAATGCTGTGGAAAAAACGTGATGCGTCTCCGCCGCATTTTTTTTTTTTTTTTCACACCTGTGCCCGGTCTCCGCTTTCAGGTTTCCGTCTTCTGCCCAAGAAACTGGACAGGAGACGGAAACTGGCAGGCAGTTTTCAAACACATTTATTTGAATGGGTTTGCAAAGTGTCTGCCCGTGAGCTTCTTGTGCCTCTCTGCGGTGAAACAGTTTATTTTTTTAACCGGACAAAAGTCGGACATGCAGGACTTTGTGTCCGGTTAAAAAAAACTGGTTTTGCCGCGGAGACCACAAAATGCCCACGGGTGGACACTGACTGCCGGGTTTTCGTCTCCTGTCGGCAGAAGACGGAAACCCACAAAGTGGAGACCGGGCGTAGGTGTGAACCCACCCTTACACTGCTATTTTGCTACACTTCACTATGTTTCCCACAAACATTAACTTTTGTCTTGATCAGTTGCCAATGGATACGAATGCAGGATCTTTCTGTGGTCTGGCTCCTGTCAGAAACTCAGCCATGATTTTGTTATTATGACTGGGTTATTGTTTTACGCATGTAGTGTTCCTGACTGATAACCTGTCCACAATAAGGAAATCATGAATGGTTTTCTGACAAGTCCCAGACCATTGAAAGTTCCTGCATTTATGGTCACATCCAATGATAACCGTTCTAGACAAAATATTGTTATCCCTAAGATGATTAGTGAAAATCATTTAAAATCTGCAAAATGTTTCATTTATATTTGCAACAATGCTGAACTGTTATTTGTCTACTGATTTAAGTATGGTTATGTTATATCCTTTAAGGTTGTCCAATGCTATGTAAATTACATAATCGCACCATACAAAGAAAGTATTTACGAGACCGATATGTATTGCTTTAATTTAAAGACTTCTAGATTTCTGCTTCCTGTCTGCAAATAGACTCATTCTTGTATATAGTTGGACTAGGTTTACATTAGTGCTGTCTCTCCATTATTCGAACAATGGAGAGATGTACCACTAAAGGGGCCACACGGTGGCTCAGTGGTTAGCACTGCAGCCTTGCAGCGCTGGAGTCCTTGGTTCAAATCCTGCCAAGGGCAAAAAACCATCTGCAAGGAGTTTGTATGTTCTCCCCGTGTTTGCATGGATTTCCATCCCATATTCCAAAGACATACTGATAGGGAAAAATGTGCATTGTGAGCCCTATGTGGGGCTCACAATCTACATTTAAAAAAAAAAAAAAGATGTACCACTAAAATAGTAGTAGCCCAATGGACCACAATGGTGAACACCATTGACTATAATGGGGTTCATCAGGCGTCTGTCATTTTAAAACGGAAACCGATGGAGGAAAAAGTCTGCCAACTGCGACAGTGTCTCCAATGGAGACCTAGAGGCCAAAAAACATCCCAAACATATTTCTGCTCCCTCAATTGAGTTTAAAGAAACATCCTGAGATTAAAGAACCGTCCTGCACACATAATGCAATTCTGTAACATATACTGCCGTAGATACCATATGCTCTTCTATACTACATGATATTTATTCTCAACTATTTATTAGATATTGAGTATGACCCTATAACTTCTAACTAATACCATTGCCACATTTCTTACTAAGGGCTCATTCACATCTGCGCCCGGGAGTCCGTTTTGCAGGTTTTCGTTTCCTACACAAAAGCAGGAGACGGAAAGCTGCAGGACTCTTTCTCACCCATTCATTTGAATGGCTTTGAAAGGTCTCTGGCCGTGAGCGCCAGTGAGCGTTTTATGCTCTCCTAGGCGAAACCGTTTTTTAAAAAAAAAACGGACACCAAGTCAGACATGCAGTACTCTGTGTCCAGTTTTAAAAAAATGGTTTCGCCGCGGAGCGCATAAAACGCTCACCGGCGCTCACGGCTGGACTCGGCATGACAGGTTGCATGCAGAAGACGGCAACCTGAGAATGGAGTGCCGAACCCAGCGTAAGTCTTTTGATGGTGACAGTGAATGGTCTATTAACGGAGTGAAAGGTGGATTGTCAGAATTTGCTAATGCAGCTATAACTGGATGCTCATACACAAGTGGTATTGGCATTCGGGTCCTAATAAGGAGAATGAGATGATATTGATGTAATTAGAGACGCGTTCTATCATTGTGATCGGTCATCTTTGTGCATTTATAATTGTTTTTATGATTAGTAATATTATGATAGAAGGGGAAGAATCAATATATTTCAGTATCAGTATCAAAACTAGAGTCGTAGATCTTTGATTAAGATGTTTTTCACTAGTGAAATGAAAAAAGTAATTTTCTATAATTATGAAGACTGAGTTTTATGAACTGTACTATGATTATTAATGACCTGCATTTGTATTATCATTATTGATCAGCTCATCTTCAAAGTGTCGGGTTGACAGTGATTATTTGGAGGAAGTGTTTTATAATGTTATTCGCCATTATATTAGATTTTAACGGTAAAAAGCCTCTATAGAAGAAGGTGAAGTGTTCAATCATTTCATTAAAAAACAGTAAGGGTTTGCTGAAAGATTATTCCATGCTTGCAAACAACAGGAAATAACAAGAAATGAAATATGACCATACGTCTGATAACATCACCGGCCAAAGAAAAAAATAAAAGCCTTGTCCATCCTAAGTAATAAAATAAGGATTGTAGGCGCTGCTGTAAGTTAGTTCTTCAGTGTAACAGCCTCTGTAAACTCAATGGGTGGGGATTTATTAAGTCCTGCACTCTCGAATTCTTCTGTCAAAAAGTTGCAAACTAGGTTTTTTACTAGAGATGAGCGAACACTAAAATGTTCGAGGTTCGAAATTCGATTCGAACAGCCGCTCACTGTTCGAGTGTTCGAATGGGTTTCGAACCCCATTATAGTCTATGGGGAACATAAACTCGTTAAGGGGGAAACCCAAATTCGTGTCTGGAGGGTCACCAAGTCCACTATGACACCCCAGGAAATGATACCAACACCCTGGAATGACACTGGGACAGCAGGGGAAGCATGTCTGGGGGCATAAAAGTCACTTTATTTCATGGAAATCCCTGTCAGTTTGCGATTTTCGCAAGCTAACTTTTCCCCATAGAAATGCATTGGCCAGTGCTGATTGGCCAGAGTACGGAACTCGACCAATCAGCGCTGGCTCTGCTGGAGGAGGCGGAGTCTAAGATAGCTCCACACCAGTCTCCATTCAGGTCCGACCTTAGACTCCGCCTCCTCCGGCATCGCCAGCGCTGATTGGCCGAAGGCTGGCCAATGCATTCCTATGCGAATGCAGACTTAGCAGTGCTGAGTCAGTTTTGCTCAACTACACATCTGATGCACACTCGGCACTGCTACATCAGATGTAGCAATCTGATGTAGCAGAGCCGAGGGTGCACTAGAACCCCTGTGCAAACTCAGTTCACGCTAATAGAATGCATTGGCCAGCGCTGATTGGCCAATGCATTCTATTAGTCCGATGAAGTAGAGCTGAATGTGTGTGCTAAGCACACTCATTCAGCACTGCTTCATCACGCCAATACAATGCATTAGCCAGTGCTGATTGGCCAGAGTACGGAATTCGGCCAATCAGCGCTGGCCAATGCATTCTATTAGCCCGATGAAGTAGAGCTGAATGTGTGTGCTAAGCACACACATTCAGCACTGCTTCATCACGCCAATACAATGCATTAGCCAGTGCTGATTGGCCAGAGTACGGAATTCGGCCAATCAGCGCTGGCTCTGCTGGAGGAGGCGGAGTCTAAGGTCGGACCTGAATGGAGACTGGTGTGGAGCGATCTTAGACTCCGCCTCCTCCAGCAGAGCCAGCGCTGATTGGCCGAATTCCGTACTCTGGCCAATCAGCGCTGGCCAATGCATTCTATTAGCCCGATGAAGTAGAGCTGAATGTGTGTGCTAAGCACACACATTCAGCACTGCTTCATCACGCCAATACAATGCATTAGCCAGTGCTGATTGGCCAGAGTACGGAATTCGGCCAATCAGCGCTGGCCAATGCATTCTATTAGCCCGATGAAGTAGAGCTGAATGTGTGTGCTAAGCACACACATTCAGCACTGCTTCATCACGCCAATACAATGCATTAGCCAGTGCTGATTGGCCAGAGTACGGAATTCGGCCAATCAGCGCTGGCTCTGCTGGAGGAGGCGGAGTCTAAGATCGCTCCACACCAGTCTCCATTCAGGTCCGACCTTAGACTCCGCCTCCTCCAGCAGAGCCAGCGCTGATTGGCCGAATTCCGTACTCTGGCCAATCAGCGCTGGCCAATGCATTCTATTAGCCCGATGAAGTAGAGCTGAATGTGTGTGCTAAGCACACACATTCAGCACTGCTTCATCACGCCAATACAATGCATTAGCCAGTGCTGATTGGCCAGAGTACGGAATTCGGCCAATCAGCGCTGGCCAATGCATTCTATTAGCCCGATGAAGTAGAGCTGAATGTGTGTGCTAAGCACACACATTCAGCACTGCTTCATCACGCCAATACAATGCATTAGCCAGTGCTGATTGGCCAGAGTACGGAATTCGGCCAATCAGCGCTGGCTCTGCTGGAGGAGGCGGAGTCTAAGATCGCTCCACACCAGTCTCCATTCAGGTCCGACCTTAGACTCCGCCTCCTCCAGCAGAGCCAGCGCTGATTGGCCGAATTCCGTACTCTGGCCAATCAGCACTGGCTAATGCATTGTATTGGCGTGATGAAGCAGTGCTGAATGTGTGTGCTTAGCACACACATTCAGCTCTACTTCATCGGGCTAATAGAATGCATTGGCCAGCGCTGATTGGCCGAATTCCGTACTCTGGCCAATCAGCACTGGCTAATGCATTGTATTGGCGTGATGAAGCAGTGCTGAATGAGTGTGCTTAGCACACACATTCAGCTCTACTTCATCGGGCTAATAGAATGCATTGGCCAGCGCTGATTGGCCGAATTCCGTACTCTGGCCAATCAGCACTGGCTAATGCATTGTATTGGCGTGATGAAGCAGTGCTGAATGAGTGTGCTTAGCACACACATTCAGCTCTACTTCATCGGGCTAATAGAATGCATTGGCCAATCAGCGCTGGCCAATGCATTCTATTAGCGTGAACTGAGTTTGCACAGGGGTTCTAGTGCACCCTCGGCTCTGCTACATCAGATTGCTACATCTGATGTAGCAGTGCCGAGTGTGCATCAGATGTGTAGTTGAGCAAAACTGACTCAGCACTGCTAAGTCTGCATTCGCATAGGAATGCATTGGCCAGCCTTCGGCCAATCAGCGCTGGCTCTGCCGGAGGAGGCGGAGTCTAAGGTCGGACCTGAATGGAGACTGGTGTGGAGCGATCTTAGACTCCGCCTCCTCCAGCAGAGCCAGCGCTGATTGGTCGAGTTCCGTACTCTGGCCAATCAGCGCTGGCCAATGCATTCTATTAGCCCGATGAAGTAGAGCTGAATGTGTGTGCTTAGCACACACATTCAGCTCTACTTCATCAGGCTAATAGAATACATTGGCCAATCAGCGCTGGCCAATGCATTCTATTAGCTTGATGAAGCAGAGTGTGCACAAGGGTTCAAGCGCACCCTCGGCTCTGATGTAGCAGAGCTGAGGGTGCACAAGGGTTCAAGTGCACCCTCGGCTCTCCTACATCAGAGCCGAGGGTGCGCTTGAACCCTTGTGCAGCCTCGGCTCTGCTACATCAGAGCCGAGGGTGCGCTTGAACCCTTGTGCACACTCTGCTTCATCAAGCTAATAGAATGCATTGGCCAGCACTGATTGGCCAGAGTACGGAATTCGGCCAATCAGCGCTGGCCAATGCATCCCTATGGGAAAAAGTTTATCTCACAAAAATCACAATTACACACCCGATAGAGCCCCAAAAAGTTATTTTTAATAACATTCCCCCCTAAATAAAGGTTATCCCTAGCTATCCCTGCCTGTACAGCTATCCCTGTCTCATAGTCACAAAGTTCACATTCTCATATGACCCGGATTTGAAATCCACTATTCGTCTAAAATGGAGGTCACCTGATTTCGGCAGCCAATGACTTTTTCCAATTTTTTTCAATGCCCCCGGTGTCGTAGTTCCTGTCCCACCTCCCCTGCGCTGTTATTGGTGCAAAAAAGGCGCCAGGGAAGGTGGGAGGGGAATCGAATTTTGGCGCACTTTACCACGTGGTGTTCGATTCGATTCGAACATGGCGAACACCCTGATATCCGATCGAACATGTGTTCGATAGAACACTGTTCGCTCATCTCTAGTTTTTACTACAATGGACGTGTCATGAGAGGTGACAGGTTCTTTTTAAGCTTTATAATACTGAGAGCCACATTCAGAAGCACAACACAGTTCACATTTCTGTCTGCTGGTTCCTTGTCAAATTGTACTCGGCTTCAGGTCATGCGGGGACTTGCGGTTCTTCTATAGTGCATTAATTTGAGAGCTGGTTTCAATAGTGAAAGATCTTATAGAAGTCATTTCTTGGGGAACACATAGGATGCAGCTATACAGGGAATCTACCAATAATCGTTGCATGTCATTGTCAGTGTACCAAAAAATAGAGTAGTATTGTGTTAGCCAGAAAAATTCTTGTGATATATTCATTTTTTGTCAAAAAAGTATGAGCCTTCACACGGAGTATACGCTCCGCTCATTCTGAATGTAAACTCATTCAGAATGAGCGGCATTAAAACAGATCCCATTGATTTCTATGGGTGCCGGCATATGCGCGCTAACCATTGAAATCAATGGAAGGCTTTTTTAACTATTGCTTTCAATGTGATATGCGCGTATGCCAGCACCCATAGAAAGCAATGGGATCTGTTTTAACGCCGCTCATTCTGAACGAGTTTACGTTGTTTTTTTTTTTAAGCCAAAGCCAAGAATGGCTACAAAACGCTTTGAAAATACATAAGAAGTTCTTATACTTGTACCTTCAGCTCAATCCACTCCAGGATTTGGCTCCAAAAACCGCAATAAAATCTGCTACAAAAAGGCTGCATTTTGACAACGTGGGGAGCCTTAGGCTAAGGCCCCACGGGCCATAAACGCAGCTCTAAAGCGCTGAGGGAAGAACCACGGTGTGAACACATTGTGATTCTTCCTGCAGCGCTTTGAAGAGAAAGTTCAGAGTTTTCCTCCGCGGACATTCTCTTATCGCTGTGTTTTACAGTACTTGCAGAGTGGATGCAAATCCCATCCCCCCCTTGCGGAAAAAATTGCAGCGTGGACACGCTGTGATTTCCAAAACCATTGCGGTTTTGAAAATCTCAGCATGTCAATTATATCTACGGAAACGCCGGTGGCTTCCCCGTAGACATAACAGAAAGTCAGCGGAGGAAAACTCTGTGAACTTTCTATTCAAAGCTCTGCGGGAAGAACCGCGATGCGTTTACGCCACGGTTGTTCCTGCAGCGCTTTAGCGCTGCGTTTCCGGCCCGTGGGACTTTAGCCTAAATGCTTCCTATAAATCTCCCATTATTTCAGTAAAAAAAAAAAGCAACAAAATCTGCAACTAAAAAAACTGCGAACTCTCTGTCTAAAGTGTCCCGGAAAAACGGTGCATTGCTGGCACGGTTTTTCCCACAGCACAGAACTAATTTGCATATGACGAAAAACAGATTTTTAACCGAACGGGGGGACGAGGAAGACATCTAAAGGTAGGAGAAGAAAAGTCTTTCTTAAGGCTATTCCGCCGTGTTAGAAAAAAAAAGTTTTTAATGATAGAATCCCTTTAAGGAAAAAACAAACATAGTGGGTAAAATAGCATGCATGACAGGGCTAAGTACTAGCATGGGCTAACGTGTTATTCATATTGCAGGCTGAACCCTGTAAAAACACCGCCATCCTAAAAATAAGTAAAAACAACTCACAAAATGGCAAAACAGCTATTTTTTTTATGTTTTTCATTCCATTATATAAACCACAGAATCATGTGTTTAAAAATGCCAACTTATGTCGCAAGACACGATGCAACCTTGATACAAAAATAGAAAAGATATGACTCTTAGCAGATGGGGATAAAAAAAAGCAATAAATGCAGCTTCCTGAAGGACAATATGGGCCACGGTGTTATGGGGTTAATGGAATCTCAGAATACAGCCATTCTGCGTAATTGGGCTGCGATGTACTTATGACGATGGTTGTACAATATGTTTTTCCTCACTGGTGACACGGATTCCCCCACCTCTATGCTTTTGTTGTTTACTATTTTTGGAGATTTCCTTTCATGAATATAAAGTGATTATCATGACTCATTACACATAATGCGGCAGAGTTTATCTTTATTGGAAGGTTCTTTTTATGAGCAATAAAATGTCGGTGCCTATCAGAAAAAAGTGTTTTGATGCCCAGGAAAGATGCTAAAGTAGCAAAATTCTTGATGTCTTCAGTATTCTGACCCTAATTTCAAAGGCACCGCATGTGCTCTGATGAATTATAAATTTCTTCACAAAGCCGGGATCTTGGATGCTTTCATTTCCCAGCAGTGTCATCTGAACATAGTGAAATTAATTTTAAAAGACAACTCTGCTCTACCACCTGCGCTTCCTTACATGGGTAATGGCTTTTTTGTCCTACTGTTCTGTATTTCTTTTCTTTCATTTTCTTTCAGGTAGTACTACGTTTGTATCTGCTATATTCAACTGTATGTACAAAATAATGTGTCTGTATATCACAGGTGCTTTTCACATGTCCTATTTATTAGGGTTTGTGGACTGTCCCAGGCAATGTACCCCATGAAAATAGAGGGATGCTAAGAACAAGCCTCATTCCCCAGTAGGCGAAAGTGCTAACAGTTCTACCCACGTGTCAGTCATTGATTTCATGAAAGTGAGTTTTTTTGGACTGGAATTTGAAGCTGAGGCGGCCTCAAGTTCTGGTCCAAAAAACGGCTTGCTGCAACTGGATGCTGGTGCAGTGCACCGGCATCCAGTCGCGGCATTCCGCTCCGGATTAGGCCCAAATGAATCCGCCTGAAGAAATGGCAGGTTGCTTCTTTTTTCCACGACCGGCTCCCATTGATTTCAATGGGAGGTCGTTTTTGAGCTGGATTCTGACGTGGATTCTGTGTCAAAATCTGGCCCAAAAAAACCCAAGTGAATCCAGCCATAAATTCATATGATGGGAATAAACCTCAAAATTTCATCTGTCATCCCATTCACTATTGGTGCACCCCTTGGAAACAACTGTGTGAAAGGTCAATGTGCTATCTGGGTTTCTCCCAGTTAGCACACCGACCGATTCATTTCTGTGGGCCCATACACATTACCGTGAATTACATGGTTGTCAAGACCTTGTTTTGTTTAATAAAAGTTTGTGTGGTTCTGTTGGGTTTTGATCCAGTGGTCTGGTGTCTTATGGTGGTTTCCTTGCTGTTAGGCCATCTGCTTGGGCGTTTACAATCAGCCTTTTGAGTATACCTGAGGTTCTGAGGTTCATTTCCATTATCCTATGGGATTATCCTGGGGCCTTTATTAGGAGGAGGGCTGGCTTCACCAGTTGCCGGTTTTCATGATTATCACCTAGAACTCTTGGCTCAGGGAGGAATATTGTTTGATAGGTTTGCAACTGACTAGGAAGTGGTGTGAGTGTTGCCTTATGTGTGAGTCTGGTTTGTCCCTCCACACTTCAACTCTACCCTGTCCTTCAGTTCTGTGTGCCTGACACTATCTGGTTGTTTGTGAGGTTCTCGGCTCCAGTTTGTTTTGTCCAGACTTGTGTTAACCCTTTCCTCACCTCTCCACTGTTCCTTTCCTCATTCTCTTGTTACGTGTTGTGTTGTGCTGCATGTCTGTTGTCCAGCACATCCCATCCTGTTTGTTGTCTGCAGCTGCACCTTGGTTTCTGTAGGGGTGACCAACTTAGAATTCCCATTCCCTAGCTCTCTGGTAGCTCTTGCCCTATCTGTCGGCTAGGCCTTCGTGTTAGAGAGCCAGGAGTTGTCAGGGCCAAGGCTAGCTTGGGAACAGCTGACCACCACCCACAGGCAGGGCCTAGCTAGCCGCTGTAGTGTCAGGGATAGTCTCCTTCCCCTGTTTCCTTTAGCGCTGCAGTCTGCAGTCCAGATTCTGGGCCTGGACATAGACACGAACGTAACAATGGTCCCGTGTGCGGGCTGGCAGTCCAGGCTGAAAAATATCAAACAGGTCCTACCCCTGCCCGATTTTGCATCCGTGCTTCCGCAGCTCCTATTCAATGAATGAATGGATGGAGCTGCGGAAGTATATCCGGTGCACGGGCTGCACACGGATCATATCTGCGTGCTGCCCATACGCTGGCCGTTCTGTTCATTGACAGCCGGCAGTAACCACATGGTCGTGTGCAACCAGGCTTAAAGGACCAATATAATGAAAGCAGGGATTACCTAACTTAAAGGCAATGGCCTATTTTTAAATCAAGTTTTTATGTTATTCACTTTTTCAGGATGTTTGATTTTACTTTATTTTTCATTTTCCATATCACTATTTTTAAAAATAAGTACAATTCCCTTAAATTTTTGCTCAGACCAATAAACCTAACAATAAGGCTGACACTTTCCAATGCTTTAGGGCTTCTATTTTGAAATAGTCACCTCATTTATATCACATACAGAACTGCAATAGAAGATAACACCTTTATACACAACACTGCTGAGCCAGTATTGCATCCTCTACTGACAATAGATGACATCAGATAAAAAATAGAAAACAAAAACAGATTAGAAAAAAATATTTAACCGTCTGGTTTTAATAAGCAAGTTAAAAAAAATGATAACCTCGATTAATGTAACTGGCTGACAAAATATATGGATCTGATGATACATCTATTAAAAAAAAAAAAAAAAAGAAACAGCTGTTAGGGAAGTGCCAGACAGCAGTTTCCCAGTACTGTAGATGAACCCTGGAGGAAGGGGCACAAGAGACAGTGAGCCCTGGTCTGAAACTCCCCACTGTCCCTTCCTGCTTTCCGGTCCTATCCTAGGTAATAGTCGACAACTGGACGACAAAACCCTTCCTAAATACGTGACACACAAAACACAGACAAGACAAACAACAACAAGGGAGGTCAGCTAGCCAGGGGTCAGTAACAGTTTAGCAATGCAGTGTCAAAATCGATATCCAAAAGAGTAGTCAACAGGGAAAGCCAGAGGTCAAGAATCAGAATACACAAATAAACAGCAAGAGAAAAAGCCAGCACGCACAAGGCAATAGCAAGCATAAATGTGAATGTGAGCCAAGCATAAATAGGAAGGATGAACCCGCCCTGGACCTGATAGGAAGGCCAGCTGTCAATCACAGGGCAAGACCAAATTTAACCATTAGAGGAGCAGAGGGAAATGAAGGTGAAAGCTGATGAGCCATGTTCACACAGTGCAACCAAAAACTCTAAGCAAGGAATCAAACTGCACATGCCTCGTGCACTGCAGCACGCGAGCAGAGGGTGGCGCAGTGACCCGAGCAGGCAGAGACGTTACAACAGCTGAAACATTGTACGGGGTTGTATTGTTTCTGGAGTAAAATAGCTGTGTTTTTCTAATCTCATTTGGCATTTTTTTATATTTATAATAGTTAACATGGCTGAGAAGATGACTCTGAAATTTTGTTCTTGAGATCTGAAGTTTTCCGATAACTGATTGACATGCTCTGAAAATCTTTCCTCAATAAACCTTCATATGCTATGCATTATAGAGTCTGTATAAATAGTGCCGAGAGATGCAGTCTGCACAGAGCATTGCAGAAATGTGAATACCGACTTCCTGGAAGACTTTCTCATCTGGTAAAGCAGCACGGAGTAAATGATTTTCCAATTTACAATAATCCTGTATTTTATATAGCATAACCACTCCCAAGTGGCTTCTTCCAGATGCCTACTCAAGGGTCATAGTCAATTCATCTCTCTTTGCAAAGATGGTTGCATAGATCTTACTATTGCACTCACGAGGGACAGCTCACTCTGTAGGCTTTCATACTGATTTTCTTTGTTAGCTGTTCATGTGCTTTGAATATCAAAGATCAATCTAGATAGAAAGTGTCTGCTATGCATATTTTTAAGGTCAGTAAACATATAAGGGATAAGCTGTCCATCATTTTACTTATAGGGGTTAACAAAGACCCAAAAGTGATGACCATTCCATACATTAGTTCATTAATTTGAGACTGATGGAGGTGTCTCATCGGTATATAAGCCCCAAAACACACTACCTCCCCCCCAGTCTTATGTGGCCGATGCCTCAACAGCATGATGGGACTCTCACTATATTAAGTTTGCTGATATGGCTGGCTTGTGTGTACTGTATATAACTCTTTTGTGTAATAAGCTGTGTAATTGTTCCATGGATTCAGGCTTTCCACATCTACATCGGCTGATTGATAGTTTTTCATGTAACGTGTACATGGGAAGCTGTCAGAGTTTGCAGAGTTTTTTGTTTTTTCTTTGGAAGTTTGAGTAGAAAATAAAGCATTAGTAGATTAACATTAGATCTGCAAATACAGGATGTTTGTATAACAGGAGTGTTTTACACGATACCTTACATCACTGGAAGTCATTGCAAGCATATGATCAATGCCCTGTAAATGTATTGAATCTTGCTCCTCTTATTAGGCTGCTTTCTTCTCCCTTTCCTTCCCTAGTCAGTCTCTTAAAGAGGACCTTTCACCACTTTTGGGCACAGGCAGTGTTATATACTGCCAGAAAGCTGACAGTGCGCTGAATTCAGCGCACTGTCAGCTTTCTGGCAGTATATAACACTGCATGTGCCCAGATATGGTGAAAGGTCCTCTTTAAGCATGTGTTCTTTGATAAGCAATATCTGTACAATTTACCTTAAAGAGGACCTTTCATGGTCCGGGGCACAGGCAGTTCTATATACTGCTGGAAAACTGACAGTGCGCTGAATTCAGCTCACTATTGGCTTTCCCGATCTGTGCCCCAGGTAAAGAGCTATCAGTCCCGGTACCATAGCTCTTTATAGTCAGAAGGGCGTTCCTGACTAAGCAGCGCCTATCACGCTGTGCTGTGTGAGCGGGGAGGAACTCCCTCTCTCTCTGCTCACAGTGCTCGTCCATAGATGAGTATTATCAGGAGGGGAGGGGGCTTTTCTCCCCGCTCACACAGCACAGCGCGATAGGCGCTGCTCTGGAGAAGGACGTTCTTGACAGACTATCAGGAACGCCCTTCTGACTGTAAAGAGCTATGGTAACGGGACCGATAGCTCTTTATCCAGGGCACAGATCGGGAAAGCCGACAGTGCACTAAATTCAACGCAGTCAGCTTTCCAGCAGTATTTTATTATTATTATTATTATTATTATTTATTTATATAGCACCATTAATTCCATGGTGCTTTACATTTGGGGGTTACATACAATACACAAAATATACAGGTAGATATAATACTAACAATGACCGACTGGCACAGTGGGGTAGAGGGCCCTGCCCGCGAGGGCTTACAATCTATGAGGGAAGGGGGGTAGAGACAGAAGGAGAGGGGGAGACTGTACCGATGGCGGTGCGGTGATAGTGTTATTGGAGGTTGTAGGCCTTCCTGAATAGGTGAGTCTTCAGGGCCTTCTTGAAGCCTGTGATTGCGGGGATCAGTCTTATGTGTCGTGGTAAGGAGTTCCAGAGTACGGGGGATGCACAAAGTATAGTAAGTTTAGTATATAGAACTGCCTGTGCCCCAAACCATAAAAATCATGAGATATTGGTCACCGTTATAGCTGGAGCTTTGTGCTCATCTGGTTGCTGCATCAAGTAAACTCAGCCTAAGGTTTCGGACCTAAAAATATTAATTTAGGGGGCGTTCACACTACCGTTGGTGTCCGTTCAGCAGTGTCCATGGCTATTGTACATACAAGATTTTAGCAACGGACCCTAGCTGATCCGTATGCAATTTCCATTCATTTGAATGGGATTTTATCTTTTGTCCTTTAGTGTCCGTGTTTGTTTTTTCAAGCAGACAAACAAATCCTACATGCAGGACTTTTCGACCCATTTGAAAAAATGGACAGTAAGTGTCCGTTATTTTTTAACATTGAAGTCTATGGGCAATGGACATATAACAGACAGTAACTGATAGCCATCACTTACTGTCGGTTTGTGTCCATTATGCTAGGTGCCCGTTTTTTTTGTTTTGTTTTGTTTTTTTATTAAAAAGATACCTTCTGAGCAGACACCAATGGTAGTGAGAACCCTACCTAAGCTAAAATAACTGAGTAATAAATCCAAAGTGACTGACATTACTTTTCTGATCAGCTATAGTGACAAAACATATCCTTTCTTTGTTACAGATTGAAGATATCATCACCAGGATGCAAGACGATAAAGCTGGTGGAGTCCCTATACGAACAGTCAAAAGCTTCCTGTCTAAGATCCCCAGTGTGGTTACAGGTGAATTACACTCAATTAGCCTCATTCTAGAAATAATCCACTTAACCAATTTCATCTCTGTGTAAACGATGATACCTAGAATGAGAAATCTGGTACCCATTCTGGCTCGTGAGTTAGCATAGTCATTTCCAATGAGAGGGGAAGGCAACAGAAACAGCTTTGTGTTTAATGTTTTTTTAGTAGAGATTGCGCTTGTTGAGGCCACCTCCTCATTAGAGATGGGAACAAGAACCGCCATGGAGAAAAACATTTGTATTGAAACTTATTTTTTACTTTTTTATTATTTAAGAAAAATGACCTTTCCACTTTCCATTTCTAAAGGTCAAAAATATTGTGACAAAGGGGGCCACACGGTGGCTCAGTGGTTAGCACTGCAGCCTTGCAGCGCTGAAGTCCTGGTGTTCAAATCCCGCTAAGGGCATAAAACCATCTGCAAGGAGTTTGTATGTTCTCCCCGTGTTTGCATGGATTTCCATCCCATATTCCAAAGACATGCTGATAAGGAAAAATGTACATTGTGAGCTCTATGTGGGGCTCACAATCTACATTAAAAAAAATATATATATTGTGACAAGTGCTGTGCGCAGACAAATTTCCTTGCTTCTTACAGACCAATGTGAACATATTTACAGTTATAGGAATTCAATAAATATATATTTTTTTAATTAGAAGATCTTTACTGCTTCAGTCTGACCATATCTGTCAGTCATTTATAAAACAGTCAGAGTTGGAGCAGGAATTGATCGGTGAAAATATCCATAAATCGGAATGCATGGTTTGGCCTACAGACTCCACAGCTCTAACCCCTCGTTTACATCTGCATTTGGTAATCTGTTCGGGGAGTCCGCATGGGGACCACACCCCCACCCCCACCCCCCCGAACGGAATACCAAACGCATTGGCAAGCGGTGTGCAGTGAAAGCACACGGACCCATAGACTATAATGGGGTCCGGGTGCTCTCCGCACGGTGTCCGCACAGAACATGCGGACAGAGATACTTTGTGATCTACTGTCATGTCCACTTGATTCGTGCGAGCAGCGTGCAGAACTAGAATTATAGTCTATGGGGTCCGTGTGCTTTCACTGCACACCGCTTGGCAACACATTTGGTATTCCGTCCGGGGGGTCCCCATGTGGACTCCTCGAACAGATTACCAAACGCAGATGTGAACGAGGGGTAAGACTTGCAGACTGTATATGGAAGATCCCTTTAAAATAACAGTTTCCTTGTTTGTGCACACTTTTACAGCAGAGATGTTATCAGTAAGACTGAGTGATTGCTATACAGGGCATGGTTACAGGGTCTTATTGTCTTATTGTGTGCGCCTTCGCCTTTTCATTCAGCATAAGTGAGCAGGTGGTAACCTATGAGACAGAACGCTATCACAGCAGACATACAGAGGGTGGATATCTTATCATTTGTGGTACTGCTGTTACAGTATGTAGCTTCAGTAGATTAATGTGTATGTTCGGGTTTATCATTCTTGTAAAATGCTTGCAATGTACTATTGGTACGGTATGTATTGCTCTATATTCCTAGGGGAGTAAATTCTAATTTACAGCTATTCATGTAGCGTAGGTTTACCTCCCACGTTGGCACATTGCTTTATCAATCCAAATAGACCACAGGCTTCCCTAATATAGCCTGTAGTTTCCTGAGAAGCTGTAAGGAAAGCCATGATTAATTTCAGATCTCCAGAAAAGCTGTAGTATGTAAATAGCGACCAGCCGTATAACACTACGTATCATCTACAGCGGCTGCTGCATTGGCAATCTAATATTACATTGCAGTCACTTATATGAATAGCTGTCAATGAAGTGCAACCTTTATTACATACAGTATATTGTCCCTGCCTGTCAGTTTGGAAAACACTGATTCTTTGCAGTTTTGCTTTTTTTTCGTTTTTTTTTCTTTGCAGTTTTCTATCAGGGCTCAGAAACGTGGATCCCTGGTATTCGATCCACTTTATGACTTCTAAAAGTCATAGCCAATATGGAAAAGGTGATCCAGCCCTCTCAGTGATTGCTAAAGCCCTAGAAGTGGCTACTGGTTTTCTTTTACTTACTTCCCACGTTCCATAACTTTTCCGTTTTGTCGACAGAGCTGCATGTCATCCATATAATGTATAATGAAACCATAAAACAAATTTATTTGTGGGATGGAATGGGAAAAGAACACAATTCTATTCTAGCTGTTGCTTTCATCAGGACTGTAGAACAGAGTCAGGGCCAGTTTTGGGTGGAGTCCGACAAAAGTTACTGACTGGCTTTAAATTATAAAGATCAGTTATTTCAAATGATATTATAAAATTGTGATAATGTATAATAAATTAGATGCATAATTTGTTGCATATTTACTTTTATACAAAGCCAATCACTAGTTTTTTGAGAATTAGAATAGTTTATTGCTGTGTCTGTCTGAATATGGCATATCGGCCATTTATAAGTGAGTCAGAGTCGGGGCAGGAGTAGGCTTTAAGCTATAGAAAATAGTCATAGGCTTGGTTCACATCTGTGTTCGGGAATTCCGTTCCCCTCTCTGTATGAAAAATGCATAGAGAAAAGCGCTGCAGGCAGCGCCTTTCTCTCCACATTTTGTATGCAGAAACTACAAGGACCTCATTATAGTTTATGGAATCCACAGGTTTCTTAATAACCGCTTTTTTATGCAGATTAGGTTTAGATTTTATGCAGTTAGGTCCATTTGGGGACCCTTGAACGGAAATACATGCGCAGATGTGAATCAAGCCTAAGTTGGTGATTTGACCTACCGACTCTACAGCCCTAGTTTTATTGGTACTTTACCCATAATACTTCTATATTTTAATATTTTTTGATTGCAGCAGTACTAATGGATTTCTTTATTTTTTATTTTTTTATTTTTTTTTATATGTAAAATGGGGATGTGAGTATGTTTAACTCTTTAATTTCTTTATATTTTATATAAAGGAGAATTTAATGTGTAACTTATTACAATATCAAAAGGGCTAAAGAGTAATACTACAATGGCTGGCCTAACAGTACTTTCAATTTCCCAGGCTGCCATCAGGGGCACTTCTGCCACGAGGCAAGTTGAGCCTCTTGTCTCAGATGGCGCTACCTTGTGCTAGCGCTCTCTTATGTATTTTTAAATTCATTTGGTTTTGATACCACAGTTATATCTTTTCATATTGATTTTGGTGTTGTATATATGTGATGAGCTTGATTTAGCATGTGGGGGGCACCATTCACTTTTTGACACAGGCAGCAGATAGGCTACATGCAGTCCTGACTGCTCTAACAACCAACCAGTGCTCTTTGATCTTGTCATGGGAGGGGGGGAGGTCAATTGAGGTTTCAAGAGAGCCCCCTCCTTCTAACTAATTTCTCAGCTGATGTGGTTGCTATTGACTGTGGTATCTGAGGCGTTGAATGTCCATGATTGGACTTATCTCCAACAATGGACAAAGTCAGCAGGTGCCAGTTGTGTCCCCGGCAGATACTCATGCGTGGTGGATGTTGCCAAAGAAGTAATATACACTCACCGGCCACTTTATTAGGTACACCATGCTAGTAACGGGTTGGACCTCCTTTTGTCTTCAGAACTGCCTCAATTCTTCGTGGCATAGATTCAACAAGGTGCTGGAAGCATTCCTCAGAGATTTTGGTCCATATTGACATGATGGCATCACACAGTTGCCGCAGATTTGTCGGCTGCACATCCATGATGCGAATCTCCCGTTCCACCACATCCCAAAGATGCTCTATTGGATTGAGATCTGGTGACTGTGGAGGCCATTGGAGTACAGTGAACTCATTGTCATGTTCAAGAAACCAGTCTGAGATGATTCCAGCTTTATGACATGGCGCATTATCCTGCTGAAAGTAGCCATCAGATGTTGGGTACATTGTGGTCATAAAGGGATGGACATGGTCAGCAACAATACTCAGGTAGGCTTTGGCGTTGCAACGATGCTCAATTGGTACCAAGGGGCCCAAAGAGTGCCAAGAAAATATTCCCCACACCATGACACCAGCACCACCAGCCTGAACCGTTGATACAAGGCAGGATGGATCCATGCTTTCATGTTGTTGACGCCAAATTCTGACCCTACCATCCGAATGTCGCAGCAGAAATCGAGACTCATCAGACCAGGCAACATTTTTCCAATCTTCAATTGTCCAATTTCGATGAGCTTGTGCAAATTGTAGCCTCAGTTTCCTGTTCTTAGCTGAAAGGAGTGGCACCCGGTGTGGTCTTCTGCTGCTGTAGCCCATCTGCCTCAAAGTTCGACGTACTGTGCGTTCAGAGATGCTCTTCTGGCTACCTTGGTTGTAACGGGTGGCTATTTGAGTCACTGTTGCCTTTCTATCAGCTCGAGCCAGTCTGGCCATTCTCCTCTGACCTCTGGCATCAACAACGCATTTCTGCCCACAGAACTGCCGCTCACTGGATGTTTTTTCTTTTTCGGACCATTCTCTGTAAACCCTAGAGATGGTTGTGCGTGAAAATCCCAGTAGATCAGCAGTTTCTGAAATACTCAGACCAGCCCTTCTGGCACCAACAACCATGCCACGTTCAAAGGCACTCAAATCACCTTTCTTCCCCATACTGATGCTCGGTTTGAACTGCAGGAGATTGTCTTGACCATGTCTACATGCCTAAATGCACTGAGTTGCCGCCATGTGATTGGCTGATTAGAAATTAAGTGTTAACGAGCAGTTGGACAGGTGTACCTAATAAAGTGGCCGGTGAGTGTATAACTCTGTATACCACAAAAGTGAATCTAATGGTTTGAAGGGATCGTCCAAAAACTATTTTTTGAATGTAAAATGAATAAACTAAATTAATCTAATTTAATTTCCTACACTGCACAGATGGTCTTATTTTAGTCTAGGTGCTGGAGGTGGAGCTACTTCTGTAAGCCGTGATATTTCGACACGGAGATCTTCCTCCCCCTCTCTGTGTGTCAGTGACATGATGAAAGGGCACACAGCTTACCCCTTCTTACACTTCAGCAGCGCAGGGTGGGGGAGGAAGCTCTTTGCCTGTGTTGGAATGTCACAGCTTACAAAAGAAGATGCACTTCTGCAACCAGGCGGACATGAACTGAAATTGGACCATCTGTGCAGTTTAGATAATTGAAGCATGTTGGTTCATTTATTTTACATTTGGAAACCATATTTAGCTTTTTGTGGCTTCAGAGAATTCCTATAGATTCTGAGCATCCTTATAACCTAATTGTTTAGATTCTTCAATTCAGAACAACCAGTGAACTAGGATGATAGGAATAGGAACATCACACTGGCCGAGGCTGCCAGGGTATTCAGTGAAATTGCTAATCTTTTATTGATTTTTCCTTGTTCCCCTGTTAATCATCCATAAATGATTAACAATGTAAGTGAAGACACCGGCAGCCTGGCTGGTCTCGCATAATGTTCTTTCACCCTTGTAAAGTGTAGAGGGAGTCTGTCAGGTCCAATATACCTCTGGAAAATCAGGTCCGCAACTCAGTGGACTTGGAGACTAATATGTATATCCATAAAAAGACTATTATCTCTGCATCACTTCATTAGTTTGTGGCCACAAAGGTATATTTATGCTCCCTTTAAATCTCTTTACAAAACACTATTATTGGATTGGGAGTCATCGTGGACCTGACAGATTCTCTTTGGGAATTACTTTCCATTTGAAACTCAGTCAAATCAGCCCAGAAAAGTATTACAAGACTAACGTATAGATTTACACTATTTCTAAAAGCTGTTTCTAATCTTTACATAGCGTACAGTGCCTTTCACTGGAAAATTAGAGGTTTCCTTCTCCCCCTACTGGGATCCATTTGCAAATTTTGCCGAGACAAAAAAGAAAAAGAATACAGATTTGAAATATTCATGAACAAGCCTTAGTGCAAGCAACATAGTAATAATAATGCAGATTGAGAAGAATCTGACAATAAGATGGCATCACCTCCTTTACAGACTATGTCCCCGTTGTTAGGTTGTACAGAAAAGAACACACAAGTGTAACAAGCAGCCAGGGAAAGACCTTCTGGAAATAGCACCAAGGGAACATTAATAAGAATAAGAATCACAGCCTGACTATTTTACATGCTGTTTTCAAGGCACAAAACTGCAGCTTTCTTTGTTACCCAATTAATTCTGCTTGAGCTACACGCTGTCACAGGGACTTACTCCAACAGATAATAGCAGTGGCGTTTCTTGAAAAATGTCAAAATATCAAGAGTGTTAAACTAGACGATGATACATTTCATCCTTATTTATTATAGTTCCTTCTTAAAAAGGGAAATGCTTTAGCCTGCTTTCTGCTCAGGAGCAAACAAAAGGAGGCATCTCTTTGGGTTTATCCCTAATTTTATGGTACAGTGCTTACCCCACCTCTGCAGCAATCATGGTTTTAGCCACACTGCATCGCTGCTAATCCTATGTTACAGGAATTTGGCTGTGACCCATTTACAGTAGGTCAGTGCTCCAGAAATACTGTCCGTAGACAACTAAGAGTTTACAGGAGGGTTATCTTAGCTGTTGGCATTTAAAGCACTTTAACATGTTAGGGTATTTTATCAGTTTCAACTCGAAATGCTTCTGCAGCTTGACTCTTAAAATAGTAGGTACGAGTATGTAGGTCATATTGAAGATGAGAATTGTTTGAACAGCCTTGTTTTTAATGGAAGGCACATAATTCAGTTGTAGTAGGCCCCAAGGCAAATAAAGCCTTTGAATATTCTCAAGCTTTCTTGGAAGTTTAAATGTGTAGTATTTCCAGAAATATTTGACCACTCCATAACTGACAATAGTTTACATAGTGCATTGAGATGCAGTCATGACTATGTGATATGTTTTGCACAGTGTTTCAAGGGGAGCTATTTATTAAAGGAGTCTGTTATGGTGGCAGTTTCCCTTTATAAAACATTTCTTTCTATATGCTTTTTCTATATTGAAAAGGTTTTTCTGAGGGGGGTTGTTACTTAAAGCATACCTAACCTTTAAACAAACTTGATACTGTGTGTTTACATGGAGAACACTGTTTCTGGCAATGATATGACTTCTGCAACTTCCACCCTGTATCTATAGTTTGCCTTTTTTTTTCTCTGCTGCTGAGTAGAGACTGCAACAGTAAGTAAGGGAAAATCTGATCCAGAACTGTCTCCTTCTCAATGAGAAACAATTCCAGACCATGTAGGTCATACATAGAGAAGTACTGACATGTTCTGATGTGATTAAAGCACTTTGATTGTGATAAAATACTTCTAAATAGCTCCAGTTTCATAATAAACTTGAGTTTCTGCTGCTGCGGCGCCGTTCACATGGCTGAAAACGAACAGCAATTTGAGGCAGTCGTTCTCCATGATTCCCATTCACTTTTCACCCCTTCCTGTATTGTAATGCCAAAGCTGACCTCGGACTCTGTAGATCACACAAGGTTGAGAAGGATGCTTATTTTTTTCAGCTTCCATCCTATCTCTGCTTCCCATTAAAAACAACAGGAGGAAGAATAAGGGCAAAATCTACAGCTGATCCTTGTGTGTAATCTATCTCAAAATTGGCGCTAGTCTCTGTGTGAACTTATCCCATCAGGGATGGACCCAAACTGAGGATGGCCCCTTTGCAAATAATATGGGACCCCCATACTCTCTAATTGGGGTTCAGGGCTGGTGAATGAGACATAGTGTGTGACTAAACAGGCTGCAGTATCGGACAGCGGAACACAGCCGGTGTGTGCCGAGCTGGGGACACATAACATAATGTCTCACAGTAGCCCCTTCACATACTATGTCCCCAATATAGTGTAATGCCTCACAATTGCACTTCCACACAGTATAATGTCACACAGAGGCACTTACACACACTATAATGACCTATAGTGGCCCCTTCACATGCTATAATGTCCCACAGTGGCTCTAAAACAATATGATGTCTCACAGTAGCTCCTCCACACAGTATAATGTCACACAGTGTCCACCATACAGTATAACGTATCACAGTATCCCCTGCAGCCACTATAATTCCCTATAATGCAAGCAGCTCATACAGTTTTCTTTATGAATTTTCAGAAGAGCCCAACATTTTGGTGGTTTGCCACTCACAAATTATTATTATACTCTCGGGTCTCTTCAGACCCCAGAGTATAATGAGCGGAGGCCTAGGGGAGGTGATTAAGTATAAATAACTGTGTTATACACCTTTCTTGGGCTCCAGCACCAGTTTTCTAGCCTTGTCTGCAAGACAGCTTCACAGTCAGTGGAGGGGAAGAATTTGTTCTGTCTTCACACAGCGACTGCAGATGGGAGGGGATGATTTTTCTCTGTGCACTGGATTAAATATTCTGCATATCTATGGCTAGGTTCCCATCTGCTTTCGATTTACGTTCTGGGATTCCATCCCCCATGCTACTTGAAAACTGCAAAGAGAAAAGTCTTGCAAGCAAGCAAGTTTCGGGTGGAAACCAGACGGAAACTTAGCAGACCCTTTTATAGACTATACAACATGGAAAGAGACGTGGAGTCCAGCGAAATCCTTATCGATAAAAATTGTTCACTTTATTTAATCCATAATAAAAAATACATGCATCTCCATATATAGTGCGTGGCTCAAGGCGTATGGATGACTGAGACCACAGCAGATGTCAGTGACAGACTTAGACTGACCAGCTGACGCGTTTCGAAACAAATTGTTTCTTACTCATAGCTAGACTCCACGTCTCTTTCCATGTTGTTTGCACCTGCGTTCCAAGCCGGAGGAACTAAGGAGTCTCGCTGCGATTTCCTTACACGCCTTTGAAGAGTGAGTGACCCATATATATATATATTTTTTGGACATTGCATTTAAATTTGACATGAATATGTTCTTGGATGCTCAAGTTTACACTAGTTTTTAGGCCAACCTGGGCTGTGATTTTTTCTATTTCATTGACTCTTTTATAGACTATGGTGCCCACGGGTTTCCACGGTTAACTGTTTTGTAATCGGATTGGGTTTCTGTTATTTGAGTCCTCAAGTGGACCCGGAAAATGTAAACCCCAACACAGGTGTGATCCAAGTGTCAGAATGTGATGAAAATATAGGAAAAGTTTATTTATGTTCTTGTATCTACTTCTGGCTGCGTATTCTACTATATTATTCACAGACAGCAAGCAGCTTTACTGCCTGTTATCATACTGCTTTTTACAGTCAGAGCAAAGGGTTATAGCAAATCCCATGTCCACTTTGTGGTAAAAACCGTGCTGTGGACACGCCCCGATTTCCAGAAACGGCACGGTTTCACAGCACGTCATTTATATCTACGGAAACGCTGGCTGTTTCCCCATAGGTATAATTGACACAGAAAGCCCACAGTCTATCGTTCCATAGGTAGCTCTCAAACTTTATCATTTCAATTCAGTTGTGTTGTGCCTCACCATAAAGAAATCCAATAACTTTTCAGGATAGGTGCACAGTGAAAAAAACACGCTATGATATGCAATATTGCTTAGACAATCATTACCTCTTTCCTGCCTTTAAATTCTCTATTACACGCTGCATGAATCATTTAAATCATACACATCATGAACCCTGGCATTGCTTTTAGCTGAAAACAGGAGATCTATAAAGCATACAGTATTTTGGCCAGAAATGAAAGACATCTCCCACGTAAGGCAATGCATTTTCTCTGCATAGATATAAAACAAATCCTGTTTTTGGCAAACCATCTTGAAGTCCTATTACTTGTAGTTCTGTCAGTGCCAATTATGGGTCCATCAGCATCTGCATCATGCATAAAGTATTTTTAAGTCTGAATAATTTGCCATGTGATTCCCAAGGAGACTAGGCTTTCACTGGAGAGAAGACTGCTGTTAACTGGCAGATATGAAAATAAAAGGAATCAAGGCTAAAAGTATAGCTAGGATTCTTTCAATTTTAGACTTTGCATTTTTTTAGTGTTTCTCGTGCTTAACGCTCAACATGGTCTTCCTTTTTCTTCACTCTATTACTTTCCACTTTACTACAGTTTCTTGACTACATTGTCCATGTCCATTTCTCTGTCATGTCTCTAAGGTATTTGTTATTTTTGCTTTATTATATTACTGTCCTTTATATCTCGGTCTCTTATTACTGCCAGCAGCTATTTTTATAACTGCCAACCATACTGTGGCCATTATTTGTTATTATATTATACTTATTTTCTGTTGCTGTTATAGTAAATTTTACAAGAACCATTTAAAGGGGACCTGTCACCCACATATCCTTATGGACGGGTGGTTTAGTGTTCCAAATAGCCCTGTTGTAATGCAGTTTTTGCCCACATTAGGAAAAAAATTCTTTAGGGTATGCAGAATTTGCATTCCGTGTGTGAACATTCCGTGCGGCTAGCCGCAACGGAATGCCTCTGCGGTGCATCAACATCCCATTGCGGCATTCCGCTCCAGATTAGGCCCAAATAAGGGCCTAGTCGGATGGGAGTCTTGCAGTGCAAACGCAGCATTGCTTCTTTTGTATGCTTCTAGCTAGAGGAAAAAACAAGCAAGCGGCTCTCATTGAAGTCAATGAGAGCCGTTTTTTTGCAACGGATTTTGAGGCAGATTCCGCGTCAAAATCTGCTGCCAAAAAACTCATTGTGAACGAGCCCTTTTATTTACCCAGCGGAACTGTTTGAAGTGACCCTTCCCCACCCTCACTTTCTCTACATGTTACACAGCCCTCTAACTCCATACACAGTAAGGGTGCATTCACACTACGGAACGCCAGCGTGTATCACAGCCGTACACGCCGGCGTTACAGCAGGGCTGCCGGACACTTCCCATTCATTTCTATGGGAGCCGGCATACGAGCGCTCCCCATAGAAATGAATGGACTGCTTTTTTCCATTCATTTCTATGGGGAGCGCTCGTATGCCGGCTCCCATAGAAATGAATGGGAAGTGTCCGGCAGCCCTGCTGTAACGCCGGCGTGTACGGCTGTGATACACACTGGCGTTCCGTAGTGTGAATGCACTCTTATACTCAGGGACAGGCAAGAACGGCTCTCAATAAAGAAGCCAGGAGAAGAATAAAGAGATGCAGGATTTCACAGAAAGGAGTAAAAATGTGTTAATAAAGTATATTACAAAATGTATTAATGACATAAATACTGCCAGAAAATCAAAAGTTGTCTAGAAATTTAGTTACACTTTAAGATATTGACTTCTCCACAAACATACACATTTGGAAGAGCAAACATGTTTTTCCTTTTTAATAGGACAAGGGAATTAAGCCAGTATCAGACCTGTTTGGATTCTTCTATGGGAACAAAGAATTGGGCATTTTGACATTCAAGATACTTTTCTTCTTTCTTTTTTTCTTTATATCTATCATTAGAGTAGTCTGTCACCAGAACTGAGCATATCAACCCTGCTTCCCAGATAGATAGATTAGGGTTATCTGAACCAAATGGTGATTTTTCACTTCTGAAGATATGTCAGTATTCAAATTAGCTCTTTGGAGCAACAAAAAAAAAAAAACAGAAGTAAGAGGCAACATCCTTTCTACTCAAGAGTCAATGATTCCAAAGGGGAAAACACCATTTGCTTCAGGTATCCTGTTATCCTAGGCTCTGGTGACAGACTCTCTTTAAAGAAAAGTCGGGGCGTGGCCTAGGCAAGCTTGAGTATAGACGCACGTTCCAGGAGCTCCCGGACCCCAGCAGCTATACATCAGTTTACCGGGGCTATTTTCACTCACCGGCGTCTCCCCCATTGATGGTACACCGGTCTGGGCGCAAAACTCCCTCCTCTTCCCAGCTGGATCCACGTATGGCCCGTATTTTACTGCCGGCAGCGTGGCTTCTCCAGCTCTCAGGCGGCTCCAAGAGGGCGCCGACACGTGCTGCTGCTGCGGAGCTCCGAGACCCGCCGGCGGTGCTCACCGCTCCCCTGCCTCAGCCTCCTCTGCACTCTACGCTTCAGGGAGCAGATGGATGTACTCAGATGGCTTCTGCTGCCAAGAACTCTGCTTCTCCTGCTCTACAGGTACCGATGGCCTCTCTCCCTGGCTCTCATAATGGCTGCTCCATCTCTGCTGCCCCCCCCTCTTCCCACTGCCCGGTGCCCTTCACCTGTAACCTCCCACTCCTTTGTGGCTGCTCCCGTACTTCCTCCTCCCGGATCCCCTTCAGTGATGCCTGCTCCAGTGATGTCCCGTGGGTCCTCCTTGCAGCCTTTGGTGCTTTCTTCTGTTCCTCCTCACAACTCAGCTCCTCAGCTATTCCCAGAATGTACAGGGGACATTTCTAATATGGGCTATGGGACCGGGGTGCCTACCCGCCCCCCTGGCTCCGACTCCTTCAACGCCTCCCTGGGGGTGCCGGCTTCGACTCGTATCTCCTCGGATACTGTAGCTGATTCTGGACTCGGGCGGTACATATAGATGGGGCCATCCCTTCCACCTGCAGGTTCGTAGAAATGGTGCAGTATTTGTTTTACACTCCTCCGATCAAGCGGCTCAACTGGCGCAGTTCCTGGACTTGCCTGATTTATCCCTCCTGGACTGGCTTGAGTACCCACTGCCGTTTCCTCCACCCCTCAATCGTCCCTCCTCTATGCCACGCAGTAAGCGCCAGGCGAAGGGCTCCATGCCTGTCTCCAAGTGATGATCCGTGTTCCTGGGGTTTTCTCTTCCTGTACTGCTTGAGTTCTGCTTACTGGATGGTCATGTGCCTTATATATTTTTCACAGTCTTGGATGTCATTATGTTCTTTTGCCTGGTGGTCTTCTTTCTAAAAGTTTTCCTTGCCCCGTTGGTGGGCGTCTCGTGGCTCAGCTGCTTGACGCTCCCCTCCGGCGTGTTGCGCCCCCAGATTTCTCTCCTCATTGGGGTGGGTTGCCCCGCAGCCTGCGGTCCCTCACCCTTAGTATCATGTTCGTGTGGGGTCGGCTTGGTCTTTTGTCCTGGTCCTCCCCCCTTTCCTCTCTGGGTCCGCTGGCCGTGGTGCATCTTTTAGTCCTTTGGGCCTTTCGTTTATGGTTATAGCCCCCACTATTGTTTATCGCTTGTTCCATTTGGTTTTGCTGCTTGGGGAATGGGTAGCTTTGAACTTCTGAACTACCTCTCCCCCACTGTTAGATAAGCTTGGCAGCTCTCAGAGTACATACTGCGGTGTGCCTCTGTGACCTGCTGTAGTGGGTATTCCCCACTGTCTATTGTTTTCCGCTCCTGGATTAGCTGGCTGTGGTTACATTGTATTGTCTGTTTACTTGTTTTCTTATCTGTGTTTTCTTCTCCCTTTTCCTCCCTCCTCCCTCTGGGCTCGCGGCGAGCTTTTTCACTTGTCCATTTTCTTTCCTCATTGCCTGCTCCCTCGGGATTTGGTAGGCCCCTTACGAAATTCGAAGTGGCCTGTTCAGGCTCTAGCCCGATCAGTCATTCCCTCTCTGACTTTTATTTGCTTTTCCTCTGCACTCCTACCACATATCTTTTCCGCATCATATGCTCGTTGCGGTCAGAGCCTGTATCCCGGCCCTTTGGAAATCTTCCACACACACACACCCCCTCCCTTCGTCATTGGGTTCATAAAGTGGTGGACATCCGGATCATGGAGGACCTCACGGCCTCTCTCAGGGACGCTCACGCGGCCTACATGGCGGCCTGGATGCCCTGGCTTCTTTTTCAGGGCACTCAATCTTAAAAAGCTCTGATGGGTTGAGACCTCTATTGGCAGTTGATGTGGCTTCTGGTCTGGTGCCTTGGTTCTCTTCTTTCTCTCACCCCTCCCTTCCCCTTCTTTTTGATTCTTTCTTTTTTGTTGTTGTTTTCGCATTGCCTTGTTTTGTTTAATGGCTTATATTTCTCTGTTCCCTTCATTTGTTTTTGATGTACTCATATATTTGCTATGGGCGGGCGGGGCTGGTGCCTCTGACCTCACCCAGCCTCCATGTTGTACTTGTTATTGTTTTCATTTAAATAAAGAATTTATAAAAAAAAAAAAAAAAGTCAGCAGACTCCCAGGCATCCCCATATTTCTCTAAGAAACCACCAGTAATTGTGAGACATTACATTAGTTTGCTTGTACTTTTGTCGGCAGAAGTGTGACTTGAGGCAGTTTGCACTGGGGCCCAGGAGCCTTAGGGGCCCATAAGCTCTGGCATCAGTATTGAGATTGCAGTTTCCATCTGGCCCATAAGCCAAGGAGACCCACAGATTACCCTAACCACACTAAGGAGGATTAAACTCCTTCCTACCTGTAACTATCACTATCCAGAATTCGCTGTAGGGATGAGGTATGGGGCCCTGAACAAAAGATTGCACTGGTGCCCACAAGACTTTCGTTACGCTACTGTTTGTCTGAATGGAAGTGCGTTAAAGATGGTAGCGACAGACATGGTACTCCCTTATCTAATATAACTAGTTGTATAGGTACATGCTGCACTAAGGTACACATGCTCAGGGGTCTTAGGATCAAACTTACTGTATAATACTGATCCTCTGCACTAAACTGTCAAAGCTGAGTGTTGATATCCTTAAGTAAACCTGATCCGATTACATAAACTTGCCACATACAGCACTCTCTGGAAATGATATTGCCTTCACGCTTGTTGGTGTTGGAATGTTATCAATTAAGTGTTAATTGAGTTGTGAGTGATGTTCAGCAATCTTGAGGAATTATAGTTGCATATTTTAAGCACATAAAATGCAAACCCTTAGACACCAACAAGGTTTAAGTGTCTTTACCCACAAAATACTCCAAATCAATACAACTAGCAGTCGTGTTATTTTACAGTATTTTGCTAAATATTTGATCTGACTGACAAATAAATGTATTACATAAAAACTTATAACAAGACTATATCATAAGTCATCCTTATAAATTAACATCAATTAAAGGTGGTTTCTTATCAGAATTTCTAGGGAAATGAGATTACTGCTGTGTTCTGCAGGTCACCACAGGGTTGACTCCTAGCAAGCAGCTGATTTCTATGAAGTAGGATGTGGAGGTTATTCACATGAATGGTATCCATGTAATAGATGGAGGGCTCGAACTCGTCAGAATGTGAATTGTTCCCATAAAGAGGCTTACATTACTGGTTCAGAATGGAAGGTCCTAAGCAAGGAGCCCACTGTTGGAAGTCCATATGTCATCCCCCTTAAGAGCAAATTAAATTTATGGTTTATGACTTGTTTCTAGATAAATAATTGAGCCTGCATTATTAGATCACATATACATTAGTGCATATAATTCTAAATATTCACATAGGCAAAAAAAAAATCTTCTTATGCCTATACACCAATATAGTACATTACAAAAATTATTTTAGGCAAGATGGGAAAAAAACATAAGTGGCTGAATAATGAAAAATTGCAGATTTGAAGGTTGGTGGCTAGATGGGTAATACTGTATGCAATAGCCAGCATGGAGACTAAGTAGCTAAACCTATTATACAGTATTTTGAAGTCTAAAACAGGGCAGAAACATTGATGAGTTTTGGCTAGAAGTAGTAGTCATGGCTGTCTGGGTTAAACAGAGAAGAACATAGATCATGAATGATTCAAATCAGAGATGTCAGGCTACATTCACATCTGTGACAGACTCCCAATTGGAGAATCCGATGCAGAGTCTGCCAAAAATTAGCAGAGGAAAAAGTCCTGCATGGAAAACTACGGTTTCTGTTTAATAAGTACAGACACCTGACAGATCAATTATAGCCAAAGGGGTTCCCTGGGCTTCTTATGTAACCAATATTTTGGCGGACCACCTCTTTGTTGTTTGGGTCCCCCAATGGACTTGAACAATGGAGATGCATGACTTTTGAGAACATAGTGTCATCTGTAAGGCAAAAACTTTTTCCCCATGTCTAAATATTCCTCCTAATAGATAGTAGTGTGCATAATGAACAAATATTCAATGACACTGTTCCACTAAGCCCACTACTATGTTAAAAGGCCGTGTCTGGGCTAAGTGACTTGAGCTCTCATACAGGTCCTTAAGTACTGGAGATTTACAGTAATGTTCCAAATTATCATGTTGTAATGCTGTTTGTGCATTAAAGAGAAATCCTTTATAGAGAGGGGATTGATGATTTGGACTCTTCTTCGGTGCTCCCAGAGCATTTGTTTAGTAAAACCAGGGAAGGACACATCTGCTTCACGGATGTGCACAGGCGCTATACATAATATATATAATGTATATGTGTGAGTACGGTATATATGGTATATGTATGACTGTGTAGGTATATATGCTATAATAATGTATATGTGTGAGTATATATGTTATATGTATGACTGTGTAGGTATATATAGTATATATGTGTGTGGTATGTGTGAGTATATACAGTATACTAGTTTTGGAAATTGCTTCATGTCACTTATACCTACAGAAACACCATTGGTTTCCCTATAGGTATAATGGAAGGAAACCTCTACTGACTTTCTGTGAAAAGCGCTGCGGGATACACTATGATGCAATGTCGCTGCGTTTTTTTCCGCAGCACTTATTTTGCTGTGGCCACTACGCAAGGCTTTATCCTTATAGTGTGATGCAAAGATGATAAGGATTAGGCCCAACAGTGAAACGCAGCTAAAAAAAAGACTGTGGAAAAAAATAGCTGTGAAACAGTTTTTTTTTCCACAGTATTTTTTTTGAGCTTTTGATGCATTTTCCAGCACTTTCTCCCCCCATTAATTATATGTGGAAATGCTCATGATTGCGCAGCTAGAATTCCCCTGCCATAGTTTAATCGCACGCATCTTACAATTTGCAGCATCTTCCACATGTTTTTTTTTTTTCTTGCAATGTGAGGATGCGGTAAATTGATTACATTTCATTCAGTTTGCTGGTTCTGTAAAACACTTTTTTTTCTGCAGTAGACAAAAACACTGTGTCTCTGCAATGTAGGGTTCTGCCTATTAAAAAAAAAAGCAACTTTTTTTGTTGCGGATTTTGCTGAGGTTTTCTGAGCCAAAGCCAGGAGTGGATTAAGCAGGAGGTAGAAGTATAAGATATCCCTATATATTTCCCATTTCTATTGTCGCCACTCCTGGGATTGTCTCAAAGAAAAAAAACAGCAGCAAAATCTGCAACAAAAAAAGCTGCGTTTCCGCAATGTGGAGCCTCAGCCTAAATCAAACCTTTCATGTCCTCAGAGATGGGTGGTATTATATACCACTAGAAAGACGACAGTGCACTGAATTGCACTGCTCCCATTAATCACTTCCTGACTAGTACGGCGGATGTTGGGAAGTGGTTAATAGTACCGCGGATGCCAGGTGTCAAACTATGGACAATCAAAATACGACACCCCCTCCCCCTTCAGTATTCAGTCCCGGGTGGGGGGGGGGGGCGTCTTTTGAACATGTATGAACATGTGGCTGCCTACAGGGACAACCACACTGTCCTTGGCCTTGGTTGTGTACTTCGGAAATGTCATGTAAGGGAGCCTGCACACGGAGTTTCGCTCCGCTCATTCTGAACGTAAAACTCGTTTAGAATGAGCTCGTAAAAACCAGATCCCATTGATTTCTATGGGTACAGGCATACGTGCGCTACCCATTGAAATCAATGGGAAGCTTTTTTCCCTATTGCTTTCAATGTGATATGCGCGTATCACATTGAAAGCAATAGGAAAAAAAAACATCCCATTGATTTCAAAGGGTAGCGCACATATGCCGGCTCCCATAGAAATCAATGGGATCTGGTTTTTGCGCGCTCATTCTGAACGAGTTTTACGTTCAGAATGAGCGGAGCGAAACTCCGTGTGCAGGCTCCCTTACATGACATTTCCGAAGTACACAACCAAGGCCAAGGACAGTGTGGTTGTCCCTGTAGGCAGCCACATGTTCATACATTACCCAGACATGCCATTGGTTTTAGTGGGATACATGTAATTCTTCAGTTCCCTGTGGTAGTGCTGCTGGGAAATTGAACCCTTGTTGTCGGGCTGACCCACAGACTATAGATGATCGCTTGGGCTTCCAGCAGAGGACATTCTTGTTTTCAAGGAATGCTAATAGAAAATTGTAGTGTGGTAAAATTCCTTGCCACTTGGCGTACTCACAGTTTATCAGCTCCATCCCGGTCTGTGTTGTACTATGTGACCCATTTGACTCATTAAATCTTCATCAAGTCTTCATTGTGCACCAGAAGAGTCTCTATGCATTCCAGTGTGAATCTCAATGTGAGTTCCATATATATATATATATATACACTCACCGGCCACTTTATTAGGTACACCTGTCCAACTGCTCGTTAACACTTAATTTCTAATCAGCCAATCACATGGCGGCAACTCAGTGCATTTAGGCATGTAGACATGGTCAAGACAATCTCCTGCAGTTCAAACCGAGCATCAGTATGGGGAAGAAAGGTGATTTGAGTGCCTTTGAACGTGGCATGGTTGTTGGTGCCAGAAGGGCTGGTCTGAGTGTTTCAGAAACTGCTGATCTACTGGGATTTTCACGCACAACCATCTCTAGGGTTTACAGAGAATGGCCCGAAAAAGAAAAAACATCCAGTGAGCGGCAGTTCTGTGGGCGGAAATGCGTTGTTGATGCCAGAGGTCAGAGGAGAATGGCCAGACTGGTTCGAGCTGATAGAAAGGCAACAGTGACTCAAATAGCCACCCGTTACAACCAAGGTAGCCAGAAGAGCATCTCTGAACGCACAGTACGTCGAACTTTGAGGCAGATGGGCTACAGCAGCAGAAGACCACACCGGGTGCCACTCCTTTCAGCTAAGAACAGGAAACTGAGGCTACAATTTGCACAAGCTCATCGAAATTGGACAATTGAAGATTGGAAAAATGTTGCCTGGTCTGATGAATCTCGATTTCTGCTGCGACATTCGGATGGTAGGGTCAGAATTTGGCGTCAACAACATGAAAGCATGGATCCATCCTGCCTTGTATCAACGGTTCAGGCTGGTGGTGGTGGTGTCATGGTGTGGGGAATATTTTCTTGGCACTCTTTGGGCCCCTTGGTACCAATTGAGCATCGTTGCAACGCCAAAGCCTACCTGTCCATCCCTTTATGACCACAATGTACCCAACATCTGATGGCTACTTTCAGCAGGATAATGCGCCATGTCATAAAGCTGGAATCATCTCAGACTGGTTTCTTGAACATGACAATGAGTTCACTGTACTCCAATGGCCTCCACAGTCACCAGATCTCAATCCAATAGAGCATCTTTGGGATGTGGTGGAACGGGAGATTCGCATCATGGATGTGCAGCCGACAAATCTGCAGCAACTGTGTGATGCCATCATGTCAATATGGACCAAAATCTCTGAGGAATGCTTCCAGCACCTTGTTGAATCTATGCCACGAAGAATTGAGGCAGTTCTGAAGGCAAAAGGGGGTCCAACCCGTTACTAGCATGGTGTACCTAATAAAGTGGCCGGTGAGTGTATATATATATATATATATATATATATATATATATATATATAATGTAGCGAAGATGTGTTATTGCCTGTCTTCCAAGGCCAATTTTGTGCATAAGACCTAATATTAATTTTAATATTGAAATTAATAAGTAGATTAATTGACATATGTGCAGATTTCTAGGTGGTATCAAATATGGAATTGGAAGGAAATTAAAGAGAAGTGACTAATTCAGTTTTGTATATAGTCTAATGTTCTTCAGAGTATGTTTTTGGTATATGTTATTTTGCTAAGGTAGTTAAAGATTTAAGTTTTGGTTTTTTTACCAACTTCACATAAGAAAGTGAAAAGTCATATCTGGTGCGTTCCTATACAACATATTACCATGTTACTTTGATTCGATGTGTCAAAGCAAAATTTCCAAAATAACGTTGGCAATATAAGTAAAGTGATATGCAAGAAGGTATCTTGACTGGCTCAAAAGTAGGGGGCAGGACAGATTAATAGCATGATAGAAGAAAGGAAGGACAAAAGGGGAGGAAAAGCAAACATAAATTGGTAGATAAAGATCAGACAATTCTTGTCCACCTTCATACACAGCTATGGATTTCCTTAATAGTATTATACTTGAATGAGTATATCACTGACAGCGACAGACCAGGTGCAGAGCCGACACAGCGGTTCTCCACTTTCCACACAATGGTAAAATTGCAATAAATAATGATGCCTTCACAAAATTGCAGAATTCTTTATAGAGATTGACCACGACCTTATACTAAAAATGAGTTTCTCTAAAAGCAGTATGTGGGTGTATCCAATTTTCTAAAATTGATTTGTTTTCTGCTATAGCTATCAACTGTAACAGTCACAGTTACTGACTATTCCTAATACAGTGATATTTGGACAGGTAAAGCGGTGTTTCATCATGAAAGGTGAAATGAATATTTTACAGCCCAAATCAACCATAGTCATGAGAGTTTGATCATCCAAAATTCAGATGATTGGTCTTCTGTGGAATTGTTAAAACAAACTGTTTTACTAGCTTCATACAAGATTAACATAGAAATCTAAGGGGGGTTCACACTTGCGCCCGCGCCTGCTTTAGGCAGTCCTGCTGAGTTTCCTTTTTCTACCCCTAGAAACTGGACAGGGGATGGAAATCCAGCAGTCAATTTTCAAACTCAGTCACTTGAATGGGTTTGAAAAGTGACAACCCGTGAGCGTTTTGTGCCTCTCCACGGCAAAACAGTTTTTTTTTAACCGGACACAAAGTCCTGCAGGTACGACTTTGTGTCTGGTTAAAAAAACGGTTTTGCCGCGGAGAGGCACAAAAGTCTCACTAGTGGTCACTTTGCAAACCCATTCAAGTGAATGGGTTTGAAAACTGACTGCCGGGTTTCCGTCTCCTGTCCAGTTTCTCTAGCAGAAGACAGAAACCGCCGGATTGACTAAAGTGGACATGGGCGCTGGTGTGAACTCCTTCCTAAGGCTACATATAGATCATGTTCTTTACATCTGTTTAGCAGATCTGTTTAACGGATGCAAAAAGACGGATACGAATAGATTGCCATCATTTTATATAGTTATATATGTTAAAAAAAAAAAAAGATTCTGTCCATTCTTATATGGTATACTTTTGTTTTTTTATGCTACATATAAATAAAAGGATTGAACGGGAGCTGTGTTTTTTTGTTTTTCATTGATCTCTATGTAAGCAGATGGCACTCCATTTGAGTCCATTTTTTGCAACCGTGTTTTTCATCTGCTAAATCTCCTAAACAGTCATAAAAAATTACAGTACAATGTGATTGTGAATAGTGATAAATGATCAGATAAATTTATCCAATCTTGTATAGTTGAAAATATCACTGATAGTTGACTCTGCTGATCAGCTGAATAAAAATCCTACAGGATTTTTATCATGGTTTTGGCTATTATCTGCAGAAAAGCTATAGGGATAATATTTAGATGTTCATTAATTCGGGTTTTTGTTGTAGGCAGCATGTACATTTCAAAAAGTAATTCACATTGGTACTGTTACAATCTGTGAATTTGCCTATACTATATTGCTGTCCATTATATGCTGCCCATATTGTGGCCCATTTCAATGAAGGTGTTTACACAAACACACGATGCTCTATCGACCACGTCTCCATTGCTACTGAAATGGTGACTCCTGACGAGCAGATACCCCCACTCTTTATCCAACAAGGTTATCCCCACATTGCAGGGCGCCCCGTTCAAAACATCCATACCTCCCTGCCTAAACCTGTATATGAAACTTTGTAATATATCTTATTAAAGAAATAGGTATTCATCTCCACTTTTCAGGCAGTTACTTTTTCCATAATAGTCTATAAAGAGGGCAGGAGAGATAGAACAGACACTAAAATAATTGCTGCTGTTACATTCTGCTATTTCTTGCTTTAATGCTCCCATGTTGTAGGTAAGAGGTTACTAGTACACAGAATGAAGCAATAAAACAATTAAAGAGGTTGTCCATGAATTTCAGATCTCAGGGAGGAAGTCAGGAAAGGTCAAATATAAAAAATAATCACCTACCCCTCTCCCTAATCCCGCGTCTACTAGGTCTGGAGGAGTCTGCTTATGCACCTCTATGGAACAAATTTGGTTCTCATACTTTATTGGATATTTTCTCCCAGACAGGATTGCTGCCACTACCTGAAATTTGTCAACTGTTAACGGGCTTTCCCCTAAACTTCCTACATGAATGACATCTTAACGCGATTTTTACTGCTCTCCAGCACCGTTTCTCCCTCCGCACCTGTCTAACTGAATTTGAGAAACTGTTGGTGTCCAAGACATCAATGCTACGCAAAGTCTCCCACTTTATGCACAGTTTCGTTGACCCGCCCAAATCCTGCAAGCCTTCCTTTATCTCCGCTTGGGAACGTGAACTTAATATCTCTCTGACCATGGAAGAAATCGATACAGCTCTGTGTACCTCTCATGGTTTCTCCCCATGCGTCCGTCTCCAGGAAAATAGTTACAAGTTACTAACGAGATGGTACCACACACCGGAATGGTTACACAAACGGAAGCTCTCGTCAACTGACAGATGTTGGAGATGTTTGTCAGGCCCTGGTTCCTACTTGCATTTGTGGTGGTCTTGCCCTATTGTATCTCCTTTCTGGAATGCCATTCAAACGCAGATCAGAGCCATGAGCTACCCCTTCTTCACCTTGACTCCTGAAATGATTTTCCTACATAAACCCTCGCAGTCTTACAATCCCGCTAAAGACAAATTGATAACTCACCTTATTGCTGCTGCTAAGTCTCTCATCCCTCTTTTATGGATGCAAACTGTTTCTCCGTCTTTGTCACTCTGGAAGGAGAAAGTTCACCAAATCAACCGCTTTGAAGAACTGCTTAGCTGGTCCTCCCGCACTCATGATACATACCTGAAAGTTTGGACCCCTTGGTTAGTTCACAAATTCTGACTCGGTCATCTTCCCCTACTTCTCTCTCTCTTTCTCTCTTTTCTGCTTGCCTAATCTACTCCTTTCTTAGCTCTTTTTCATGTTTTCTTTCTCCCCGCTGTTTCTCCCCTCTACCTCTTCCTCCTTCTTGTCTCCTGTTCTACCCTAGATACCATACATATTTTGTGACTGTTATATCTTGCACTAACCGACCCTGTTTCTGCACTGTTATGGGTCGATATGTTGGATGTATGCTCTGTTTGACTTGCTGTTCCCAGTTTTCCTTTCTGTACCCCTTGTTCCCCTATATTTTGAAAATAAAAATTTTGATTAAAAAAAAAAATCACCTGTCCCTGGCATTGCAGTGTCCGCCACTGCTATCTGTTTCCGGCATCAGCCGTGCCTCAGAGGCCACTAGCGAGGAATTGGTGACATCACTTACGTTAGTTCCTTTCCAATCAGTGGCCTCAGTTGTCTCCTGCAGCACAGGACTTCTGCTGTCAAAGGCACGGAATGTGATGGACTAAACAGCTGTGGTGGACACCGGAGCACCAAGGACAGGGGAGTGTGATTGTTTTGTTTTTTTTGTTTCGCCTTTTCTGGCCTCCTTCCTGCCCCATAGAGTTTGTGTGAGTCTGAATACAGAAATTAATCTAACATAAACAGGCAGTCAGGCTACAGATAAGGAGCAGGAGAACAGCTTAATAAGTGGAGAAGGAAACAAATCTCATTATTGAAATTATTATAACGTTTCATTTATTTAAATTTAACTATTCATTTCTGGAAAGTTGTTTATAACTGAAGTTACGCTTTCACTTTGGAATCTTCAAAGACAAATCACTTTTTTGAACATGCTAATATTTATTAAGAATTCGTTTCACTCTTGCCCTATTCCGAAAACATTTAAAGGGTGGTAGCACTATATCTTCTTTTATTTTAGTATTTTTGTCTTGACAGTTTCCCTTGAACAAGTCTTTGTACTTCTTGCAAGTCTTTACCATCTTCAGGGAGTAGTTTCGTTCCTAATCCTCTCTTTCAACATGTTCAAAGAAAAAAAATTCTTTGCATCGCCAAATTTCAATACCTATAACTTTTTTTTTATATTTCTGTCTACAACGCAGTGTAAGGTTGGGGTGGAATATAGCTTTTATTTTTATTGGTATCATTAGAGGGTGCTTTCTGCTATGATCCTGCCATATTTTAGCCATATATTTTTTTGTGCTATTGTGTTACTTTTCAGGTGTACATGAAGGGCATTTGTTTTTGACAACTGGGGTAGACATACTATCTCACTAATGGAACCACTAGCCACACTGTGCAGACAGAACCCATTACCCCTACAACCAATATACCAATCTTAGAAGCTTAGGTTGCCATTTAAGAAAGATTTTGGAAGAGGAGAATCATGGGGGGTTGAATACCCAGCTAAAACTGAATTCTCGGCTTGCACCAGGAGACTGGATCCTTTAACGGATTAAATCATCATAAAATCATAAAAGTGAATACAAATGATCACTGTTCATTCTATTTTCAATAGACCACAGGCCAAGTTTCTTAGAACCAAATTTGCCTTTATTCTTTTAACACCCTTTTATCTAAATATCTTATTTAATAGTCCTCATATGGTTCTGAAATGTTATTGAATTTAATACAAATTTTTACATAATAAATGTAGTTCCTAGTGTAAAACAAAGCCGCAGAGTCTACTGCAAAGAATGTAAGTTCTACAGTTCTAGAGTTGCTAAGAGGCAGCAGATAATTTTAACAATTTATGACATGTAAAAGCTTTCTATATTGGACCTTCTGGTCATGCTGAGCTACTTGCAGAGGTTACTAGTGATGTTGAACTACATCTTAGATTACAGTTCATCATATATTGGAAACCACTTTCATCAATTTGACCTTTAGGATATCTGGACATAAAATATGATATTATTAAATAAATACAGAAAGCAAGATAAATAAAATAAAGCATGTATACGTACATTGTAGGTTGCAGAAAATGTGACCACACTTTCTGTACATGTCAAGAGCAGCCCAGAATTTGAGACCAGGGAGAACCCAGTAAGCATTGGCAAGGAAGCTTTGGGGGATCAGCGAGGTGAGTGTGACTTTTTAAAATTGTTTATGCAATTCTAAACTCTCAGAAAAAAATAGGGTTAACATGTTGGCTCAGTGGTTAGCACTGCAGCCTAGCAGCACTGTAGTCCTGGGTTGGAATCCTGCCAGGAGCAACATCTGTAAGGAGTTTGTCAGTTCTCCACGTATTTGCATGGATTTCCTCCTATTCTTCAAAGACATACGGATAGGGAAAAAATATACATTGTGATCCCTATATGGGGCTCACAATCTACATAAAAATAAAATAAAATACTGGATCATTGGGGGAGGAGTGTGGAATATGTGACTTGTAATGGAGATTCTGCGACTGGCACTAAGGGTTCTGTGGCCAACATTGGTGGCTGTCATCATATCTGGGTTTTATGGCATGGATGTTCACAAGCCCATGGATCACCAGGGTTTAGCTAGTGTGACCCTGGATGTAAATGATTGAGAAGCCCTGCATTACAATATAGTGTTTGTTTAGTCAGTATAAGCTATGGTATTAATTTCTGCAGTAGAAATGTCATGGTATTAACACTGTTCATGACAGCTTCACATAAATTTTAAGTCTTACAAATCCCTCACATTTGCCACTTCAGATTGTTATTATGAGTCTAGTATAGTAAGTGCAGACACTAAAGTAACGGGTCGTACAGTACCCAGTTTTCTTAAACTTGACAAAAGAAGAACGGACATAAAAATATGTATATCAAATTGATGCATTCATAAATTGTGTAGATTCACAAATTTATTCTTATTTTCATCGTTCCGTTATGCCATTCAAGTCTATTCCATTGTTTTTTAAATCACTTTTGTTACACACATGTATGCAACGAGGTTTTAGGCTAAGGTTCCGGAAACGGAATCTCGGTTTTTCCTGCAGCACTTTAAACAGAAAGTTCGCAGAGTTTTCCTCCACAGACTTTCTGTTACAAGTATTTCTATGGGAAAGCCGCTGGCATTTCCCTATATATAATTGGCATTCTGCGATTTCCAAAACCGTGACACAGCATGTTTGCGCTGCAGATTATACCCCAAAGTGGGCATGGGATTCGCATGAATTCCATCCACTTTACAGTTACTGTATAATGCTGTGATTTTTCCGGGCAAATTGCGGCTTTTCTGGCCCGTGGGGCCCCGGCCTAAAACAGATGTGTTCACATGCTATGAGAGCTAACTCAAGGTTGGACATAAAGGAAAACACTTTCATTGAACAAGGGGCCAATAATGGGCTGGGATGGCAAAATTCAGAAGCAGGTTTTCAATTTTCAGGTTGTCACCACAAGGGATGTTAATCTCTACTGTTCTTATTAAAATCAGTGTAATACATGTAAAATATAGAGGAGTAGTAATGAGTGAAATTTTTTTAGTTGCCTTTTGCTCTGGTTAGTAGACACTTCCTGGACAGAAACTTCCTCTCTTTATTAAGTCACAGTTGCTTAAGGCCGGGGCCCCACGGGACGGATACACTTCAATTTGCAAACCTTTCTGTTCAAAGCACTGTGGGAAGAACCGCGATGCGTTCCCGCCACGGTTTTTCCAGCAACGCTTTATAGCTGTGAATCCTCTTGTGAGGCCTTAGCCTAGGGAGCCTTCACATGGAGTAAATGCGCGTGTATTTTTGCAAAATACACGTGTAAAAATAAGACTCCCATTGACTTCAATGACATTTTACGGGTGTATTTTTACAGGTGTATTTTTACACGTGTAAAAAATATCATTGAAGTCAATGGGAGTCTTATTTTTACACATGTATTTTTACATGTGTATTTTGCAAAAATACACGCGTGTTTACTCTGTGTGAAGGCTCTCTAATAGTGTATTTGAAAATGGACTGAACCAGAAAACCCATTTAGGTTGGGGCCCCACGGACCGGAAACGCCACGATTTGCCCGCAGCGGAGACATTGCGGGAAAAATTGCGGCGTTGTACAGTGCAGGCAAAGTGGATGGGGTTCATGCTAATCCCATCTCCACTTTGCCGAAAAGATCGTAGCGCGGACACACTGCGATTTGCAAAGACGTTGCGGCTTTGTAAATTGCAGCATGTCAATTATATCTACGGAAACGCCGGCGGCTTTCCTGGAGATATAATATTAAGAGAAAGTCCGCAGAGGAAAACTCTGTGAACTTTCTCAAAAAAGCGCTGCGGAAAGAACCACAATGCGTTCACGCAGCGGTTCTTCCCGCAGCACTTTAGTGCTGCTGATACGGCCCGTGGGGCCTTAGCCTTAATGTCCCACATAGCGGGCCGCAGTGCAAAAGCAGAGTTTTCCTCTGCAGACTTTCTGCTTCAATTTACATATAGGGAAACCACCAGAGTTTCCGTACATATAATTGACATGCTGTGATTTTCTAAAAATGAAACAGTTTTGGAAATCTCAGCATTTCAGCTGTGGGTTATTTTCTACAATATGTTGATGGGATTCACTAGAATCCCATTCACTTGCAGCGACTGTAAAATGCTGTATTTTTTGCCGCAAAGTTTATGCCACATGGAGACCAAACCTCAGGCTGAGGCCCACTTTGTAGTCTGGTGAGCACTTCAGTGGGAGAATGTTCACAGTATACTTTGTGACTTGTACAAAGGTCTTTATGCAGGAAGAAGAAGAAGAGTGATAATAACCATCACTTATTGTAGTGGTGGATGAAGTGTTATGTGATGTGAAGAGCACTTCTATAGGAGAGTATACTCTGCATGCTATGTGACCTGTACAAAGTTCATTGTAATCCAGCTTTCAATGATTAGGATGACTTATAAATAGTGATCTCTAGGAACAGGAAGTGTCAGTCTATTATGAGTAACCAAAGTGAAAACTGCAGGATTTCAGAATTTATTTTTTTTTAAAAAAAAATATAATTACTAGAGATGAGCGAACACTAAAATGTTCGAGGTTTGAAATTCGATTCGAACAGCCGCTCAATGTTCGTGTGTTCGAACGGGTTTCGAACCCCATTATAGTCTATGGGGAACAGATACTCGTTAAGGGGGAAACCCAAATCCGTGTCTGGAGGGTCACCAAGTCCACTATGACAACCCAGGAAATGATGCCAACACCTCTGGAATGACACTGGGACAGCAGGGGAAGCATGTCTGGGGGCATCTAACACACCAAAGACCCTCTATTACCCCAACATCACAGCCTAACAACTACACACTTTACACACTCAATACCACCTCTCTGACAGTAGGAAAACACCTTGAAACATGTGTATTTGGCACTTGCAGTGAGGAGAGCTTGTCACCAGCAGTGAATTTGGCCCTTGTAGTAAGTTGAGGTTGGCACCAACATTTGTTTTGAAAATCAGGGTGGATTGAGCCTCTAACCAGCAGAGTTTGGGCAAATTCATGGTGGAGGGAGCCTCTAAAAACCCCAGTTTGGACCAATTCATGGTGGAGGGAGCCTCTAAAAACCCCAGTTTGGACCAATTCATGGTGGAGGGAGCCTCTAAAAACCCCAGTTTGGACCAATTCATGGTGGAGGGAGCCTCTAAACAGCCCAGTTTGGACCAATTCATGGTGGAGGGAGCCTCTAAAAACCCCAGTTTGGACCAATTCATGGTGGAGGGAGCCTCTAAACAGCCCAGTTTGGACCAATTCATGGTGGAGGGAGCCTCTAAAAACCCCAGTTTGGACCAATTCATGGTGGAGGGAGCCTCTAAAAACCCCAGTTTGGACCAATTCATGGTGGAGGGAGCCTCTAAACAGCCCAGTTTGGGCAAATTCATGGTGGAGGGAGCCTCTAAAAACCCCCAGTTTGGACCAATTCATGGTGGAGGGAGCCTCTAAAAACCCCAGTTTGGACCAATTCATGGTGGAGGGAGCCTCTAAACAGCTCAGTTTGGGCAAATTCATGGTGGAGGGAGCCTCTAAAAACCCCAGTTTGGACCAATTCATGGTGGAGGGAGCCTCTAAAAACCCCAGTTTGGACCAATTCATGGTGGAGGGAGCCTCTAAAAACCCCAGTTTGGACCAATTCATGATGGAGGGAGCCTCTAAACAGCCCAGTTTGGGCAAATTCATGGTGGAGGGAGCCTCTAAACAGCCCAGTTTGGACCAATTCATGGTGGAGGGAGCCTCTAAAAACCCCAGTTTGGACCAATTCATGGTGGAGGGAGCCTCTAAAAACCCCAGTTTGGACCAATTCATGGTGGAGGGAGCCTCTAAAAACCCCAGTTTGGACCAATTCATGGTGGAGGGAGCCTCTAAAAACCCCAGTTTGGACCAATTCATGATGGAGGGAGCCTCTAAACAGCCCAGTTTGGGCAAATTCATGGTGGAGGGAGCCTCTAAACAGCCCAGTTTGGACCAATTCATGGTGGAGGGAGCCTCTAAAAACCCCAGTTTGGACCAATTCATGGTGGAGGGAGCCTCTAAAAACCCCAGTTTGGACCAATTCATGGTGGAGGGAGCCTCTAAAAACCCCAGTTTGGACCAATTCATGGTGGAGGGAGCCTCTAAACAGCCCAGTTTGGACCAATTCATGGTGGAGGGAGCCTCTAAAAACCCCAGTTTGGACCAATTCATGGTGGAGGGAGCCTCTAAAAACCCCAGTTTGGACCAATTCATGGTGGAGGGAGCCTCTAAACAGCTCAGTTTGGGCAAATTCATGGTGGAGGGAGCCTCTAAACAGCCCAGTTTGGGCAAATTCATGGTGGAGGGAGCCTCTAAAAACCCCAGTTTGGACCAATTCATGGTGGAGGGAGCCTCTAAACAGCCCAGTTTGGACCAATTCATGGTGGAGGGAGCCTCTAAAAACCCCCAGTTTGGACCAATTCATGGTGGAGGGAGCCTCTAAAAACCCCAGTTTGGACCAATTCATGGTGGAGGGAGCCTCTAAACAGCCCAGTTTGGGCAAATTCATGGTGGAGGGAGCCTCTAAACAGCCCAGTTTGGGCAAATTCATGGCGGAGGGAGCCTCTAAACAGCCCAGTTTGGACCAATTCATGGTGGAGGGAGCCTCTAAAAACCCCAGTTTGGACCAATTCATGGTGGAGGGAGCCTCTAAAAACCCCAGTTTGGACCAATTCATGATGGAGGGAGCCTCTAAACAGCCCAGTTTGGGCAAATTCATGGTGGAGGGAGCCTCTAAAAACCCCCAGTTTGGACCAATTCATGGTGGAGGGAGCCTCTAAAAACCCCAGTTTGGACCAATTCATGGTGGAGGGAGCCTCTAAACAGCTCAGTTTGGGCAAATTCATGGTGGAGGGAGCCTCTAAAAACCCCAGTTTGGACCAATTCATGGTTGAGGGAGCCTCTAAAAACCCCAGTTTGGACCAATTCATGGTGGAGGGAGCCTCTAAAACCCCCAGTTTGGACCAATTCATGGTGGAGGGAGCCTCTAAACAGCCCAGTTTGGGCAAATTCATGGTGGAGGGAGCCTCTAAAAACCCCCAGTTTGGACCAATTCATGGTGGAGGGAGCCTCTAAAAACCCCAGTTTGGACCAATTCATGGTGGAGGGAGCCTCTAAACAGCCCAGTTTGGGCAAATTCATGGTGGAGGGAGCCTCTAAACAGCCCAGTTTGGGCAAATTCATGGTGGAGGGAGCCTCTAAAAACCCCAGTTTGGACCAATTCATGGTGGAGGGAGCCTCTAAAAACCCCAGTTTGGACCAATTCATGGTGGAGAGAGCCTCTAAAAACCCCAGTTTGGACCAATTCATGGTGGAGGGAGCCTCTAAACAGGCCAGTTTGGGCAAATTCATGGTGGAGGGAGCCTCTAAACAGGCCAGTTTGGGCAAATTCATGGTGGAGGGAGCCTCTAACCAGCCCAGTTTGGACCAATTCATGGTGGAGGGAGCCTCTAAAAACCCCAGTTTGGACCAATTCATGGTGGAGGGAGCCTCTAAACAGCCCAGTTTGGACCAATTCATGGTGGAGGGAGCCGCTAAACAGCCCAGTTTGGACCAATTCATGGTGGAGGGAGCCTCTAACCAGCAGAGTTGGTGGAAATCAGGGTGGAGGGAGCCTCTAACCAGAAGAGTTGTGGGAAAGCAGGGTGGAGGGAGCCTCTAACCAGCAGAGTTGGTGGAAATCAGGGTGGAGGGAGCCTCTAACCAGCAGAGTTGTGGGAAAGCAGGGTGGAGGGAGCCTCTAACCAGCAGAGTTGGTGGAAATCAGGGTGGAGGGAGCCTCTAACCAGCAGAGTTGTGGGAAAGCAGGGTGGAGGGAGCCTCTAACCAGCAGAGTTGTGGGAAAGCAGGGTGGAGGGAGCCTCTAACCAGCAGAGTTGTGGGAAAGCAGGGTGGAGGGAGCCTCTAACCAGCAGAGTTGTGGGAAAGCAGGGTGGAGGGAGCCTCTAACCAGCAGAGTTGGTGGAAATCAGGGTGGAGGGAGCCTCTAACCAGCAGAGTTGGGGGAAATCAGGGTGGAGGGAGCCTAGTATTAGCAGAATTGTGCAACGCTTATGGTGGATGAGTATGAGGATGCGGAGGAATTGGAGAGGTTGAGTACAGACATGGAGTTTCATGTTGGGGTGCTTTACACAGGTGGGCCCAAAAATGAAGGCTCTATCCAGTGGTGGTTCATTTTTATCAAAGTGAGCCGGTCGGCACTCTCAGCTGACAGACGGGTGCGCTTGTCAGTGATGATGCCACCGGCTGCACTGAACACCCTCTCAGATAGGACGCTGGCGGCAGGACAGGACAGCACCTCCAAGGCATATAGGGCAAGTTCAAGTCACAGGTCCAACTTCGACACCCAATACGTGTAGGGCGCAGAGGGGTCGGAGAGGACAGGGCTGTGGTCGGAAAGGTATTCCCGCAACATGCGCCTATACTTCTCACGCCTGGTGACACTAGGACCCTCCGTGGCGGCACTTTGGCGAGGGGGTGCCATCAAGGTGTCCCAGACCTTAGACAGTGTGCCCCTCGTTTGTGTGGACCGGTGAGAACTTGGTTACCTACTGGAGGAACTGCCCTCCCTGCCGCCAACGTCACATGCTGGAAACATCTCCATCATATTCTGCACCAATTGCCTGTGGTAAGCATTGATGCGATTGGCCCTCCCCTCTACCGGAATAAAAGACGAGATGTTGTTTTTATACCGGGGGTCAAGGATAGCAAAGATCTAGTACTGGTTGTCCTCCATGATTTTGACAATACGCTTGTCGGTTGTAAAGCACCCCAACATGAACTCAGCCATGTCTGCCACAGTGTTAGTTGGCATGACTCCTCTGGCCCCACCGGAAAGTTCAATCTCCATTTCCTCCTCATCCTCCATGTCTACCCATCCGCGCTGCAACAATGGGACGATTCGAAGTTGCCCGGAAGCCTCCTGTATCACCATCACATCATCGGACAACTCTTCTTCCTCCTCCTCCTCCTCCTCCTCCTCCTCCATTAAACGCAGTGAAGCGGACAGATGTGTGGACCTACTCTCCAGCTGTGACGGATCGGATGCTATCCCTAACTCCTCTGTGTGATCTGAGTTATCCCTGATGTCAATCAGGGATTCTCTCAGAACACACAAGAGCGGGATTGTAAGGCTCACCATCGCATCCTCAGAGCTCACCCTCCTTGTGGACTCCTCAAAGACCCGTAGGATGTCACAAAGGTCTCTCATCCATGGCCACTCATGGATGTGAAACTGAGGCAGCTGACTTTGTGGCACCCTAGGGTTTTGTAGCTGGTATTCCATCAAAGGTCTCTGCTGCTCAACCACTCTATTCAACATCTGAAACGTTGAGTTCCAGCGTGTGGGGACGTCGCACAAAAGCCGGTGTTGTGGCACATGCAGACGTTGCTGGAGAGATTTTAAGCTAGCAGCGGCTACTGTCGACTTGCGAAAGTGGGCGCACATGCGCCGCACTTTCACCAGTAGCTCTGGAACATTGGGGTAGCTCTTTAGGAAACGTTGCACCACTAGGTTGAAGACGTGGGCCAGGCATGGAACATGTTGGAGTCCGGCAAGCTCCAGAGCTGCTACCAGGTTCCGGCCGTTATCACAAACGACCATGCCTGGGCCCAGGTGCAGCGGCTCAAACCATATTGCCGTCTCATCGAGGAGGGCATCCCTCACCTCGGAGGCAGTGTGCTGTCTGTCCCCCAAGCTGATCAGCTTCAGCACAGCCTGCTGACGTCTACCAACGCCAGTGCTGCAACGTTTCCAACTCGTAGCTGGGGTCAATCTAACAGCGGAGGAGGAGGCGGTGGCGGAGGAGGAGGCGGTGGCGGAGGAGGAGGCGGTAGAGGAGGAGGAGGAGGGGGGTGTTCTTCTCGTGTCCCTGCCAGGAATGTTAGGCGGGGAGACGAGGTACACCGGGCCAGTTTGGGAAGCAGTCCCAGCCTCAACTACATTCACCCAGTGTGCCGTCAGTGAAATGTAGCGTCCCTGTCCGCATGCACTTGTCCACGCGTCGGTGGTCAAGTGGACCTTTGTGCAAAGCGCGGAACTAAGGGCCCGCCTGATGTTGAGTGACACGTGCTGGTGCAAGGCGGGGACGGCACACCGGGAGAAGTAGTGACGGCTAGGGACGGCATAGCGAGGTGCCGCAGTTGCCATCAGGTCCAGGAAGGCGGGAGTTTCAACAAGCCGGAACGCCAACATCTCCTGGGCCAGCAGTTTAGCGATGTTGGCGTTCAAGGCTTGCGCGTGTGGGTGGTTAGCAGTGTATTTCTGCCGCCGCTCCAATGTCTGAGAGATGGTGGGTTGTTGTAAAGAAACGCCTGATGGTGCCTTTGATGGTGCAGGAGAAGGAGATAAGACAGGACCAGGGGAGGATGAGGTAGAAGTCAACAAAGTGGCGGAGGCAGATGAAGTGGTGTCCTGGCTCGTCCTCTGGAGTGCATCGCCAGCACAGTCAGCAGTGGCAGTGGCAGAGGCAGAGGCAGTGGCAGAGGCAGTGGCAGTGGCGTGAACGGCAGGCGGCCTTTGTCCTGCCGTTGCTGCCTGCCACTGATTCCAGTGCTTGGATTCCAAATGACGGCGCATTGAAGTGGTGGACAGGTTGCTCTTCTCAGAGCCCCTAATCAATTTCGAGAGGCAAATTGTGCAGACAACACTATATCTGTCCTCGGCGCATTCCTTGAAAAAACTCCACACCTTCGAGAAACGTGCCCTCGAGGTGGGAGTTTTTCGGGGCTGGGTACGAACTGGAACATCTTGGGAGATTCCGGGTGTGGCCTGGCTTCGCCTAAGCTGCTGACCTCTGCCTCTGCCTCTAGCTACCCTTTTTGGTGCTGCACCTGCCTCAACATCCACACTACTTTCCCCGCTTGACATCCCCCCTGTCCAGGTCGGGTCAGTGTCCTCATCATCCACCACTTCCTCTTCCAACTCCTGTCTCATCTCCTCCTCCCGCACAATGCGCCGGTCAACTGGATGCCCTGACGGCAACTGCGTCACATCATCGTCGATGAGGGTGGGTTGCTGGTCATCCACCACCAAATCGAACGGAGATGGAGGAGACTCTAGTGTTTGAGCATCTGGACACAGATGCTCCTCTGTTAGGTTCGTGGAATCGTGACGTGGAGAGGCAGGTTGAGGGACAATGAAAGGAGCGGAGAACAGCTCTGGGGAGCAGGGACAGTTGGGGTTATTGTTCTGTGAAGCTTGGGAATTTTGGGAGGAAGGAGGACAAGACTGTTGGGTAATAGGAGGAGAGGAGGCAGAGTCTGACTGGCTGCTGGACAATGTGCTGTAAGCGTTCTCTGACAGCCATTGCAAGACCTGTTCCTGGTTCTCGGGCCTACTAAGGTTTGTACCCTGCAGTTTAGTTAATGTGGCAAGCAACCCTGGCACTGTGGAGTGGCGCAATGCTTGCTGCCCCACAGGAGTAGGCACGGGACGCCCTGTGGCTTCACTGCTACCTTGCTCCCCAGAACCATTCCCCCGACCTCGCCCACGGCCTCGTCCACGTCCCTTTCCGGGAGCCTTGCGCATTTTGAATTCCCAGTTAGAAATTGGCACTATATACCAGTAGCAAAAATTGTGGGTGCACGTAACCCCAATATATTCTTTGAATTCCCAGTCAGACAATGGCACTATATACCAGTAGCAAGAAATGAGGGTATTTATAACCCCAATATATTCTTTGAATTACCAGTCAGAAACTGGCACTATATGGCAGTAGCAAGAAATGAGGGTATTTATAACGCCAATATATTCTTTGAATTCCCAGTCAGACAATGGCACTGTATACCAGTAGTAAAAATTGTGGGTGCACGTAACCCCAATATATTCTTTGAATTACCAGTCAGAAACTGGCACTATATGGCAGTAGCAAGAAATGAGGGTATTTGTAACCCCAATATATTCTTTGAATTCCCAGTCAGAAACTGGCACTGTATACCAGTAGTAAAAATTGTGGGTGCACGTAACCCCAATATATTCTTTGAATTCCCAGTCAGACAATGGCACTATATACCAGTAGCAAGAAATGAGGGTATTTATAACCCCAATATATTCTTTGAATTCCCAGTCAGAAACTGGCACTATATGGCAGTAGCAAGAAATGAGGGTATTTATAACCCCAATATATTCTTTGAATTCCCAGTCAGACAATTTCACTGTATACCAGTAGTAAAAATTGTGGGTGCACGTATCCCCAATATATTCTTTGAATTACCAGTCAGAAACTGGCACTATATGGCAGTAGCAAGAAATGAGGGTATTTGTAACCCCAATATATTCTTTGAATTCCCAGTCAGAAACTGGCACTGTATACCAGTAGTAAAAATTGTGGGTGCACGTAACCCCAATATATTCTTTGAATTCCCAGTCAGACAATGGCACTATATACCAGTAGCAAGAAATGAGGGTATTTATAACCCCAATATATTCTTTGAATTACCAGTCAGAAACTGGCACTATATGGCAGTAGCAAGAAATGAGGGTATTTGTAACCCCAATATATTCTTTGAATTCCCAGTCAGAAACTGGCACTGTATACCAGTAGTAAAAATTGTGGGTGCACGTAACCCCAATATATTCTTTGAATTACCAGTCAGAAACTGGCACTATATGGCAGTAGCAAGAAATGAGGGTATTTGTAACCCCAATATATTCTTTGAATTCCCAGTCAGAAACTGGCACTGTATACCAGTAGTAAAAATTGTGGGTGCACGTAACCCCAATATATTCTTTGAATTCCCAGTCAGACAATGGCACTATATACCAGTAGCAAGAAATGAGGGTATTTATAACCCCAATATATTCTTTGAATTCCCAGTCAGAAACTGGCACTATATACCAGTAGCAAGAAATGAGGGTATTTATAACCCCAATATATTCTTTGAATTCCCAGTCAGAAACTGGCACTATATGGCAGTAGCAAGAAATGAGGGTATTCATAACCCCAATATATTCTTTGAATTCCCAGTCAGACAATGGCACTGTATACCAGTAGTAAAAATTGTGGGTGCACGTAACCCCAATATATTCTTTGAATTCCCAGTCAGAAACTGGCACTATATGGCAGTAGCAAGAAATGAGGGTATTTATAACCCCAATATATTCTTTGAATTCCCAGTCAGACAATGGCACTGTATACCAGTAGTAAAAATTGTGGGTGCACGTAACCCCAATATATTCTTTGAATTACCAGTCAGAAACTGGCACTATATGGCAGTAGCAAGAAATGAGGGTATTTGTAACCCCAATATATTCTTTGAATTCCCAGTCAGAAACTGGCACTGTATACCAGTAGTAAAAATTGTGGGTGCACGTAACCCCAATATATTCTTTGAATTCCCAGTCAGACAATGGCACTATATGGCAGTAGCAAGAAATGAGGGTATTTGTAACCCCAATATATTCTTTGAATTCCCAGTCAGAAACTGGCACTGTATACCAGTAGTAAAAATTGTGGGTGCACGTAACCCCAATATATTCTTTGAATTACCAGTCAGAAACTGGCACTATATGGCAGTAGCAAGAAATGAGGGTATTTGTAACCCCAATATATTCTTTGAATTCCCAGTCAGAAACTGGCACTGTATACCAGTAGTAAAAATTGTGGGTGCACGTAACCCCAATATATTCTTTGAATTCCCAGTCAGACAATGGCACTATATACCAGTAGCAAGAAATGAGGGTATTTATAACCCCAATATATTCTTTGAATTCCCAGTCAGAAACTGGCACTATATACCAGTAGCAAGAAATGAGGGTATTTATAACCCCAATATATTCTTTGAATTCCCAGTCAGAAACTGGCACTATATGGCAGTAGCAAGAAATGAGGGTATTTATAACCCCAATATATTCTTTGAATTCCCAGTCAGACAATGGCACTGTATACCAGTAGTAAAAATTGTGGGTGCACGTAACCCCAATATATTCTTTGAATTACCAGTCAGAAACTGGCACTATATGGCAGTAGCAAGAAATGAGGGTATTTGTAACCCCAATATATTCTTTGAATTCCCAGTCAGAAACTGGCACTGTATACCAGTAGTAAAAATTGTGGGTGCACGTAACCCCAATATATTCTTTGAATTCCCAGTCAGACAATGGCACTATATACCAGTAGCAAGAAATGAGGGTATTTATAACCCCAATATATTCTTTGAATTACCAGTCAGAAACTGGCACTATATGGCAGTAGCAAGAAATGAGGGTATTTATAACCCCAATATATTCTTTGAATTCCCAGTCAGAAACTGGCACTGTATACCAGTAGTAAAAATTGTGGGTGCACGTAACCCCAATATATTCTTTGAATTCCCAGTCAGACAATGGCACTATATGGCAGTAGCAAAAATAGTGGGTGTATATAGCCCCAATTCTATTGCTAGGGGACTTGCAGGGTATTTCTGGGGTGAAGGTGGGGGGGCACACCGTTGGAACGGGTATCGGGGGTATATATCGGGTATACGGGAATACACTGACAGTGTATTCCATTCAGGATCCTGGGAAAGCTGGGTTGCGGCGATTGAGCCCGTCAGTGCCACGTTACACTGACAAGCTTCTCCCTGGAATTTAGCTCTTACAAGAGCTGTTGTGGTTGTCTTCTCCTTCCTATCCTAGCCTGTCCCTGCCTACCCAGAATCTAAGCCCTAGCTAGCTGGACCTCGGTGAATTGCAAGCTCAGAATGACGCGAACCTGGGCGGCGCTGTTCTTTTAAATTAGAGGTCACATGTTTTCGGCAGCCAATGGGTTTTGCCTACTTTTCTCAACGTCACCGGTGTCGTAGTTCCTGTCCCACCTACCCTGCGCTGTTATTGGAGCAAAAAAGGCGCCAGGGAAGGTGGGAGGGGAATCGAGTAATGGCGCACTTTACCACGCGGTGTTCGATTCGAACATGCCGAACAGCCTAATATCCGATCGAACATGAGTTCGATAGAACACTGTTCGCTCATCTCTAATAATTACCGTATGTAAAAAAAAAAACCAAAAAAACACCACCAGTCTCCGTTCCCACGGAATAACGTGTCAGAGTGTGAGCGCTCAAAACAGATGCCATTCATTTCAATGTGTGCCGACTCAAAATCAATGGGTTAAAAAGCCTCCCATTGATTTCAATGTGTAGCGCGCGTGAGCCGGCACACATTGAAATGAAAGGCATCTGTTTTGAGCGCTCACACTCTGACACATGTATTCGTGTTTGAATGCGCGGCGCGTTACTCCGTGGGAACGGAGCCAAATACTTAAAATGCATATTTAGCAATGTAAATGTGTTCTCACGATATATTCTCTAAAGTTTCAGAAAACCTATATTGCATGTGTCTTCGCTTTCCAAGGTATACCTCTTTTAAAATAAATAAGCCTAGTTGAGTTGTTGAGACCTTGATTTTTTGTGCAATGAATTCAAGATACTATACAAAAAAGTGAAAAGGAGGAAAAATGAAAAAATAAAAAACACTAAGTATTACATATCTGGCTTGGCTAATGCGTTTCGAAACCGCAAAGTTTTCTTAATCATAGCCTGATGGATGCCCTATATAAACTGGTACTGACTATTCCCTATATATACCGTGTTTCCCCGATAGTAAGACACCCCCGATAGTAAGACGTAGCAGGGGTTTTAGGGAGGTCGGATAATGTAAGACATACCCCGAAAGTAAGACATAGTGGGACTTTCGGGGTAAAAATAATGTAAGACACTGTCTTACTTTCGGGGGGGTGTTACTACTGTATCGGGGAAACACGGGGCTCCGCTGTGCTGTGAGAGCCGGGGGGGAACGTGAAGAAGGACTTTGCCGGTGGCCGTTTAACCCCCGCGTACCAGCCGCTTCTATTCATTTCAATGGCACGCTTCCATTGAAATGAATGGAAGCGCTCGGCACACGAGGAGTCAAAGGGATTCTTCCATTAAAAGAAGTTCTTTCCACTGACCACGTCGGAATAACCTTAAAAAAGGCTATTCCGACGTGGTCAGTGGAAAGAACTTCTTTTAATGGTAGAATCCGTTAAGCGGCGGCCGCCGGCAAAGTCTGCCTGCCGCTTCCATACATTGCAATGGGAGTGTGCTATTCAAATAGTATTCGCGCATCTCTAACTTCAATTGTAAGAAATTACAATTGAAGTTAGAGATGAACGAATACTATTTGAATAGCACGCTCCCATTGCAATGTATGGAAGCGGCAGGCAGACTTTGCCGACGGCCGACGCTTAACTCCTCGCGTGCCGCCGCTTCAATCCATATGATTGATGATGATGGGGGGGGGGGGGGAGAGGGTGGTTGGTTTTCCTAATATAAGACATACCCCGAAAGTAAGACATAGTGGGACTTTTGGGGGTAAAAAGAATGTAAGACACTGTCTTACTTTTGGGGAAACACGGTAGCATGTTCGGCAGGTGTAACTAGTTGACTTTCTAACAAAAAGGTACTGACTTCCTGTTCTACATTTTATAAATAAAGATTTCTTCAGACAAAATTGTTTCAATTCATAATACTGCTGATTCAATAAAAATATATCCCATTGACCTGGGGAATGCATGGTCGCAAGGGTTTGAGAATATATATACACTTTTCGAGTATGTTCATAAAGTGTAATAGATTTCGTAGTCTTCACATCGTGTTTACGATACAGTGTTTAACCTCTCCCCTCTTTCGGTTGTATATGGTTTTGTTTATTTGCCATCTAAATATATGTATAAAAATGTGGAATTTGTATACACACAGTGAATAGGGTAATTTAGGGATATATTTTTATTGAATCAGCAGTATTATGAATTGAAACAATTTTGTCTGAAGAACCTCTTTGTTCAGTACCTCTTTGTTAGAAAGTCAACTAGTTACACCTGCCGAACATGCTATATATAGGGAATAGTCAGTACCAGTTTATATAGGGCATCCATCAGGCTATGATTAAGAAACCTTTGCGGTTTCGAAACGCGTTAGCCAAGCCAGATATGTAATACTTAGTGTTTTTTATTTTTTCACTTTTCCTTCTTTTCACTTTTTTGTATGGTATCTTTTGCCAATTTTTTAAAATAATGGAATAAAATATATTTTTATTACGAACAAGAGTTGCAGACCTTACCTCCTTCATCTACATAGATATATATTACACCAGTCAGCATAAATTATTTTTCTTGACTACCTGAGCTACTTCAGTGATAGAAATATCAAATATGTATAAACAGTATTATCTACTGGTTTCCACTTTGTGATCTTACTTATTTACAGTAGCATTATTTTTTTTTGTTTGTATTTTTTTGTGATTTTATTATATAAAATATATACATATACAGTATATGTAATAAATGTATTTTACTGTTATTACATTTATTACACCGTTATTAGGGGATATGAACTTTTGATTTTTTTTCTTAACTAACTAATCTATGTACAAGAATTTGTTTGAACATATAGTATATAAAGTACACCCTTATAGGCATTGAAAACAAAGAACAGAAAAAAGTCGGACAAATGGACTTTTTCTCCAATTTTACCTCATTCTGATTTACAGAATAATAAATCATACTATTACAAAGTACAATTTGTCCTACAAATATTAAGCCCAGATACTACTCTATGAATGGAAAAATAAAGAAATTAAGGGGATTGGAAGAGAGGGACTCAAAAATAAAAAACAGAAATCAAAAAATGCCTGTGGCGGGAAAGGGTTAACCTCTCTTCCTCCTCAGCCAGGTACCTGAAATTGGTTTACCCTGTCTGGCTTTCATATCTGATTCTGACGTGATTTCTAGGAACTGACATTTGGCTTTATATTGAAAAACCGCCTGTCTCCTGATTGTGACTCTAATGTTATCTCTAGGAACTGACCCTTGGCTAGATACTGTAAAACTGCTTGTCTCCTGATTCTGGCTCAGATGTTTCCTCCTGTAATGACTTCTGGCCTAGACATTTGTTCTCTTGATTTGTCCCGCTGATCCTGATGAGCCTTGTAATTTAGGTTCTGGTTTGATTTCTGATAGTGGAGCATTTATTTCTCATACGATTTCTGTGGTAATAACTTGAAACCAAAATTCAGCAAAGTCCATCTGGCCTTGCGGCTGGTGTTGGTAAAGGCGTTTGGGTGTCTGAGATCTATCTCTGAGCACTGTACAGAGTTAATCTGCTAGTTTAACTAGTTAGCGCTCTTTATTTATCAATCAGATCCTGCTATTTTCTGAACCAGGGACTCTTATCATAACACCATATTTACCTATTTTTAGGAGAAGGAATGGTTCACATTAGGATGCAGACAAGCACAAATAGCATATGGTGGAGATTGCACATGGGGACATATATGCCTAATATTCCAACTGCACAAATGTAAGCCTTGTATAAGGGGCTTTTCACATGGCTGAAAATGAAGGGGAATTTGACATCCTCCTCAATTCCTCATCATTGTATGGTCCTGTAGAGTTTCAGCAGTCTACCGTTGGTTAGACCCAGATGAACAGGAAGCGATGAACCCATTCATGAACCCATGAATCAGCAGGAGGCGTCTCCCACCAAGGACTCTGTGGCTGAATCAGCTGTGGAATCGATGGCAAGATTTGGCAGGATGCTTAATTTTTCGGCAAAAAAAAAATTCAGACTTAAATAAATTATAAAAATACATTGCTGTAATAATTATCTACAGATATAAATTTAAGGTCTTGTTATATATGTTTCATCGAACTGTAGAAGCACATCTGTCCAAATAAATAAACATACTAAATAGACATACCTCTCTCAGACTTAGCATAGGCCTACAATGTGAATACCGGGTGAGTGGGATCCCGAAACCATGCTATATTCTAATTAAAATAGCGTTATGTAGATGGGAGAAGTAATGTGAATCCAGAGACATGCAATATTCTAAAATAATATCACAGGTTCTGAAAGCTCTGCAATTGGCTGTATATAGTGGGAATAGGAAATGTCATCGTGCTAAGTGATCCCTTTCTATAGGGGAATGGTTAGAGTGAATTCAGAATCCTATTTGGGGTGTACTGTATGTAAAAGATTTTAGAATTTATGTATCATAAAAAGATGTTGTATTTATATATAAAACTATAACTCCACTGGTGTTTTATATTGGGTGTAAGTAAAGAAACAAGCCCTCACACAGCTACATTAAGACAAAAAATAAAAAGCTATGGATCTCTGAATATGACACAATTGGATTTACCTGCAGATTAAAGTTCCAGTGTCCATTACACTGCAAGGTGAATGTTGTAAAAAAAAAAAAAAGTTTCAGTGAACTGCTGTTTTTGTTCATCCCATCTTCCCAAAACAAAATGTGATCAAATAGTCATATACACCACCAAAAGGTATTATCATCATCATCATCATGCTGTGCAGTAAATGGTGTAAAATTAAAATGCAGAACAACTATGGCAGAATTGCTATTTTTCCATTCCATCCATAAAACGTTTAGAAGTTAATCAATATGTTCTTTTGGCTTGCCTCCATCCTGGGCTCGCTGTGAAGGATAGTATCCTGCTCCTCAGCATTGTCCCGACACTCCTGAGTGATCCTACATCTTCTCTGGAGCCTGGAAGGCCTGACATCCTGGATTACCTGTGCTCTCTGCATCCTGCAGAGCATCTGCAGCCATGCATCTGAACTGGGTGAGCCCATTCCAGACTTTTGTGTAGTTTTGGCAGCGACCCTCTGTTGTGCCTCCTGGCACTGACTGTTTTAGCCTTGCAGCTGCCTGCCGGGAACGGGAGTGTAGAACCCCTACACATCCAACACGGGGCCAGGGGGGCTCCTCACCCTCCCTGTGCTCAGTCTATGGGCACTTGTATGTGTTGGCAACCTCTTGGATAACACCTCCTGGCAGCGTACTTCGGAATTGTGTTTGAGTGCTGTGCCCCTACGCCACCACCAGGGGGGCTCCTCACCTCTACTGAAACCACATTTCCCCTCAGAGCTCATAGGATTGTCAAAGACTTTATCTCTGTTGCTCAAACTGTCTTTTCTCACCCCTCCACTATGATTGAGTAGCCAGGCAACATACTCGCCCAACGGCGGCTCACAGCTGACTTGGAATAACATCACAGTGAACCACCCTTACTTCGCTGACATTTTTCCAAAGAATCCGCACACTCCTTATTTGGGACATCTCTACAGTGGTTTTCTTATTGCCGTCCTCTGGCATCTTTTACTATGACTAGGAGGAAGCCCTCTTCATTGAGTGTCCCCAGAATTCTCTACGAGTTCTTCTCACAGTCTTCAGCGGATCCATCTGGCTCTCGTGGAAGTTCTACTCATTGCCCTACTGGCAGTCTGCCTCTGCTACAAGAGTCTACTTTGTCTGAGATGGTAAACTCCCAGCCTACTGATTCCCGGTGTTCGCAAGGGGACGGTGGTAAGAGAGGCCCAAGCCTGTCTCCTCAAGGGTCACCATCCAGCAAAGGCGCGGCAAGCAAAAAGGGCGGCAATGCCGCACTTGATACCTCTGGCAAGAACTCTCTCCTCAGCCATGATGACTTTCCGGCGTCCTCGTACCCAGTTACATGTGATACCCTGAAGAGAATGCTAGTCTTGCTGCAATCTGGTATTCAAAAGAGTGTCTCCTCCCTAGTGGGCAAACTACAGACCAGCATTGACGCCCTTGGGAAGCACACTGATCACATTGAACACAAGATGGGAGAATTTTCCATTGCACACAACAAATTGGTTGATGCTCATAATGTTCTAGAGGCAGAGGTTCGCTGGTTAAAGGTCAAAGCAGCAGATGCCGAAGATCGCTCCAGGCATAACAACATAAAGCTCCGTGGTATCCCTGAGGACATTACTTCTGAGGATCTCCCAGCTTGTATAAAGCGCCTGTTCAAGAAGATCTTACCCCATCTTACTGAGCTTGACCTTATGCTGGACAGTGCTTACCGCAAACCCAAGGCAGTTTCGGCGCCTGCTGAGGCCCCTAGGGATGTCCTGATGAGAGTTCATTTTTATCACATTAAGGACTCCATACTCACAGAGGCACGGAAAAGTGGCACCCTTCCCACACTCTTCTCGGCGATTTTTCTGTATCCAGATCTGTCAGCAGCCACTATGCAAGCGTGGAGGGACCTCATGCCTGTCTCCAAGATTCTCAGAAATAAAGGCATCAGGTACCGCTGGGGCTTCCCCATCAAGCTCTTAGTGCCAAGGAATGGTGTAATCCACTTTGTACCTTCAGTGGAAGCGGGGATGTCGCTCCTACGCAAATGGCATCTGATTTCTGAGGACTTTTCTCCTTCTGAGCCTGCCCATCCTTTGCACGTATCAAGGGACTGGCAGACTGTGGGTGGATCTCAATGAGTGGACAGCTCACCCTGATGGAAAGTCCCCTGGGCTTTTCTTTCCATGATTTCGCTTCTATATTAGGGCGATTTGTTTGCCATATATGTATACGCTCTTATTGAGTAAGCTAATGTTGAATATTCCCCCCCCCCCCCCTCACATAGCCTATTCAGTGTTTTTTGACACCAAGATGTTTGGTTTGCATTATTTGTACTGTTTGTTCTTACATGTTATTAGGCATAATGTTCAATGTAATTCTATGTTCCCTCATGATTTCAGAGCTTGTATGGTCTGTTTGTACCTGCTACTTTACACTGTTTTGTTTCTCCTAAATTTTAAAAATGGTGCTCCATATTTCTTCTATGAATGTTAGGGGTTTAAACAGTCCATACAAAAGGAGCTGGAGGGAGGCATGTCGTCTTCGCTGCGGTGTCCTTATGCTTCAAGAAACCCACTTCCATAGAGACAGGTGTCCCAAATTTTTTAATCCCTCTTTTCCCCCATATATTTCAAGCCTCCTGCACTGCTAAGCGTAAGGGAGTGCTCATAGCAGTTAAAGGGATTCTACCATTAAAACCTCTTTTTTTGTGGATAAGACATAGGAATAGCCTTTAGAAAGGCTATTCGTCTCTTACCTTTAGATGTGATCTCCGCCGCGCCATTCCTTAGAAATACCGGTTTTTACCGGTATGTAAATTAGTTCTCTGACAGCGATGGGGGCGGGCCCCAGCGCTAAAAATGCGATGGGGGCGTCCCCACTGCTGCTCAAGAACACGATCCTGCGACGCCTCTATCTTCGGCTAGATCCTCCCCTTCTCTGTCGTCTTCCTCCTGTGTCACCTCCGACGCCTGCAGTGATACACTAGTAGAGCCGACTGCGCATGCCGGCTGGCGACCATTTTTGGGAGGCCGCTCTTGCGCTTGTAGTTCAATGCAGGAGTGGCCTTTCTCCCCCAGTTGAGGATTCGTAGTTGGATAGCGAAAGGGCTTTGTAAAATCTCCCATCTTTATGAGAACGATTGCTTTAAGTCCTTCTCTGTATTGCAGGAGGAATATGACCTCCCTCACAAAGATTTTTTCAAATTCCTGCAGCTTAGGCACCTTCTTCAAACCCACGGAGCGTCGAGACTTGTTTTTCCCAGGCTTGCATGGAGACTGTGGAGACCAACTGCACCTCCTAAAGGCGGCATCTCAGCTTTTTATACTTTTTTTCTCCACTCCCTCAGAGTGGATCAAACCTCTATGGCTTTTGAGGTGGGAGGTGGACCTTGCCAAATCTATTTCTCTGCCTGAGTGGTATGAGGCCTGTGTGTTTGTTAAGCGGGTATCGAAGGGAGTGGCCCACTGGGAGACGGCTCAAAAAATCCTTCTTTGCTGGTACAGATCTCCTGTACAGTTGGCGCATATTGATGCCTCCTTCTCGAGACTCTGCTGGCGGGGTTGCGGTCGCAAAGACACTCTATTACATATGTGGTGGGAATGCCCCCCGGTCCAGGCCTTTTGGACTGCTGTCTTCCGCTTCATGTCCTCTGCAGCTGGTCTCCCCATCTCCCCCTCCCCAGGGTATGAATGTGGTGCTGGGTCAGATAATTCTAGCGGCCATATCTATGATAGTGAGGCAGTGGAAGTTTACACCCTGTATGACAATAAATGAGCTGATCCATCATGTGGACTTGGCTTTCACCCTGGAGCGGATGTTGGCCATTAAAAACCATACCTTCCCCAGTTTCTGCTCAAGATGGGCCCTCTGGTCTGCTGTTATGGAAGATAGGAGAAATCCCCGATCCAACAATCCCCTCTCCACCCCTAGTGCAATTCCATAACGGGTCACGCGCATCGGATCATTGTTGCTAATATTATTGTTGGTATTCCAATTGTTATGGCCATTTGCACTTCTATTTGTACACTGACCTCCTTATCATTATCATTCCCATTTGAATTGCACCATTCTGCTCTGAAAATGTGGTGTTTCTTTTTTTTTTTTTTTTTTTAGATACTTATTGACTTTATTATGCCAAATTTGTTTTATTTTTAACAATGTTTGTTTTCCTCCCTGCCCTATTCTTCTACCGCCTTACCTGTCCCTCTCCTCCACTCCCCCCCCCCCCCCTTACCTTGCCAAAGGCCCTGTTCGGAACGTTACTGGCTGCCGATCGAGAACTGATAGGACTACTATTCATGCTTTTGTAACCATTGTGTATGCTCCTGAGTGTCTACTGTATATTAGATAAGAGTTTGTGTGGATTATTGTACTTGACGAATAGTACTGTACAGCCCGATTCGGCCATGGGTTTTTATCTTTCCTCCCTTTGACCCAGTGTTGTTTTGCTTTTCTTTTGAAAAAAATTTCTTCAATAAAAATCAAATAAATAAAAAAAATTCTATTTACACCAAAATGTTGCCTATGAAAAATGCAACTAATATCCCAAAATACCTTTGGGAGAAAAAGTACTGATAACATTAGGTGGCATAAAAAAGTTGTAGCTAATGGATAAGCTAAGAGGATTAGCCAATATAAACTCTAGGAATCCAGTTAAAACAATATATGGATGCTTGAGTTTTGCTTGAATGTTCTTGCTGTTCTTGCACTGCATTGGTGTGTGTCTGACATGAGCACCTCATCCCTAGAGGGCTTTCTGAGGAGCTGTATGTGTTCTACTTCTATCTTGCAAATGAATTGCTTTGTTTTGCTGGTGATCTAGAGATACAGCATCATGGGACCTGGCATGCTAGGGTTCAGCGATTTCACAGAACTTCGCCAATGCCTCGATGAGGAACTGTAAATAACATTACCAGCACAGAAAAATGCTGGGACTGCTGCAGTTCCCTGTCAGCTTTGCTCTTCAAGGCAGTTCATTAGTATAAGTGAAAGGGAATGTTAATAATGCTAAGTAAGTGTGTTCTTAAAATTCCTTCTGCCTTTTAAATAAATACATTTTCTGAATAGTAAGGCGGGTTTCATACAGCCTAGTTGAGGCAAGGAAACTCGGCTCATGCATCGGCTGGTTTAACCTGCCTTCAATCCAATTCAACCAAACTGAAATGTTGACTCTAGTTCACCCTACGATCAGAATAGTAAAAGTGGCTGATACATGGGCTAAGTTTCCTGGTTCATATCTGCTTTGGTGTCTCTGCAATAATCAGTTTCTGTCATCTGTGGAGAAATTTTAACCCCTTCCCGCCGATGGCATTTTTTGATTTTCGTTTTTTGTTTTTGACTCCCCTCCTTCTAAACCCCATAACTTTTTTATTTCTCCGCTCCCAGAGCCATATGAGGTCTTAATTTTTGCGGGACAATTTTTTCTTCATGATGCCACCATTAATTATTCTATATAATGTACTGGGAAGCAGGAAAAAAATTCAGAATGGGGTGGATTTGAAGAAAAAATGCATTTCTGCGACTTTCTTACGGGCTTTGGTTTTACGGCGTTCACTGTGCAGCCAAAATGACATGTCCCCTATATTCTGTGTTTCGGTACGGTTCCAGGGATACCAAATTTATATGGTTTTATTTACATTTTGACCCCTAAAAAAATTCCAAAACGGTGTTAAAAATTTTTTTTTCTAAAAGTCGCCATATTCCGACGGCCGTCACTTTTTTATACATAGGTGTACGGGGATGCATAGGGCGTCTTTTTTTGCGGGGCCGGGTGTACTTTTTAGTTCTACCATTTTCGGGAAATGTTATTGCTTTGATCACTTTTTATTCAAATTTTTATCAGAATTAAAACAGTGAAAAAACAGCGGTTTGGCATTTTTGACTATTTTTCCTGCTACGGCGTTTACCGAACAGGAAAAATATTTTTATAGATTTGTAGAGCGGGCGATTTCGGACGCGGGGATACCTAACATGTATATGTTTCACAGTTTTTAATTACTTTTATATTTGTTCTAGGGAAAGGGGGGTGATTTGAACTTTTAATACTTTTTATATTTTTTTTTTTACTTTTTTTTAATTTTTTTTCGCATTTATTAGACCCCCTAGGGGTGTTGAACCCCAGGGGGTCTGATCACTAATGCAATGCATTACAATGCTAATACATTGCAATGCATTGCAAAAAATCATCATCTCTTTTGCAGGCTATATACACCAGCCTGCAAAAGAGACAATTTGCAGACCGGCTGGGAGCCTTTAACAAGGCTCCCGGCTGTCATGGCAACGGGGGGTCGGCCCTGGAGCACGCTCCAGGAGCCGGCGATCCCTGCCAAAATCCCTGCCCTGCCTTTGACAGCAGCGCCGGAGGGGTTAATGCCTCCGATCGGTCCGGGGACCGATCGGAGGCATTAGAGCCGGTTGTCTACTGCTTAAAGCAGTAGACACCCGGCAGCTATGACGGCCGCCCGGCTCCCGGGCGGTCGCCATAGTTACAGACCCGACACGCGCCGTACTATTACGGCGCATGTCGGGAAGGGGTTAAAAACTGGTTAGAACAGGACATTAAAAAAAAAACACATTCATTTTATTGGGTTTATAAAACCATCCACAAATATGCAATTTTTTTTTTTTTTAAAGGTAGATTGCGAGCCCCACACAGAGCTCACAATGTATATTTTTCCCTATCAGTATGTCTTTTTTGGAATATGGAATGGAAATCCATGCAAACACGGGGAGAACATACAAACTCCTTGCAGATGGTTTTTTTGCCCTTGGCGGGATTTGAACACCAGGACTCCAGCGCTGCAAGGCTGCAGTGCTAACCACTGAGCCACCGTGTGGCCCCCACAGATATGCAATTTGAACATTTCCGCTTTGTATCTGCTCTTTTAGGCCTTGTTCACATCTATGTCAGTAATCTGTTCGTTGGAGTCCGCATAGATCCTTTATGCCCGGTACAAAAATGAGCAAAATAAAATACAGCCTTAACTTCAGGCAAAATAACTTAAAACAAAACCTGCTCGACTGAGCACTAACTAAACACTAAAATAATAATTGCACGTGTGGCTTACTACCTGTCGCTATCTCCCAGGATCTGCCCTGAAGTGCAACGTTTTATGACCTAGTAATGAGCCTCAGGACCCACATTTGGAGCTGAAACATATTCCAGACCCACACTGGACCACTAGGGTTGAGTCGATTTTGATATTTCAGGATCGTTTTTAAAATACGATTTCCGATAATTTTCCATCTGAACCTGATCCTGATCCCAATTCCAATCATAATGCAAGTCAATGGGATTTTTTAATGATCGAAAATCGGATTTTAAAAACGATCCTATTCACTACACAGTGTGCAGTCCAAAAATTGAAGGCTTCAGTTTTTGGACTCCACGCTGTGTAGTGATTAAAAAATCCGCCGGCTTCTTAGTCCTGCCAGCTGTCACAGAACCACTGCCGCCTCCCCTCCCGGTGTGTATGCTGCTTCCTGGAGCTCCAGGCCGTTGTTCTCTGTCCGTTTCTCTCCTCTCTCATTCAGACGCCAGCAGAGAGCCACCTGATCTTTTCCGATCCCGATCACTCAACCCTATGGGCCACACATAAGGGAAAAACAAAAATAATATCAGTAACACAGAACGTACACAGAGCACAATGCGTTTAATCAAAATTACTGTTTCTCTCCTCTTTAGGAAAGGGGGACATGCCATAAGCCTTTGGCCAGTACACTTCTACCTCTTAAAGTAATGTTGTCTTCTCAGTCTTTAGGCTAAAGCAATATATATCCTCTGGATTTCCGCTACTGTGCCTGGCTGAGGAAACCAGGGACTGCCTCACTTGCAGCTGACCAACCCTCCTTTCAGACCAACAACTGTTTATTGAAAGTCAAGTCTTTAGTCATGGAAGACTGAGAAGACAACATCACTTTAAAGGGATTCTACCATTAAAAAACTATTTTTTCTAGGTAACACGTCGGAATAGCCTTTAGAAAGGCTATTCGTCTCCTACCTTTGGAAGTGATCTCCGCCGCGCCGTTCGTTCGAAATACCGGTTTCTACCGATATGCTAATTAGTTCTCTCACAGCGATGGGGGCGGGCACCAGCGCAGGAGATGCGATGGGGGCGTCCCCATTGCCGCTCGAAAACCGACTCCAGCGCCGCCTCTGTCTTCTTCTGCATCTGCCCCTTCCTTCTTCAGCTTGACGTCGGACGCCTGCGCAGTAGCAGTAGTACTGCGTATGCCCGCGGCCATAGTTCCGACACCGCAATTTCGCGCATGCGCAGTACGTTCGCCGAAGTTCGCTGAACTTCAACTGCACATTGCTAGTACTGACAGAGTATGCGGAGTCCATGGAGGTTGGTAAAATCATTCTAAATGTCTCCTCCCCAGGTACCATTTAGTAGCCACATCAGGCCTGTGTAATAGTTACAATTAAAATTAGCATATATTTTCTGTCTTATTATATTATCTGTCTTATTATAAGCTTAGGACGGGTTCAAACCTGCGCCCGGTCTCCGCTTTAGCCAATCCGGCGGGTTTCCGTCTTCACTTGCATGGGTTTGCAATGTGACCGCCCGTGTGCACCTTCTGCCTGTCCACGGTGAAACCGTTTTTTTTAGCTGGACACAAAGTCGGACATGCAGGACTTTGTGTCCAGTTAAAACCGACCAGGTTTCCATCCCCTGTCCAGTTTCTCGGGACATAAGACGGAAACCTGCCGGATTGGCTAAACCAGACACCGGACGCAGATGTGAACCTACCCTCATCCGCCTGATATAAAGTAGTTCTCAGCCTGCCTTGCCCAGCTTGGAGAGAACCAAGCTTTATACCTACAAAAACTACTTCCTGTGTACTATACAATGTACAATTAAGACTCTCTATACAGTTTTCCCATCTTCTGATGCTATACACATATACTGTAGCGTTGTGTGTTGTTGTAGCCCTCTGTATAGAAAATGGCATTCTGCTATACAGTTGTAAGACTCTTTTGGTGTCTGGTGACATGGGGGCCTATGAAACTTTAAATTATAAATTGGGTTCTTCTCCTTGCATATACCTTCAACTACTGGCACAAGTGCAGCATGGATTTATATTGTATCATAGCATTGCACTGCATGATAAAGGGCATAGACATAACACATGCCCTTGTCTACATTTACACTTCATTCTTGTTAATTGATAAGAAAATATATCACCAGCCATTTAAACGACTTGTCCGTCTGCAGTTTCAGAGTGCTAACGGGGATAAGGATAAGGATCAATAAGTCAGTGTTAAATGCTGACAGCGCTTCCTGTAACATAATATTTAGTCTTGCACAGAATCCCTGGAAGCACCTGTATTCTGGCCTGTCTGTTCAGATGATAGTGAGCAACAGCTCCACCTGTAGGCCATATATCGCCAATCTGGAGACATCTCTACTGAGCAAAAATCTGTAACATATTTAAAATATTTTGGCCAATTTTGCAACATCTAAAAATAATTTATGTTTATTTGTATTGTATGCTAACTGTTTTATTTTTGGTTGTTGATTATTATTGTTTTTATTATTGTTAATAATAATTTCATATGACAATACAAGAATATAAAAAATTGGGGCCCATACAATAAATTCAAAAGACAAACAGTCATAGTGTCACATACTGTATATATGAATATGGCTGCATTATAACATGTGCATAATAAAGAACAATCGTTAGTACTCACTTCTATTTATCAAAAGAAACAGATGCCAATGATGGGGAGAGGGGGATGGAAGGAGACTTGGGAAGCTGCTAGACCTGGGGCACAGAAAATTACAAGACAAAGTCAAATGGCTCAGGCTGCCGTTCAGATTTTCTAGGAGATTATGACATGCAATAGTCTAATACAGGGGTAGGCAACCTTTTCTGTTTGGCGTGCCGATTTAAATTAAAAAAACAAAGATGAGGTCCTTGGAGTGCCGGGCAATAATTGTAAAGCTGACGACACCTACACTAAAGTCATATAGCACAAACCACAACATAGGGGTGCTGTCATACTGCGCTCCCAGCCACATGCGCTTACCACTATTTGAATGGATACACATGTTCTTTTCCATTAGAAGCAATGTAAGTACATGTGTAACCCACAATTAGTGGTAATGTATGTGACTGGTAACAGAGTGAGATCATACCTGTAAAGAGCTGACACACAATGTACCTGTATGCTCCATCCAGTCCTCGGCTGTTAGTAACTTCAGTATTCTGTAAGGGAGCATTCACACTACCGTCGGTGTCTGACAGCTAGTGTCCGCTGCTAATGTCCGTTCAAAATCTTGTGCGGATATTAGTATTGGACTCTAGCTGTGTCCGTGACATTTTGCATTGATTTAAATGGACATCGGGTGCGTTCTTTTACTGTCTGTGGGTGTCCTTAACTGTCCGTTCACAAAGATGTCCGACTTTTCAAGCGGACAGCAAAACCCGACATGTAGGTTTTTCTGTCCACTTGAAAAGTCGGACATCTTTGGGAACGGACACTTAAGGACACCCACAAACAGTAAACGAACGCACCCGATGTCCATTTAAATCAATGCAAAATGTCACGGACACAGCTATTGTCCGCTGCTAATGTCCACACAAGATCTTGAACAGACATTAGCAGTGGACACTAGCTGTCGGACACCAATGGTAGTGTGAACGCTCCCTAAGTGAAACGCAGATTAATTTGTCACGTTTAGTTCCTGGCGGTGCAGTAACAGCAAAACCCCAGCCAGGAATTAATGGGTGTCACACTTTCAACAAAGAGAATGCACTGGTGCCCAGGAACTGGATTTGGCTATAATTGCATCTAGTTACAGTGTCACCACCCAATAGAATCACACTAAGGCTGAGGCCCCACATTACAAAAATGCAGCTTTTTTATTGCAGATTTGGCTGCGTTTTTCTTTCCGTCAAAGCCAAGAATGGCTAGAAAATGAATGGGAAATCTATAGGAAGCTTCTTATATGTCTCCCTCCTGCTCAATCTACTCCTGGCTTCGGCTCAAAAAAACCAGCAAAATCTGCAACGAAAAAAAGCTGTTTCTGCAACATGGGGCTTTAGCCTAAGGCCCCCACGTTGTTGGAACACAGCTTTTTTTGTTACATATTTTGCTGTGTTTTTCTGAGCCTAAACCAGGAGTGGATTGAGCAGAAGGGAGACGTATAAGAAGCTTCCTATATATTTCCCATTCCTTCTGTAGCCATTTTTAGCTTTGGTTGAAATAAATCACATCAAAATCTGCAACAAAAATGCTGCATTTCTGCAACGTGGGGCCTCAGCCTTACGCCTCCTGTATACAAGTGGCACGCATGTGGTTTTCACTGACCTATACTTTAGAAATGAATTGACAAGGCTGAAAATGCAGACAGATATAGGGGATGTATAGGACAGATATAGGGGATGTATAGGACAGATATAGGGGATGTATAGGACACATATAGGACCTGCTCAATAGTTTTCAGCTCTTCAATTTGGCCCAGATACACAGACACAAAAAGAATGGCTGTATATATGGGTCAATTGAAATGTATAGGTCTGTACTTTTATCCGCAGTTGTAGATAAAGAGTCTGGTCATGTGCATTGCAGGTTACAACTCAATGTGCCTCATATTAATAGCAGTTAACCCCATCATGTCCCTCACATTAACCCCCTGTGTGCTTTACATAAGGGACACTGATATGTGAGACACATGGAGGTAATAAGTGAACATCTTCATTATAAAGGGCCTTCATTAGTACCCCCATATGTCTCACACCTCAATAACCCTTATGTGAGCCACACAGGGTTAATGTGAGGGACATGATGGGGTTAACTGCTATTAATGTGAGGCACATGGAGTTACTAAAACTAAATTAATAACCCCAAATGCCTGACATTAATAAAAATAGTTAGTAACACACACGTACCTGGTGTTTTTACTTTCACTTTGCTTCCTCTCCTCCTCAGGCTGCAGACGGCAGAAGCTCCTCACATGTAGCAGCAGGTCCAGGGAGCCCTTATCCTGTGCAGTGAGAGGCTCACCTCTGATTGGTGGCAGGGAGAGAAGGGGGCGTGTCCTACACCGCAGCTCTACCAGAGCACTGAAAGGACGCTCTCTCTCTAAATTTTAGTGTGAAGTCTCAGGCTGGCTGCCGTGCCAGCAAAATATGCCTCGCGTGCCAGTCTTGGCACGCGTGCCAGGGGTTGCCGACCCCTGGTCTAATACATTACTACTTGGTGATGCAGTAACACCATTCTTCCCTACATTGGACGACTAGCTGACTTAGGGGCCCAGGTATTATTCCACTCATACTAATCAAAATCCAGTTCCTTTACCAGTTTTCTAATGTCTACTACACTTAAGGTCAGTGTTACCCATAATGCATCCTGCAACCCTGCAGCATTTTTTCTTGATTTTTAATTTGGCTATTACCTATTGAATTATTTCTCAATTTACTCCACACATGATGCCCAGACTTGTCAATGTCTGTACATATTGTGCAGTAGCTCTTAAAGGGGTTCTCCCATCTCAGTGTCTCAGCACTCTGCCTGCACTGTCTGCTTCTCGCTTTCTGTATTTCTCTCCCCCCTCCTCCCCCTTGCTGAACAGGACACTAAACACTTCTGCAGGACAGATAATGTGCAGATGCTTGTACAGAATGGCTCAATGTTATCTGTGTGTTTACATAGAGAAATAACAGACTAGGCTTTATCAGGAAACTGCAATTAGCTGAACATATTGTCCTGCTGGCAAGAGCAGTGAGTGAGTAATGTCACTTGTGAGTGAGTGATGTCCATGGTTATAGCAACGCTGTGTAAACAATGGGAGGAATAAGGTCACATAGCAGGAGAAAAAAAGCAGAATTTCTAAAGCAATATATTTAGGAAAAGTCTTCAATTTTCATAAGCTACCAGTATAGTTATGATATGAGATGGGACAACCCCTTTAAAGCCACTCCATGATGGCAGTTATAGGCCAGTGTTCCCCAAACCAGATGATGAATGAGCAGGAGTGGCAGCAGCAGGTTGGAGGAGGAAGACTAATGTGAAAGGCAAATGTTGAAACCACTAATGGGCAGTATACTGTGTCTGAGGACACTAATTTGACATTTTACTGTGTGGTGGGCACTAAAGGAGCAGTATTTGTGGAGAAGTAGCAGATATAACTTTGCTTTGGGCACTAGAAATGTCAAATCTGCTCTAATTAGATTATAAATAGATAAAGGAAAAAGGTTGCTGGTCGTCTTGCCCTCTCCTAACGTCTCCCCTTTCCCTCTTCCTCTTCCTCCTCCACGTGCATCATCCTGGTTGCTGTTCCTGCTGTGTGTTTCTCTTGTCTGTTTATCTCATACCTATCTGAAGTTGTTGGTTCTATGATTCTATATTTGGTCCTTGCCCTCTTGCTAGTATATTGTGCCTCAGAATGTTGGGTGGGTTCTCCGCTGGCCTTTTGTATATCGGCGAGTCCTGCGCCTTGTGTTCGTTTATATTACGTTCTAATATTTCCCTTTTATAGAAAACTCTTTAATAAATATTGATTACGCTTAAATAAAGAATTAAGCCTAAACGCACATTCATATATTCAGTGCTTGCATATTATTTTCTACCCTGTAGCATGTATACTGTTAGTTAACTATGAGGTCGGGCCCCATGGATCGGAAACGCCACAATTTGCCTGCATTTTACAGTAATTGCAAAGTTGATGGGATTCATGCGAATCCCATGCCCACTTTGTGGTAAAAACCGCATTGCAGACACTGCAATTTCCAAGACCGATGCAGTTTTTGAAATCGCAGCATGTCAATTATATCTACTGTACAGAAACATTGACAGCTTCCCCGTAGATATAATGGAAACAAAGTCCACGGAGGAAAACTCTGTGAACTTTCTGTTTAAAGCGCTGTGGGAAGAACCACAATGCTTTCCCACCTCATTTTTTCCCCGCAGTGCTTTGTAGCTGCGAATCGTCTTATGGGGCCTTAACCCAAAGCTGGGGCCCTACGTTTTTCAAAAACAGCGTTTTGGTTGTGGTGGAAACACTGTTTTACAATACCTGCAAAATGAATGGGATTGTGGCTAATTCCATCCAGGAAAAAATCTGTAGTGGAAAAGCTGCATTTTCAAAAACTTTTTTTTTTTTTTTTTTTAAATTGCAGCATGTCAATTATATTTTCCATATAGGTATAATAAGGGCATAAAGTCCGCAGAGGAAAACTCTGCGGACCTTCTTTGAAAAAAGCTTCAGAAAAAAACTAAATGTGTTTCCGCCATGTTTTTTTTTCTGCAGCGTTTTTTTTGCTGCGCTTCACTATGTGAGATCTTAGTCTAAGCAATGCATTGTACACGTTTATATGGTGTGAATGACACCTTAGGCCTGTTAGTTTTCTTGAAAGGCACATCGGCCTATGTTTGAATGTTCATAAGGTTTTGTGAGGCTCTTGTTACAAATCTATTTCTTCTTATAGATTGCTCTTATAGATTTTTCCATCACACAATGAAATTTGCAAGATAATTGTTTTTATTAGATTGTGATAAAGCCACTGATATTCTTATAAGCAATTAACCTCTTAAGGACATGGTCTATTTTGGATCTGAAGGTTTTTTTTTCTCTTTTGTTAATTTTAACATGTTTTATAACTTTTACATTTTTCCTTCAATATAGAGTAGTCATAGAGTGGTCTTGTTTTTTTGTGGGATGAGTTGTAATTTTTTTATTAGGTCAATTGTGGGTACATATATTGAATTATATAGCTTTTGTTTACTTTTTTAAGTTAGGTTGGAATAACAGAGCCATCTCACTATTGTTTTTTGGTTTTCGTTGTCACACTGTTCAGTATACAGTATTAATTAAATATTAACATTAATCTGCAGACCAGTAGGGTTACTACAATTTTTTTAATCTATTTATTTTTATATTGATGTAGCTGTTTGAGGACAACCTGTATTTTATTTTTTTATATATGCAATTTTGAGCGCACACAAAACGCAAACAGCACATGGATGATATCCATTTCTTGCCATTTTTCGTGTAGAATTTTTATTACACATCAAAATAAATTTTTGTTTACAAAATGTAATCCCACAAGAGAGCTGGAATACACAATTGTCTAGATCAGGGGTGGGCAATTAATTTTCCCATGGGGCCGCATAAGAAATTGAAACTATGCTAGAGGGCACGGCAAATTTAGCTCCACCCGCTTCTACGTTGACTCCGGCCATTCCCAATCATCTTTCCAAGTTCCCCCACAAAGTATTATCCTCCTATAGTTACCCATACATTATACAGTATGTCCCCACACTATAATGTTCCCTTCCAACTGCCCCACAGTATTAGGTCCCTCTCCTGGTGCCCCAGTATAAACTGGTGGAAACTAGAGGGGACACGAAACTGGAGCAGCTGGAGGGAGACATTAAACAGTGGGGGTAGTTTGAGGGGGGCAATAAATTGACAGCTAGAGTGGGACATGAAACTGGGGAAAACTAGAGGCAGACAGGTCCCCCTACAGCTACATCCACGGTTTAATGTCCCCCCAGTTTCATGTCCCCCCCCCCTCCATCTCTCCCTCAGTTTCATATCCTCCTTTATTTGCCCCATTTCATGTCCCCCCCCCCTCCATCTGCCATCTCTGCCCTAGTATAACATTCCCCTTCCATCTCTGCCCTAGTATAACATTCCCCTGCCATCTCTGCCCTAGTATAACATTCCCCTGCCCTAGTATAACATTCCCCTGCCATCTCTGCCCTAGTATAACATTCCCCTGCCATCTCTGCCCTAGTATAACATTCACAATCAAACCCAAAGCAATCTCAATACTAGATAAAAAAAAACAAAGATACCCGCAAAAACTCAAAGCACCAACTAAGTATCAATGTATAAATAACACAAAGAATTCTTTTGATTTTAAATCTAAATTTATTACTACAAAAATGTTTTTAATTGTAAAAAATATTGGTATCAGGAAAACAAACACATAAAAACAATGTGTTATTTATACATTGATACTTAGTTGGTGCTTCTAGTATAACATTCCCCTGCCATCTCTGCCCTAGTATAAGGACACACAGACACATATACACACACACACTCTCTCTCTCTCTCTCCCCCCTGCATCTCACCTTACATCTCAGTACCTTATGACACTCTCCACATGTCTTCATCTTCCTGCCGGCACTAAGACACGCCCCCCTAGACACTCCTCCCTAGACACTCCTCCCTAGACACGCCGTGCGGGCCGGACTGAATCAGTCAGAGGGCCGGACTTTGCCCAGGTCTGGTCTAGATTATGCAGTGTATGCTTCTCGCAGGGCCTAGCAGGCTTGCTTCTAGAGTTGAAATGAGGCCTTAATTAAGCTAGGTTCACACAGGATTTTTTGGTCAGGATTTTGACGCGGAATCCGCGTCAAAATCCGGCTCAAGAAATGCCTCCCATTAAGTTCAAAGGGTTCCTTTTTCCGCGAGCGGGAACAAACAAAAAGAAGTGACATGCCCTTTCTTGAGGCAGAGTAAGCTGCGGATGTCCGTGGCACGACACTCCCTCCCATTCCCCATTCATTTGGGCCTAATCTGGAGCGGAATGCCTCGACTGGATGCCAGTGCACTGTAAGCACTATACTGAGGTGGCCTCCGTGTCAAAATCTGGTCCAAAAATCCCTGTCTGAACACAGCTTTAGACCTCCTGCTATGTTGCCTAACCAGCTGACAGACTCCATAGAAGCTGCAGTTATTGTATGTAAGAAATTAAACAGCCAGGTCACTCCAATCCCATTTGTTGCAGCAGGATGTCAGTTGTATATTACAGCTAAAACCAGAGCTGTGCCATGGCTACATCATTTATGCTGCTAAGCAGCAAAGGAAGTACTACCAAGGTCTCTTCTAAACCAGTTACATGCTGTTGTTAGGGAGCAGTTAGTGAAATACTGAGTATACATTTTTTGTGTCAAAGTACAATATTGCTGTCAAGAAAATCACCATTTAAAGGGGTTCTATCAGCAAAATCATGCTGCTAGAGCCAGGGGTGAACCTTCCTTTTTCGCCGCCCGAGGCGGATGACAGAAAGCCCCCCCCCCCCGGGAGGAGGGGATGTGGCAGAGTGAAGGCGGCATGGCGGAGCAAAGGGGGCGTGGTTTAGCGGCGTTCGCAGGCAGAGAGCAGGCAGGGAGAGGACCTGCTCTCTGCCTGAGTGTGAGGGGAGGCCGCTGGAGCAGCGCTGCTCCAGCGGCCTCCCCAGTCCACCACTCGGTGCTAAGCCAGTCCAGGACAGCTTGTCCTGGACTGGCTTAGGTAAGCAAAAATGCCGCCCTCCCTGGGGCCCTGGCATAGCGCCGCCTGAAGCGGTCACTTCAGGTCGCCTCATGGGAGGTGCGGCGCTGGCTAGAGCCCCACATATGCGTGAATAGCCTTTAAAAAGGCTATACAGGCACCGGTAAAGTTATATTAAACTACCCCTCTGTTTTAAAATAAAACCCTAAAAAATAATGTTATCTACTTACGCATCATGCACTGTGATCGGGCATTCAGGGTGTGTCTTCTTCTTCATCCACGCCTCTTCTTCCTCCGATGTCCTCCGGTCCCGTGCTCCTCCGGCGCTCGTTGAACTGACACTGTTAAAAAAAATGGCCTGGGCGCCTGCGCAGTAGCCGTGGTAGAAGCCGCATGCTACTGCGCATTCACCCAGGCCATTTTTTTTATATAATTGTGCACGATGTGTAAGTAGATAATATTCTTTTTTAGGGTTTTATTTTAAAACGGGGGGGGGGGGGGGGGTAGTTTAATATAACATTTACGGTGCCTGAATAGCCTTTTTAAAGGCTATTCACGCATATGTGGGGCTCTATCAGCATGATTTTGCTGATAGAGCCCCTTTATTATGTATGCAGATGGATGTTCAGTGCACTTGGGACTTGGCTGTGTCTTCTGCAGCACAAAAATATCCAATTTTGCCTCTCATAAATATTGATTACATTTAAAGCAATCTATACAGTATACTAGATTAATCGTATATACCTGTTCAATCCAAGTCTATAGACCAGCAGACCAAGACTATTATAAATCTACTAGTCAGCACAGCTACTTTCATTGATACCAGTTTAGCTTTAATGGCCCTATATATGGCTTAAATGTTTCCAGAAAAATCAGATAATTTTTTATTGGCTCCTTAAAATTGAGGTTAAGTAAATAAAAAATAGTTTTTGTGATAATATTGTAGCTTACTTTGTGGCACAAGACACAGATTTGTGCTAGAAACTGTTCTTTATAATATGTTATTTTATTATATTTATTATGTAATGTACTTCCTCACATGGAAGCAGCCTTTGAGATATGAGATAGAAAAGTTGCATCTATTGACCTGAAAGATCTTGCACTTTACCTTTCTGAAAAGATTTCTTACTGCTTCTACTTCCTGGCTCCCACAAGACTTTATAGTCAAAGAGGAAGAAACCTGCTGGGCCTTGCTTTGATTGAACCTTTATTGTACTGTCCTTGGCAGTCAAATAAAAGGGATATTCTTAGTAACAAACAATACAAAGAGAAAAGATTAAGAGAGATTTCATACATTATAAGTCAGGGCACTTACATAACAAAGTCATTTATTTACATTGAATTAAGCTTTAACAAATAATAATTATAATGTGCTAATGTGAATAAGATATTTTCCTACATAACTACTCTTAATTATTCCTAAGTAATATAATTGGAATATAAAGTGGTTACATATAAAATATTAAGAACTTGGTATTTTACCAGTTCTACGATATATGCAGAAATGTGTCTGCGATACGGAGTCTTGTATTCAGTTAGTAGGGGGATCACAGACTACAAACTGTAAATGTAGACAATAGAGCTCTTCAGAGCTCATTTGTTTGCCCATTCCTGGACTGTTATGCCCTTTCATTCTTTAGGGAAACAAGTCTAAATAGCATTCCTCTGGAGTTGTAATTGAATAATTATCTATGTGCTACAGACATTGCAAAAAGCTGTTTAAAAATAGAAAACTCTTCTAAGTAAAATGGATAACCATTTCACAATATGGATAAAGGTTTCACGTGTTCACTTAGAAGAAAATTACTGTTTTGCCTACCACCTGCGCCCACCTAGGTGAATCTAAATGCCTTGGGTATGGGCATAGCATATATAGTAATACAATTTGATGATATAATGGTGATATGCTATTGATCATTGGCGGATTTGTTCAGCTTCAATATATAAAACAAAAAGTTTCCTATATACTCTGTACTGGCAGGGGGGCAGTGTCAGACAGGAGCAGGAAAGAGGGGCGATTCAGGGCTCCAATCAAAAAGTGGACAGTGGCAGAATTAAAACCCTGCCTAACACTGCCCACCTGACTATATAGAACCTAAATACCTTATAGGTCACAAAAATTACAGGACTTACAGGAATTACAGGACTCAGTTATGGGAGAAGTTACAGAAAAAGTACAAACTGTATCAAAAACAGTAAGGCAGAATCCTATTAAATTATGCAAAGAGCTGAACTGGCCAGAGGTGGTGAAAGGTTCCTTTTAGGGTCCATTCACATGGAAGAAAGTGGTGTTAATTCTCGCACAATAACTTGTGTAAGAATCAGCACTGAAAAAAAACCTCCCATCGACTTCAATGGGTTCCGTTTTCTGCATGGAGTCTTTTTTTCAGCGCTGATTCTTACGGGAGTTATCATGCGAATGGTCACCAGAAACCAGCATAACAACCCAGCTCTTGTCTTTTCCTCTTGTGAATCGGTTCCTTAAATGCAGAGATATACGGTAGTTATTTTTGTCAGTATACAAATACACTCTATGGAACAATGAGGGCATTGATATTTACCTCTTTGGAGAAACAACAACACCCATGTTCCCCCAAAGAGCATATTTGCATTGTTACCAGTGATATCTTAGCAGCGGAGGCACCGATTCAGAAGGAGAAAACACTCTTTGATGGATTGATATCCTGGATGAAAGACCCCTTAGGCCGGTGCCCCACGGACCAGAAATGCTGAGATTTGTACAGTGCAAGCAAACTGGACGGGATTCTTACAAAACCCATGTGCACTTTGCGGTTAAAACCGCAGCACAAACACGCATGTCAATTCTATCTTTTGAAACGCCAGCGGCTTTCCCGTCGACATAATTGTAACAGAAAATCAGCGGAGGAAAACTCCATGAACTTTCTGTTCAAAGCGCTGTGGGAAGAATCGCAATGCATTCCCGCTGAGGTTTTTCCCGCAGCATTTAGCTTTAGCGCTGCAAATCGTCCCGTGGGGCCTTAGCATAATAGCACCTGAAACCTACTTACTTGAGTAAAGAAGAGAAAAAATAAATCAATTAATACCCCAAAAACCCAAGTAGTCATATTTCTCTTTTTTTCCAGGGACTTTTAGCTTAACAACTACAGGTTATAAGAAAAGGGAATTGATCCAATGTTCCCTTAGATGTGAATACATAAATTCCCATACAGATCTTTGAATTCCACATTTGTAAAGTGGGAACCTGTGTTGATAGCTATTTATGTACAATATCATTTTTGGCAACAAATGGTACCTTGAACAACATTCTAAAGAACTGGGAAATTTGAAGGTATGATTGTAACACCCCCATGACAATATACTACATTTTCTAATGGTACTACTTCTTCCCAATATGCAAAATACCGTATTTTTCGGACTATAAGACGCACTTTTTTTCCCCAAAATTTGGGGGGAAAAGAAGGGTGCGTCTTATAGTCTGAATGTGGCGCCTGGCACTTGCCGTAATAGAGAGGCGAATGCCGGCAAGGGATAGATGCAGGTGCCGGGGCCTGAGACATCGCTGCGCTCCTCTGCCCCGCATGAAGCCAGCGGTGGGAGGAGTGATGCTATTCAGCAACTCCGTCCCCCCCCCGCCGCTGGCTTCATGCACGGCAGGAGCGTAACGATGTCTCAGGCCCCGGCACCTGTGCTTGTGTCTATCCCTCGCCGGCATCCGCCTCTCTAGTACAGCGGATGCCGGGTCAGTATCGGTGGCCCCTTCTCCACCGGGGCCGGTCCCCACCGGCCCCATACCTGTAAAGTTGCAGGCCGGCTCTGTGAAGCATGGGATTTTTCAAAAAAACAATCGGACCTTGATTGATGAAAAGAATCCAAGGAGTTTATTTCAGGATGTCCAGTTTTAACAAAAAAAAATAATTCTTCAGAAAATCTCCATAATGTATACAACAAACACCTTGTACCTCAGGCTGCTGTAGTCTCACAAACAATTCATCATGTGAACTTCACCAACACACCCATACCCAGCTTTCTGGGAATTGGAATCATTTTATACCTTAGACATTTCCCATAATCCTCTGCAGTTTTCCCTATAAAACCCTGGAGTTGCTGCAGACTTGCCTCTTATAAGATCAGGGCGGACACACCCAGTGCAACTCCACTCATGCAGGTAAATATGCAAAAACACTTTATAAATCCATGTTAATGTGAACAGTTCCTTAGTGTTAGTATATGGTTCCCAGATGGTAAGACAAGAAATAGTAGGAAAATAGAGCATTAGGTGGCCAGCCTAATGAGGAAAGAAAGAAATAAGAAGCAGTAATAGAACATTCACACAGAGATATTACCAGATCTGGGGTCTTATGTACCACCACTAAGGTTACAAAGAAGAAATCACATGGAAACATAACACAAAATAGTTTACCTCTTCACATTCCTCCCCCCTTAAGAAGAAGCTTGTCCTTCTTCAGACCGCTTTCACTTCAGCACCATACCTAGACAAATGATCGGCATTTTGGTGCTTGGACCCTGACCGATGTTGTATCTCAAATTTAAATGGCTGTAATGCTAGATACCATCTAGTTATTCTGGCATTTTTGTCCTTCATGGTATGAATCCAAGTGAGGGGATGATGATCCGTCACTAAAGTAAACTCTCTTCCTAATAAATAATAGCGTAATGCCTCCAATGCCCACTTTATCGCCAGCCCTTCCTTCTCGATTGTAGAATACTTTTGTTCACGGGGAAAAAGTTTCCTACTTAAAGAATAGGGTGTTACTCACCATTAATCTCTTGACTCAGGACTGCCCCAAGTCCCACCTCAGATGCATCCGTCTGTACAATAAATGGTTTGTCAAAGTTTGGGCTTTGTAAGACTGGTTCTTTACACAAAATTTCTTTTATCTGTTCAAAAGCTAAATCACATTCTGTTGTCCATATCACGTCCTCTCTACTGTTCTTTTTAGTTAGGTCGGTTAAGGGAGCAACGATAGTAGCAAAGTTTGGAATAAAACGTCTATAATAGCCAACAAGACCTAAAAAGGATCTGACCTCTTTCTTTGTGGCTGGAATAGTCGCAGATTGAATGGCTTGTACTTTGGATATCTCTGGCCTTACTTTACCACTACCCACAATAAACCCAAGGTACTTTGTTTCTTGGAATCCCAAAGCACATTTACGTGGATTAATTGTAAATCCTGCTTTCCCAATTTGTTATCACCTTTTCCAAGTGATACAAGTGCTCTTCCCATGATTTGCTAAAGATTACCACATCATCTAAATAAGCAGCACTGTACTCCGTATGATCCTTCAAGAGTAAGTCCATGGCTCTTTGAAACGTGGCTGGAGCACCATGAAGACCAAATGGCATGTTTCTGAACTGATACAGACCATTAGGCATCACAAAAGCAGTTTTTTCTTTTGATTTCTCATCAAGTGGAATTTGCCAGTAGCCCTTACATAAATCTAGGGTAGAAATATATTCTGCACACCCCAATCTATCTATGAGCTCATCAATACGTGGCATTGGGTAATTGTCAAAACTAGATATAGCATTAATTTTACGAAAATCTATGCAAAATCTTATTGCCCCATCTTTTTTCTCAACCATCACTACAGGTGATGACCAAGGACTTTTAGAGGGTTCAATAACTCCCAATTTAAGCATTTCTTGAACCTCATTTTCAGCCTTACCCTTTAATTTTTCAGGTATTTGATAAGGTCTCTGTCTGATAGGTGGATGATCTCCAGTATTTATTGTATGAGAAACTAAAGACACACGGCCAGGCTTACTTCCAAAAATATGTGAACTAGACCCAATAATCTTCCTCAGGTTACAATATTGCTCTTTAGATAACTTTGGATTCAATGTTACCTCTGACCAGTGAGCACAATTTTTCAACAAATCATAAATTTCTTCAGACATATCTTGTGAAGACTCTGCTACAATAGTACACGTAGTGTTATCTTTAGGACTAACCTCTGGTTCAATCCAACGTTTTAATAAATTTACATGGTAAACCTTATTTTTTTGTTTTTTTATCTGGGGTTTCAATTTCAAAGTCAACAGGACCTGTTTGTCTAACCACTTTATATGGCCCTTGCCATCTGGCCAACAACTTATTCTCACTGCTGGGAAGTAAGAGAAGAACCTTATCCCCAACTTTAATTGATTTATTTGTGGAATGTTGATCATACCATTTCTTTTGGTAAACTTTTGCCTTGTGGACATTATCATGAGCTACCTTAATCAATTTCATTAATCTTTCTCTCATTTCCAATACATGTTCCACCACATTCTTCTGATGACCATCTTTACCTTCCCATACCTCTTTAATAACATCCAAGAGTCCCCTGGGTCGTCTCCCATATAACAATTCAAAAGGACTAAACCCTGTAGACTCTTGTGGAACCTCACGATAGGCAAATAATAGAAAGGGCAACCATTTGTCCCACAGTTTTGGATCGTTATGTGCAAATTTCCTAAGCATGTTTTTCAAGGTTTGGTTATACCGTTCAGTCAACCCATCAGTTTGTGGATGATAAGGGGTAGTCCTGAGAGGCTGTATACCAAGAAGCTTATAAACTTCTAACAGAAAGGAAGATGTAAAGTTACTCCCCTGATCAGTAAGGATTTGCTTAGGTAATCCAACCCTGCTAAACACCTTCAAAATTTCCTCTGCAACTCTTTTAGCAGTAACTGTGCGCATAGGTATGGCTTCAGGATACTTGGTACAGTAATCAACAATTGTAAGAATGAAACGGTTACCTTTGGAACTTCTTTCTAGTGGACCGATAATATCCATACCCACAGTATTAAATGGTTCATCAATTATTGGTAAGGGTATAAGCTCTGCTTTGGGAGGAGCTGAAGCAGTGTACTGACATATTGGGCAACTACGACAGTAAGTAGTGATCTCATCATAAACTCCAGGCCAATAGAACCGATAGAGTACTCTGGCCAAAGTTCTTTTATAACCCAAATGTCCAGCAACAGGAATATCATGCGCTAATTTCAAAATTTCTGGTCTAAACTTTTTTGGCACAACTAACTGTTGCACTTGCTCTCCTGTTTTTGGGTGACTACACACTCTATATAAAATATTGTTTTCCACCAGATAATAGGGTGTAACAAGCTGCTTACCACTTTCTGCAACCACTTTACTGTTAGTTAAACCGTGTTCATACAATGCATACAAGTCAATGTCCTGTTTTTGTTCAAATGTAATATCAGTGTCCCACAAGTCAGCATTTTTATACTTGCCATCCAGGGAAACTCTTCTCCTAGAGACATCCTGCTGTCCTGGAACTCTCAGAGGCTTTGATGATGGCGGCTCCATGATGTCCTCATGGAATGGGAAAATGTCCTCCAAAGTCTCATCTCTCTTGTGTGCCTTTGCTTTAGCTCTGGTAGTCACAGCAGACAGCTGGCTTTTCCCCATTAGCAAATCTTTGAATCCGGGTGTGGTTCTTCCAAGGATCACTGGTACTTGTAGTTCTGGAACAACAACTGCTGGCATGGTAAAACATTTCTCATCCAACTGCAGGTCAATATTTGATGTGGAGTATTTTTTTGTATCTCCATGAACACAAGTAATTGGCACTTTGGGAGAGTCCATCTTCTGAGTTATTAGGTTCTCCTTTACCAAGCTTAATTTACTGCCAGAATCAAGCAAAGCATCCACATTCTGTCCATTAACTTGGATTGGCAGCATGAAGTCACTGCTAGCAAAAAACGATCCAGACTTTGTGCCTTTAGTGCTTTTCCTGGGGCAAAATTTAGCTATGTGTCCCTTTTCTTGGCAAATATAGCACATTTTTTCACTGGTGACAGTTTTTAATGGACTTTTGGCTTTTTGACCTCTCCCTCCAGAGAGAGTTCTGAATGGTTTGGCTGGGCCAGTTGCAGACCTGCTTAGGTCTCTCTTTGCTAGGATAAAGTCCTCTGCTAAAGAAATAGCTTTGTCAGCATTTTTGGGCCGATGTTTTTTAACCCAAGCAAGAACATCAGCTGGAAGAATTTGTAAAAATTGTTCAAGTATGATTGCTTCACTAATCTGCTCAGTCGTCTTGTTGTCTGGTTTCATCCATTTCATGTATAAGTCTTGCAGGCGAGTAAAGACTTCTCTTGGACCATCAGTGTAGCTGTACTTGAGTTCTCTGAACCTCTGTCTATAGGTTTCCTCACTGATGTCATATCGCCTTAGAATAGTCTCTTTAACCAAGTCATAGTTATTTGCATCATTCATGTTCATGTGGCTATATGCCAGTTGGGCTTGTCCAGTAAGATATGGCGCCAGTCTTACAACCCACTGTTCCTTAGGCCACTGACAGGTATGTGCAATTCTTTCAAATGTGGTTAAATATGCTTCAATATCATCTTCTGGAGAAAGTTTGGTCATGCGAGGGTCTTTCCAAGCAACAGGCGGTCTCAGAGTTTGAAACAGCTCCCTCCAGCGTTCATCCTGACGTCGCAATTCCTCGCAATTTGTCCTGGCTTCCTCCATTTGCCTTTTTTCAGCTTGGATCTGCTGCACAGTTAACCATTTCATAAGGTCAGCAATGCTCTCTGGTAAAGTCTTTTCAGAAGGCTCAGCAACACTTGGAGTTAATGGAGCAGCTGTGGCTCCTTGCACTTCTGCATCCTCCTCTAGCAGTGCTCTCTGTCTGACACCTTGACTTTCCATATTCACCAGTTTCCTTGCAACAGTTCGCTTTGCAGACTTAGTTGGTGGCTTTGCATTAATACGCCAGGAACGTGTCTTGTACATAACTCCCTTGTTTCTTTAGGCTTGAGTACTTACAGCAATACTCCAAAAATCATCCCACTTGTGACACCATATGTGAAGCATGGGATTTTTCAAAAAAACAATCGGACCTTGATTGATGAAAAGAATCCAAGGAGTTTACTTCAGGATGTCCAGTTTTAACAAAAAAAATAATTCTTCAGAAAATCTCCATAATGTATACAACAAACACCTTGTACCTCAGGCTGCTGTAGTCTCACAAACAATTCATCATGTGAACTTCACCAACACACCCATACCCAGCTTTCTGGGAATTGGAATCATTTTATACCTTAGACATTTCCCATAATCCTCTGCAGTTTTCCCTATAAAACCCTGGAGTTGCTGCAGACTTGCCTCTTATAAGATCAGGGCGGACACACCCAGTGCAACTCCACTCATGCAGGTAAATATGCAAAAACACTTTATAAATCCATGTTAATGTGAACAGTTCCTTAGTGTTAGTATATGGTTCCCAGATGGTAAGACAAGAAATAGTAGGAAAATAGAGCATTAGGTGGCCAGCCTAATGAGGAAAGAAAGAAATAAGAAGCAGTAATAGAACATTCACACAGAGATATTACCAGATCTGGGGTCTTATGTACCACCACTAAGGTTACAAAGAAGAAATCACATGGAAACATAACACTAAATAGTTTACCTCTTCACAGGCTCCTGCGCGGCGATATCGCAGGAGCCGACCTGTTCGGGTGACAGCCGGGAGCCTAATGAGGCTCCCAGGCCTGTCACTGCTATATATTAGTATTGCGGCTGGGTCTATGACCAGCCGTAATACTAATAGACAGAATGTCCCATAGACGGCAATACAGTTGTGTTGCCGTCTATGGGACTTGCAATCAAGTGACCGCAGGTTCAAGCCCCCGGGGGGGAATAAAATAGTAAAAAAAAAAAAAAAAAAAAAGCTTTAAAAAATACATAATAAAAATATGAAATAAATAAAAGTTCTAAATCACCTCCTGTCCTTAGAATATATATATAAAAGTAGAAAATCATATGTCATAAACCACCAGGGTTTTTTTCAATACAAGGTGATCTAAGCAATAGATATTCCCCAAAATGGTATAACTAAAAAGTACTTCCGGCCCCGCAAAAAATAAACACTCTATGCGTCCCCGTACAGCTGCAGGGTCACCTGTCAATGTGGCCTTGCAGCTGTTGCAAAACTACAACTCCCATATATTAAATATTTTACCATTTTTTGCTTCAAAATTTTTTTTCCCTATTTTCCTCCTCTAAAACCTAGGTGCGTCTTATAGTCCAGTGCGTCTTATAGTCCGAAAAATGCGGTACCTTACAATATGTTATTTCAGTTTTTCTTATGTGATTGTTGTTCTTTGTGTATCAAATTCTTCTTCTTCTTCTGGATTTGATCATTCAATTGTTGACAGAATTGTAGAAAGTGAATTTTAATAATTGAAGGACATTAGGTGTAAAAATAACCCTATTTCCAATATTCTCCTTTGCAGATTACCATAGTCGACATTTTAATGTTACAGAATTAATCACCAGTCATTTTTATGCATATAAAATATTCCTTTAAGTAGCGTTGAAATTATGGACTTTGTTTCACAAGCAATGGTGTGACGGCATTGCTTATAGATCACTTGCCACCAGGAAAATGCTTATTATTATTTTTTTTAATTTAAGCATCTATGTAGCCCAGTACAAAGATTGTTATCCCTTACAAATCTAATCTACCAATGCCATTTTATTGTGCAGAAGGAACTGAGCAGAGCAAAATCAAGTTTTGTGGGAAAAACCTCTACATAACTTATTGATTGAAATCCTTGTAGTCACTCAGCTTAAAGGGGCTCTATCAGCAAAATTTTCAAATAAAACTATAAAAACGTATATGTAAATCATACCTTTGCATGCACGCTGGGCGGTCATGCACTGTCCGACGTCATCTTCGGTCCCACTTTCCTCTTCTTTCTTCTTCCAGCGATGTCCTCCTGTCCTGGCTCTTCTCCACCTTCATCTTCTGTTCTTCCGGCGGGTTGTGTTCAAATCCCAGGCGTGCGCAGTAGCGCTCCCTCCGGAGCACTACTGCGCACACACCGGTGCCATTTTTGTTGTAGTTCTAAGTATCCCTTAGAACTACGCAAGCATGCACAGTACACTCGCGAACTTCTTCACTCCAGAAGAAAAGAAGATGAAGGCGGAGAAGAGCCAGGACAGGAGGATGTCGCTGGAAGAAGAAAGGAGGGACCGAAGATGACGTCGGATCGTGCACGACCGCCCAGCATGCATGCTAAGGTATGATTTACGTATATGTTTTTATAGTTTTATTTTAAAATGGGTGGGGGTTTAAAATAACATTAGGGGTGCCTGAATAACCTTTTTAAAGGCTATTCACGCATATGTGGGACTCATACAGCATAATTTTGCTGATAGAGCTACTTTAAGAGGTACGCAAAGGTCTAAAACTTTCCCTATATGAGTATATACAAAGATGGCTCTCAATAACTTAGAATGACCACCCATTGGACTCCTAAGACTGTATCCCCAATTGGATAGGTTCCCTTTATTGATTGGAAAAAAAGGAAAAAAAATATTGTTTTCCCAAGCTCCATGTGTTACTCTCATTGGTTAAAACTACATTCCTCATTATAATGAATACAATGGAAAAAAATTAATACGCAAGCAGAACAAATAGAATAGAGATCTAGTGATTATAGTTAAAGATTCCAAGCCATGCTATAGGTACTTTGTGTGCCGCCATAATCTGTAAGATCCAGGAACATCTATTGGTGCCTTGTAGAGACTCTGTACAGAGGTTATAGGGAGCTATAATACACTTATACATTAGCCTTAAATGAGCAGGGGCATTTAGTGGAGTGCAATAATCTGTTTTTGGGGCAGACATATACTAAGTATACTAATCTACCATTTTCATTTAATTATGTTTAATTAAAATCCCTTGTTCATTAATAACAATTCTTCTTCTTCTTCTTCTAGGAGCTGACATTGTCCAGTGGCTGATTAAGAACCTCAACATTGAAGACCCAGGTATAGATTTCTTTCTAGCATACATTTTATAATTTTTATATACATTTTACATACACGATATTACTTAATAATTTTTAATTAATCATTTTAATTTCAACTATTTTGTACTCTATTGTATATATGCAACTTTATGTATGGTATGTTATTTTAGACTATATTACCATCTGTGTTGGAGTTCTGTTAGGATCTAGATTCCATCAAAAATCACAGACAGAATAGTCCTGACTGTAGATGTTATATTCTTATATTATAGTCAATGGGGTCCATTGGGATTCACTTGTGTCCATCATTTGACAAATGTGGCTTTGTTGGGATTTCAGTTTTTCTGTTCCTATAATGGACCAGAAAAATAGCAAACAGGGCCTTATACAGTTTTACACTATGTATTTTATACTGCTTAGACTGGGCTCACATCTGCGTTGGAATCACCGTCCAAAATCGCAGGACGAAAAAGTCCTGCAAACACAACTATTTTTATTTCCAGCACTTCCAATTAAAAAGAATGGACATTCATCGGATTGCACTGTCTTGGGCTCCATTGGTGTCTGCTATTTTAGCGGTCTGTTTTTTCTGCTCTGGTTCTGTAATGGAACAGAATAACGGACACCTCAGTGTTAGTGTAGACCTAGCATTATTGTGCTTTCAATGTAAAAGACACTTTAAGGCTAAGGCCCCACATTGCGGAAACGCAGCTTTTTTTGTTGCAGATTTTGCTACGTTTTTTTTTTTTTGAGCCAAAGACAAGAATGGCTACAAAAGGAATGGGAAATATATGGTAAGTTTTTTTACTTCTCCCTTCTGCTCAATCCACTCCAAGCTATGGCTCAAAAAACTGCTACAAAATCTGCTAGGCTAAGACCTCACGTTGCAGAAAAATTGTTTTTGTTGTACATTTTGTTGCAGTATTTTGAACCAAAGCCAGAAGGGAATAGTCTAAGTGCTTTCTTTATATTTTCCATTCCTTTTCAAGCCACTCCTGACTTTGGCCCAAGAAAATGCATAAAATAAACTTTGTAAACTGTATGTGTATACTTTTTAATTTTTTTAGTTTTCAACTTTTTTATATATACTAGGTTATAAATGATTTCATGCAGGTTAGGAACTAGGGATTGTTCTATACAGTACTAACAACTGGCAATTACTGTCATGCTTTAACCACAAAGTGGCTCATTCAGCTAAAATGAAACTTTATAAATGACAACACAATTTGATGCATATAAAGAGGAAATTATCTGGTGCAACAAGCATCACTCCTCAGGGAAACCCCAACAGTTCAGAAAAGGATAGTCATCTTGATTGACTATATCAAGCAGTGCTTCCCTCAAGCACTGGATGAGCTGAATTGTCCCTGAGGACTATAAGATGTACAGCTTTGCGCACTCTATAGCAGCAGCTGTAATTATCTATCACAATTTTCTGTAGAAAATTGGAATTTTAAAAATATCTTCACAGTTTTAGTATTTCATCCAAGAAAGTATCGGTATGATATTACCCAGAAAGTGTCTTTGGTATTCTACTTGTTTTCTAAACTATTATTCATGTTTTAGAATATAAGAACACAAAAATGTAATTGAAATAGAAATCTACATTTGGCTTATTCAAATTATATGCCAAGGCATCTTTCCAGTTTGTTTGACTTTGGAAAGCACTACAAAAGCATCTTATTCTTTTTGCTGGGACATCCCCTCCTGGGAAGATTGTCTTGAATGTTTTCCACTCATAATCTTTCTCATTGTAGAATGATGGACTTTAATTTGTTTGGAAATGGACATGGTAACTCTCTCCAGATTAATTGGCAGCAACAATTGCTTCTCTTACATCATTGCTGATGTCTTTCCTCCTTGTCATTGCTCCCGATCAGTAAATAGCCAAAAACTGGTGCTTTTATGGAGGTGGTCAGACTTGCTGATGATGAGTTAATCAAGGGCATATGATTCACAGTACTTGGCTGCTACTTACCCTATTTATTCCTATGGCATTAGTAAGGGTGTATACACTTCTTCTGCATATGGGTCTAGTTTTTAAGTAAGGGGGCGTTCACACTTTTGCCCTTGTGCTCCCTGTGTCTTTCCACCGGGTTTCCGTCCTAAGCACTGGAGAAACTGAGAACGGCTTCCTGGCGGCCAGTTGTAAAACCCATTCATTTGAATGGGTTTTAAAAGCAAACTGCTGGTACCCATATGCATCCTCCCTGCGGGGAAACAGTTTTTTTTTGGCCGAACACAAAGTCAGACATGCAGGAATGACACAGGGCTGCAAGTGTGAATGCCCCTTGAATAATGACACCGTGTAATTTTTAATATTATTTTATTGATTAAGTTTGTATTTGACTAATTTTTAGACCTTCTAAGGACCACATCTTCTTGAGGGCGGGTTCACATCTGAGCCCAGGTCTCCGCTTTCAGGTTTTCATCTTCTGCCGACAGGAGACGGAAACCCATCAAACAGTGTACTCCCTGAGCGCCTGTGAGCGTTTTGTGGTCTCCACGGCAAAACTGGGTTTTTTTAACCAGATACAATGTCCTGCATGTTCGACTTCATGTCCAATTAAAAAAAAAAAAAAACGGTTTTGCCGCGGAGACCACAAATCGCTCACGGGCGCTCACCGGTGGACACTTTGCAAACCTATTCAAATGAATGGGTTTAAAAAGTGACTGCCAGTTTCCATCTCTTGTCCAGTTTCTCGGGCAGAAAACGGAAACCTGAAAGCGGAGTTCGGGGCGCAGGTGTGAATCCACCCTTGCTATGTCCTGATACATAAAACAATAGAATTCAAGTGTACATTGTTTTTCACTTGACTGTCCAGTATGAAAGACTATGTCAGTATTCCTAGATGAGTGCTGCATTCCTCTTTCTTACTGTGAGATATTTGGGTAAACCTTTTCTGTGACCCTGAGCACCGCACAAAAAGAGATCAAGCACCCCACTTGTTATTGTATCTGTCTCTGTATAACAATTCCAATTGATTTCTTCTATGCTTAAAAATATAAACACATTAAGAAGAAATAAAGTTATATTATAGAGTGCCCAGAAAAAAAACAGTCTCACTCTCTCCATAGAGCACGAGAATAATCAGGATTCTGCCTTGTGACATACCTACAGCTATAATCCTCTTTAAATTCACTAAATCAAAAGAGGACGTCATATACCGCTTGATGGTTCTAAAAATAACACTACTGGGCTGGCCTGTGAAGTGTTATTCACTTCATTTATCTGTTTCCAGGTGGCTCTAGAAAGCTTGTCAAGCTTGTTGTGACAGACTCTTCAAGGATCACAAAGTATAACATGAACATTGTGGCCACTGTTGCATAGAAAGAATTGTGGGACTTGTTCGTACAATGTCACAGATAGCGACTTGTGCAATAATGTTTTCATGGAAAGTATGTTTTTATTGAAAACAGTGACAAACAGGTAAAGAGCATTTGCAAAATATTAATAAAACATTTGGCCACCTTTCTTTAATATTTTTGTTACATCTGTCAGTTTCATGATTTTGGGTTGGTCAAAAAAATAATTTCTAAATAATGTGCAATAATTTCTACAATTGTGGACTTCCTAAGCCAGGACAAACCCATCATACATTTTATAATCCAGTTAAAGGTTCCAACACTTATTTTATTAACTATTTGCCACATATAACATACAAATTATTTTATTATAGTCAAGCCAGTACATAAGTAAAATATTACTTTTTGGGCACTTTCTTACAGATTATACTGTTTATTTTAGGAACAATAGTAGAAGTAAATCTGTGTAATACTCTGTAACTTTGAATGGAATCATACAGAGGTACAATATCACTCATAGACTTTTGTAAATAGTGGATAAAAAAATGGTGCCTCAACAAAATAATAATAGATCCTGAAGTGGCTGGAAGAACAGCTGCTGCATTATCTGAGTACCAAGCAACCAGGGATTGTTGGTAGATTGAGTACAGAAAACAGCAAAAAATTCCCGGAAGTAAAAATGAGCTGCTGAAATTTTCAATGGCAACGCGTTTCTACACCTAGTCTGGTGTCTTCATCAGGCCAACCTGGCGGCGTTAGTAGGTAACGACCGAAGCCTTTGGTCGTTACCCACTAACACCGCCAGGTTGGCCTGATGAACACACCAGACTAGGTGTTGAAATGCGTTGCCATTGAACCAATAAAGAATTGAAAATTACAGCAGCACATTTTTATTCCCGGGAATTTTCTTTTGTTTTCTGTACTCATAGTCATTTGTGTAAGGCATAATATGGTTGTGTACAACTAGGCGGGTGTTCAGGGCCATAATATGGCTGTGTGCATGAACCATTAAAGTTTTAATAAATCAGCCAGTAGCTAGATCTGTAGAGCAAGCATAATATGTGCTAAATCTGTTTTGTCAATACATACAGAATCAACTTTTTTTTTACCAAAAATTGCACAGTCATCAGTTTTATGAAATATCAATCTTTAAAATGAATCTTGGCAATACCTATGAGAGGATAAAAACTAATTTCCTTGGTCATAGCTATGATGGGGATTGCTAATAGTCTTCTGTGATTGTAGATACACATGTGTCTATATGATACTTGTCTTCTCTGCTGATGAACCATGTCTATTTGTTACGGATTGCTCCCATGGGTCTTTGTTATTTTATAGATTTCTTAAGTTAGAAGTACCATTAAATGTACTATAATGCATTTCTTTCCAATTGTCATCACTCTGCCTGCAAGCTAAATGTACAAAATGAGCCATCTTTCCACAAATCAAGGTGCATGCTACTAATGTATATTGTATTTTTATGTTTTGGTTTTCCAAAAGATAGTAATTTCTGCTATAACCCCCATCTATGACATTCCCCCCTATCAAATCAACAACAGATAAGATAATCCTTTAATAGTCCCACAGTGGGGAAATTTCAGTATGTTGCAGCAGCATAGTAAGACAGATACAGGATACTACAAAGTAATATATTACAGAAGTAGACACACATATGCTGAGAAGAGAAGATATACTAGGAGTCCATAGCAGCTAAGGAACAGAAGGAAGAAAAAAAGCAAAGAAAGAAAGACCTTCAGAAACATTTAGTTTTCTGTGCGGAGTGATCTTCACTTGGTCTGATGTAGATTATGTAGCCTCATCGCGTTTGGAAGGAAGGACTTGCGATAGCGCTCCTTCTCACACTTGGGGTGAAGCAGACGTTCACTTACAGTGCTGCCAAGTGCCATCAAGATGTATTCTCCTTCATGGAGCTCACCACGGACAGGGTCCTTTTGTCACCCACCACCTGTACTGGGTCCAGGGGGCTCCCCAGGACAGAGCTGGCCCTTCTGATCAGCCTGTCAAGTCTATTTCTGTCTCTGGTTAGTATGCTACTCCCCCAGCAGGGCACACCGAAAAAGATGGCTGAAGCAACTGCAGAGTTAAAAAAGGCCCTAAGAAGTGGCCCCTGGACTCCAAAGGCCCTCAGCCTCCTGAGCAGGTAGAGTCTGCTGTGTCCCTTTCTGGGCCTTTTCTATACCTCCAGGTGATCAACCCAGTCCTGTTTATTATTGAGGAGCACACCCAGGTACTTATAGGTCTTGACTATCTCAATGCATGTGCCTTGGATCTCCACCAGGATTAGAACACTTCTCCGTTTACTAAAGTCCACCACCATCTCCTTGGTCTTCCCAGCATTAATCCTGAGGTGGTTTAGCTGGCACCATTCTACAAAATCCCGGTTTAAGTCTCTGTACTATTGCAGAGTCATCGGAGTACTTCTGTAAGTAACAGCTGGAGGAGTTGTGCCTAAAGTCAGCAGTGTACAGTGTGAAGAGAAATGGGGCAAGAACTGTAGATGGCTAGATAACAACAAGCTAAGTTAACAACATACATATAAAGGCCGCCTGTAGAAAATCATATAAAGAAAAAAATGTCCCACTACTTTATAAGGTTATTATTAGAGATGAGGGAATACTGTTCGGATCAGCCGTTCTGAACAGCACGCTCCCATAGAAATGAATGGAAGCTCCTGGCACGTACACTTTGCCGGCGGCCGGTCGCCGTGCCAGGTGTTTTCATTCATTTCTATGGGAGTCTGCTGTTCAGAACGGCTGATCCGAACAGTGTTCGCTCATCTCTAGTTATTATTTGTCACCAAAAGATTTTATACATGAGGCCAAATAGGTCCAAACTACAGTGTGGTATAAATATATGTTTTAATAGGAAAAAACGACACGTATATATTAAAGTGGTTGGCCACTTTTAGACCAATTTTGAGAGACAATGTTATTGTTCGAATAATAAAAGGATATACAATTTTCCAATATACTGTACGTTCTGTATCAATTCCTCACAGTTTTCTAGATCTCTGCTTTCTGTCATTCATTCTGTTACTTCTAGTGGATAAAAGTCTCCAGCATGAGGCTCGCTGGATTATGAAATCAAATGCCTTAGGACCTCATGAAAAGAACGAAATGGGGTCTTTCTTTGACTCTTTATAACTATTTGGATTTGAAAAATGGTGTATATATGCTTTATTTCCGCATGGTAACTAGGAGATATTGTCTTTTTTCCTATTTAATACATGTCTCCTGGTTGCTCCTCCTCATGTTCTTTTTGTAGGTAATATATTCTCTTTTGGTTTAGTGTATCTTTGGATGGGTCCATGAATGTCTATTTCTTCTTCTAAAAAGCAGCGAGTAGCCTCTACTCCCTTCCTTCTGAAATTACAGGGTCAGCGATCTTCTGATTGGTGGACGGGTTCGGGCGGGGAGGAGTCTCCTCCCCCATATGTTTTGAATGTGAATAGTCGACGTTCATCTGATTGGACAAAATGCTAGAAATAGTTTCCATTCAGGTCCACCCTGTGAAGAGGAGGAGCTTACCTTCTTCCCCCCATCCATAGTATACTTTATAGTGAAGTGGTTGGCGCTTATCCTATTAGTTATGAGGAGATATGGGGGAGGAGTCTCCTATTCTTTAAACTTACAGAGTCAGCGCTGATCTGATTGGCTGCAACTGTAGTAAAAGTCTTCCTTCAGGTCCGCTACTGCTTATTGGAGAGAAATGGGGAGGGGACACCGAGCGCACTAAGTGCAGTATTGAGAGTAGTAGATGAATTCAAAGATAAACAAATGTTAACATAGACCAGATGGCCTCTCACCTTATGGGGTTGTGAACAGTCACAACACATAGGAAGCATGTTGGAGTGAGAGTGGCAGCAGTTCAATCTATCACCGGAGGACTGGGAAAACAGTAGACCGAGGAGAAGGACCAGAGGTCCATTGTGGAAGAACCGCGCTCTCTGGTTTACAGATGAGGATGATAGACCAAAATCCAAACTTAAAATATTTATTGGATAACATATGACACAGTATGATGCGTGTCGGGCCTTACAATGACCCTTTCTCAAGTGCAACAAAGAAGAAAGCTATCATAGCCCCAGCTGCTTCTATGTGCCCCTGCCACCTAGGGGAGGAGCTCCTTGCACTTGAGAAAGGGCCATTGTAGGGCCCGAAACGCGTCGTGCTGTGTGCTGTTCCGTATGTTATCCAATAAATAATTTAAGTTTGGATTTTGGTCTATCATCCTCATCTGTAAACCAGAGAGCACAGTTCTTCCACAATGGACCTCTGGTCCTTCTCCTCTGTCTACTGCTTATAGGAGGAGTCATACATAAACATGCCCCTTATGTGATGTAACACTTTCCTATTGGAGAAATTTACTCTTTTGATGTAACAAAGCATACGTGGTGCGCTTTGTTAAGCTTATACATAAAAAAACATGTTTTTTTCTTTGCTCCCCTTTATGTTTATATATTGTAGTCTTGGAATGAAGGTAATTTTGCTTCTAGGTGTAAAATAGAGCCTTCTAACACATATTCTGTAGTTTTTGATATATATTAACCTACAGGAGGAGGAGTATACTTACCTCACGTGATAATTTTTGAACAACCTGATTGGTCTCTACGTCTGCCCACCTTGTTATATACAGTCATGGCCAAAAGTTTTGAGAATGATACCAATATTAATTTTTACAAAGTCTACTGCTTCAGTTTTTCTAATGGCAATCTGCATATACTCCAGAATGTTATAAAGAGTGATCAGCTTAACAGCAATTACTTGCAAAGTCAATATTTGCCTAGAATATGAGCTTTATCCCCCAAAACACATTTCAACATCATTGCAGCCCTGCCTTAAAAGGACCAGATAACATCATTTCAGTGATTGCGCCATTAACACAGGTGTGGGTGTTGATGAGGACAGGGCTGGACATCAATCTGTCATGATTAAGTAAGAATGCCACCACTGGACACTTTAAAAGGAGGCTGGTGCTTGGCATCATTGTTTCTCTTCTGTTAACCATAGTTATCGCTAAAGAAACACGTGCAGTCATCATTGCACTGCACAAAAAGGGCCTAACAGGGAAGAGTATCGCAGCTAGAAAGATTACACCTCAGTCAACAATCTATCGCATCATCAAGAACTTCAAGGAGAGAGGTTCCATTGTTGGCAAAAAGGCTCCAGGGCGCCCAAGAAAGACCAGCAAGCGCCAGGACCGTCTCTTAAAAGTGTTTCAGCTGCGGGATCGGGCTACCAGGAGTGCAGAGCTTGCTCAGGAATGGCAGCAGGCAGGTGTGAGTGCATCTGCACGCACTGTGAGGTGGAGACTCTTGGAGCAAGGCCTGGTCTCAAGGAGGGCAGCAAAGAAGCCACTTCTCTCCAGAAAAAACATCAGGGACAGACTGATATTTTGCAAAAGGTACAGGGAGTGGACTGCTGAGGACTGGGGTAAAGTCATTTTCTCGGATGAATCCCCTTTTCGATTGTTTGGGACATCTGGAAAACAGCTTATTCGGAGAAGACGAGGTGAGCGCTACCACCAGTCTTGTCTCATGCCAACTGTAAAGCATCCTGAAACCATTCATGTGTGGGGTTGCTTCTCAGCCAAAGGAATCGGCTCTCTTACAGTCTTACCTAAAAACACAGCCATGAATAAAGAATGGTACCAGAATGTCCTCCAAGATCAACTTCTCCCAACCGTCCAAGAGCAGTTTGACGATCAACAATGCCTTTTCCAGCATCATCAAGGTGATAACTAAATGGCTCAGGGAACAAAACATAGAGATTTTGGGTCCATGGCCTGGAAACTCCCCAGATCTTAATCCCATTGAGAACTTGTGGTCAATCATCAAGAGACGGGTGGACAAACAAAACCTACAAATTCTGACAAAATGCAAGCATTGATTGTGCAAGAATGGACTGCTATCAGTCAGGATTTGGTCCAGAAGTTGATTGAGAGCATGCCAGGGAGAATTGCAGAGGTCCTGAAGAAGAAGGGTCAACACTGCAAATATTGACTTGCTGCATTAACTCATTCTAACTGTCAATATAAGCTTTTGTTACTCATAATATGATTGCAATTATATTTCTGTATGTGATAAAAACATCTGACAAACACACATAAAAACCAGAGGGCAGCAGATCATGTGAAAATATAATATTTGTGTCATTCTCAAAACTTTTGGCCATGACTGTACACCTGGAAATGTAACACTTTTTATGGACACTTACTTGGCTTGAAAAAGCGCTATAAGCGCGAAATGGCTGTTGCCTAGTTTTTCGCCCTGTTTTTGCTGTCATTCTCTCCCGATGCTTTTAATCGTTTGGAGTAAAGAAATCCTTTTATGAAAATAAGTGCCTTGAAAAAAGGAGAGTGCCCCCACTCCAGGGGCGGATCCAGGGCCGGGCGAGCCGGGCAACCGCCCGGGGCCCTGCGCCTAGCGGGGCCCCGCGGCAGGGCCTGTACCAAACAAAACTCTGGTCGGTCAGCAGGGCAATTGCCGAGGGCCCCAGCACTTGCAGGGGCCCCCTGTCGGTCCTCTTTCAATAGCTGCAGCTTCCTGCACACAGTGTGCTTCAAACATATACTTTCCCTATTAGGAAGTATATGTCAGAAGCACACTGTGTACCTGCAGCATCGGCTGATAGACAGCAGCCAGCAGCCCCTTCTCTGGCTGCCCTCTGTCAACCAATGAGAGGGTGAGGAGAGCCGAGGAGGCGGAGCTTATCGCTCTACAGAAGATCCCTGCCGGCTGCCGTCCTGCATTTTACACATGAGAGGGAGACGTTCAGCAAAGTGAAAGTAAAGACAGAACACCCAGGTACGGGCTGGAGGGGGGAGGGGGGTTACTCTGCCTATTAATGTCAGGCATTTGGAGTTATTCATTTAGTTTTGGTAACTCCATGTGCCTCATATTAATAGCAGCTAACCCCATCATGTCCCTCATATTAACCCCCTGTGTACTTCACCATAAGGGTTACTGATGTGTGAGATATATGGGGTACTAATCATGAAGATACTTCATTATTACCTCCATGTCTCTAACATATCAGTAACTCTTATGTGAGACACACAGGGAGTTAATGTGAAGGACATGATAGGGTTAATTGCTATTAATATGAGGCACATGGAGTATCTTAGGGGGCGTTCACACTACCGTCAGTGTCCGCTGCTAATGTCGTTCAAAATCTTGCACGGACATTAGCAGCGGACACTAGCTGTGTCCGTGACATTCTGCATTCATTTAAAGGGGCTCTATCAGCAAAATTATGCTGATAGAGCCCCACATATGCATGAATAGACTTTAAAAAGCCTATTCAGACACTGTAAATGTTATATTAACCCCCGGTTCCATTTTTAAATAAAAGCATTAAAACATATATGCTAATTGTACCTGAACGTGCACCATGGGCGGGGATGCACGATGTTATGTCATCTTTGGGCACGCCTGCCTCTTCTGTCTTCTTGTAGTTACGCCCTCTGGTTCCGTGTCTTCTTCCGTCTTCTTGTCTTCAAATCCCGCGCCTGCGTAGTAGCGCTTCCCTCCAGAGCACTACTGCGCAGGCTCACTTGCCAGTCCCCGTAGAACTGCACGCTCGCAAACTGCCATTAAGTAAAATGGCGAGTGAGCCTGCGCAGTAGCGATCCGGAGGGAAGCACTACTACGCAGGCGCGAGATTTGAAGACCTCAAGCCGGAAAAAGACCAATAGGAAGCCGGCAGAAGAGACAGGACCAGAGGGCGTCGCTCCAAGAAGACAGAAGAGGCAGGTGTGCCCGAAGATGAAGCGGCATCATGCATGTTCAGTAAGATTTGCATATACAGTATGTTTTTATGCTTTTATGTAAAAACGGGACCGGGGGTTAACATAACATTTACGGTGCCTGAATAGCCTTTTTAAAGGCTTCACGCATATGTGGGGCTCTATTAGTATAATTTTGCTGATAGAACCCCTTTAAATGGACATCGGGTGCATTGTTTTACACTCCGTGCCTGTCCTAACGATGTCCGACTTTTCAAGCGGACAGAAAAAAACTACATGTCGGGTTTTTGTAAGTAGGGCCCCGCCACAGTCAATTGCCCAGGGCCCCGCAAAGCCTGGATCCGCCACTGCCCCACTCTCTCTTTTTTTCTATTTTCGTGATTGTATCAAGTGAGAACCTCCTGTCAGAAGGCACGTACAGGTATACCCTGTAATTCCTCCCCATACACGCCGAACGCCTAGATGATGCTTGGTGTTCCTCTTAATAAATATAAAGAATAACATTTTTCAGCTTGTCGCAGTGCCACCATATTTTCCACTCTATATATTGCATGCTTTATAAAGTGGTAATATTACATGAGTCCATACACCTTTTAATGCATCACAATATCCTGCAGGCTTCATTAGCAGCTAATTGCCAATTACCCAGCTCCTTCTCCACCAGTGATTCTCCTAACTTTCCCCCACCAGGACATATGTTGAATGCAGATTATTTTTACTCAGACACATAACTTTACAATTATCCACATTGAACCTCATTTGTCTTGTTGGTGCTCAGACACACTGCTTATAAGTTATGCATATCCTCCATAGACTGCACAATATTACATAGTTAGGTGTCATCTTCAAAAATTAAAGAGGACCTTTCATGTCTTCAGGCACATGCGGTTTTATATACCACTAGAAAGCTGACAATGCACTGAATTCAGCACACTGTCGGTTTTCCCGTTATGTGCCCCAAGAGAAGAGATATCTGTGCAGTTACTGATATCTCTTCACTGTCAGAAGGGCCAGACTGTGAGGAACGCCCCTCCTGCCAGTACTGTCCTTAGTTCTGTACTGTCCTTACTGCCCAGCCATGACGCTAACCTGTGAGGATTGCCCCCCTCCTGACAGTACTCATCTATAAACTAATAATGGGGGGGCATTCCTCACAGGTTAGCATCATGGCTGGGTGCTAAGGATACCCCCTCTAACAGTCAGAGCTATGCACAGTACTATCAGAAGGGGTGTTCCTAGCCCAGCTAGACTGTTCAAAATGCCCTTCTGACTGTAAAGAGATATTGGTAACTGCACCGATCTCTTCTCTTGAGGCATATAACTGGAAAGCCAACAGTGCGCTGAATTCAGTGTACTGTCGGCTTTCGAGCGGAATATAAAACCGTATGTGCCTGAGGACATGAAAGGTCCTCTTTAAGCTTAACAGCTGACCTAGCACTGAATCCTGGGGTATACCACTTATGACAAAGGACCAGTCTGAGTGACAGCTATTGACCACAACTCTGTGGATATGTCACACATTCCAATAATAAAACACTTACTACCCCCATATCTGCAGATACCAGTACATTGATGTGGATAAAACCAGGTCAACAAATTCACACAAAGGTATACATACAGCTCCCCAATCATAGAGGATGATACTGGGTAAATTAAAGAAAACCTGTCATCATAAAATGCAGGCAGCATGTTATAGAGCAGGAGCAGCTGATTGAGCAGATTGATACAGTTTTGGGGGGGGGGGGGGAGATTCAATATAACTTGTCTTTTATCAATTTAATTCTCTGATTTTTCTATACTTAGAAGCAGTAATTTAATTCCATGGCCTATCAGTGACTGACAGCTATCTTTGTATGTGCAGCCAAGTGCAATCACTGATAGAACCGCCCAACAGACTCTTCTAAGCATAGAAAAACACAGAAATAAATGAGCAATTGACAAGTTCTACATAAT